>NC_050576.1:57797152-58997152 GCF_011100635.1 Trichosurus vulpecula | reverse complement strand
CTCATGCAGATCAGTTAACCTTGACAAGTCAACAGAAATATTGGGTCTCTAGTAATCTGAGGGACGCTTCTTACTTTGACTTTTTTTCCCATCAAATTTCAATGCCATCTTTTTCAAATCCATTTGGCCTACAATTATCATTCATTCAACTGTATTTACTAAATGTCTACAATATGCAAGGTGCTGACCACAAAAGGGAAAAATGAAAAACTCCATCTTTCTGACTACTTTTCTATTACTGTCCTGGAGGAGAGGAGATAGACTTACTCAAATAAAGTACAAGATAATTTGAGGAGAGCACCAACAACTAACTCAGGGGAATAAGCCCCCTCTCCCAGAAGATGGCACCCATGTTTAACCTTGAAGAAAGCTAAGGATTTTAAGAGGCAGAAATAAAGGAAAGTGCCCCTCCAGGCACAGGTGACAGCCTGTACAAAAACAGGTAGGACCAGGACACAGATCAAATGACAAATTTGGGGAACAGCAAATAGGTGTGTTTAGCATGCATGAAGAGGAGCGTTGTGAACCAGTATGGTAGGGTCTGGCAGAACAGATTGCTCAGGTTTTAAATGTCAAATGGGGGAGTTGGCATCTTATCCTCAAGGGAAACAAGAAACCACTACAGATTCTTGAGGGAGTGATGCAGTTGGATCTGTACTTTTGGAAGATTTTTTCCACAGCTCTATTCTGAATGGACTAGAAAGAGGAAAAGCCTAGACTCAACTGTTAAACAGTTCAGGACAGATGATAATAAGGGGGTCTAAACTAGAATAAATTTCTCAGTCCCTTTACAGCTTATACCATTCATGTTGTACCCACTACACATTGTACCACTAACTGCATTTTCATGTGTTAATATCCTCCCAATAAAATTCTGAATTTTGTTGAGGTGATAGGACCTGAGGTAGGCTTCCCTCTATGCCATGGGGCCCCTTATCCAGGACCATTTTGTTTTGTTGTTTTATTAAGCCTTTACCAATGGAAACTGGTTCGGTTTCCATTTGAGAATGTTGTGGGCCTAGTGTAGCCTCCGCTCTACAGGAGTCCCCCATGGCTGCTGGTGCTGTCCAGTGCTGAGGACTTCTGTTCAAGCTAAAATTATAAAGTTATAGTAATACAAGACCTATTTAGAACATAGCACACTTCAGTGACTTGGGGCAAGAAGTCAAACATTCAAGGTGACACAATGATCTGGCACCTAGGGAATTTATCTAGCCCTGGGGAACAAGACCAACTCTACAATGGCAAAGACACAAACTGTAGGAAAGAGAAGAGAATGAACACTTATTAAGTGCCTACTGTGTGCCAGACAATGGGCTAAGGCCTTTACAAATATTGCCTCACAGAATGCTTCACAACAAGCCTGAGAGATAAGTGCTATTATTATCCTCATTGTTCAGTTATGGAAAATGAAGTGAAGAGAGGTTAAGCGTTTTGCTCAAGGTCACATAGGTGGTAAATATCAGAGGCCAGAATCAAACTCAGGTCTTCCTGACTCCAGGCCCTGAGCTCTATCCACTGCACCACCTAACTTCCTCTGTATGATGAGCAAAGTCTGCTGCATCCCATTGACAAAAAGAATGAGAAAGCTATAGTATAAATCTCTACAAGAACAAACACATCTTAGGATCAATAGAAAGAAGGAGTGATTAACTAAGATCTCAAGTCAGAAATTTAGAGAGAAAAGAAAACTCAAGTCTTTTTTCTTTTTCTAAGTAGGCTAATAGAAGTTACTGAGGGGTTTTAATGGCTCACAGTTGATTTTTTTAAGAGAATCCAATAGCAGCCCACATCTGTCAAATTTAAATCATCTAACAATACTTGGACTTTTTAGGCTTACCTGGTCAGTGAGTAAATTCAGAGTCAAAACTAGGGGAAAACAGGCTAGCCTGTTTGCTGGCATCACCATTTGTCACAGAGCATTCTGCGTATGGAGTAGGCTCAGGGAAAAACCACCCCTTGCCCACAAATGTGGCTTCCTCTCAGGGAAAGAGATGCCCCTTTGGTGGATGCAGAGCAACAAAGGTTTCCATTAAAGCTATGGTACAACTAACACTGGAGGGGGATTTTAAGGGAATCATGATGTAAAAGAATAGGTTTTAGACTGTCATAAGGCAAAGAGCCAGGGAACTTCAAAAAACCACAAAAGGTCATCAGGTTTTGCAATCTACTGGGGAGTTTCTAACCGAAAATACTTTACATGAAAATACCTCCTGACAAAAGATATATCTGGGTACCTTACCATCTCAACAAGGTCTACATCTATCATGGTTCCATTTAAGGATTTATTAAATGCCTACTAGATGCTGGGCCAAGCTTTAGGCCATAAAGGTGAAATTAAACACCATCTTCACCCTCAAGGAGCTTGCTCTAGTAGCTGAGGTAAGACAGGTGGGGTAGGGGAATAAAGTACAAATTAGGAGATGACAAATCAGAAAGGAGACATCTGAAGTAGGATGAGATTCCATGAGGGAGAGATCACTTTCAGCTGGCAGGATTACAGATGGCTTTGAGGGGAAAATATATGACACCTGAACTGGGCCTTGAATGATGTATGCAGCTTCATTAGTTCTTCCAAAAGATGGGGAAGGGGAGGAACCAATAAAGGTAAGGAGGGACATGGCTTACGGAAGTAATACTACAAATCACATAGGAATCACCTATAAAAGTATATATGGAAGGAAAGCTGTTTAAAAAGCTGCTAAAGTTTTCTACTCCCTCTCCCTAGTCCATTTTCCCTTCTCTCACAAGCAAAAGAATTTCCCCCTAGACTTCCACAGATCAACAATGGAGTTATTTTCAGCTCAAATATTTACTTCCTACTATGACCTTGGGCAAGTACTTTCCTCATCTGTAAAATGAAGTTAGACTAGATTTCTAAGGGTCTTTTCCATCTCTGAAGCCTAGGCTCTTATGAAATACTCAGTCTGTGCCTTTTTCAGATGGGCTACTCTTATAGGTGCTCATGGGTATTTTTGAACAGAACTTTCTATTTTCAAGGATGCCCTTTATGAAAGCACAAATCTGTGACAAGTAAATGAACAAAAGAGACCATAGAGAACACGGGAAAGATCAATGGGCTGAGTCAAGAGACTCAAATTATGGTTTCTGCTCTACCACTGATGCAAAACCAGAGACCAGTTCTTTAACCTCTAAAATATGGTTTTGTCTGTAAGATATAGATGGAAGAGCGAAAAGAAGGAGAGGAAAACAGTATGACTTCTGTGATTTAGGTTCAAGAGCTTATAACTAGCAAGTCAATCAATCCTGAGGTTATCTCTGTTCATTACGAAGATCTTCACAAAGCCATTGTCTTCTGATTAAAGAAACAGTTCCAAATCCTCCCTGAGATGACATGTGGAAAGGCAAATCTACAACTACCAGAAAACTGAAGAATTACAGAAATAGTTAAGAAGGATTTTCAAGTTGACAAATCCCTTAAACTCTACAATTCTAAGACAAGTAGGAAGTGAGGCTTAGGGAATTCTCTCAAGGAGGAGATATGAAGTCTTTGCTAACAGCTTGTGTGCCTAGGGAAAGAATGAGGAGGGGAAAATAATGGCTATAAATAAGTCAGACTAACAAACTAGCTAAACATGGGTTGATTAGCAGCACCCAAGCAGGTTAGATTTAGAGCAGATTTCTACAGATGGCACCAGCTCAGCTGAGACATCATCCAGGAATAGCAGCAGCTCAGATCAGTAAGTGGCAAGTGGAAGCTTGGAAGTCAAAATGGAAGAGCAGCAGCCAAGACAGATCAGGCAGCCCTGACCAAGATGCTTTAAAGCATGGCCTGGAAGCATTGATAAGCTACAAGATGGCACTTAATAATACTGCAGAATACTTGGGGGTGAAGGAGGGGAAGGTTGGGGGCCAGGAGGCAATTTGTATCCTGTATTTCTACTCAGACACCTCACATTTCCCACCCAGCTTCATTCATTTTGAACTTCTTTGGCCTCTCCACCTCCCATTTTTCAGCTTTCTTTTGTGTGTTGTCTTTCCCCCTTGTGCCTAAGCATCTTGAAAGAAGAGACTGTCTTTTTGACATTTGTAGCCCCAGCACTTAGAATAGTGCCCAGCACAGAGCAGATACTTAATAAATGTTTATTGATTATTGCTATGGTACACGTAAGGCAGCTAAGTGGCACAGTGGATAGAGTGCCAGCCCCACAGTCAGGAGGACCTGAGTTCAAATCCAACCTCAGACACTTACTAGTTGTGTGGATCCTGGGTGAGTCACTTAACCCTGTTTGCCTCTGTAAAATGAGCTGGAGAAGAAAATGGCTCCAGTATCTTTGCCAAAACAACCTCAAAATGGGGCACAGAATAGTTAGACACAAATGAAAAAGTAATACTGAACTGAAATGGCACAGGTCTCTATCCTCCTTGATAAAGAAAATTTCCTAATAATTATAAAAAAAAAACTACCCAAAAATGGAATGGGTTGGCTGCCTCCACAAAGACTATGAAGTCTGCATTATCTCCAAGATCAAATATAAAATCCAGTTTGGCTTTTAAACGCCCTTCTGGAAAAATTATGCATGAGTTTAAATGACTTAGCCACAGTCAAGTCAGGTAACATGTCAGAGATGGAATGTAAAACCAGGTCCTTCCTGACCCCAAATCCTGTGCCCTACTGCTACACCACATTCCCTCTCCCAGTCTCCTAACCTACCTGTAGGACAGTAAATTACTGAAAAATTTTTGTATGCAAAAGTTAGCGGGAACCCACATGTACAAAAATATAGCAGCTCTTTTTGTGGTGGCAAAGAATTGGAAATTCAGGGGATGCCCATCAATTGGGAAATGGCTGAACAAACTGTAGTATAGGAATGTAATGGAATACTGTTGTGCTATAAGAAATGATGAGCAGCAGATTTCGGGAAAATCTGGAAAGATTTACATGAACTGATGCTAAGTGAAATGAGCAGAACCATTATATAGCAATAGCCACATTGTTCGATGACTTTGATAAACTTAGCTCTTCTCAGCAATGCGAGGATCTGGGACAACTCCAAAAGACTCATGATGGAAAACATTATCCACATCCAGAGAAAGAATTATGGAGTCTGAATGCTGATAGAAACATACTATTTTCTCATTTTTTTGTTTTTTCTTTCTCATGGTTTTTCTCTTTTGATTCTTCTTTCACATGACTAATGTGGAAATCAGTCTAATACGAATGTACATGTATAGCTAATATCAGATTGCATGCCATCTTGGGGAGGGGGGAGGGAAGGAGGGAAAATTTAGAATTCAAAAATATTATAAAAGTCACTATTGAAAACTAAAATTAATTAGAAGGAGAAGAAGAAAAAGAAGAAGAAGCAGCAGCAGCTTACACACAAAGGAGAAAGACAATACACCAAAGAAAGCTGAAAAGTGTGATGCAGGGACCTGGCTCAGGGGCCTGGTGGAGAAGCCCACTGGGAAATAGAGATGTCACAGAGGTGACACCTGAAGCAGTATGAGCCTGCTAGCTTTCAGGACCAGAAAAAGTACTACCACAGTTAAAGTACTACCACATTACTCATGAGTAAGTTAAGAAGAACGTAGCATGTGTCCAGTGCTGGAAGGATCCTGGAGCTCATGTAAGATTAACCCTGTCACAGTAGAGGGAATGGAGGTCCAGTAACTTGTCCAAGGTCCCCCAGTTGTAGAGACAATGAAAAGTCAGACCTACCAAATACAAAGGGAGGAGCCAACCTCTTCTTGATCCCCTAACTCTCTTTCTACAGCCAAGGCTATAGAAAACCTCCAAAGTCCATGAGGCTGAGGGGAAGAGTTTTTCTAAGAATAGTGGCCTGTGTACCAGCCCTCAAGTACATGCAAAGGAAGGATGAAAACAATATGATTCTCTGGGGTGAGCTAATGAGGATAAGCAACAGAAAGGCACCCATAAGCCAGGCAAAAACATCCTTGGGCACAGTGCCATAGCCCCATTAGAAAATTTTATGGAGTCTAAAGTTGAAAACTTAGAATTCCGGATCTGCAAGTGCTCTGCCAAGTTGAAGCAACAGACAGATCTAGGGCATCAGGTCTGCAAGATTCCACACCTGATTTTTTTGCAGTCTGACCACAGGCAGTAGAGCGAGGGGGTTTACCTGGCAATGACTATTCAACCTTCCTAATTCTGCTTAAGACAGAAGAGTATGAAATTAAAATGAAATTTAGTAGGTCCCTAAAAAATCAGTCATATCTTAAGTACACATAAGATAAAAAAACCTGAATATATCTATATATACACACACACACACATAATGCATACACAAACACATACAAGATTCAGACTAATCTCAAAAAATTAAGTTATAAAGGGGCTTCAGCTTTGTAGCATAAAACAGGAGGATATGGCATACAGACAATTCTATTTTACAGTGAACCAAAACAGGGAAGCAGCACGGTATCACAAGAAGAACATTGAATTTGAAGTCCCTACCAAGGGCTTCAAGCCCTTTAATTTCTATTTCTTCAACTGTAAAATGATGGAGTTGGAATAATGTCCCTTTCCACTCTAGAGAGATGATCCTATGTTAGGGCTCTACCAGGTAACACTGGAAACACCAGTAAACTGGGGAGCTTCACCTTTTAACTTAACTTGCCTAAATGCCAGAGAGCCCACTCTTTCAGCAAGTTCCCTGGCCTTATTCTGCCTTTTCTAGAACCAACAGTCAACATTTCATTTCTTACAGCAAGTTTCTTTTTGTGTCATGAAACCCCTTTGTAGACAGGTGAATTATTTATATTATTTATTGCTTAGAGTCAAATTGGCAGAAGTGATAAATTTCAGTTGGAAGTTCATGAAAATCAAGGTGTAATATTGTTCGCATCCAAGTTCACAAGTGCATGGAATCTATCAGAGGGGAGATTGGGGTGGGGTCCTGTTAAGGGACCTGTGGAGCCCAGGTTAAGAACCCCTGCCTTATACTAATCTTATACTCTGTACTAGCCCACTCTCTCAAGAGCTCCCTGAAGGAAGGCCAAGGAACAGTTTCCAGGGCCAGTCATATGATATAGCAAGTTCCTAACAGAGTGTACAATCATGTCAGGACTGGAGAGTTGAATCAAGGTGCCAGGAATAGGGAAGTGAGGAAGCCAAGGGGCTCTTGGCTTAAAGAGCTCTAGGAAGTAGCTACTAACTCACTGTCACCTGGAGACAGTGTCAAAATGTATGTATCAGTAGGCTGGCTACATATGATTCCTCTTTTCCTGTGCTATTCACAAAACTCAGATTTGGGAACAAACAGCAGTTCACTTGAGAAAGACCATGGGGTTTTCGTGCAAGCCCCAACAATTCTATAGAAACATGGTGTTCCACATGAGGGCAATGAGAGCCCCACTTCAGTTTTAATCTGCTTCTTGTCAAAGCAAATATATAATGCTTTGTTCAGTTCAGGGACTTGAAATTAAAGGATATTGACAAAATAGAGCATATCCAGAAAAGGGACTAGAGTGGCAACAGGACTGGAAACTCTCCCCACACTTTACAAGGTTGACTGACGGAAATGAATGTTTAGCCTGAAGAAGAGAAAAACTCAGAGAAAATAAAAGTTGCCTCCAAGTAAGTCAAAGCTTGCCATCTGGAAGAAAGATACGAACTGTTTTACTTGGCCCTAAAGAGCTGTCAGTCAGTCCATCAGTAAACAGAACTAGAAATGTCAGGTGGGAAGGGAGGACTCAAAACTGAATGAAAAGTAAAAATTCCTTACCATTAAAGCTGTTTAAAAGCAAGAGGGTATTCAGGTCCTGGTTAATAGAGGTCTTCAGAGGCTAAATGAGAGAGCATTTTTGCTCAGGAGCAGGGCAAACTCTTTGATCTTCCACATCACTTAGACTCAGGTTCTTTTAGGGAGATCAGCAGGGTCTAGCAGAAAGGGGGCTGGTCTGGGAGTTGGGAAGGATTAGGTTCTTATCATGGCCCAGCCACTCCTAGTTGTATAATCAGGAGGCAAGTCACTGAGTCTTACTTTTATCACCCATAAAATGTAGATTAATTAACACCTATAGAATCCTGAAAGGCTCAAGTGAAAGTCTAAGTCAAACTCTTCAAACCTATTAGTGTTAAGTGCTGAATTGTTTTAGGAAGATTCTGAAGATCGCAGGGCAGGATAAGATACTTAGGTCCTTTCTTGAATTAACCTGAATTAAACTGTTTCTACTGTAAATGTTACTGTTATGATTCTCTATAGGATACTTAGCATAGCCAACACTTAGCACAATGCCTGGCACATAGTAGACATTTAAGAAGTGCTTACTGATTGATTGATCCTGATGGGGTGCTTGTGGTTGGACCCTAATTCTAACATCACATTTCCCCTTAGCCTCTGCCTAGGTGCCTGTGCCTGTGGCAGAATTCCAATTTCAGAACACATCTAGTTCTCAAACATATTCTTTCCCAGGCAGCCCTTCTATAGCTAAAGGGCAGCATGCCCCAAATTATCTCTGCTTCTTCCTTAGTAAGCAGCTATGCCCAATTATAGTTTGATTCCCAGGTGTTGATAACTGACCATACACTGTACATGTATCCTAAACATAGTTCAAATATATACTCCCTTACATTAATCTTGACTAACAAGGCACTTGACAGAACCTAGCCAGTATCTCCAGCTAGCCCTGAACTCCTGGTGACTTAGTGACGTTCCACAGGCAAAAACACACCCCCGGGTAGCCCCACTTTGGGCTATTTCCCAATGAACTCTGGGTAAGATACCTGCACAGTAGATACAAAAAGTGCATGTTCCTTTAAGAACTGACCAACCCCTAATCACGCCCTGACCACTCCCTAATCCCACCCCAACACATCTGATTGACAGATTTCACCCCTAAATCGTGTACTTAAACTTTCCCTTAGCCCTGTACGGTTGCAGGTTCCCTAAGAACTCTTGCTGGCTTTATTAAAGCATAATAAATCTTTGCCTCCTTGACTTAAAGAATGCTTGGGTCCGTGAATTCATTCCAGGTGGCCTTGCCTTGGGAATTTTGGTTTGGGATTTCTACATCCCTGGGTTCATTTCTCCCTCTACAATCCCACTTGGCCATAGGTATAGTGCTATTTCCTGACCCTGGGAAAGTCACTTAACCCTATTTGCCTTGGTTTCTATAAAATGAGTAAGAAGGAAATGGCGACAACGACCTTCTTCACCCACTAAGAAATCCTAGTTCAAAACCCTTTCAATCAATTAGATTGCAGTAATAAATATACCGCTCCCTAACTCAAGGCTCCGTCGCCAATTCAATTCCATACAGCTGCAAAAGTTATTTTCCTAAAGGGCAAGCGTGAGCCTGTCACTTTTTCCCTCCACCCTCCCTACTCCTTAAATTCCAGTGGCTCCCTAGTACTACTAGTATCAACTCCTCTGAAACTGAAAACTCCAACCTGGACACATTCCACCTTTCTAACTCTACTGCATACAACCCCTCTCTAAACACTAAGATCTAAATTGGCCACCCTGCTGTTCTTCACACATAATATTCCATTTTCCATCTCTGCACCTTTGGCATTGTCTATCTTCATTCCTGAAATGAACACCTCAAGCTCAAACATCCCTAGTTTCCTTGGGGAGTCAGAAGACACACAGATCCATTACCCCCGCCCCCGCACCCCCATGACCTGGCATCTATTCTTTGTTGTGTGTTATATTAACATGTACTCATTTTTTGTTGGTTCTGTCCTGAACCCCATTTCGGGTTTTCTTGGCAAAGTTACTGGAGTGGTATGCCATTTTCTTCCCCAGCTCATTTGACAGATAAGGAAACTGAGGCAAACAGGCAAGGTTACTTGCCCTGGGTCACACAGCTAGTAAGTGTCTAAGACCACATTTGAACTCAGATGAGTCTTCCTGACTCCAGACCAGGCACACACTCTACACTACTCTACATATGTGTTCGCCGTATACATACACACACGTACACAGAGAGAGAGAGAGAGAGACAGAGAGAGAGAGAGAGAGAGAGAGAGAGAGAGAGAGAGATATTGTTTTCTAACTCCCAGGAGGGAATGGCCTAGTTCTCTTGCCTGGAGGGCACTTAATAACCCCTTGTTGATTCAGTAGCATTGTAACATTGTTATCCTAAATTATGTTTTTCTTTTAACTACAGAAGTGTCTTCTTAGGCAGTCTCTCAAAAAACTATTCTTCCAGAATACCTACCTCCACCAACCATTTACTTCTACCCACAATTACTACCTACACAGGCCTCTAAAAGGAGGATAAATGAGACATCCTACAGGCAGCCTTTCAGATTCCTCCCCCACCCAACTAGAAGTGACCTGTCCCAAACACTTATCTATTTTAATTCAAAAAACCAATCAACTAATATTTAATGCGCTGAACACTTAATTATCACGGGTATAAAGAGAAAAAAAAGCAAAAATAATGCTCAAAGAGCTTATAACATAAACATACAAACACAGATACAGGACAGATATATATATATATACATACACATATATGACAACATACACATATAAATGCATTTACTTTGTCTGTATCTTGTACATGTAGAAGAGGCCTTTGTTGATTGAGCTGAGGCCTGAAAGAAACCAGAAATAAGGAGAGAGAGTATTCTAAGCGGGGAAAACAGTCAATGGAAAGCCATGAAAATGGAAGACAGACTGGAAGAATAGCAAGTAGACTAGTATAGTGGAACCACTGCATGTATGAAGGGGATACTGGGAGCCTGAGGATGGGGAGGGAGGGGGTTGCGAAACAGGGTGTCAGGGTCAGACCTGCAGTTGAGGAAGAATACTTTGGCAGCTAAATGTGAGGAAGAGAAACTCAAGGCAGAGAGTCCAATTAAGAGACTGCAGTAATAATGCCTGCTTAGAGGTGTAACAACAATGCTGGCTGCAGCCACTGTGGAGGTTTTAGGCCAATAACTCCAGCACAGAAGAGAGCTGCTAGCACAGATTCTTTGATCTGCTTTTCTAAGGAAAGCAACTTTAAGGGGTTAATAATCTCACTTTAATTAAATATACTGATATCATTCACTTAGTTCAGGGGAAAAGTCAGCACCCTGAATTTCAGAGAAAACACACACAGAAATTATACAGAGCAAATAACACAAATCAGCAGACAGGGCTTCTGTCGGTCCATAGCACATAGAGAGAGAGAAGCACCAACATCTGAGTTTTCAAAGGGGGGGTCCTTAATGGGCACCCAGAGTCTCATCTGGCAAAAATCACAGGACCACTATTCCAATGACTGAGCTCCCAAGCAAAATGCTAACCTCAGAGTGTATATATATATATACACTTCTTCATGGTCAGAGGGTGTCACAACCATGTGACTCAAACTCCTGTGACTTAAGCAGGTCATCAAAGACTCTTGATCCAATCAAAGACTCAATCAATGGCGCTTGATTGCCTTAGTGCTGAGAGGCACTCCAAAAGAAAAATTGGAAGAAAAGTCCTATTTTGCTTGCCCTTACAAGAGATGATGAGAATTTGAAAATGGTGGCTGTGAGCGTAATTCAAGGGTCATATAAGACAGATATTACGGAGAAATAAATAACAAGACTTGGAAACTGAAAATGAAGTGTTTTGGACATGCAATAAATAGCCTGCCACTGGTATTTGCCTGCCTCAAATCTCTCCCCGCTCTAATCCATCCTTCATTCAGCTGCCAAAGGGATTTTCCTAAAGTGAAAGTCAGATCATATCACTCCCCCAATTCAATAAACTCCAGAAGCTGCCAATTACCACCAAAATCAAGTACAAAATTCTGTTTGGCGTTCAAAGCAGTCTATAACTTATCCTCCCACCCACCCCCACCCCCCACCTTTCTGGTCTTCTTACACTTTATACACCCTCCACATACTCTGGAATCCAGTGACACCGGCTTCCTTACTCTTCCTCAAACAAGACACTTCATCATCCCAGAGCTGGGAGCTCTGGCATTTTCACTGGCTGCTCCCCAAAACTGGAATGCTCTCCCCCCACCATCTCGGTGTACTGGCTTCCTTCAAGCCCCAACTAAAATGCCATTTTCTACAACAAGCCTTCCCCAGCCCCTCTCAATTCTAGTAGCACCTTCCCACTTTTATTTCCAATTTATTTTGTATATAGTCTTTTAGTCTCTCCCATTAGACTGTGAGCTCCCAGAGGACAGTCTTTCATCCCTTTTTGTATCCCTAGCACTTGGCACCTCATCTAGCACATAACAGGCCCTTTGTAAATGTTTGTTCATTGACAGACTGAGTAGCTTAGTAGTTTGCAATGTCCACTGAAATCCAGTTAGGACTGGAGCTCAGGAAGGAGGGTTGGATATATAGATATGGGAATCCTCTACAATGATAATAATTTAATTCACAAGAACTGTTGAACTCACCAAGTGAGACAGTAGAGAGAAAAAAGTGCCTAAGACAGCACCTTGAGGGATCCCTACTAGGTAGAGAACATGAATAAAGATCCAGAAATGGAGATAAGAGAAAGCATAGTTAAACTGTAAAATCAAAAGAGCAGTGTCACAAAAACTCATGGAAGAGAGAGTATCAGCTCAGTAGTGGCAAATCCTGAGAAGTCAAGCAGGATGAGAACTGATTAGAGGACCTGAGACTTGGCAATTAAGAGTGACTCTGGAGTGAAGTTTCATTTGAATGACAGGCAGACTTCAAAGAATTTGGAAAAGAGGACAGGAAGTGGATAAACCACATGTACACAGCTTTTTCAAGTTTAGCAGAGAAGGGGAAGAAAGCTGAAAGACCCTGTCTAGCAGGGATAGCATGATCTGGAAAAGTTTTTAATGATGGGATGGACATTGTAGATAGCAAGGAAGGAAAACAGAGAGAGAGAATGAATATTAGACATGAGTCAATCTGCCTGGAGAAGATGGGAAGTAGGGGGTGGGTCAAGGCCACATGTAAACGGGTTGGCCTGGTGAGGAGAAAGGTCAAGTCTTCTAAGGTTAGAGTGAAAAAGGAAACCATGGGGGATGTGAAATGAGAAGGGGAGAAGAGAGAACTCCCACTGAATGGGCTCTATCTTCTAAGAGAAGTGTGAAGTGGGATTGAGAAGAGGTTTAGAACAACTATTGTGGTAATCAGAGAATCAATAGTGGAAAAGCAGAACTACTTAGCCATAGTGAAAGCCCAGCTGAAATTAGATAATACAAATCTGTAGTGGACTCAGCACGGTTTTATGATTTCCTCTAGCTCTCTTCAACATCACACAAGGAGAAGCAAAGAAGGCTGATGCAATCTAGTAATCCTGAGTTGGGGTTTCACAAGACAAGAACAGCAATAGAACCTAAGAGACTTGCTTTTTAATTCTGTCTGCTACTGAAAACTAACTTGACCATGGGCAAGTTGGTCCATTTCTCTGTGGCTCAATTTCCCCATCTGCAAAAGGGACACAATACCTGCTACTACCTACCTCACTGGATTATTTATAGGTCACAAAAGATATATAAAATGTATAAAATACTTTGTAAACTATAAAACATTCTAGAAATAAACTCTTTTTAAGAGACACCTACTGAAGTAAAATAGTAGTTGGCTAGTATCAATGACTTCACTAAGTTGTTGAGAAAATACTTTATAAACCTTAAACTGAGTATTCTTATTGAAAATGCCTTGTCTCCAATGTGGCACATAGTAGGCTTTTAATAAAACCTTGCTGAACTAAATCCTGGTCACCTTCAGTAACACAACTCTCTCATGGATTTTCAAACAGAGATCTGTTATCTGTTGATAGGCACTTTGGGATTCTGACTCATTGATTTATAAAATAAGGGGGGAATCTGGCAGAGGGAAAAGGACATGACAACCACAAATCCCTGCTTTTGCCTTCACAGTCCAAAACAGTTTAGTCTGGGATAAAATACTTGAACCAGCCAGTCACAACATCGAGATACCACAGCCACAATACAAGTATGAAAAGGCAAGTCCATTCACAGTGGGGCCTAGATAAGGATAAGTACCAATAAAATAGTGCCACAGTGTTGCAAATCAGACTCTTTCTAGTCATACGCAACTTTCCTTGGAACTCCAAAACCCATAGTTCACCTTGTCTTTTTTACAGCAGGCGCTTCCCCACAGCCCAGTTCTGTGCCTAAAAGAGGCTCCCTTCCCTTGCACCTCCTCCAGGGAAGCAGGAATGAGGTTCCTCCTTCCTCCAAAGCTCCCACTCCCTCCTTCACTCCCTCCCCACGCAGATACCTCCTCCCCACACTTCCACCCCATCATAGACCTCATGCAGCACTTAGTTTTACTCAACTCTCTCTGACTTCTTATGAGGTAACCTCTCACATTTCCAGGGCTCAAAACAAACATGAAACATTATTATAATTACCCAGGTTTATATCTTATTCCACTGACCACCTGATTATATGACACAAGAAGGCAGAACAGGGTCACACAAACTTTCCCTCTCCCCCAGGACCTAGCACAGTGCTCCATACACAAGAGGAGCCTAACAAAGGCTTTCTCAAACAACCTCCAACAGGCAGGATTTCCACCAGACCCTCAGAGTGGTGCTTTCATTCTTCCAAATTATACAACTCCACCAACTTGCCAGTTTGGGCTTCTTTCTTCCAGAAGCCAATCTTCCAAACTTTTTTCCTTACTCCTCGCAGTTCAAATAAGATCTATCAGATCCTTCCAACTAGATGATTCAAGAGATTCATAGTCTATAAACACGTTTGAATTCCCTGGTAGAAAGGTACTAAAGTGAAAATATAAACTGGGAATTAAAAATACGATGTAATGAAGAAATATTAGACAAACCTATAAAAACATATTATAAAAATGCTCTTCTGCTCTCGAATTAGCTTTAATTGCTAAAAACCACCCAGAATGTGTTATGCACTTTTAACAGACAGTTCCCACCTCTAGTTTTGCATGCATTCTCTTGGATTTAGGATACTTTTCTCATTTACAACTCTAAATATTAAAATACAAATTGAAAACTATATTCTAATGATAACAACAAATTCTCATTTCTATAATATTATATAATAATAAAAGTTACTTTTAAGTGTTTTCCCTCACAATAGCCCACAAAATACGAGGTAAGGCACATATTATGCCCATTTTACAGATAAGAAAACTGAGGCTTAGAGGTAAACTAACTACTGGAGCCAGGATTCTCCAAACCAGTTGCTTGACATCAAGTCTAGTGCTTTTTACACAGCACTTCCACTATACCAGGCCTAATCATCCATCACAAAAGCAAAACTAAATTTATGGGGAAGATTCAGAACAATAAAAATGGTCATTCCTCCATCTTAAATTTCCTCATCTGTAAAATGTGGGGGTTCGACTGGAGGATCTCTAAGGACCCTTTCTAGGTCTGGCTGTGTATAATTCTAAAATCCCCAGTGAAAACAGAGTACAAGTGTTCCTTTCAACCTAGTGAGGCAGGGCCTCAAGGCTGGCTTAAGGAGTGGCTGCAATAAATGTCGCCTTAGGGAAGAGGAGAAACTAGCAGAACCCCCCAACTCTTCTACAGCAACTGCTCTCATGTCTAGGAGCCCAAAATCCAAAGAAATCTACCTCCACGTTTGGAAGGAAAAATGAAAGACCAAAATGGAGGGAGGAGGGGTCACTGGTGAAGCATACCAAGGAATGACACTCACATTGCTTACAGCACATGGCGCCAACCAGAGTCCGCCGTCCAGTCCCCACCCAAACTAGAATACCGCACTCACATGGAAGAGGCTGCAGACCGGGGTTGCATTGTTGCAAATGAAGTTGGGAGGTAGTGAAAAACTGTGGGGGAAAGTAGTAGCCACATCTTAAAAGGCGTACAAACTGAGTGGATTCGTAAACGAACCACTCGTCTCCACCTGCAGGACAGGCAGGCAACCTGGTGGCCACAGCTGGGGAATTGCTGTTTCCCATGAGTCTCAGACCTTTTGGATAAAACAAAGCCAGCTGCTGGCTTTTCGCGGGGATTTAAGAGACGTATGTAAGGATGACCTCCTAATAGGACCACTGTGAGATAAACGAGAGCATCTGCTGGACAAAACAGACCAACCAGTGGCATGTCCAACTTTACCCATGGAGCCCCCACTTCCTCCTGAAATTAGTAATATTAATAAGAGGGGAAAAACCGGTACCACTAAATACAATTTTTCATCTGCCACTGCACACAGGCGTGCATATATCTGGCTCCATTGGCATTTAACTTCAAAATCTGCAATCACACCCAGATAAAAAGCCAAGCCTTCCTACTCCCCTGCCCCCCATTCCCGCCACCACAGCAGTTTTCCCAGGCGAGCTTCCTGCCTCACTCCGCCCATGGCACTGAGGCTGCACAGCTCTGGCGCGCGGAGTAACGCAAGGCCCAGAGAAAAGGAATGTGTGGGGGAGCAAAACGGACCTGACCTAGAGCTCGCTCACCGCCATCGTCTTTCCAAAACCATATAAATGCAAAAAGGGGGTCCATTTCAACAACATCTCCAAAAAGAACGGCCCTGGCCAACAGTTACCGCCTTTAGGAAAACGGGCATGTGCTCAGTGGCCCCAGAACCGCCTACAGGCTTTCACCAGGGTCTTTTTCGGAGCCATCCCAAGTCACCCCGACACCGGGGCGCAAAAGACAGCTTCTGATGCAAATGGAAGCCAAAGTATCTCTTTTGGAACGTGGCCGGGAAACAGATACACGGCGTTCTGAAGAGCCACGCGGTCCCTGCTGCAACTGACACAGCACAGCTCCCCTCCCCCAGTCACACGCGCCACCTGGGGGAGGGGAAGCCGGACCAAAGGGGTCTTAAGAAGGGGTTGGAAACATGGAGGGGGGTGGGGGGAACACGAGAAACCCCTTACTTTGCCGCTGGCTGTGCCTCCGCTGACGCCGATTAGAAAAGGCTCCCCTCCGTTGGTTTGCTGGTGGTTCTGAAGGGTCTGATCACTGTCTCCGGCCATGGCTCCAGCCAGTCCCTTCCT
The DNA here is from genome assembly GCF_011100635.1 of Trichosurus vulpecula. Lineage (NCBI taxonomy): Eukaryota > Metazoa > Chordata > Mammalia > Diprotodontia > Phalangeridae > Trichosurus > Trichosurus vulpecula. Next base: position 58,980,267 of record NC_050576.1, on the reverse strand, counting down.
TCCTGCTCGCCTGACCGCTGCCTGGTTGCCCGCCTGGTTGCCCGCCTGCCTCTCTCCCAGTCTGGATTCCTCCTATTCTCTCAGCCACCACTTGGTGTTAATTGGCGTTATTATTCTGCCGCTGCTGTGGCTGCTGCTGCAGCTTCTGCTGTTGGTGTTGCTGCTGTTGCTGCCGCTGCTCCTGCTCCTCCTGCTCCTCCTGCTGCTCCTCCTCCTCCTCTTCCTCCTCCTCCTCTCTTCTGGGTCTTTTTGAACCTTCCAGCTAGGCTGGCCTTATCTGATGAGTCAAGAGCCTTTCTCTCCCAGCACCCGCCCCAACCTAGTTTACATCTCATCCTGAGGTCATCGCGATACAGCCGCTCCAATCCAGAAGAAAATCTAATCAGTTTATTCGCCCGGAGGAAGGCTTCCCAGACCTGTGAACTCCTCTAGAACCCCTCCCCTGAATCCCAGGTCTCCAGCTGGCTAAGGTCTCAGAGAAAGGTGTTTGCTTGACATCTCATCGGAAAGCCTGAGCTTATTTAATTAACCCCATCTAACCACGCCTTAAACGAACCAAAAATAAATAAATAAATAAACGTTATATTTTCCTGTCCAGGATGTAAAGAAAAAAAAAAAGCTAGAAGGCATTGTGTATACATACTACTGTTACAATGTGTGTATGTATGTATGTATATGTATAAATACATTTATTATTATAATGAATAAACAATGCAGGTATTTCCAAAAGTGAGCCGCCCTTTAACTTGGACCCATTCTAACTGCTGGGACCTAATTAACATAAAATGCACAAGAACAAAACAAAGCAAAGGGTTACTATGAATACCTGGAGCATCTGGGAGAAAACCACAGTTGCCTTCTGAAAATATTTGCTTATTTCTAGTTGTATCACTTCTTGGCTCTTTTATTTGTCCACCCTTAGAAACTCCCAGTTTCCCCTTTGTAGTCTAGGCTTTACGAAGGGTTCTATTTAAAGTACTCAGCTCCATTTTCTCCCCCACCCAAAAAAACAAAACAACTTTTCCACCAATCTACCTAGCTACTTGGGATTCCCACTGTTGAAATTCCTCTGGTTATAGCAATGCTGGCATGTAAAGACTCTTATGGCCTTTTCTCAATTCTAGTTCTTCTTGAACTTTGAAGCTTTTGCCACTGTTAATCACCCTCTTCTCCCTGACACTCTTTAGGTTTTCATGACAGTTTGTTGGGCCCTCTTCTTTTCTTCTTCTACACCATTTCGCCCCATAAATCTCATAAGCTTCCATGCTTTCAATTATTATTTCTATGCAGATGACTTTCAGATCTACTGGTCCAGCCCTAACATCTCTCCTAACCTGTAAGACATCCTGTAAACATTTTAAACTCAACACAGCCAAAACTGAACTCATTAATCTTTACCCCCAAACCTTCCCCTCTTCCTAATTTCCCTATTGCTATCCCAGGGTACCACCCACCTCCCAATCACCCAGGCTGGAAACCTAGGTGTCATCCTTGACGCCTCAATCTGTTGCCACATCCTGTCAATTTTACTTCACGATACCTCTCTCATACATTCCTTTTTCTCCTCTGCCACTGCAACTGCCCTGAGCAAGCTCTCATCACCTCATGCCTGGATTGTTGAAATATCCTGCTGGTCCATCTCCCTGCTTCAAGTCTAGCCCCACCTCAGTTTATCCTCAAGCTGTCAAATTGATCTTAAAGCACACATCTAACTATATTCCTTCCATCCCATCCCCCATTAACTGCAGTGGCTCTCTATCATCTCCAGGATCAAATATAAAATCCTTTGGTTTTTAAAAACCCTTTTCAGATATGTACTTGGCTATGCTCATTTTGGCTTTCTATGGCTTTTCAACCATGCCCAGCCCTTCCCCTAACCCACTACCTCCCCCTCCCACCCACTCCCCCACCTTTTTCAGTTATCTTTTGAGTATTGTGTTCTGTGATTAGATTATAAGCTCCCTGAGGCCAGGGTTTCTTTTTCACAATCACATTTTCACATTTGTAACCCCAGTCCTTAGCACAGTGCCTGGCAAATAGTAGTAGGTGTTAAACAAATGATTACTGTCGGCTTTGTTTAAATGTAATTATTTTCATATTATCCGTTGTTAGACTGAGCTTCAGAGAGCAGTCTGTCTTTTGCCCTTCTTTGTCTATGAGGCACCGAGCAGAATGCACAGCACACAGCAGGGCTTAATAAATGTAAACTGACTGACTGACGTCCATTAACATTTTAGCTGGAATAGAAAAGATGTGAAGGAAGGCTAGAAAGAATCACAGAGGATCTGAACAGTTTTGAAAATTACATGTTGAGTTTATTATACATTTTAAAAGACAAGCAAGCTGTATACATGACATAACAGATTCACAGTTATATGTATAATCCTCTTCTTCTAATCCACAAGATTTATTAAGCACTTACTATGTGCTAAGTAGGCTTGGTTCCTTGGTTGTTGTCCTGCATTCTCAAAGAGGACCAAAATGATATCAGTATGCTAGGGTCAAGTTTCAATGTGGCCAACTGTGCCTGATCAGACCAATATAAGCACGGAATGCTGTACCACAGGTCGGGCACAAGTCCGTGTGAACATTTGCGGTGGACTCTCTAAATTTGCCCATCCTGTGTTGCCTTTGAGCTGTTTCAATTCTGCTTTGCTCATAGAGCAGAGCACCTTCTCTGATGTGGGCACACCATGCTGAGCGGTCCTATGCCAGTGTCTCCTATGTCACACAATCAATTCCAAAGTTCTTAAGACCTTGAGAGTGTTCTTGTATCGCTTCTTCTGACCACCACATGAGTGCTTGTCCTGTGTGAGTTCTCCATAAAATAGTCTTTTTTGGCAGGCATATGTTTTGCATTGGAACAATGTGGCCAGCCCCTCTGAGTTGTGCTCTCTGAAGCAGAGTTTGAATGCCTGGCAGTTTAGTTGGAGTACCTTATCTTGCCAGGTAGTCTTCAGAATCTTCCTAAGACAATTCAAATGGAAGCAATTCAGTTTCCTGGCATGGCACTGGTAGACTGTCCAGGTTTTACAGGCATACAACAATGAGGTCAGCACAATGGCTCTCTACGAAGACCTTCAGTTTGGTAATCAGTCTCATACCTCTGCCCTCCCATACTTTCCTTCGGAGCCTCCCAAACACTGAGCTAGCTCTGGCAATGCGAGCGTCAACCTCATTATCAATGTATACATCCCTGGAAAGTACACTACGTGAACTTATCCACAGCATTCAAAACTTCTCCATTTGCTGTAACCAGTGGTTCCACGTGTGGATGGTGTGGTGGTGGCTAATGGAGCACCTGTGTTGGAGTTGTTAGGCCAAAATGAGCACAAGCAGCAGAGAACTGATCCATACTTTGTTGCATCTCAGCCTCAGAGGCTGCACTGAGTGCACAATCATCTGCAAACAGAAAATCACACACCAGCACTCCCTCCACTTTGATCTTGGCTTGTAGCCTTTTCAAGCTGACGAATTTACCATCAGTGCGGTAGCTGACTTTGATGCCATTTTCATCCTCATTGAAAGCATTTGACAGCGTGGCTGAAAACATCATGCTAAAAACCATGGAAGCAAGCACACAGCCTTGTTTCATTCCACTGGTGACTGGGAAAGCATGACAGCATTGTCTATTAGCCAGAACCCGGGCAAGCATGCCATCATGGAACTGACATACAATATTGATGAACTTCTCTGGGCATCCAAATTTTGACATAATTTTCCATAAACCCTCACTACTGACAATATGAAAGGCCTTGGTCAGATCAACAAACTGTTTTGTGTGGACCTCTGTAATGCTCCTGGCATTTCTTCTAGAGATGTCAGGCAGCAAACACCATAGGGCCTGTTCTTCCAACCTTTCTGACACCATACTAGCTCTCAGGTAGAAGACTTTCCAAGTTATTAGGCTTGGTACTAAGAGCGGGGAATTGAAAGAAGGGACAAGCAAAGAAAACAACAGTAACAACAAAGAGTTCAGGCTGCTCTTAAGAAGTTCACAGTCTAACAAAAAAGGCAGTATGCAAACAACTTTTGCATTGTACAAACAAGATATGTCCGGAGTTTCATCGGCCATTTGTTAAATTCAGAGTAACTTTTTAAACTCATGTTAGTGATTAGAACCTTAATAACCCAGCCAGACTACTACAATTGAAAATGGAGAAATTTTTAAGGTAAGAGTTGAAAGGTCTACAATCTTGGCTTCAAACCTTTTCTCTGAGACAAAGATATCAAATAAACTTGGGCTGCATGGCCCTCAACACTTCCAAGTGCAGCCTAAATCAGATGAAAATGTCATTGGGAAATATTTAACAAAATAAATAAAAATACAACAGAATATAGATAATGTTAACATGTGGTTTACTAAGTGAAAATGTGGCCTGCAGGGATCCTTCTGCACAGTTTAGAGGCCTCCATTTCTATTTGAGTTTGACACTATTGTTCCAGCGATTCTAAATTGAATAGCAATCAGGCTTTGTGATTTGGAAGGCCTAGAAGAGAACTGAAATGCTTGCTAAAAGCTAATGAAATTCATAACTAACAATAATTATTTTGAAAACAGACACAGAAATTTGTAACATACATCTGGGAGCCAATCAAAATATAGAAATAGGAATTTTAAGCACAAAGGAAGAAAAGAATGAAGGAAAGAAGGAAGGAGAAGACTACAGACAGCTCATGCTCATTTCTTAACTATTTCTACCTTAACAACTACAACAGACAGCTTGTGATTAAGTTTCCCAAAGTCTACATTCCATAGGGGTTAATAACATGTACACATATGGGGGGTAAAAAATACCAGGTAATTTTTTGGGAGCAGGGGGTAGGCACTAGTGTCTGAGGGGATCAGGAAAGGCCTCATGTGGCATTAGAGTTGGGATTTGAAGGAAGCAAAGGATTCTAGAAAGCAAGGAGAATAGAGAGTGCTTTCCAAGCCAGAGAGAAAGTTTACACAAAGGTATCAGCCATTTAATTAAACAACTTATTGAATGGATAAATTTTTAAGGTAAGAAGTCATAAGGTGATAATCTTGGCTACCAGAGCTCAGCATATGGGGCCCAAGATGGCAGAGTAAAAAGTGAGTTGCTCTCACCCTCCCTTTTTGACCTCTGAAAACCTAGAAAATAATGCCAAGGAAAAACTCTGGAATAGCTGAGCCAGTAGAAAGACAGGGTACAGCAGTCTTGTAGCACAGGAAGTTTGGGGGATTGACAGGAAAGGCCCCTCTTGCTCTGAGGGAGCAGTATAGGATGGGAGACATTCCAGGAAACCAGCAGAAAACCCCACCTCAGCAAACCAGAGGGTAATCCTGAGTCCCAGAGTGTTGGAGCAGGCAAGCTCCAGTACTAGGACTCCCGAGTGCCTCAGCACAGGCAGAGGAACTGGTAGACACCAACTCAGAAAACCACCACATGTGCTGGCGTTCTTCAGCAGCCAAATCTCCTGGTGCTTCAGCACAACTCCAGGAGGCACAGTCCCAGGCTAACAAACATCCTCCAGCAGCCAAACATTTGAGTGCAAGGCCCAGGTGAACAGGTGTTCCCCAGGAGCCAGACTCCCCTCCCCAAGAGCTCCAGTATTGCTGATCCCAGCTCAGCACCAGAAGCCTACAGCCTCCAGCTGCCAGCACCTGAAGCCCTAGCACACAAAGCCAGTGACCAGGTCCCAAGGTCCTAGAAGCTTAGGTCAGTGCCATCTGTGTTCCAGCAGGAGAGCTCAACTCTAAATAGCCAGGAATTAGGCAAACGTCATGAGCAAAAAGCAGGAATGGACAATGACCACAGATTCTTATTATGGGGACAGGGAAGATCAAAAGACAAATTCAGAAAAGAACAAAATTGTCTATATACCCACATCCAAAACCTCAAAGCAGAATATGAGCTGGTCTCAAGCCCAAAAAGCCTTCTTGGAAGAGCTCAAGAAGGATTTTAAAAGTCAAATAAGAGAAGTAGAAGAAAAATTGGGAAAAGAAATGAGAGGTATGCAAGAAAAGAGTCAATAGCTGGGAAAAGGAAGGACAAAAATTGACTGTAGAAAACAAGTCCTTAAAAAATAGAATTGCACAAATGGAAAAGGAGGCACAAAAATTCACTGAAGAGAGCTCCTTAAAAATTAAAATGGGCCAAATGGAAAAGGAGGTACAAAATCTAATAGCAGAAAACAGTTTGTTAAAAACTATTATTGAGCAAGTGGAAGCTAATGACTCTGTGAGAAATCAAGAATCAGTCAAACAGAAACAAAAGAATAAAAAAAGTAGAAGAAAACATAAAATACCTGGAACTGACCTGGAAAATAGAACCAGGAGAGACAATTTAAAAATTATTGGTCTACTTGAAAACCATGATGAAAAAAAGAGCCTGGACAGCATCTTTCAGGAAATCATCGAGGAAAATTGCCCTAAGGTCTTAGAACCAGAAGGTAAAATAGTCATCAAAAGAATCCATTGATCACCTCCTGAAAGAGATCCCAAACGATAAACACCAACTAATATTGTAGTCAAATTCGAAAATTACCAGGTCAAAGAGAAAACACTGCAAGCAGCTGGAAAGAAACAATTTAAATATCATGGAACCACAGTCAGGATTACTCAAGACCTTGCAGCTTCTACATTAAAAGACTGGAGGGCATGGAGTATGATATTCTTTAAGACAAAGGAGCTTGGATTACAACCAAAGATCAGCTACTCAGGGAAACTGAGCATAATCTTTCAGGTAAAGAGATAGATATTCAATGAAATAGGGGACATCCAAGCTTTCCTGATGAAAAGACCAGAGCTCAACAGAAGATTTGATCTTCAAATATAAGACTCAAGAGAGGCACATAAAAAGGTAAACAAGAAAGAAAAACAACAACAATATGTTATTACTAAGGGCAAACTGTTTACAGCCCTGCAAGGGAAGATGACACTTGTAACTCTTGAGAACTGTATTATTATTAAGCCATATAAAAGGGGTATACCATAGACAGAGGATGTGGGTATAAGTTGACTTTGATGTGATGATAAAAAATCTAATTAAGTGGTGAAAAAGGATTATACTGGGAGAAGAGGAAAGGAGGAGATACACAAGGGCAAATTACATTGTATGAAAAGGCATAAAAACCTATTCCAGTAGAGGGAAAGAAGGAAGAGAGATGAACATTATTTGAACCTTATTCTCATCAGATTTGGCTCAAAGAGGGAATAACATAATCAGTTAGGGATAGAAAACTAACTTACCATATATGAGGTAGGAGGGGAAAGGGGAAAGAAAAAGGAGGGGATGGATGGAAGGGAGGGAAGAAGTAGTAAGATTAAAGGGGAAGAAAAGTGAGGGGACTGATAGAAGTGAGGACAGAGGAAGGCAGTGGTCAAAAGTAAAACTTTAGTGAGGAGGGAAAGGGAGAAAGGAGAGAGAAAAGCATAAACAGGGGAAAATAGGATGGAGAGAAAGACAAAGACAGTAATTATAACTGTGAATGTGAATGGGATGAACTCTCCCATTAAATGGAAGTGCATAGCAGAGTGGATTGACAACCTGTTTCAACAATTCGGCTAGTAGCTGCTGTGAGGGTGTAAAGCCAACAACAACCAGCTCACAGAACACTGCAAGCCCAGGTCCTTTTCATCTGCTTTACTAAGGAAAGCAATGTTAAGGGGTTAACAATCTTACTTTTATCCAGTATACAAATAACATCCACCTAGTTCAGGGGGAAGAGCCAGCATCCTGAACTACAGACCAAATACAATTCGTAGTTATCAACATCTGAGCCTTCAGCCAGGGAGCTCATTACAACGGCTGGTCCAGAGTCACACGCCACTCTTGCTGTGGCTAAGAGCTCTGAGAGAGAATACTAACTTTTGTGCTTATATATCCGGTTCAGGGCCCCAAGGGCCCTGACCTCACCCAGGCTGATTGTGGAAAAGTCACCCACCCCCAATATCACATCAGATACAGATCAATGGCTCCCAATTGTCTCAGTGCTGAGAAATACAAAAACATCCCACTTTATCTGCCCCATTCAAACAAAGGCCAGAATCACTGAAGGTCAACAGCAAAAAGTCCCACCTTAATTACTATTACAGAACCATAATCCTGCAATATGTTGTTTGTAAGAAACATATTTGAAGCAGGGATACACACAGAGTAAATGTAAAATGCTGAGTAGAATATATTGTGTTTCAGCTGAGGTAAAAAAAAAAAGCAAGGGTAGCAATCCTGACACTAAATTGAAAGTTTTTTGCACAAAAAAAGCCAATGCCACCAAGATCAGAAGGGAAGCAGAAAGCTGGGAAGCAATTTTTGCAACCAGTGTCTCTGATAAAGGCCTCATTTCTAAAATATATAGAGAACTGAGTCGAATTCATAACAATGTAAGTCATTCCTCAATTGATAAATGGTCAAAGGTGGGGCAGAGACAAGATGGCAGCTGGAATGCATGGACTTGTGTGAGCTCCCTGCCAGGTCCCTCCAAAAACCTAGAAAAAATGGCTCTGAACAAATTCTAAAACTGCAGAACCCACAAAATAGTAGAGGGAAGCAGGGATCCAGCCCATGACAGCCTGGATGGTCGCTGGATGAGGTCTATCACGCATGGAGCATAGGGGAGCCCAGCCTGGGCGGCGGCAAGACCAACCAGACCAGGAGCCAGGCAGAACAGGCCCTACCACCCTGAATCAGTGAGCTGTGGCAGTTACCAGACTTCTCAACCCACAAACACCAAAGACAACACAGAAGGTTAGTGGGAAAAGCTGCGGGGGACAGAGTGAAAAGAGTTCAAGGTTCGGCCACCCCCCAGGGGCAGCCGGGGGGGGGTGCAGCTACAGAACTACAGCTGCAGTTGCTTCTGACCCCAGGCCCACCTAGTGGGAGGAATTAAGTGGCGGATCAGAGCAGGAGTGCAGAGCCTGCTTAAGATTTGCGTCAGGTCCAGGTTGGTGGTTCTTGGGGAAGGAAAAGTGCTGGTGTGGCAGAGCTGGCTGTGTAGAAATAGCTCTGAAATCAACGGCGCATCCCCTCATGCTTGGAACAAAGTACTCTTTACTCTACAAGCAGTCATACACCACTGAAAAACTCAAGGGTCAAGTAAGTTGGCAGGGAACATGGCCAGGCAGCAAAAACACTCAGATTCAATCTCAGACTTTGGAATCTTTCTTTGGTGACAAAGAAGACCAAAACATACAGCCAGAAGAAGTCAACAAAGTCAAAGAGCCTATATCCAAAGCCTCCAAGAAAAACATGAACTGGTCTCAGGCCATGGAAGAGCTCAAAAAGGAATTTGAAAAGCAAATTAGAGAAGTAGAGGAAAAATTGGGAAGAGAACTGAGAATGATGTGAGAAAACCATGAAAAACAAGTCAATGACTTGCTAAAGGAGACCCAAAAAAATACTGAGAAAAATATTGAAGGAAACAACACCTTAAAAATAGACTAACTCAAATGGCAAAAGAACTCCAAAAAGCCAATGAGGAGAAGAATGCCTTGAAAGGCAGAATTAGCCAAATGGAAAAGGAGGTGCAAAAGGCCACTGAAGAAAATACTACCTTAAAAATTAGATTGGAGCAAGTGGAAGCTAGTGACTTGATGAGAAATCAAGATATTATAAAACAGAACCAAAGGAATGAAAAAGTAGAAGACAATGTGAAATATCTCATTGGAAAAACCACTGACCTGGAAAATAGATCCAGGAGAGATAATTTAAAAACTACTGGACTACCTGAAAGCCATGATCAAAAAAAAGAGCCTAGATATCATCTTTCAAGAAATTATCAAGAAGAACTGCCCTGATATTCCAGAGCCAGAGAGTAAAATAGAAATTGAAAGAATCCACAGATCGCCTCCTCAAAAAGATCCCAAATAGAAAACTCCAAGGAATATTGTTGCCAAATTCCAGAGCTCCCAGGTCAAGGAGAAAATACTGAAAGAAGCCAGAAAGAAACAATTTGAGTATTTTAGAAAAACAATCAGGATAACACAGGATCTAGCAGCTTCCACATTAAGGGACCAAAGGGCTTGGAATACGATATTCCGGAGGTCAATGGAGCTAGGATTAAAACCAAGAATCGCCTACCCTGCAAAACTGAGTATCATGCTCCAAGGCAAAATATGGAATTTCAATAAAATAGAGGACTTTCAAGCTTTCTCAGTGAAAAGACCAGAGCTGAATAGAAAATTTGACTTTCAAACACAAGAATCAAGAGAAGCATGAAAAGGTAAACAAGAAAGAGAAATCATAAGGGACTTACTAAAGTTGAACTGTTTTGTTTACATTCCTACATGGAAAGATGATGTGTATGATTCATGAGACCTCAGTATCATAGTAGCTGAAAGGAATATGCATATATTTGTGTATGTGTGTGTGTATATATATATATATGTGTGTGTGTGTGTGTGTGTGTGTGTGTTTCTACGTATGTATATATGTAGGTTTTATATATATATATATAGACAGAGGGCACAGGGTGAGTTGAATATGAAGGGATGATATCTAAAAAAAAATCAAATTAAGGGATAGGAGAGGAATATACTGAGAGAGGGAGAAAGGGAGAGATAGAATGGGGTAAATTATCTCGCATAAAAGTGGCAAGAAAAAGCAGTTCTGTAGGAAGGGAAGAGGGGGCAGGTGAGGAAGAATGAGTAAATCTTGCTCTCATCAGATTTGACCTGAGGAGGGAATACCATACACACTCAACTGGGTATCTTACCCCACAGGAAAGAAGGAGGAAGAAGATAAAAAGGGGGGATGATAGAAGGGAGGGCAGACAGGGGGAGGAGGTAATCAAAAACAAACACTTTTGAAAAGGGACAGGGTGAAGGGAGAAAATTCAAAAAGGGGGACAGGTTAGAAAGGAGCAAAACATAGTTAATCTTTCACAACATGAGTATTGTGGAAGGGTTTTACATAATGATACGCATGTGGCCTATGTTGAATTGCTTGCCTTCTTAGGGAGGGGGGGTGGGGAGGGAAGAGGGGAGAGAATTTGGAACTCAAAGTTTTAAAAACAGATGTTCAAAAACAAAAAAAAAATGTTTTTGTATGCAACTAGGAAATAAGATACACAGGCAATGGGGCATAGATATTTATCTTGCCCTACAAGAGAAGAAGGGAAAGGGGGATGGGAGGGGAGTAGGGTAACCGAAGGGAGGGCTGACTGGGGAACGGGGCAACCAGAGTGGGTGGGAGGGTAGCAATGAGGATAAAATTCATAATTCAAACTCTTGTGAAAATCAATGCTGAAAACTAAATATATTAAATAAATTAAATAAAAGAAAAGAAAAAAAAGAAGTGATAAATGATCAAAGGATATGAACATGCAGTTTTCAGAGGAAGAAATTAAAGCTATCTGTAATCATATGAAAAAATGCTCTAAATCACTATCGATTAGAGAAATGCAAATCTAAATGACTCTGAGGTACCACATCACACCTATCAGATTGGCTAACATGACAAAACAGGAAAATTATAAATGTTGGAGAAGATGTGGGAAAATTGGAACACTACTGCATTTTTGGTGGAGTTGTCAACTGATTGAACCATTGTGGAGAGCAATTTGGAATTATTCCCAAAGGGCTATAAAATTGTGCATACCCTTTGACCACTTCTAGCAATACCACTTCTAGGTCTGTATCCCAAAGAGATCATAAAAATGGGGAAAAAAAACTGGGGAGTCTGAATGCAGATGGAAGCATACTATTTGCTCTTCTTTTCTTTTGATGTTTTGTTTTGTTTCTTCTTTCTTGTGGTTCCTCCCATTAGTTCTAAATCTTCTTTACATCATAACTAATGTGAAAATATGTTAAATATCAACGTATAAGTAGAGACTATATCAGTGCTCAGAAGAGAAAGGAGAGACATTGCTGTAAGGGAAGAAGCTTTGGCCCCAGTTCACAAAGGTCCAATATATAGCCCATGAATACATTCTTTGCTTTTTTGTTGCATGTGAAGGAGAGTAATCTAGTGACAATGACCTCATGAGATTTGAATGAGCAGGCCAGGGAGCCAAGTGAAGTCCAAGAGTCCAGGAGTTGAGCCCAGGATAAATTCTGCAGTCAGCCCTGAATCAATGCCCACAGAAGAGGGAATCAATTGGAACCTAGGAGACATGATCTTGTCCTGAGACTTAAAATGAGCTAGTTGTAATACCAGATTACAATATGAAGGAGATAGATGAGAGAGAGAGAGAGAGAGAGAGAGAGAGAGAAAGAGAGAGAGAGAGAGAGAGAGAGAGAGAGAGAGAGAGAGAGAGAGAGAGAAGCAAGCACTGGAACTGAATGTTGATTGATTGCTTGAACTGTTTTGCTTCTATAGAGATGATGTATTCTTTAACAAGTATTGTTTTAGAACCAGGAGAATACTGTACACAGTAATAGCCACATTGTGTGATGACCAACTTTGATAGATGTAGATCTTCTCAGCAATACAATGATCTAAGACAATTTCAAAAGACTCATGATGGAAAAATGCTATCCAGATCCACAGAAAGAGCTATGGAGTCTGAATGAAGATCAAAACATACTATTTTGTCTTTTTTTTCTTTTTCATGGTTTTTCCATTTTGTTCTGATTCTTCTTTCACAACATGACTAATGTGGAAATATATTTAATGTGATTGTACATGCATAGCCTATATCAGATTGCTTGCTTGTCTTAGGGAGAGAGAAGAGGAAGGAGGGAGAAAAAATTTTGGAACTCAAAAATCTTATAAAAATGAATGCTAAAAAATATCTTTACACCCAATTGGGGAAAACAATTAAGTGGGAAAAATAAAAAGTATTGCCTTTTGCTTCTCTTTTTCAAGATTGTCCTTTATTTTAGTATGCTGTCATTTTTATCCCCCATCTATTTTCTCTCAATTTTTTGAAGAAGTTAAGTGAAGAGCTTTAAATGCCAAACAAAGGATTTTATATTTGGTCCTAAAGTAAGTAGAGAGCCACTGCTACATTTTGATCAGAAGGGGAAAATAGTCAGATTTGTGATTCAGAATTTCCTTTTTCTGGCCATCATGTGAAGGACAAATTAAAGGAGAGAAAGACCCGAGTCAGGGAGACCAATTAGGAAGCTATTGCAAGACTACAGTTGATAGGTAATGAAGAGCTGAATTAGAACAGTGGTCATGCGAGTAGAAAGAAGGTAATATGGATGTAAGAGGTGTTCTGGTAGAAATAAAAAAGTAAATGGGTAAGAGAAAGCTAACATAAAATATGGCCCAAAAATGTATGACTGCAAGAGGAGGTGGGCTGATCCTGTGCCATGGAGGATAGCATGGAAGCTCAAATGCTTCACTGCTACCAACAAAATTTAAAAGATACTCTTCAGTGTGTTGGGTAAATACTCAAGGGAAAAATTATAGATTTCCAGATCATGTAAACAATAAGATAGAGAAGTAGAATTTTCTTGTCTCCACTAACTCTTAAACACACACACACACACACACACACACACACACACACACAAAAATTATATGTCAGAGATGGAGCAATTACAGCTGACTCCACAGAACAAGTAAGAACCCCCCCAAAACAACAAAACAATAAAATTATAAATTAACAGCAGAGAATATTAATTCATTATGCTCTTACTCAGCACCTCTAACTAAATAACCTACATATGCTCTGACAGGGTGCTGTATCAGTAATTAAGGTGAGATTTTCTTTTAATGTTTTCTCTTTTAGCACTTATTTAATCAAGTGCCCTTGAAAAGTCTGGCCTTTGTTTCTTTGATTGGATCGGGAGTCATTGACTTGTATATGGTAGTACTAGGGATTAACTTTCCCACACCCTAAATGGGATTTTCACTGTTCTTGTTTGAGTGCTTTTTAGTACTGAGTTAATCAAGTGCCCCAGGGCCCTCAGATGGGTATATAAGATCCAAGGTTGGCGTTTGACTTTTGGGGCACACGCATGGAAGGAGTGCTGATACTCTGGGCAAGCTGTAACTGCCCTCCTTGCTGCCGCCCCCGCCCCCCACCCCCACCCCCCGGCCTTGTAACCCAGAATGATGTTGGTGATTCTCTGGTAACCATGAATTGAAATGTGAATCAGAGAAGATCTGTCTGTTGATGGTTGTAATTTCTATTTGTATTTGTTCTGAAGTTCTGGTTGCTGGCTTTTCCTCCTAAAGTGAGTTTATATATGTTTGATTAAACTGAGATCATTAACCCCTTAAAGTTGCTTTCCTTAGTAAAGCAGATCAAAGAACCTGTGTTAGCAGCTCTTGTTGCTGGTCTTGTTGAGTCTTACACCTCAACAGCTGCTGCTAGCTGAACTGTTGCTACAGGTGCACAAACTGACCTAAAAGATTGTGCTTTGATGCCTACTACAGGAATTCCATCCTGCTATGAGATTCTAATGGTACACTTGACTCTTTCCTTTTCTCATAATCCTGTTGCAACAATAAGTAAACATTGACTCTGCTCATCCAAGTGGGGGGAAAAAAGAGAAGGAATTTTGGGGAGAGAACTGGGCACCCTTCTGTCTGGGTAGCCCCTAGTTTTTTGTTTTGTTTTGTTTTAAAGATTTAACTGTTACTTTAATATTCTGCTGAATCTGTGACTTCCTAGTTTAAAGAATCCTAAGGCCACAGAGCTCTGCTCAGAACACTTATTCTAAGGCAGAGGAATGGTAGCGAAGGCTACACCAATTCTGAAGAAAAGGAGACCAGAAAAAAGATAGAGCCCCAAATCCTCACTCTCTCACACTCAGTATCTAATCTGTTGCCAAGTCCATCTTCACAATATCTTTCTTATGACCCCCTTCTCTCCTCTGCCACTGCCTCCATTCCAAGAAAGGTCTTTATCACCTCTCACCTAAACTTTTGCGATAGCCTCCTAGTTTGCCTATCTCAAATCAGTCTATCCTCTATCCTCTGCTCAGCTGTTAAGTTGATCGTCCCAAAACAAAAGTATGGCCATGTCACATTGCTACATAATAACCCCCAGTAACTCACTATTACCTCCAGGATCAAAAATAAATTGTTCTATTTGCCTTTTAAAGTTTTTTATAACCTGACCCTTTCCTCTCATTCTAGAATTCTTATACCTTACTCCCCTCACATACTCTGGCAAGAAACCTTTCCCAAACCCTTCTTTAAGGGTGTCTTTAATTTAATGTCTTTATTATATGTATGTTGTCTCTTTCATTAGAATGTGGGCTCCTTGAGTAGGGACTGGTAGCTTGTTTCCCTTTTCTTTCAATCCACAGAGCCTAGTACATAGATAGTGATAGAAGGCCTAGGAGTAGCAGGAGCCCCTAGATCCCCCCAATCCTGCTTCTAGTCCTGGGGAAGCATCTCCTATGGAGAAGAGGCCAGGCATCCCATACAGCTACCAATTAATTGCTATCCACAGGGCAGGTAAATTGAAGCACCAAGGCACCATGAGGGAAAAATGGGAGGCAGCATGTGCTGGACAAGTCTAACTCCCACCACCATCTCTGCTCAGACCTCAATGGAGTCAGCCCAGAACCCTGAATCTAAGAGGCAATGCTTCCGGTCCAGCACCTGCAGCCTTCTACCATGTAGAAATGCAGCCTGTCAACTGCTCTTATAGGTGCCACAGCTACTAAAGATCCAGAAAGGAAAGTTCTTGCCACCAAGGCCCTGTCAAATGATTCAGCATCAGAAGCTGATAAGATTTTGGAGCAGCTAGGTGGCATGCTGGAGAGAGAATCAGCCCTACAGTCAGGAAGACCCGAGTTCAAAATCAGGCCTCAGACACCTACCAGCTGTGTGACCCTGGGAAAGTCATTTAACCCTGATTGCTTCCTTAAAAAAAAAAGGAAATTGACACGATTTTGTCAGTGGAAATGACATTATAGAAGAGGCATGACCATCTGCTTTGTTAATTTTTCCACTGACCTGCAGCTGAAACATCATTTTAATGTTACCTCCTGCATTAGAATGTGAGCTCCTTGAGAGCAAAGATTTTTCTATTTGTATCCCCAGCTCTTAGGTAGTGCTTTGCACATACTAAGTGCTTAATAAATGCATTTTCATTCATTCATTCATTGTAGGTGCTGAAACCTACCTGACTTGATTTGGGGTAGGGACCAAGGCCAGTGACAAATACATTCACCAATGTGGGAGGAGGCTGAGACATCCTTGATTTGTTAGCTGACTGGAAGATGGATTAGAGTTAGGAGAGACTTGAGGTTTATAGTCCAGCTCCAGGGATAAACCCATTATAAGGAAAGAAATTAGAAAGTGATCAAAGGAAAAATATAAGGAAAAAGGCTAAAAATGCCAGAGATTTCAAGAAGAAAATTCAAATAAGATCCTAGAGCACAAGCCGATAAGTTAGAAAAAAAAGATGATATTAAAATTAGAAGAGAGGAATACCAAAACATTCAAAAGATTACAAACTTTGGTAAATAAAATATTATATGACAACAAAACTGAACCAAGACTTAATGAAAAACAAAACCCTATGGATTCCCAAGACATCATGAAACCACAATTCGATATTCCCCAATGATTTAAAAGAGAAATAAGAATCTTGAAAGAAGAAAGAAGAGAACACACAGCAAAATTGATGACTTCCATAACAGAAATAATTAGCAGAATAGAAAATCCACAATGTGCATCCATAATGGCAAGTTTCTTCAAAGAAACAAAAAAGAAAACAACAGTTTCAGAATATAAACATACTAAAATGAAAGACTGCCTGGAAGAAGAGAAGCAAGAAGGAATCAATGTTCAAAGAACACACGATCTCTACATGAACAAAATACGTTGATCTCAAAGATAGGATGCATTGAGATAACTCAAGGATAGTGAGACTCCCAGAAAATTACAAGTAAATAAGTCTAAACATCATAATCCAAAAAATAGTAGGAGGAGACTGCCTAGAACCTCTGAACACAGAAAACAAACCACTAATTGAAAGAATCCACAGATTTTTTTTTTTCTCCAGGAAAAACAACAAAACGTTATGCTTCAAACTCTGAGACCTATAGTACTTAAGTTTAATAAATTCAATGACAAATAACAAATTCTGCAAGCAACAAGGAGAAAGATCTTCAAGTATAAAAGAGAGAAAGATTTGTGGCATGACATGGACAGAAACCGCACAGAAAGAGAAGGTATGGTTGGGTTATGAGGTGTAACTTTAGGTGTTGGAGGGAATGTCTATATTCAGAACTTCATGGAGTCACTGAAGAATGTAAAGATGTATTCAGCATATTTTCTATATTCGTGTATTTTTATTTAGTTTAGATTGTATTGGTTTTCTAAAACTTATACCTGTTCTGCGAAATACAGTTTTGGGGTTTTTTGGGGGGAGGGGGGAAGGTAAGGCAATTGAGATCAAGTGACTTGAACAAGGTCACAGCTAGTAAGTGTCAAGTATCTGAATTTGAACTCAGGTCCTCCTGACTCCAGGGCTGGTGCTCTATTCACTGCACCACCTAGCTGCCCCAAGTTGTTTTGTTTTTTTTTTTTTTTAACGATGCCAAGCTTCTCTCTGAAATCAAAAAGTTCCTTTCAAAAAAAAAAAAAAACAGATTTTTATTGACCTATTTTGTTTGTGTATCTCCTAGATTTCCCCGTATTCCTTCTTTACCTCACCACTTACAATATGAAGAGAACGGGAGGAAGGTCCTGCCTCAAATCTCTCCCTACTCTAGTCCCATCTGATATCAAAGTGATCTTCCTAAAGTTCATTTCTGTCCAAGTCACCCCCATTACTCATTGAACTCCAGTGGCTCCCTATCATCTGTAGGATCAAATATAAAGACCTGTTTGGCCTTTATAGCCTCTCATAGCCTACCCCCTCTTACCTTTTCAGTCTTCTTAAACCTCAAACCATACCCCCAGACCCTATTTAGTGACACTGGCCTCCGTTTGCAGTTCCACACATCTCAGCATTTTCACTGGCTGTCCTCGATCCCAGGAAACCTACACCTTATTATCTCTGCCTCCTGTCTTCCCCAGTTTCCATCAAATCCCAACCTAAACCCAACCTTCGGCAGGAAGCCTTTCCCAGCGCTCTTTAATTCTGGTGCTCTTTTTCTGCTGATTATTTCCACTTCATTCTATTACAGAGCGGGTTTGTACATGGTTGTTTGCATGCTGTCTCTCCTATTAGACTGTGAGCTATTTGAGAATAGGGACTATTTTCTGCCTTTCTTTGTATCCAAGTGCTTAACACAGTTCTTGGCATGTAGTAGGTATTTAATAAAAGTTTATGGACTGACTTACCCAAAAGAATTACACAGGAAGGACAGACATTGATGATTTGTAATTTGCATTCCTGGAGGGAATATCTACATTTGATAAGATCATAGGACCATTGATATATTTAAAATATATTTATATATTTTATATAATATGATTTTTAAATAAGTGGGGATTTTAAAAATATAAGGGATAGTTTTTGGTGCATAAATTATTTCAACATTTATTCAATTATTGCAAATATTTACTAAGCATATACAAAGTACATTTACAAAGTACAAATACAGTACAAAACACTTAAGCACTGGACACTGCTAAGTATAGATAAGACAGAATCCTCATCCTCATAGTATATATAGTTTGACAGAGAGATGTTAACACATACACAGATAACTAATATATATGTGTATATATATATATGTGTGTGTGATACATTAGAGAGTTACAAAAAAGGATGCTATGTAAGGTTTGAGCAGTCATCACAGATTTGGGGGCCTAGGGAAGGCTTTATAGAGGAGGTAGTATGTGAGTTGGGCTTCAAAGGATAGATAGGACCTTAGTGGGTGAAAAGGGGGAGGAAATTCTAGGAGAAGGGAACAGTATAAGCAAAGACCCAGAGGTCCAATACTACCTGGAGTCTTCAGGAGACAGATAGTAGCTCATCTTTGATGGAACACACAGTGTTTATGTAAAACCAATGGATGGTTCTCTCAAATTCCAAGATGGGAAGTCAGTTCTTAAACCTCAGTTTTTTGTCCAATCTTTTCAGTCATGTCAGACTCTCCATGACCCTGTTTGGGATTTTCTTGGTAGAGATACTGGAGTGGTGTGCCATTTCCTTCTCCAGTTTATTTTACAGATGAGGAAACCGAGGCAAACAGAGTTAAGTGACTTACCCACAGTCACTCAGCTAGTAAGTGTCTCAGGTCACTTTTAACTCAGGTTTTCCTGACTCCAGGCCTAGCACTCTATTTATTCACTGTTCTATCTAGCTGCCCCAAATACATATGGATAAAAGTATGGGATAAAGTGGGGATGATATCAGACTATAGAGAGCATTGAATACTAGGCAGAACCTTAGAGGAATAACAAGACCACATCTTTATAAGAAAGATTATTCTAAATTAAATTCAATTGAATTCAGCAAACATCTATTTAAAAGGCATTATACTGGGTACTGGGGACATAAAGAGAGATATTGCCCCAGACTCTGCCCTTAAGGAGCTTAAAATCTAAGAGAAAGAAAGAAGTCCAATAAGTAGTAGTGCTACTTGGGTGAGTGCGATGAGTACACCAGAGAGGTCCAAACTACATGCAATGAGAAATCTGAGAATGGAGAGAACACATTGAGCTTGTTGGGAGGAGGAGAGAAAGGAGAAAGGGAAAAGAAGAACGTTGGAGAAAGATTTTCTGGGAGAATTCAGAATCATCTTTATTACCCACTCAAGACTCTGAGAGCTGTTCTATACTAAACTCCAGGACATTCTTGGTTCCTCAATGATTCAGCACCTGGCTCACTGTCTTTCCTTTGTCCTAACTCCTGCCCCCATTCTAGCTTTGATATACATATTGATACTCCCTTAAACACCTCAGCTTCCCTTTTCCTCAGTTTACTCATTTCCTATGACCTCCTCCTCCAACCCACCTTAGCTAGCCACCCACAAGTGTTGCACTTTCATGATCATGAACTCTGAAATTCCTTTATCTGATCATAACCTTTAGTCATTTCATGTTTCCCTCTTCCTTGAAACCCCTAGCCCTGTTCTTCATCCATGACTTCCAATTCTTTCACTTCTAAGTTCTTTCCCAGGTCATCATCCCTGCACTGGACTTTCTATCTCCCCTTTCCTAATCTTGACTCCTTACTGAATCTGTTCAACTCTACACTGTGTTCTCTCAAGTTTCTTGTCCCCTTGTGCTGACAAGCCCAAGCCCTAGTTACTCCCACCATCAGGTACCTTCATTCACTGCTGAACAAATCACGAAACCATGCTGGCTAGGTCCACTATAAATTTATGTTACATAATCTCAACTGGGCCCCCACTGCAGCAAGGCAATCCTTTTGCACCTTCCTAAATGACTCATTATTCCACATCCCACTGTGGCTTTTTCAGATTATTTTTATCCTCTCAAACCTCCCATAGCTCCCATATTTCCCCGGGTGGAAAAAACATGAGGTCATTCTGAGATCTCCTTCTTTTCCCCTTCTCATCTCATAAAATTCATATATGCCTTTTCCCGAATATTCCTCCTTCACTCCCTGTCTCACATATAGAGGTGGCTGTTCTCCTTGCAAAGGAAAACCTATCTAAATGCACAAATGATCCCATTCCATCCATCTTCCCCAGTAGTTTGATCCCTTCATCAGCCTCACTCTTTTACTAACCTTCAATCCCTCCCTCTCTACTGGCTGCTTCACTTAATAAATGCTTGTTGACTTGACAGAAAGGACTGTTTTAAAAGATGAAGTTTGGAGGTGGGGAAGAGGTGGGATTGAAAATCAGCTGGGATATCTTAAACAAGTTTTAGAGCCTCAGTTTCTCCACTTGTAAAATAAGAATAATAATACTTGTATTATTCACCTAACAGGCTTATTGTGAGGAAAGAACTTTGCATTATATAAATGTGCATTATTATTGTTAATACTGTCACTACTACTATATCATCCAACATAAGAAGAAAGAGAATCAAAGAAAACACATGAATACAGGAGGAGACAGGACAGAAAACAGTCCAATTTGAGATAAGAATAGAAATGGAGACTAGAGCCATACCACAATGATATGTGAGGAAAGAACTATTAAAAGACAGACTGTGAAGCTGACAGAGGCTTTCTACAGCTAACTACATGGTGAAGAGACTCTGATTGGCTGTCCTGTCAGCTTCAATTTTGATCTGTTTGTTTTAACACATTAGCCCCAAGGCTAGTGAAAGGAGCCTATGACTGTGTGAGTCTGAAAGGTGCACAGGGTTCCAAGCATCCTGTCATTCCAGAGCTTGAGTTTGTAGCCAGCACATCACTGATGCCCTGAGAAGCACGGAGCAGTTTTGGAGAGTGACCTTCAGGAAACCAGGCTAGAAGTAGCGGAGATGTAGGCTCTTCCAGCAGTCATGCTTTAGATGGACATGAACTTGGTGGAGCCATTGCTTTGTGGAAACCAAGCTAAGTTTTGAGCCTAATCTTTTCTTCCACTCCATACTCCCAGAATGAGGTGAAATGACATAGGGGGCATTATGCCTCTGAGGTGCTTGGGGAAAATGTTTTTACATTTCTTGCTATATCTGTGAAGTAAATATCCCTTTGTGAAAAACAAAGAAACAAACGAAAAAGCTAAGTTGTGTTAAATGGAGCTAGAGTACTAATTACTGGCCCTCAAGAAATGGAATGAACATAGCTAATGGGAGGTTGTGCCAACAGTAATGATAAGAAATACCCAGAAATCCCTCAGGGCATCCTTGAGACCATGAGGGGGAAGATATAGCAGGCCTCTCCCCTTGAGAATGAAGCCAAAATTAACTATGCTACACCAAAATCATGGGATGGCAGGTAGCATGCATAACACAATGGAAAACATGCTGTTCTTGGAATCACAGGGCCAGGGTTCAAATCCTGTCTTATTATCGATGTGAACATAGGCAAATCACTTAATCTCTCAGAGCTTCAGTTTCTTCATCTTAAAAATGGAGGTGACAATACTTATATTATATTTCTGATCTTACCAAAGAGGTTGTTGTAAAGCAAGTATTACACAAACTTTTAAGTTCTGGTTGGCTTCTCCTTGCCATTCCCTCCTGTTTCCTTCAGGACCCTGCCACATCATCATTCTTCATCCCTACCTACCTGTTCCTCCATTGATGTATACAAGTTTCCTCCAGTTCCCGCTTACTTAATTTTTTTCATTTGAGCCTGCCAGGGATGAGAACTGAGAAAAGAACATCAGATTAAGCAATTTAGAGGTTCCCCCCCCCATGTGGGTATTTGTAACAGCAACCACATTGGCACACTTGGGATGGCTGCTAGTGCAGGTTCTTTTATCTGCTTTACTAGGAAAGACAGCTATTTCAGCAGTCAACAATCTCCTTTAATTACATAAAATACAAAGAGAAAATATAGAGCAGAGAAATAAATACCAATAGACAGGGCTCTACTGACTGAATCGAAACAATACTGCTATATATACTTTACATTCCCCACTGGATCCAGAGAGCCTTTACTTCTGAGCAGTAAGGGAACTCAGAACAGACGGCCACTCAGAGTCTCAAGCATGGAATCACAAGATCCTTCTTGTAAGCAAACCTCCAAAGCAAAAGCTCACCTTTCAGAATATATGCTCTTTCAGCTAATAGGCTCAGTGCCTAATTAGAAATTAGCAAAAGGTGTTTAAGCCTTCCTACAAGCAAGCAAGCTTCCCTTAGTGGGCTACACACGAGGCCTATTGATGGGTGGGGAAGATCTTATTCTCCATCAAGCTTATAGTATTCTGCAAGGCTCTGTCCTAGGCCCTCATCTATTTTTTTCTCCATATTCTCTCACTTGGTGATCTCACCTGTTTATATGGATTCAGTGACCATACCCCCACCTAACCATTTTCTCACCCTGCATTCTAACCCTTACTTCTAAATGCCTACTGGATGTTTGTACCTGAATAGATCTTGTCTGTACCTCAGTATCAACATATCCCAACCTTAATTTATCAATTTTTGCTTAAAGCTTCTCTATTTCTGTTGATCACACTACCATCCTTCCAGTCATTCGGTTCAAAACCTGAGTCATTTTTGATGTGCCCCTTTCCTTTAATTGCTCATATTTAACCAATTGCCAAGTCTGATGGTTTGTAGAACATCTCCCTTGGCCATCTTCTCATCTTTCCATTTAGACTATGCCACCCCCTAATTCAAGCCCTCATTACGTCTCACCTGGAACACTGAAATGCATTAAATATACTCATACTGCTTCCAGTCTCTTCCCTTTCCAATTTATCCCTTACACAGCAACCAAAATAATCTTCCTAATGCATTGACTTGTCTACTCAAGAACCTTCAATGGCTTTCTTTTGCCTACAGAGAAAAATGTAAACTCTTAGTCTGGCAGTTAAGACCTTCCATGTTCTGGTTTCAATCTATCTTTTTCTGTCTTATTTGAATTTAACCTTCTTTAAATGTTCCATTTCTTCCTTCATAGACTCCACATTCCAGTCAAGGTGGATTATTAACTGTTTTCCAAACTAGATATACTCTCTCCTGCCTCCACATGCACGTAGAACATCCCTTATGCCTATATGCATTCCTTATCTTGCTTTTGAGAATCATTCTTTTATTTCAAGGTTCTCAAGTACCACAAACTGCATGAAGCCTTCACTAATCCCCCTCATTGAAGGTCTTCTCTCCTTCCTCAAATATTCATAGCTAATTGGATCTCTAGTAAACCAACTACACTCTATGTATAGCTATCTGTGTACATGTTCTCCACCCACAAATAGAATCTAATAAAATAACTGTATTGTTTTTATATACATATCTCTAGAATCTAGTATATACTGAAAAAATGTCCATTGAATTAAATCATTTATTTCTTTTAGCTTTGTAAGACTAAATGAAGCTGAATTTGATTGACCTCTTGAAGATGCAGAGACTAGGTTTTGTGTAGGGATATAAGGCTCATTTAGCCAGGGGCCATAGTAGATAGAGTGCCATGTCTGGAATCAGGAAGACTCATCTTTCTGAGTTCAAATCTGATCTCAGACACTTACTAACTGCATGACACTGGGCAAATCACTTAACCCTCTTTGCCTCAGTTTCCTTATTTGTAAAATAAGTTGGAGGAGGAAATGGCAAATCATTCCAGTATCATTGTCAAGAAGACCCACCCTAAACCCCTCCTCCCATCACCCCAGGACCACCCTAGATCTCTCCTACAATCTTTGTGTATATAAATTTCATCTTGCCTCCATGAAGGTGCTCAGATTCCATCTACCTCAGATGGAATTGGGCCTGCTTGTGAGAACGAGCAGCAGGAAAGGTGAGATTTCTTAAGACAATCCAATATGGTGAATCTATAATAAACTTTGTCTCCTTTTGGCTGTGAGAAAGCTTGAGTCGAATTAATTCGGCAGGACCCGGCATGGCGGTATTTTGGGGTCTTGAGCACCCCTAAAAGCATATAGTTCCCTGACTGCTTCAATAGTGTGCAATCTGATATAGGCCATCATATTAAACATTTCCACATTAGTCATGTTGTAGAGAAGAATTAGGACCAAAGGGAAAAACCATGAGAAAGAAGAAACACACATACACACAAAGAGAAAATGATGGGGTGATGGGACCTGGACCCCTAAAAGGAAAAGACCATGTCTTTGAAAGCAACCCAGTACCTGGATTTTCCTATACATTTCAGCAGCCCAAATCACTAGTGCCTCTGCCCAAGGCATGAATCCATGAAAGATACTCATATACCAAGTAAAGCATAAATTTCATTTAAAACTCATAGCATTTTATAAAGAAGAACAACAGGAATTAACAGACAACTGAGAAACAAATGTTTAATTACTATTTTTATCTCAAGTTGGAAATAATCATTTTCCTGATCTTGTGTAAAAACCTTTGACATTTTTTGATGTTTTTATGTATCATTTTAAATAAATGTGTATTATATTGTCTAATTGCATGAAAAAAATCCAATATCTGATAAATGGAGGGTAGTCTCAAAAAGAAAGCACTACGATTAAGGAAGCCTAGTAAAGGCTTTGTGAAGGTCGGCCTGTCAGTCAATAAGCCTTTATTAAGTGCCTTCTAAAGCCTGATACTGTACAATACAGTACTGGAATACAAAGAAAGTCAAAAGACAGTCCCTGCTCTTCAGGTCACAGTCTAATGGGGGGAGACAACAAGCAAGCAATGATGTACAAACAAGCCGCAAACAGGATAAATTGGAAATAATCAATAGAGAGAAAGCCCTAGAATTAAAGAGAATTGGGAAGGCTTCCTATAGAAGGTGGGACTAGAAGAAAGCCAGAGCAGCTATGAGGAAGAAGAGCATTTCAAAGATGGGAGACAGTGAAAATGCCCAGAGTTGAGAAATGAGTTTCTGGTTTACGAAACAGCAACGAGACCAGTTACTGTGTCAGTGTGTATGTGTGTGTGTGACATAAAAAGTTCAAGGGACATAATTTGTGGGTAATAAATCATTTTATTAATTATGGCAAGCAAATAATTAATAAAAGGATTGGTCATTTGGCCAGCTCTTATGAACCAAAGATGGATCATGGTGGCCTATTCACACTTATATGCCCTGGGAAGAGTGGGTATTTTCAACATAAGGCAATCAACTTCGCTTGGTTAACAATTAATGAAAGAATAAATATTATAATGAGGTGGACCTATTCTAATGAGAAGCTGGTGGACCTGACTGATTATGTCATGTTGACCTGTCTGACTAGAACATAATGGGCTGGATTTCACCTAGACTAAAATCTCTTTACTTTTTGATCAGATCTAAACATTCCCAGTTGGGTGAGGTCTGAACAAGATTGAGGAGAATATTAAATCCAATCTTATCATCAGCTCTATTCTTTAAGCGCTGATTTGATCTAGTAGAGAATGAGGAAATAGGAGGGAAAAAATCTTGGATCTCCCCAATAGTAAATGGTTGTTAATATAAGAGAAAAGTAATTATTTTTCTCAGGTATGAGGAGACTGGAAAAGTAGTGAGGAAGGGGAAGAAGGTTATGAAAGCCTCTGAACACTTAACAGAGGATTAAAAAACTCATGGGGCAGAGGAGAGGTACAAGTTAGCCCTAGTCAAAAGCTTCCTGATGATCAACCTGAAAAGGAAGATAGCGGAAAGAGTGGAGTTCCTCATTTTCTGTTACTACAAGAAAACAATATATCAGAACAAATCAGAAATGCCAATGCCTCACCTCCCAGAAATTTTTGATGAAAGAGGTGCCAGATACTGAAAGTGGGCAAACCATGAATGCCCAAAAAATAGGCTTGAAGACATGAATGCTTTCCCTGTGTGTCCTTATTATATTGTAACAATATGGAAACAGATCATACCACTTTTGCTTAATGAGATCATACTGCCTTTTGTCAACAAGTCACACATTAACATATTGCCCATGTAGAGGGATGATAAGAAAATATTTCACCTCTAATCTAAATTAGATGAAATTGGAGAGTTACTAAAATGTGAAGAAAAAGTTGAAGAAACTAATAGTGCAAAAAGCCTTTACTCAATGCAAATTCCATAATAAAAACATATGACAAAAAATACTCATGTCTCAAATAATTTTAAAGAGGAAATTGGCAGACCTCAGCTGGGATTTTAAAAAACTGGGGTTTTTTTTAGGTTGATGGCATAAATTCTACCAGTAGATCAATTATTCCAAAACAAAATAATAAAAAAAACCTAGATCATGATGTAAACCATCATGATTGAGCAAGTTGTCCCACAATATTTGACAGAAAACATAAAAACATTTTAAGACTTGCATGCAATAATATATTCTGTGGCCATTGCCACTGAAGAAAAAGTGGTACGATCAAAGAATGATCCTCTAAGGACTGATGTCAAACACAATTAAGGCAGAATTAATATCTCTTAGGAGAGAGAGCTATCAAAGATGTGTGGAAAAGCACTGGGGCGTTATATAAATATAATAATGATGATGATGATGATAATTGGCATTTTATATACAAGCACTGCGTTAAGTGCTTTGCAAACATTGCCTCACTTGATCTTCACAACACCCCTGTGAGGTAGGTGTTATTACTCTCTCCTTTTTCCATCTGAAGAAACTGAAGCAATCAGAGGAAAAGGGATTTGCCCAGGTTAGTAAATGTCAGAGGCCGGATTTTAATGCAGGTCTTCCTGACTCCAGGCTGGGCTCTATCCACCGGACCACCTGGATGGTATGTACAATCAGAAACTTGAATTCCACATGACTCAATTAAAGGCAAGAAAAAAGAAACATGCAGTATGAAATCTGGAAATAAAAAAGTACATCAGAACTTCTCAATTTCTTGAATCATCAATGAAAAAGGAGAGTCACAAG
The DNA here is from genome assembly GCF_011100635.1 of Trichosurus vulpecula. Taxonomy (NCBI): domain Eukaryota; kingdom Metazoa; phylum Chordata; class Mammalia; order Diprotodontia; family Phalangeridae; genus Trichosurus; species Trichosurus vulpecula. The sequence goes on along the minus strand of NC_050576.1, from coordinate 58,953,068 downwards.
GTTAAAGCAATACAAGGAGTCATGTTGTCTTTTCTCTCCATATTGTCTCTCTTCGCAACTCCATCAGCTCTCATGGATTGAGTTAGGGTCTCTATGATGATGACTCTCAGTGCTTGGCCATAGTTGCTGGCATGTTATCTCCTTCATTAGATCGTGAGCTTCTTGAGAACAGAATCTATTTTCACCTCACTTCGTGTCTCCAATCACCGTGCACAGTGCCTGGTGCATCACAAGTGATTAATAAATGTTTGTGGATCACCATATATCCAGCCTTAATCTCTCTGTGGGTCAGGAGTTACTTTCTTCTTAAAGGATGGATTTGGGGACATCTACAAGACCTACAATTTTTTTACACTGGTCAGTATCTTACTTGGTTTACTCATTGCTCCAGCTTTAGTTATAGAGCTGGGGCTTTGTGCCAAGGTCAGGCTCTGCCCTTGATATTCTTTTGAGTGAAGTGATCAGTCCTGCTTGGTTTTGCCCCGGTTCTACTGGATTCCTGTGCTGACGTCTACCTTCCAGGCTTAGTCATTTCTGGATCTTTAAGTGCAGAATGCTAGAGACTGCAGAGCCCCTATGCTGTTCTGGAATAAGAGCTCTGCCATACCACACTGGACACAGTTGCTACTGGGATCTTCTAGGTAATGGGTCTCTACCAACCTAGGGCTTTCTGAGGGAGTCTTCTGCTCCTGTTTTCTCTAAGCACAGATTTTTGCAGACTTCAATGTCTCTGGCCCTTCTCTGATCTGAGGCTGAGAAGGTGTAAGCTACCAGTGCCCCCTTTTCAACTATGAGCTTCTTCTGACTGACTTTTTGTGTGTGGTTCTGGGCTGAAAGAAGTCACTTGCTATAGTTTCTCACTGGATTTCTTAATCATTATTTAGTCTGGTTTGAATTTCAAATTTTTGCTAGAGTTGGGAAGAACTGGGTGGTCTGCCTCTATTTAGGTATCTGAAATTCAGAGAGGTTGTGACTTTCTCAGCATCAAATAGCTATTAAATGTCTGAATTAAGATTTTGCCATATGAAGACCAGTTGATGGATAAAATATTTAGCCTAAAGAGATACTAATGGGGAGGACATGATGGTTATCTTCAAGCATTTGAAGGACTGTCTTATGGAAGAGGAATTAAAATTGTTCTCTTTGAGTCCTGAAGGCAAAACTAGGAGCAGTAGACAGAAAATGCAGTTTTGGTAACTGGAAAGTTACGGTTTGATAAAAGGAAAAAATCCCTAATAATTAGACCTATTCACATGTGGAAGTGACTCTCTGAAGAAGTTGTGGGTCCTTTCTTACTAGTTATCTTCAAGCCAAAGTTAGGTAATTATTGGTCAGGTAGTTTACAAAGAGAGTTCTTGTTCAGATAGATGTGGCTCTAGATAGCCTAGCAAGTAAATGTCTTCCAAATTTGAAATTTTTGTGCTTTGCTATGTGAGCATTAGAAACAAATCAATTGGATTTTGTTATAAAATGCCTTCCCACTCATTCCCACTCCTGTAGCATGAGTGGCTCTATCCTGGTCAGAGGAGACATTCTCCTAGTGTTCTGCCCTGGTCAGACCTATCTGGAGGTGCCAAATTTCAGAAAGGATATTGATTACTGACCTGAAGACTGCACGAAATTGTGAAAGGCACCAAGCTGATGGCACAGAAATGTAACTCTCAGTCACTATTAGGATCACGTCTATTAGGCAGCTGGTTTGTTTTTGTGTGTGTGTGGGCAGAAGAAGGCATTTATTACACTCCTCACTAGGAACACTCACACCCATACAGCAGCAGGAGTGGTGGGTAACCATCACCTCCACTCCTGTTTGAGTTACGGTTAGTTTACATTCTTTACTTTTTATATAGTTTTCTTAAGTTATACAGTTTTATATAGGTAGGATAATAAGGATACAAAAGCAGAAGTGAAGTTAATTAATTCTATCTTCCTTGCCTGAGTTAGGATTAATCTACATTCTTTATTTCCCCTACCTTCCCTCTTTGGCATATGCAAATTATGCAAATCAGTAAACCTGGACCCTTGAACTGACATGATAAGCTTTTTTAATTTAATAGTCCAAGCATTTAGTAATTTTTCCATTGGACATGGCTTGAGATGACGTCCTCAGCTTGCAAAAACAATGGGCTGGTGGTTTGAGGTCCCAGCCCTACACTAGGAGAGGTCATGCTTTCCTGTGAGGTTCCCAGAATTGTCACATTCCCTCAAGCTGTAAACAAAATGATCCCAGGAAATGTAAGGATATGTTTGACGAGAAGTGTTTGTTGATGGGGAAATAGATTAGACCTGTCAAATACAGTCTTCTATAAGAACAAAACAGTAAGTCAGAAACAGAACTAGGCAAGGTAGACTGGGTAAGAACACTTTCTTTCAGTGCTCCAGCTATTGGAATAAATGCCTAAGAAAAAAAAGTACACAGACATAAAGTTGTTTGTTTAGAGATCACATCTCATGTTCTCCCATGAAGACTTGGGTTCAAAGGAGAATGCAGATGTTGCTGCAACCGGTCTTCAGGGGTGGAGGGAAGGAAGGGGAATGGTGAGGAAGGCACTGGTCTCTTGTACTTCTTTCATCTCTCTCAGTTCTCTCTCCTCCCTTTCTTTTAAGAAATAGTAAACGCTCCCATTTTCCTGGGAGAAACCTAGCCTTCTAGTTCTGCTCTGGCTTAGCTTCCTCTCTTCCCAACCAGGGAAACACATCCTGTTGAATTACTACTCATAATTATTTAGTGCATAACTTAAACTGTACCTCCTATAGGAAGACTTCCCTCATTCCCCAAATCAAAGATGACCTTTCCACGGTTGGATTTCAATAGCACTCTGTACCTTTATAACATATAAAATCACATGATTTTATATTATTTGTGTATATGTCATATACTTTTACTAGACTGGAAGTTCTTTAAGGACAGGGACTCACCTTATCTAAACATTCTATGCATCCTCACCCCCACCCCCCCAGTGCCTAGCCCTTTGTTCAAATCCTTGTGTCAGTCATATACCAGTGTCTAGATCACTTTCCCTCCTCTCTCATGGAGTTCATTGCCTGATTCATATTCTTTTTCGTTACCCCACCCCCGCTCAGTTTTAGAGATTTCAATATTCACAATGCTACCCTTTCAAATGCCCTGGTTCAGGACAATAATTCATATAATGACAGCAACATTGCAAAGAAAAGTAATTTTGAACAATTTAAGAACTCTGATCAATGTAACGAACAACTACAATTCTACAGGACCAATGATAACACATGATGCTCACCTCCTGTATTATCAGTGGTCCCCTAGAATCATGATTGCCCGTTGCATTAAAAAAAATTAAAAAGCAAATGCCCTGGTCAACCTCTTCAACTTCTCTGACCTGCATCTCTACTCTTTCCTAGTCACTCATCTTATCATCACTCAAAACTACTCTAATTCCATGTACCATAAATAATGACATTTTCTTTTCTCATTCCTATATTGCATTTTCCCCTCTGCTTCATTGCTTCCAAATCTATTCTTCTTCCTTACAACTGCCATTCCCTCAATCTATTTCTGTTCTCCCTTAGTCTCACAATTCCATCCTTGACCCTATAGTTAACCAGTTCAATCAATCAACCAGTCAGTCAATCAATAGGCATTTATTAAACACCCATTATATGGGAAGGACTGGGGATACAAATACCTTCAAGAAGCTACACACTGTCCTCTAACCTTAAATTATTTGCCCTTTTGTTTTTGAGACCTGTCATGAATCACCCCATCTCTCTCCACCATTTCCTTTTCTGCTTCTACTCCCAAGCTGCTGGAGGAAGTCATGCAACCATGCTAACTGGTCCACTATAAATTCATGCTGTCTCACCTTAATTTGGCCTTCAAATATTTTTTTCTTCCCTGATTAACTATCAATCTCCTTACAATGCTAGCTCCAAGCTTCTTCCACTAGCCTTAAAACCTCAGCAGCAACCAGACTTCCATGCCCTCCCTGTCCCCACCAAAAGACTTTGTCTCCTACTTCACAGAGAATACAAAGATCTACCAATGTGGAAGAGCAGGTGCTGCATATGGTTCCATTGGCCAGGTTATGATAGTGGTCACAACTATAACTAAAATCGAGAAAAACATTTGTTCACCTTGTATTTTCATATAAAGTGGTATGTTCTTGTATGTGGTTTTTTTGTTTTGTTTTGTTTTGGTTTTTTGCAAATTTTGTCTCCTACTCTTCCCCACTTTTCACTTGCATTGATGGATTAGGTCACCAGAAGGCAACTGCTGTTTCAAGGTTCTAGGGTACCTTGTGAGTTTACACTCCTAAATTTTTAGCTCATGAGCCCCTACCACTGAGTTTACCTTAAATAGTCAGCCAGTACATTACTTAGCTGGGTTTCCAGGCTCTGCTCCTCTTCACATTTTAAGTCTCTATAGCCAGGTATAGTTTTCTCTTAAGTTCACAGTCAGCTCTCTTTATTGCTGCTCCTTGATGGATGCTTCCTTCCTCAAGTGTTGCTCCTCTCTAGGTTTGTATCACCATGCAAAGCATTGTTGCCTGTCAGAGTGTGTGTGTGTGTGTGTGTGTGTGTGTGTGTGTGTAATTCTCTCCCTCCCCTCTGCTGCCCTTTGTTGTAGGAACAGGAGTTCCACTCTATAAAACTGCTTCCTGCCTGTCTGACTGCAAAACTACCAAGCTACCTTTTTACAGGGATTCTGGGAGACTGGTAAGTCTTTTCCTAGCCAGCAACCAGGCTTCCATCCCAATTTGATCAGAGCCTTTCACACTTTGTGAGGGGGTAAGAAGGCATAGACAATTTTTTTTTTACTTAGCTTAATACCTTTTGTGATAACATCTTTGGCTGGGGAGGGGGAGATGGGTAAGAGACTAGCTCCCTTCTCTTTACATATATACTAACAATTGTGTACCATATAAAACTTACGCAAAAAATAGACATTTAAAAAGTGTGAGATTAAAGATGAAATAACATTTGATCCCAGAGTCAATAGGGAACCACTAGAGTTTACCGAAAGGAGGTAAAATGTTATAGCAATATTACCATGGTAGACCTATTCTAATGGGATTCTGGGAAGGGTGAGCTAACTTTTATCTGTATCACCTTGGGATTAGCTCATCACCATATCAATATCATCTCAAATTTATCAGTGCCCCCTTAAGAAACCCTTAATAGTTTTACTGTGCATACCTAGAGTTTGCCTGCAACTTGCAGATAAAGAAACCATTACTGGCACCTAATTGACTTCTAATTTAACACATAGTCTCTGGATGTGGTATTGTAACCAGAATGGCCTTTGTTTTCTTTGAATGACTCAGCTTACCTCATTGAGCCTCTGGATGCTGTGGCTTGCTCTTCCGGGGCAGGAAGCCTAGAGAGCATGTCAGGAAGCAGAAAACTTCCTGTGTGATGAGTCATGGGGCTGGCTGAGGGGAGGTGTTAATGTCTACGCTAGGGGGAGGGGCCAAGTCAAGAACCAATCGGCCCTGGTCATTCAGGCGGCGCTTCATGATGTCAAAAACCCTATAAGAGGGGAGAGGACAGCTTGAAGCTCTCTTTCCTCTTCCGGTTGGTGTGGGAGCAGCAGCAAGCAAGCGTGACTCTGGGCCAGCCCTTGCTCTCGGGCCGAGCCCAGATGTTGGTAACTATGAATTGTATAGGGTCTGTCTGTTGATATTTGTAATTTGTTTGTATTTTGGTTTTGAGGTTCGGGGTGCTGGTTTGTTTTTCCCCTGAACTAAATGAATGTTTTGAGCCTCAGGGTGCTGGTTTTTTCCCCTGAAGTAAGTCAATGAATCTGTATTTGGTCTGTCTCTTGATGCTTGTCTGTATGCTCCCCTGAACTAACTGAATGCTAACTGAATGCTGGCGTTTTCCCCTGAACTAAATGATTGTTGTCTGTATGCTAACTGAATGCTGGATTAAAGTAAGCTGGTCAACCCCTTCACCGTGCTTTCCTTGTTTAAGCAGATAAAAAGAACCTGTGCTTTCCCGGCAGCCTCCTGGGTCCCAGTAGCCTCCTGGGTCCAGGCAGCCCCCTGGGTGCTGGCTGTGGGGGAGGGATCTTACGCCCCCACCGAAGCTGCTAGCTGGGTTGTTAAAACAGGTATTAATTAATTTAGGAGGGAGTTTTTGGCAAGTGGCTTATATGTTCCCTTTTACACACTTAATTCTTATTTCCTACCTATTATTACCTTATACCGGCTACTTACTATATTAAGTCATAAGATAGTTGGGGGGACCGTAACAAGATACAATTTCAACACAGTATAGGACACCAAATAATCCAAAAGAAGGTTAAACCGCTCTCCCCGCCCCCCCAACCAGGAACTGACACTGACTCTGAGCTCCCTCAACATGCCTTTCCCACCTCTTATACTACTGACAGTGAAGTTGTACTAGCAGACCCAAGAACATAACACAGGCTTATGTCAAAACTCATCCTTGCACTCTGTTTCCCCCATCCTCTTTCCAGTGCCATAGAGGCCTCAGCTCCAGGTATGAAGGTTTCCTTAGGCCTCAAAAGTCAGGTTGGCCACAGGGGAAAAGCCTGCCAAAGGCTGTAATCTGGATATACCAGCATTGCAAAGCTCTAAACTATTGGTACTGGGGAAACAGGTTCTGAACTTCTGGTGCCAGGGAAAGTAGGCTCTAAACTGCCAGTGCCATGATAGAAAATTGAGAAACAGAGGGAGTCACCAGTATAGGACACAATGCTTGTAAGGAGCTGTACAGCACTCCACCAAACCTGAGAAAAGAGCACAGCATCCAGCTGGAGACAGCTCTGACCACCCAAAAGTCATTTGGGCTGAGACCTAGGTTGGTGAACCATGAATTGCCCAGTGTAGGAGGAGGCTCCTAGGGAAACCATAGTCAGAAGGGAGGGAGTCAAGAAGTGAGTAATAAGGAAAATAAGAGGCTGAAAAGGACTGAAAGTATCAAAGATTTCAGGAAGAAGAAACTTTGAAGACCTTGAACATGAACAGATAAATTAACAGAAATATCAGTAATAATAGAAAGAAATAAGGTCTCCAGATCTAGCTAATGAGTCCAGATATTTAAGAATAAATACTATAAAATGAAGGAAAATGATCAAACATTCAATGAGGAAGAGGACCTGATGGAATTTGAGAAGAACATGGAACTACAACATGCTTTTCCTGAGTGGTTTAAAAGAGAAATGATAAGATATCATAAGAAAATTAGAAGAACAAGGAACATATCATCTATCGGTCTTATGGATAGGAGAATAATTTATGAATAAACAAAAGATAGAGAGTATGTGAGGTATGAAATGAATAATTTTGATTACACTAAATTAAAAAGCTTTTATATAAATAAAACCAATTTAGCCAAGACTAGAAGAAAAACAGAAAACCGGGGGAAATTTTTTATAGGCAGTTTCCGAGATAAAAGTCTTATATCTAAAATACATAAAGAACTTTGCCAAATTTATAAGAATACAACACATTTCCCAACTGATAAATGGTCAAAGGATATGAGTAGGCAGTTTTTTATGAAGAAATCAAAACTATACATTGTTTTATAAAAATGCTCTAAATCACTATGGATTAGAGAAGTGCAAATTAAAATAGCTTTGAGATATCATCTTATACCTAATCAGATTGGCCAAAATGATAGAAGGGGAAAGCAACAAATTTTATAGGGGATGTGGGTAAAGATGGGACAGTAGTTCACTGTTGGTGGAAAGGTGAATTGATGCAATCATTCTGGAGGGCAATCTGGGATTGTGCCCAAAGAGTTATAAAACTGTGTATAACTTTTGTCCCAGTAATACCACTTGGGAAACAGGTCTGTTTCCCAAGGTGACTAGGGAAAAAGGAAAATAACTTATGTGTTCTAAAATATTTATAGTAGCTCTCTTTGTGATGCCAAAGAACTTGAAACTGAGGGGAAGCCTATCAATTGGGAAGTGGCTAAACATGTTATGATATATGATTGTGGTGGAATACTACTGTGCTATAAGAAATGATGAGCTGGTTGATTTCAGAAAAACATGGGAAGACTTTCATGATACAAAGAAGAGTAAAATGAGTAGGACCAAGAGAATGTTTCACATAGTAATAGCAATACTGTTCTAAGAACAATTTTGAACAACTAAATCATTTTGAGCATTATGTTCAAATCAACCACAAAGAACCTATGAAGGGGGATGCTACCCACATACAAAAAAAAGACTGACAAATAGTAGTATGTATAGCATGGTTGTACATATTGTGTCTAATGCTAGCCTTCTCAATGGCAGGAGACAGAGGGAGGGAGACAAAAAATAAAAAATAACACAGCAGAGAACAAAATAAAACTTAGAAGGAAGCACAGAAATGTAGGATAGCTTTGAAAATGATGTGTAGTTTTTATTACATAGTTAAAAAAAGTAAACAGTATGAAATGGAAATTCATAGGTTTATATTAAATCCTCCTTTTATATTGTGCTGTATACATGGAAATGTTCTTTTTTGAGGGTCTATTTGTATTAAGTCCAAAATGAATAAAAATTTTTTAAAAAAGAAAAAAATGAGAATTATGAGGGCAGAATTTATGCCCTATGTTAAAAAAATAAGCAGAACAGAAAAACTTGAATCTGCAATGGTAAACCTCACCAAAGAAACAAAAGACAGCAAAATAGATTGAGAATGCAAATATACAGAAGGGAAAGACAACCTAGAAGAAGAGAAGCAAAAAACAAGAAGATTAAAAGAGAATGTGCTCATTATACAAGCAAAACATACTGATTTTGAAGACAGGATGTGGAAAGACAACCTAAAACTCATGAGTCTCTCAGAAAACATGATAGGACAAAAAAACATTAACACCATACTGAATGAAATAATAGAAGACAACCACCTAGAACTTCTGAACATAGGAAGCAAAATTCTAATCGAATTCCCAGATCACCTCCAAAAAAGAGCCCAGGGCTTCAAACTCCAAGACACGTAGAAGCTAAATTTAACAATTCAATTCAGAAACAAATTCTGCAAGCCATCAGGAGAAAGACCTTCATATATAAAAGGAAAGGACATTCGAATAATGGAAGATTATTCCATGTTGACTAGAAAAGGAGAGAACAGAATATGGTTTTTTTTTTTATTTTAAACAAGAAGTTTATTTAAACAACAAGATGTTTGACTTGAAGGGAAAACTATCTAGGATCAATTTCTTTATAGTAATTTATCCCTACTGAGAGACAGAGATTGCCCTACATGTAACAGCTATGTACAAAAAAGTTATAAAATCATCCTTCATTTTACAATGATAAAAGAAAAACACTGAAATTATCCAATCAAACAAAGTATGCAAGGATTTTTTTTTTGTGGGTTTTTTGTTGTTGTTAAACAGTGAGAGCAAAATAACTTACTGGAATATAAAGATAAAAGTTGAATGAGCATGCCACTAATGGAGAAAAGGGGTATTTTCACAGAAGCAGTTTGTTTTTTCCCCTCCCCATCTCCATTTGATGTTGATCAAAACATACCATCGGCCATTTAGTTAAAGAAAAAATACGCATTATGCCTGTGCGCATACACCATTTACTTTATGTACAAAAAAGGAAAGGGGGAAGGGAATCAAAGAAGAGAGAAAACTATATTGCAGTAGTCAGAATGTGGATGAACCAAATCTTGGTTTCTAATTGTGAATGTATTGTTTTCCTTGGGAGCACAGTTCTGGAGAAGAGTTGTAGATTCTTTTTAGTAAGCGCCTCCTGTCAGCTGCTGGAATACATCAATTGTATCTTCATCCTCCATTTCCAACTGCGCAGGTGTGTCTGTTTCATTGATTGGTTGCCCATCAAATCGGAATCTGATCTGCCTCATTGACAAACCCTGTCGTTCACAATAGGCTTTCATTAGTTTACTAAGTGGTGTGTGCCTCTTAATCTTAAATTGCACCACTGAACCATCTTGCCCTGCCACTTTCAAATTAATGTGGTCGTTGTTTTCAGTCTTGACTCCTTCCTTTGGCTTTTCGTCGGCCACGGCGAGTCCCATGGTCTCCTCAGCTGCCACTTCACAAAAGAGGCACCAGGATGGTCCGCTGCAAGGGAACGGGGGGAGAAGCAGCAGCGGCAGGAGCAGGAGGAGGAGGAAGATGATGGTGATGATGGTGAAGAAGAGGAGGAGAAGAAAAAGGAGGAGGGGGAGGTAGAGTAGGAGAAGGAGGAGGAGGAGGACAAGGAGGAACGAATATGTTCTTTTTTAAAAACATTTTATTTATTTATAGTTTTCAACACTACTTTTATAAGATTGTGAGTTCTAGATTCTCCTCCTCTCTCCCTTCCCTCTTCCCCAAGACAGCATGCAATCTGATAAGGCTATACATGTATAATCATATTAAACATATTTCTACATTCGTCATGTTGTGAAAGAAGAATCAGAACGTAAAGGAAAAACCACAAGAAAGAAAAAAGAGAGAAAATCGTATGTTTCGATCTGCATTCAGACTCTATAGTTCTTTCTCTGGGTGTGAATAGCATTTTCCATCATGAGTCATTTGGAGTCGTCTCAGATCATTGCATTGTTGAGAAGAGCTAAGTCTATCAAAGTTGGTCATCACACAATGTTGCTCTTACTGTGTACAATGCTCTCCTGGTTCTACTCACTTCACTCAGCATCAGTTCATGTAAGTCTTTCCAGGTTTTTCTGAAGTCCTCCTGCTCATCATTTCTCATGGAACGATAGCAGAACAATGTGTTTTGAAGAGCATACAGCCAAAGGTGACCTACACTGTAAATCTGACCTTAACCATATGGAACAAAAGATGGATGGTTCAATAATAAAGAAGAGTTTGAAACATTTTTAGAAAGAAAAGAGATTACTTGCTCCTCAAATACCCCAAACAACAGAAATTCAGGAGTAAATAAATGCAGACAGCAACAGAGTGACAACAGTAAGACCAATAAGAAACTTCTTTCTAAATGTACACAAGGAGACAGAGTCAAAGGCAGAAATCTGGTAAGATGACAATGATGAGGCAGACAGGCTCATTATGGACAACACCCAGCTACTGGTGAATACTTCTATTGTGGGACTACATTATAACTTGGGAGGGTACAAGAAAGCAGGGGAATGGAAAAAGAGATATGGGAGCAGAGACATAGAGAAGTAATGCACCAGGATCAAATCGAGGGATAGCAATGAGGGGAAGGTGAGCTCTGTGGTCTCAGAAAGAGAAGACCCTACAGGGGAGTGGGTGAGGAGGAGGGGAGAAAAATTGAAAAGATGAGGGGGAAGGAAGTAAGTCTTATTTTGGAGGTGGAAGGGAGTTCTACTGATGGATACTCCTATGGATGAGAAGAGATGAGGCCCTTACACTGCATAAGGCCTAAAGGATTTGGTGCCTGAAAAGTCCATTTGTCTTGTGGTGGGGGGAGTTGGGACCTCTGGGGTCAAATGGCACCTGGAAGAGTGGGAGAGTATGGATGTGGGGAGGAAATGTCTAGGAAAATGGTAAAAAAAAAAAAAAAGGTCAATAAAAGATGGTATAGATCAGTGGGAGAAAACTGCTCTACTATGGGACAGTGTCCTCTCTGACACTTGTAATAATTGACATTGTTATGAGATCAAGGCACAAGGGGCAAGAAGAATCTATGGGTTCCATTGCCTATAAAGCAGTGTCAGAAAGTATCTAGAGGGAAGAGCCTATAGTGGATGCCTTGGAAGCTTTGATTATGTGAAGAATATAAAGAGAGACCAGATGACAAGGATCACAAATCATAAAATGAGGGTCTAGATTAAAAAGAAAGAGAAATCTTTTTTGGAAAGGGACACAAGAAATTAAAAAGCAGAAGAGAGTAGAGAGGAGGGGCTTGACTACTTGACTGAGAGGAAGAAAAGAGGGGCAAGAAATATAGAACCAGATAAAAGCAGGAGAGAGGAACTAATAAAACCCTAAAGGGTAAGAGGTGACAAATGAGAATACATGATCGGGGTGAGGGAAAGAGAGCCAGGGGGAACAGGATCACCTTAAAAAAGATTAAAATAAAGCAACTGAAGGAACATAACACTGTGTTAATAGAAAAAGAGGGGGAAAATCATAACTTGGGGGGAAAACAACTTTAGAGACAGATGGGGGAAAATACAAACCTAACTCTTGTAAGTTTAAATGTGAATGGATTAACCAATCCAATAAAATGAAAAAGAGTGAGAGATTGGATAAGAAAATAAAACTCCACAATATATTGCTCCTGGTTAGGCTATGCCAATATAATAAAATTGACAGCACTACCAAACTTAATTTACATTGTTAATGCTATGGCAATCAAGTTTCCAAGGGGATACTCTCTAGGGGTTGATAAAATAATAACAAAATTCATTTGGAAAAAGAAAAGATAAAAAAAATCAAGGGAAAGGATGAAAAGAATTAAAGATGAAGGGGAAATAGCACTTCCAGATCTCAAACTACATTATAAAGTAGCAGTCATCAAAACCTCTAGTATTGATTACAGAATAGTGAAATAGATCAATGGAATACACTAGAAAAGGGAGATTTGGAAACAATAGAACTCAATAACCCAGTGTTTGATAAAGGGGAAAAAATAAATAACCTAGGGGAAAATTCCTTATTTGATAAAAACTGCTAGGAAAACGGCAAAGCAGTCTGGCAGAAATTAGGCTTGGACCAACACTTTACCCTGCACTATATAATACATGGATACATGACCTTACTAGAGAAACAGATCATATACTGGCATGCAATCTGATACAGGCTACACATGTATAATCATATTAAACATATTTCCACATTAGTCATGTTGTGAAAGAAGAATCAGAACAAAAAGGAAAAACCGCAAGAAAGAGAAAGCAAAAAACACAAAAAAAGTGAAAATAGTATGCTTCAATCTGCATTCAGACTGCATAATTCTTTCTCTGGATGCGTAAAGCATTTTCCATCATGAGTCTTTTGGAATTGTCCTAGATCATTGCATTGCTGAGAAGAGCTAAGTCTATCAAGGTTGGTCATGGCAAAATGTTGCTATTACTGCGTATAATGTTCTCCTGGTTCTGCTCACTTCACTCAGCATCAGTTCATGTAAGTCTTTCCAGGTCTAATTGCCTATCCTTGATAAATATCCTTATCCTAATATGCTTAGATAAATTTCCTTTTGTTTGTTGAATGACTTATAAGAGTGTAATTTTTTCCCTGATGTTGAGCCTCAACTACCAGGAGATTGGCCTCAGGCCCAGACCAGAACAATGATAAATAACCCAAAGAGTCAGTTTACTTTTTATATATTAAACACGTAATATCTATGTATATATACACATATACATATATAGAGATCCATATAGATCTCTCTGTATATCTATTGATTGATAGATAGATAGATAACTATACTGTAGGTGGCCAATGGGCTGGGCCCAGAATTGAACAATCCAATTGGGAAACTGTGAGGTAATAAAAAAAATGATTTAGATGTTTTGTTTTTACACTATCTACATTCCCCACTACATATTTCCCTTCCCCTCTCCCAGAGAGCTATCCCTTATAATAAAGATTTAAAAAGAGAAAGACAAAAATTTAGGAAACTAATCAAAATATTAGAAAAAATCTGGCATTATATGCAATGTTCCACATACAGAAAACCCCACTTTTGCAAAGGAGGGAGGTGGGGTATTTTCTCATATCTCTTTTTTGGGGCAAAGTTCAGTTATTATAATATCACAATGGTTTTGATTGTTATACTGTTCTTTCTTTTTTGTTATTATTCTTATAGTCACTGTGTATACTGGTTTCTGTATTCTGTTTATTTCATTGCATTAATTCACATAAGTCTTTCTGTGTTGCTCTGTATTGATCATATTCTCTGTTTCTTAAAGTACAGTCATATTTCATTACATTCATGTATCACAATTTGCTTATCCATCTAATTTTCTTATACCTTCTAACTACCCCAGGTACTCTTCCATTCAGTGATACTGACTTATTTGTTGTTCTAGTTTCCTCAACTGTAAAATGGGGATAATAACATCTACTGTGCAGGGTTTTTGTGAAGCTCAAATGATAATAGCTGTTAAAATAAACAAACTCAGCACAGTGCCTGGCACAGAGAAGACATTATAAATGCTTATTTCCCTTACTTCTCCTCCAAACAAGACACTCTCAGCTCCAGGAATTTTCTGTTTCCTATCCCTGGAATGCTGTCCTTCCTCATTTCCACCTCCTGGTTTCCCTGGCTTGCATTGAATCCCAGCAAAAATCCCCCTTCTACACGAATCCTTTCTCAGTCCCTCTTAATTCTAGTACCTTCCCACTGCTCATTATATTTTATGTAACATATAGCTTTTTTTATGTATTTGTTTGTTTGTACATTTTTGTTTGTTGTCTTCCCTATTAGGTTTTGAATTCATAGAGGGCAAGGACTGGCTTTTGCTTTTCTCTGTATTCCCAGTGCTTAGCTCAATGCCTGGCACATGGTAGGAGCTTGATAAATGTTTATTGAGCTGACTGATCATATGCCAATTGATGGCTATCCACTTGGTTTCTATTTCTTTTCTAACACAAAGAGTGCTGCTGTAAGTGTTTAGGTGTCTATGAAGCTTCTTTTTTTGGGGGGGGTATTGACTTCCTTGGGGTATATGCTTAGGAGTGAAATCTCAGGATCAAAAGGTAAGGACATTTGAGTCACTTTCTTTACATGATTCCAGATTGCTTTTCAGAATGGTAATACCAATAAACAGCTCTACTAACAAGCATCAGTGTTCTTGTCTTTCTATAATCCTTCCAACATTGACTATTCCCATCCTTTGACGCTGTTGCCAATTGTAGAGTGCTTTTAGTAACCCTAAACTTCTCTCTGAAAAAGGTTCATTTTATTTTTTTAAAATTTATTTTTATTTTTTCAATTAACAAAAATCTATTACCCTCCTTCCTACCCCCCTCCCATGGAGGGAGAACAAAAATGAAAACATAAAACCTTGTAACAAATGTGCATAGTGAAGCAAAGAAATTCCTTCATTGGCCATGTCCTAAACATACACACACACACACACACACACCCCTCTGTGTCTGTGTCTGTGTATATGAATCTATACATATATATCTCATTCTGTGTCGAGTCCATCACCTCTTGGTCATGAGTGGGTAACATGGTTTATCAAATGGTCCTCTAGAGATCATTGTTCTACTAGAGGCTGGTCATTACATTCATCATAGTTCTTGTCTTTCAAAGTTCTTTGTTTTTACAGTGCTGTTATAGTTATTATATAAATTGCTCTCCTTTTTTGTTCACTTCATTCTGAATTAGTTCATACCAGTATTCCTGGGTTTATCTGAAACTGGTTTTTCATATTTTTTGATGGTAATAATAGTTTTCTATTACATTCATATATCATAATTTGTTCAGGCATTCCCCAAAAGATGGGTATTCTCTTAGTTTCCAGTTCTTTGCTACTACAAAAAGGGCTACTAAAATTTTTTGTACATGTGCCTCCTTTATTTTCTTTGATATCTTTGAGGTACAGGCCTTGTAGTGATATTGTTGGGTCACAGGATACACACAATTTAATGAATTTGGGGGCATAGCTACAAATTACTTCCCAGAATGGTTGTACGATTTCATAGCTCCACCAACACTACAAAATGTCAATGGCCCATCTTTCCAATAATATTCTTCCAATAATGTTTTATGGTTGTGATTCATGGAATAATAGGTTCTGAAGAATTAAATTTAAGGATCACCTTAAGTATAATGAAAAGGTACACGATGGGTATTAAACGTTACAACACATTACAAATGAAAAATTACACAAGAAGTGTGTAATGGATATTACTAAAGAGACAAGGTAGCATGGTGTCACAGAAAGTGTCCTGGATTTGAACTCAGAGAAACTAAGTTTGAACCCTGGCTTTCCCATTTACCACCTATGGGAAAACAGGTAAGACATTCAACCTATGTGGGATTCAATTTCTTCATCTGCAGAATAAGGGAATTGGACTAGATGACTTTAGTGGTCCATTCTAGCTCAAAGTATATGATCCTTTGTATAACTGGTCTTTTTTTCAAATGGACAGGTCATGTGGTAAGACAGAAACAGTCCAAGTCTTACCTACACTTTTACCTACAAACTATAAACAACTCTAGAAGGCTTTCAGTACATTGGATAGTTCTGCCATGAAGGATCTTTGAGAACATGAACAAGAAGTGCAGAGAACCAAAAAATATGGATATGTTGTGATCTGCATCGGTGGAGAAAACATTTATATCAGTGAAATCATAGATCCACTGAAGTACAGAATATATGTAATTGTATATATGTAATATGTATAGAGCATTTGCATATTTTACCAACCCACAGTATGTTTTGGTCTGAAAAACACAGGGTTAGAACATAAGAAGCAATGCCTCAGGGGGGGTATGGATCACTGGGCACTTGGGAGAGATAGAAATGGATTAATGATGGGAAGAATCACTTTTATAATTATCTGAGGCCTGAATGGGCCCTGGATGCACCTCCAATTACATGGATGCTACTACCTCTCAAGAATCAGCTTTCCCCCTTGTACAATGTATTTATCTTGCCCTGTAACTTATTTGGACTTCAATTAATCCTTTAATCTCCCTATGTTTTAGTCTCCCTATCTATCAAATGAGGATGGTAAGACCAGATCTATCTACCTATTCCAGGGCTAAGTTAATAGATGCAAAAGTGATTTGAAAAGTAAGTACACTATTACATGTTGGGTCTATATAGGCAGTATAATATAATTGGATTAAAATGCTAGGTCTGGAATCAAATATCACCTCATTTTTTAGCTATGTGATTCTAGACAAGTCACAACTTCTCTGTGCCTCAGTTTCCTCATCTTTAAAATGGGAAGGGATAGACTTCATGGCCTTTAAGGTCTTCTCCAGACCTAAATCTATTATGATCCTATGTTTGTTTTCACTTTCTTATCACTAATCCCTTCCTCTCACAATTGGAAGAAATGGGGAAGAAATGAACCAGGGTTCATTGAAATAATTCAAAACCAAGGTTGGATGAGATAGATTAACTTTTCATGGGGAAAGGGAGTTCAGACCTAGGATTTTCTTGGTGTGATAAGCTTTTGCTGTGGGAATTTCCTTCACCATTGCAGATCAGCAGGTCATCTGTAACTCATGGCCCTAGAGAGTCACTTGGGGTGCTGAGAGATCTTAGTGGCTTGACCATGTTAACAGAATAGGGACTTGAATCCAGTCAAGTCTCATTGACTTTAAGGCTGGCTTTCCATCCACCATGCTCTGCTATCTCTGGACCTATAGATTTGGTGATTCTCTTTATCCCTATTTCTGTATATGCCTGAACCAAAAATCATACATATCATTTGATAAAGAATATTTCTTGTCTATCCTTGTTAAAAGTACTTTCTTTTCTTGAAATCAGACTACTGATCAGTGTTTCTTTAAAGACCTTACAACTATAGAGTTTCTATGATTGTACGGAGTCTAGATATATTGGTAAATACTAACAATAGTTATTCAGATGTAGCTAGACAAATACAATGTAAGGCAAGCAGCCAGTTGTATTCCCCATCCTGCATCATTCTCTCTTGGGAAGTTGGCCACCAGATCCCAAAGCTGTGGATGTTCAAATCACTTTTGAGCTTACCTTAACAATTACACTACTGATTTAGAATTAAGTGATTCAGAGTAATCATTCCTTCTCCTTTTCTCTACATAATAATAACAAATAAAGTTTGATATAATGCAATCTAGAATCATAATAATGTAGGGAGACAGTGAGGTTTTGTCATCCTAAATAAGATATCAAATCTACAAGATTTTGCTGCTTATAGATATATGTAATAAATTCAGAAAGGTGGGTCAGACAGGTGGAGAATAATGACTTTGCCTCCTTAGATTACCTTTTGTTCTGGCTCGAAATTCACATTCATGACAAGCCAAAGAAGGTCTTATGTCAGATCTATGTCAGATGGTGTCTGGGCCAAATGAATGAATGAATGAAAAAAGCATTTGTTGAGTATTTACTTTCTGCCAAGCACTGTGCTAAGTACTGGGGGTAGAAAAAGCAAAAGCCAGATAGTCCTTACTCCCAAAGAACTCACAATCTATTAAGAGGAAACAATATATAAATGAAAGTTCTGTTGCAGGGAAGATGTCAAGGCCCAGAACCCCTAAGGGTTAAGCAACAGAGAGGATGGCAAGGCGTAGAAGTTCTGAAGATGTACCAGGGGTCTACAGGGTATAGAGGCAGGGCAACTGGTAAAGCCTAATGTTTCTTCATCTTACCAGATGGAATAGAGATGGTATGTGAGCAGTCAAGGAACCCAGATGGGTTCTGGGTTATCCAAGCTATGCGAGCAGTCAAGAAACCCAGATGGATTCTGGGTGGCCAAAGCTAGGGAAAGGTGGGGCAGCTAGGTGGCACAGTGAGTAGAGCATCAGCCTTGGAGTCAGGAGGACCTGAGTTCAAATGTGACCTTAGGCACTTGACATACTTACTACCTTGTGACCTTGGGCAAATCACTTAACCCCAATTGCCCTGCCTTCCCTCCTCAAAAAAAAAAAAAAAACCTAGGGAAAGGAGCAAAGAGGGAAGACAAAAGGGAAAGAGCACCCATAGTAGTGGATCTTCCTAGATATTCTAGGGTGGCCTGGAGGATTGGGGGAGAAGAATCAGCCATAGGATGGATGGAAAGGCCAGAAATCCTAAGGTGAATGGAAAAACCCAGGTGTCCTTATGGTCCATGAACAAGTAATGACAGTTCCCTAGGCTCTGGAGGGCATAGAGAGATAGCAAATGGTAAATCCAGGAAGATATTAAGACACAGTGACAGTATTCTACATGTGTCAAGTATCTGGGGCTGGATTTGAACTCAGGTCCTCCCGATTCCAGGGCCACTCTAATCACTTCGCCACCTAGCTGTCACGACAGGATTCTTAACTAAATGACAGAGAAGCAATTGCAAAAGACAAAAGTGATCATTTTGATTACTTGAAACCAAAAAGGTTTTAGACAACATTAATGCATTTAGGATGGGAAAGTAAGTGGTCAAAATGGAAAAACTCTTTGTATCAAATTTCTTTGATGAGGGTTTGGTATACAAGATACATAAACAATTAATAAACATATAAATGGCCAAAGGATATGGAGAACTGCAAAGTATTCACAAGCATATGAAAAAAACACTAATAATAAGAGAAGTGCAAATTAAAACAGTTAATATTTCATCTCACACCCTGCAAGTTGGTAAAAATGGAACTATGCAAATGAAGTAATTAACATGTCCACACCCTTTGAACTAGAGACTCCAGTCTTGTTCTTATATTTTGCAGAAGTCATCACAAGAAAAAAGTCCTCATGCTCCAAAATATTTATAGCAGCAGTTTTTGTGATGGCTAAGAATTGGAAAGGAATAGATGTCCATCAATTGGGAGGAGGGGAAAAGAGGGAGGGATAGAGTTGAATTCTGTTGCTCCTCACAGAATGGTGGGATGAGGACAAGATGAGGACACTGCTAGGATCTTGTGAACTTTGAAAGGCTTGAAGAGCCATGGGAGGGGTCCCTAGCTACCAGATTCAGTAGCAGTGTGAAGGAGCTCACGAAGCTGAGTACAATTAGAAGCCTGGCAAGCATCAGGTGAGACACCAACCTTATAAGGAGCCAGCTCAGCTGAGTTAGCCCTCCATGAACTTGGTGGAGGCTCCTTAAGGAGATTAAAGGTCTCCCAAGGCCAAGAATCCCAAGGCAGTACTTGGTTCCACAGGGTCCCTACGTACACTTCTCTATCTTTGTGCTTTTACATGGTATATACTCTTTCCAGGGATTATGTTTAGAGGGGAGAATGTTCTCCTGTGGTGGGGAAGAGAATATTTTTGCAGCTTCTGTCTTTATTATACCTTCTCAGTAAATTCCCTTTTGTAAAAGCTAATTGATATCAACTGGTTGAATGATATTGGAAAGGTGTTTGTGGGGCAGCAAGGTGGCACAGTGGATAGAGAAACAGCCCTGGAAGCAGGAAGACAGGAGTTTAAATCTGGCCTCCAATATTTACAAATTATATGGCCCTGGACAAATTACTTGTCTGCCTCAGTTCCCCCATTTATAAAATGGGGATAATAATAGCACTTCCTTCCCAGGGTTGATATAAGGATCAACTAATATGTGTAAAGCATTTAGCATAGTGTCTGGCACATAGTAAGTTCCATATGTTAGCTCTTAGTAGCAACAACCCCTCAGGGTTTTCTGTTTCCTGAGGATTCAACTTGCCAAAGCAAGGAGGAATTGGGAAAGTGAGCCTAAAGGGTACTTAGGGAAGCTTAGGAATATCTATCAATAGATATTTGGCTATAGCTAGACACTTGAGTCCTACGTATGAGGAATGGAGAAAGACTAATGTTACCTAAATGCATCTAAATGACAGAAAGAGGTATAGATTTATTCCTTTTTCAGACAACACCGGTGGGAAAGTAGACAAAATTCTACCCATATGGACTGAAGGCAGCCTTGCTGAAGTATTCATCAATAAATGTCATCAGTTACCTTGGAATCAAAAGCATGCAATTTATTTTCCCAGTTCATTCTGAGACCTTATCATCACCCTAAAGATTATGTCTAAACTGGCAAATTATTAATATTGTATATGGTGGTTGTAGAATCTATACAGCACTTATACAAAACTGCCTGCTCATATTTGAGCAAAAGGGCTGATTAAAGTAGGTTCAGTAAATATGATATATTTGGTCAATCTGTAAATTATGAATTTAGTTTTAATAGAATCCAATAAATAAAAAGCACTTCCGGATGTTCCTGGGGGCGGAGGCAAGATGGCAGCTGGAAAGCGGGGACTTGTGTAAGCTCCCCGCCAGGTCCCTCCAACAACCTAGAAAAAATGGCTCTGAACCAATTCTAGAACTGCAGAACCCACAAAATAGCAGAGGGAAACAGGGATCCAGTCCAGGATAGCCTGGATGGTCACTGGATGAGGTCTATCATGCACAGAGCAGAAGGGAGCCCAGCATGGGCAGAGGCAGGACCAACCAGACCAGGAGCCAGGCAGAACAGGCCCTACCACCCTGAATCAGTGAGCTGTGGCAGTTACCAGACTTCTCAACCTACAAACACCAAAGACAACACAGAAAGTTAGTGGGAAAAGCTGTGGGGGACAGAGTGAAAGGAGTTCAAGGTTGGACCACTACCCCAGGGGCAGCTGAGGTGGTGCAGTTACAGAACTACAGCTGCAGTTGCTTCTGGCCCCAGGCCCACCTGGTGGGAGAAATTAAGTGGCGGATCAGAGCAGGAGTGCAGAGCCTGCTTAAGATCTGAGTCAGGTCCAGGTTGGTGGTTCTTGGGGGAGGAGGAGTGCTGGTGTGTTAGAGCTAGCTGTATAGAAACAGCTCTGAAATCAATGGCGCATCCCCTCAAGCTTGGAACAAAGTACTCTTTACTCTACAAGCAGTCATACACCACTGAAAAACTCAAGGGTCAAGTAAGTTGGCAAGGAACATGGCCAGGCAGCGAAAACACATTCAGATTCAGTCTCAGACTTTGGAATCTTTCTTTGGTGACAAAGACGACCAAAACATACAGCCTAAAGAAGTCAACAAAGTCAAAGAGCCTACATCAAAAGCCTCCAAGAAAAACATGAACTGGTCTCAGGCCATGGAAGAGCTCAAAAAGGATTTGGAAAAGCAAATTAGAGAAGTAGAGGAAAAATTGGGAAGAGAACTGAAAATGATGTGAGAAAACCATGAAGAACAAGTCAATGACTTGCTAAAGGAGACCCAAAAAAATACCGAAAAAAATATTGAAGGAAACAACAGCTTAAAAATAGACTAACTCAAATGGCAAAAGAGCTCCAAAAAGCCAATGAGGAGAAGAATGCCTTCAAAGACAGAATTAGCCAAATGGAAAAGGAGGTCCAAAAGGCCACTGAAGAAAATACTACCTTAAAAATTAGATTGGAGCAAGTGGAAGCTAGTGACTTGATGAGAAATCAAGATATTATAAAACAGAACCAAAGGAATGAGAAAATGGAAGACAATGTCAAATATCTCGTTGGAAAAACCACTGACCTGGAAAATAGATCCAGGAGAGATAATTTAAAAATTATTGGACTACCTGAAAGCCATGATCAAAAAAAGAGCCTAGATATCATCTTTCAAGAAATTATCAAGGAGAACTGCCCTGATATTCTAGAGCCAGAGGGTAAAATAGAAATTGAAAGAATCCACAGATTGCCTCCTCAAAAAGATCCCAAAAAGAAAACTCCTACGAATATTGTCACCAAATTCCAGAGCTCCCAGGTCAAGGAGAAAATAGTGCAAGCAGCCAGAAAGAAACAATTTGAGTATTGTGGAAACACAATCAGGATAACACAGGATCTAGCAGCTTCCACATTAAAGGATCAAAGGGCTTGGAATAGGATATTCCAGAGGTCACTGGAGCTAGGATTAAAACCAAGAATCACCTACCCAGCAAAACTGAGTATCAAGCTCCAAGGCAAGATATGGATTTTCAATAAAATAGAGGACTTCCAAGCTTTCTCAGTGAAAAGACCAGAGCTGAATAGAAAATTTGACTTTCAAACACAAGAATCAAGAGAAGCATGAAAAGGTAAACCAGAAAAAGAAATCATAAGGGACTTACTAAAGTTGAACTATTTTGTTTACATTCCTACTTGGAAAGATGATGTGCATGATTCATGAGACCTCAGTATCACAGTAGCTGAAAGGAATATGCATATACATGTGCATGTATATATATACAAATGTGTGTGTCTATGTATGTATATATGTAGGCATATATATATATATATATATACATATATACACACACATATATATAGACAGAAGGTACAGGGTGAGTTGAATATGAAGGGATGATATCTAAAAAAATAAAATCAAATTAAGGGATAAGAGAGGAATATATTGAGAGAGGGAGAAAGGGAGAGATAGAATGGGGTAAATTATCTTGCATAAAAGTGGCAAGAAAAAGTGGTTCTGTAGGAAGGGAAGAGGGGGCAGGTGAGGAGGAATGAGTAAATCTTGCTCTCATCGGATTTGACCTGAGGAAGGAATACCATACACACTCAATTGGGTATCTTACCCCACAGGAAAGAAGGAGGAAGAAGATAAAAAGGGGGGGATGATAGAAGGGAGGGCAGACAGAGGGAGGAGGTAATCAAAAACAAACACTTTCGAAAAGGGACAGGGTCAAGGGATAGGATAGGAAGGAGCAGAACACAGTTAATCTTTCACAACATGAGTATTGTGGAAGGGTTTTACATAATGATACACATGTGGCCTATGTTGAATTGCTTGCCTTCTTAGGGAGGGTGGGTGGGAAGGGAAGAGGGGAGAGAATTTGGAACTCAAATTTTTAAAAACAGATGTTCAAAAACAAAAAAAAAGTTTTTTCATGCAACTAGGAAATAAGATACACAGGCAATGGGGCATAGAAACTTATCTTGCCCTATAAGAGAAGAAGGCAAAGGGGGATAGGAGGGGAGTGGGGACAAAAGGGAGGGCTGACTGGGGAACGGGCAACCAGAATATATGCCATCTGGGAGTGGGCGGGAGGGTAGAAATGGCGATAAAATTCATAATTCAAACTCTTGTGAAAATCAACACTGAAAACTAAATATATTAAATAAAATAAAATAAATAAAAAGCATTGCCACCAAACAGGCAGAGTAGAATACCATGATGCCAGGTCACCAGATATGTTTCAGAGGAAAGAGGACATTGTTCTATTCCTTCCCTTTCTCTCAGTCCAGAAAATTCATTAAAAAGCATAATACCTAGACATTTTTAGAGAAGCTCAACTCCTAAATCTCTTCTAGTTATTACCATGGTATGGTAAGTGGATAAAGAGGCAGTGAAGTAGTAGTGAAGTACTCATAGAACTTATAGTTCTGCCTAAAGTTAGAAGACCTGTGTATGAGTCCAAGCTCCATAAAAACTGCTACCTATTTGACTATGGGTAAGTCATAACCTCTGTAAGCCTCAGTTTTTTCATCAACGAAATGAAATAATAGAACTGTTGGCCTGAAGAGAGCTATTATTATAGGGAGCTGACTTAAAAAAAAGTAACTCATATAGCAAAAAGAATCCATATACAGCAGGTAGAATTCATGATCTGAAGACAACTTCCAAGAAGTAAATGTCCTTAAGGTATGATTTACAGATATCTCTTACTCATGTCTCTCCAACCTTGACCCTTCTTCCAAACTTCAGCTCTATCACCCTGCCAACTTTTTGATGGACATTTGTATTTGGAAATCTTACTATAACTCCTGAAACTCAGTATATCTAAATTAAAACTGAACTAGCTCCAGCCTATCTTTCTAGGCTAAGTACTCATTACTGTCACTAATACACTCTACATGCCAGCCAAACTGGCCTATTTACCGTTCACCCACATGCGATAACCTCTCACCTGTGTGCCTTTGCACTGGCTGTTCCCAGTCCCTGGGCTCGTCTCTCTCCTCAATCCCACCTCCTGAAACCTCTAGGTAACTTTAAGACTGATTCGAGTGCCAATTCCTTTAAGAGGCCTTTCTTGACTCCCCATTTTTAGTGCCTTTGCCAAATTACTTAGTATATATTTTACATTTATTCATCTATAAACGTGCTATATTGCCTCCAGTAAAATGTATACTCGTAGGTAAGGATTGCCACATTTTTGTATTTGCATTCTCAACAACTAACAGACTGCCAAGAATATATTAGGCACCTGGTGTTTGTTTTATTGATTTCCTCTGATTAGAATAACTATCCCATTTTCAATAATAGAAATTCTATACATCTTTCAAGTCCAAACTCAAATGCCATCTCCTCTATGAAGATTCCTCTGGTTACATCCATCAGAAATAATTCCTTCTTCCTCTGAAGTCCTATGACAAAATACCTATACCACTAATATTCTGCTTTGTATTATAGTTATTTGTATATCTTATCCCCCCAACTTACCTATAAGTTCCTTGAGGAATTGATCTCGTATATTTTTATGCCTGGGAAATGGCCTTCCCAGGTCCTATCAGAGAACCCACACCACAATGGGGTCAGGTGAAGGGATGGGAAATATTTAGTTGTACTAGGATAATATTTGGCAGGCACATGACAGCTGTCTTTAAGTAGCTAAAGAACTGTCACGTAAAAAGAAATTTGAATCCTGCCTAATCTAATTTTGTAGAATTAGGAACAATGGATAGAAATGGCAGAGGAAAGTTTTGGTTCAACCTAAGGAAAAATGTTCCCAAGAATTAGAGCTAGCCAAAAATTAAATTAACTGTCTCAGGAAGTCATGTTTTCATTCTTACCTGAGGTCCTAAAGTGAGGCCATAGCATGACGTTAGCTATATTGAAACAGGTATTCTATTCAGGTATGCATGGATTAGATGACCCTTGAAGGCCTTGGTAATTTTGAGATTCTATAAAAAAACCAAGGCGATAGTCACCTAAATGTAATTAATGTAAAATGAGCTATAGTATTAGAAATTATAACATCCTAACATATGAAATAAATGATATAATGGAAGGATTTTCTGCTGAGCAGTGAAAAGAGCTAGAAAAGGGCATATGGAGAATAAGAATGACATAGTTCCTATAGCACTGACCAAAGAAGAAGGTGCTTAGCACCTTGGTACTCGACTATTACCTTAGTAGGGACTGTCCATAGCTTTCAATCAGGAAACATTGTTTTAAAGAGGTTCATAGGATCACATATTTTGAATTGCAAGACATCTTAGAATTCATCTAGTTCAGACCCCTTATTTTACAGCTGAGAAAACTGAGACCCAAAGAGGTTAAATGATTTCCCCAAGGTCAGAGGCAAATGACAAAGCAGAAATATACATTTTCTAATTCCATATTAGCTCAGTCTATGATAATACTCTACATATAGTGAACCTTCATTATATGTATACATATACTAGCTGATAGATGACAATGATAAAGTAGAAAAACTAGCCCTAGTATGGAAAAGGATGACAAAAACATGCTCTGTCAACTTGAGCTAAAAATCTTTTTGGCAACACACAATTTCCTTTTTTTTTTTTTCTTTTCTGATTCTATGCTCATCAAGCAATTTCTGATTGATCTCTTTTACTGTGTGGGCCTTCCAATCAGGTAACTACAGATGACCACTCACTACTGGTTATATTGACAGTTAGGTTCTGGGGATATTTAGCCTGGAAAAGAAAGGACTTAGTACAGTTATCATTTTCTGTTTTCAAATGTTTGAAGTGTTGTTCCATAAAAGGAAATTAGACTTATTCTGACTGAGAAATAATTTTGATTAAAAATTTTAAATTTGAGGGGCAGCTACATGGCACAGTGAGAAGAGCATCGGCCCTGGAGTCAGGAGGACCTGAGTTCAAATCTGGCCTCAGACACCTGACACATGTACTAGCTATGTGACCTGGGCCAAGTCACTTAACCCCAATTGCCCTGCCCCGCCCCAATTTAAATTTGTTATTTCTGAAACCTAAGAATTTCTGAAAATATCTAAAATATGATACAATTAATGACTTTTTTCTTTTGAAAATTGATCTGTAAAGTAGAACGAGATTGCTATTGACCCCTGGAGATCTTTAAGTAGTTGGCCAATTATAAAAGATATTGTAAAGGAGTTCAGGTAAGGATTGGATAATATCTGAAGTCCTTTTCTATTATAAAATTTTATGGTTTGGGATCAGAATGGTAATTACAGTGGGCAACAGGAAGGGACATCAGAGGGAACTCAGATATCAAAGCAGAGTGGAATAGGATGTTTAGCTAGAGGTGCGTTGGAGGAAGACATGGCACCAGATCCAGCTGATAGCAAGATGATGAGGTATATCACTTGGCACAGTGACTACCTCAGGGAACTCATTCACTGGTACCTTTAAATAACACTCATGCAGCCAAGTACTACACTCAAAATCAAAAGACTTGGGTCCTAGTATCATTCGTCAGGCAGTCCTTTCAACTTGTATGCAGCAGGGAGTGACACGGTTGATAGGGAGATACTTGAGATTTGGTGCCTTCTTCCTCACCCAAAACATCCAAATGGTGGCCAAGAAAACCTATCTTTTCTCACAACTCAATTCAAAGTAAAAAGCATTTATTAAGTACCCACTATGTATAACCACTATACTAGTCAGGAATGATACAAATCCTTTAAAATCTATTTTCCCTAAAATTTAGGGTGCAAAAGCAGCTATGCCTAGTTTTCATCTTCTCTGTTATGACAAATTCATAGCTTAGAATGGCCATCCCTTCCAAAATTTCCATAATTTCCAATCCAGACCCCGCTTCTTCCTTGTTTTCTCCATCTTTTTGAAAGGTGAGGAAGCTAAGCAATTTGAGCAAGTCAAGAAATTGTTAGCTACTGTGTTCTCAACAGAGAAAATTCCTGCGGTGTTGTGTATAATTGAAATCCCTTTTCACTATTAGGTCATTTTCCATGACAGGCTTGTAATCTGTTTCCTAAATTTCTTGTGCAGGTGATCTGTAATATGTATTTCAATAATGTGTTTCCCTTCTGCTTGATATTCACCCAAATGATTTTCATAGGTGTATATGTATTTTCATATGTACAATGCTAATCTCTACCCCATCCCCCTTTTTAAACTTCTCCTTCTGAATAAGGTATAAAGTCCAAGAACCATATTTCAGTCATGGGTCTCATCCCAAGTGTCAGTGATGCCTACAAGGTCAAATTTGCTTTTGTGTCAGGATCTCGATTACTTTTTGCATTTGTGTAGGCATTTAATATTAATACGAATATCAATACAAAAGATGGTCTCTAGCTCTAAACTCTTATTTATGCCCTAGTCTTTTATTTCCAACAGGACATCTTCATCAAGATGTCCCACCATCACCTTAAATGATTACACAGCAAACATATTTTTCTTTCCATTTTCCTCCCAAACCAACTACATTTCCCCACTACTTGCTTGCTCAGTTTCTAGCAGTGTTGTGTCACCCTTCTTCTCCCTTGAAAAAGCTTTGTCATTTCCCCCGTTCCCCTTCTGGATCCACTGTTACCGAGATCCGTCTTTTCCTTCAGTGTTCCTTCCACCAACAACCTACTACACTATGCTTTCATAACTTCATACCTGCATCAAGCGAGATAATACCCTAGCTGCCCTGCTTGATCCCAAGATCTACAATCTGTCAAA
The DNA here is from genome assembly GCF_011100635.1 of Trichosurus vulpecula. NCBI lineage: Eukaryota > Metazoa > Chordata > Mammalia > Diprotodontia > Phalangeridae > Trichosurus > Trichosurus vulpecula. The sequence goes on along the minus strand of NC_050576.1, from coordinate 58,924,957 downwards.
TGACGCTGCCACGCAAATCTAAAAAATCATGCCGATCTCCTGTTCAAAAGCCTTGACAATTCATTACCAGTCTAGTTCTTAAACTGCGGTTTGTGAAACAACTATCTGTATGTACGTATAGGTATACACACACACATACATACACATATATATGTATATATAGAAATGTATGTGTATGTATATATGTAATGTAGGTATGCATGTGTACCACTATTTCAACATAATTGGTTTCTTCTGTAATACTAGGTTTTTATGCATTTAAAAAACATTATTCCGAGAAGGGTCCATAAGTTTCCCCAGGCTGACTGCTAAAGGGGTCTAGGGCACACGAAAGGTGAAGAACATCTGGTGTAAAATGGGAGGAAGGGAGGGAAAAAGCATTTGTTAAGCGCCACCAGTGCCAAGTACCGTGCTAAGGGCTTCACAGATAGAAGGGAGCCTGGTCTGAGAGTCAAGGAGCCCCAGGTTCCGGTCCCGGGCTGTCATTAACTTCCTGTGTTACTTTTCCTCAGCGGGCCTCGGTTTCCTCACCTGTAAAGTGAGAGGAGGGGACTCCACGGACTCTAAGAGTTATGATTGGGCGGCCTGTTGGAGAACCGGAAGCAGGACTGAGCTCAATGACGTAGAACTCAGCACGAGAAACTGAGCAAGGGGCGGAGCCACGAGTGGCAGCGGGAGGGAAGTCACAAGAGGGAGGGCGAAGGCGGCTTAGAGCCCCCTCACCGGCACCGGAAGCCGCTTAAACCTTCTGAAGCGGAAGTCCTCTGAGATCCCGCGAGATCTCTCCGAACCGCCTGGCTTACGAAACTCTGCCTAATTGGCTGCTTTTCTCGCCAAGCCTCTCCTCGCCCCCTTCCCTTTTCCTACCTTTCCTCTCCCCGGCCTCCTTTTCTTTCGTCTTTTCGCGTGGATCCGGCTCCGTGAGCCGGAAGCGGAAGTGGGTCTTCCAGTCCCTCGGGTAGTCTCCGTTGTGGCGTGGATGGTCGCCGTCACCTGGAGATCTCGCCTCGTCTGCGCCCTTTCCTGAGCCGCGGCAGGTGTTTCCACGCCCCCTCCGGGGGGGGCTCGGAGAGCGGGAGCCGCGGCGCAGAATGAGCACCATGTTCGCGGACACTCTCCTCATCGTCTTCATCTCCGTGTGCACGGCGCTGCTGGCCGAGGGTGAGGGCGGGACCGCGGCGGGGGCGGGGGTCGCACTCCGCTCCCTTGGGGGTCCCCTGCCCCAGGCCTTGGCACCCAGAGCTCCCTTCCGTTTCCTTCCCGACTCGGGGGGGGCAGGGGGCACCTCTCTGGTTCGGTTCAGTTTAACAAACGGCTTATTAAGCGCCTACTATGTGCACAACACTAACCTTCCCTCGCACAGTTCACCTCACAGTATGTATGAAATGGGGAACGAGGGTCAGATGTCAGACTTTTGGGCTCGACTCTGACACTCAAAACAGCTGTGTGGTTGTGGGCCCGTCGCTTAACCTGAGCCTGTTTCTTATACTGACATATAAAAAGCATACAAATTGTTTCCCATGGAGTTTATGTACGAAAGTGCCTTGCGAACCTTCAAGAGTCATGTTAATGCCGTGTATTAATATGGTGTATAGTAGGCGACTAACAAACGCTTATTGATTGGCTACTGGTAGGTCACTACAGGTACACAGATTAGTTTAATACAGGTAGGAAGTGATGGGTGGGCAAAGACAAAAGAGCTCTAGGAAATTCCAAAGAGAAAGAGAACTCTGTCACAACTGTAGGCAGGAGGGAGATCGGGAAAGTTTTTGTGAAGGTAATAGCCGAGCCTGGAAGGAAGATAAGGATTCTGGCAGGCGGAGTTTCTGCATTTGTGTAGGCATTTAATATCAACACACAGATGATCTTTAGAACTCTAACCTTTTATGCCTTAATCTGGTGTTTAGAATTTCCAATAGGATATCATCAGGATAACCCATAATAATAAATTATTAGGTGTGGAGGATTGTAGGAGGCAAGAGATGAAATTTCAAATTCTAGGAACACAGTATAGTCCAGCTTAGATGGAGCTAGGGTGTGCAAAGGGGAATAATATAAAAGAAAGAGAAATGTAATTTGTATTTATAATTCTTCCAATGTTTTAACTGCTATTTTTTTTCTTCCTGATGTATTGATGTATTTTGTTATTACATTCAGAGATTACACTCACTTTGAGAGATTTCGTAACAAAGTGGAAAGGTTAAGTAAAACTGATAATTCTGTGACTTCCTTTGAAAGCTCAGGGAACTTTTTGCATTTGTAGCACCCCGCACCGCCCCCCCCCCCCCCATTCAGCCACACTAGGGAAAAAAAAAGAAAAGAAAAACAAATATCGGGTAACAAATATGCGTAGTTAAACAAGAAATTCCCTTAGTAGCTTCAGAAAAATATCATTTTGCACCCTAAGTCCTTCACCTCTCTGTAATGGGTAGCTTGTTTCTTCGTAGGTCCTGTGGAATTGTGAATAGTTTTTGTATTGATGATGATATTTACAACCTTCGGAGTTGTTTGCTTTTATAGTGTTATAGAAATTATTTTGGTTCTATCCATTTAATTCATCATCAAGTTATAAAAATCCTCAAAAATTTTCCATTTTTATAATATTGATATAATATAAATTTTTCTTCTGGTTCTGCTTACTTTGCTCTGCCTCAGTTCATATAAATCTTTCCATATCTTGTTGTTTCCTCATTTCTTAAAGCACAGTAGTATTCTATCACATTCATGTGATATAACTTACATAGCCATTCCTCAGTTGATGGGCATCCCCTTAGTTTCTATTTTGCCAAAGAAAAAACTATACTATGAAGTGGAAATTATTAATACAATTTGTAACTGGTTAAAAAATAGATCTATCAGTGGAACATATTAGGAATATGACATACAGAAGCAAATGTATCTAATATTCTGCTGTAGTGGTGTCAAACTTAAACACAACTGAGGGCCACTAAACTCTACATAAGGATCCCTGCTGCCTGCATATTGACTTTGAAAACCATTTATTAACATCTATCTTCCATTGATTTTTATTTTATTAAATAATTCCCAATGAGATTTTAAATCTGGTTCTAGCTACACTTGGGAGTTATGTGCGCTAGTATTGCATAAGCGTAAAGACCCCAGCTAATGGCTTAACAATACGGCAAAAACTACTGGGGGAAGATTGGACAGCAGTATGGAAGAAATTAGATTTAGACCATTGTCTCACACCCTTTTCAAAGATAAGCTCCAAATGAATGTGATCTAAATATAAAAGGTCACATAATAAACAAAATAGAGAAACATGGAAAAAACTACTTATCAGATCTGTGGGTGGTAGAAAAGTTCATTACCAAACAAGGAATAGAGAGGATCAGAGAAGATTACACAAAATTTAAAAGTTTTTGCACTAACAGATAGAGTGATTTTAAGATTAAAATGGAAACAGTTAATTGGAAAAAAAAGCAACAAGTTTCTCTAGTAAAGTTTTCATTTCCAAGATCTGTAAGGAATTGATGCAAATAAATAAGAGATTTTCCAATTAACAAATGAGCTAAGGATGTATGTAATCAGGCAGTTAAAGAAAACCCAAGCCAGCTATATAAAAAATGCTCAAAGTCAATAATAATTAGAGCCATCTAAATCAAAGCAACCCACATTCTCTCTCACACCCATCACAGTGGCTGAGATGACCCAAAAGTGAATGGCAAATGTTGAAAGGATTGTGGGGAAAACAGGCACATTGATACATGCTTGGTGGATGTGGGCGAATGGGTATAACCATTCTGGAAGTGACTTGAACTGTTCACAGAATTACTAAAACAGTCCCTATGCTTTGACTTAACTGTGTCACTGCTGGGCCTAAACCCAAAAGGAATTAGAGAGGAAAAAGTCCTTTATGTACAAAAATATTTATTGTACCTCCCTTTATGGTGGCAAAAAAAGCGCTCATAAACTTAGTAGAGTGGGAAGTGCAGGTGGTGTTGTACCTACCAGCCTCACTCACAGGCTCATAAATGGGCCTAGGCCCAGACCCTAGATCCTATTCTAATCCTCTTTTTACTATACGATTTTTTATTTTTTTGTGAGGAGGGGAATGGAGTTTGGCCTTGGTTTAGAAGGGTCTTCTAGCAACTTCTATCCTCTGATAACTCTGGCAAGCCTGACAGGTGGAATTTCTCCTTACTATGTTTTCTTTTTGGCTAGACTGTTTAGACCCATGTCCCATGGTTTAGCCTCCTATCATGGTCTGAACAGTTCATCTCTAGTTGGTTTCCCTTTTTTTTTTTTTTTCCATAGTAGAGTCCTCAGTCTAAGGGTTTTACTAAGTAGGAAGGGTATGTATCCTGTGAAGTATAAGTTCTCAACTCAAAATTAATTCATTCTTCTTTGTATTGTAATGTTTTTCTCTCGCCAGGATGGAACTAAATGGATACTTATGCTACCAATACATCTGGTTAAGTTGCCTTGATTGAAGAGATGATTGGTTTAATGTATTATTTTTGATGTTTTCAGGTATAACTTGGGTGCTGGTTTACCGGACGGACAAGTATAAGAGATTAAAAGCTGAAGTGGAAAAGCAGAGCAAAAAATGTGAGTATTATTACTTATTTGATTCCATTTAAAATGAATCAAATGCTCACAGAATGTACATCATAGGATCTGCTATATTGATAAGAAAAGTTCTACCAACTATTTTCTTGCTGCAAGTTTTGGCAGATTTAATTTAGATTTAGAAATCAGCTCCCCAAATTAGGAAATATGTGAATTTTTTATCTTAGAATAAAAAGAAAACTGTGAGAAAGGTGACATGTTAGCATAAACACACTTAAAGTCTAGTGCTTTCCACCTTTAGTCTAGGATCCAGATTAGGGCACCTCATAGTCTGGCTTTTTTATATGAACTATTGTGTAGCCATGTCTACTGTGGGCCTCACTTGGATAATTGATTGTTTGGAACCCAAGAGTAGGCTTTAAAATTTTTTCTCATTCAATTGCATTTTATTTGTTTCAGCCTATAGCTTTACTTTGTCCCTGTTATTGGATCCTCACTCTTTTATCTAATGTGTTAGCTATTGTCAGCATGGTGCCATCCAAAAATTTAATAAGCATGACATTTATGCTGTTAACTGGGTCATTGAGTAAAGTGTTGAGCTCAACAAGGTCAGGACCATAACCTTGTATTTCACTAGAAGTTTCCTGTTAGGGTGTTGTTAGTCCATTTATCATCATTCTTTGAATCTTGTCACTTACCTTGTCCAAAGTCCATTGCATTATCACCTAACCCACATCTCTCCAGTTTATCTGTGAGGATATTGGGAAAGACTTTGGCAAATACCTTACAGAAATCGAATTAGATCACATGTGTGGCTTTCTCCTGGTCTACCAGTTTAGAAAACCTGTCCCAAAAAATGAGGTGAGTCTGCCTTGTTCTTTTCTTGTTGTTAAATTACCTTATTTTTTTTTATTGATACCTGTTGCTTTTTATATTACGTTCATTTCCAATTATATCCCTTCCTCTGCCCACTCTGGCAAACGACTCCTTGTAATAAAGATAAAAAGTAGAAGATTAAGCAAACCAACCAATGCCACAATACTACAGCATCAGTTGGTTTGCTTTACTATTACCCTTCTCCTTTTTATCTTTATTACAAGGGGTCGCTTGCCAAAGTGGGCATATACATACATATATACATACATATACATGTGCGCGTGCACACACACGATATTCCACACTCGTAGCTGCTGCGCGCATGCCACCGTGCTCTCTCCCCCTCCCCCCAGTGGAGAGAGGGAATTGACATTTTATCAGCCCTTCTGGGGCAGTTAGGTGGCCTCAGTAGATTGAACTGTGGACCTGGTTAGTTCATGTCTGGTCTCAGACACTTAATAGTTGTATGATACTGGGAAACTCATAATTGCTGTTTGCCTCAGTTTCCTCATCTGTAAATGGGGATAATAATAGCACCTGCTTTACAGAATAAATGCTATATAAATCTTAGTTGTTATTTTCTCTGAAGCTGAACCTGGTCATTATCATTACATAGCAATCGGTTTTGTTTGCTTTTGTTCTGTTTACATTGCTGTAATCCTTGTGTATTTTGCTGTGCTAGTTTTATTCTGCTTATTACTTCACTCTATTAGTTTATTTTAGTCTCCTATGCTTCTCTGAGTTTATATTTTTCTTCTTATGGCACAGTAATATTTATTATGTTCATGTAACACAAAGCATGTCTTGTTCTTATCAAACTTGTGCTGGCTATCACAGTTACGGCTTTTCTTTCTGGGTGTTCATAAATCATCCCTTTAATAATGAATGCTAAAATGAATAGTGTACGGGGATTGAAGTCAAGCCCCCAATATAGAGAGAGTGATGAATCCACGTCCTCTCCTTTGAAAGGAGGACCACATTTATCCAGACCTAGTTCTGGCTCTACAACACCTCTTTTGGCTGATCCGAGCAATCATATCGACGAGTTCTTTGAGTCTACTGGGGTGCAGGTTATCTAAGGCTGGATACTTAAACTTATTGAGTAATAGCTAGGTGCTGTAAAAAAAAATCGTTCCTAGTGTTGTTTAGAGAGAATTGAGTGGACAAAATTCCTTCTTCTTTAGGAGATGCGTGTGAATTAATTGACAAATCTAATATAAGGAAAATACTTATTGAACCAACATCAGGTGAATTAACAACCCTTTCGTAGTGTATGATCCTGGTGATATATCACTATAATTTCCTTGTTAGTATTTTATTTAAAATTTTTGCATCACTATTCATTAAGAAAACTAGTCTGTGGTTTTCTTTCTGTTTTTGCTCTCCCCGATTTAGGTATCAATACCATGTTTGTGTCATAAAAGCAATTTGGTGTAGGACTCATTCTTTACTTATTTTTTCAAATAGTTTGTATAGTATTGGTAGAATTTGTAAATCCTTCTGGTCCTGGGGATTTTTTTCTTAGGGAGTTCATTAATAGCTTGTTCAATATCTTTTTCTAAGATAGAGCTATTTAAGTATTCTATTTCCTCTTCTGTTAATCCAGGTGATTTATATTTTTCTAAGTACTTATCGTTTCACTTAGATTGTCAGTTTTATTAGCATCTAATAGGACAAAATAACTCCTAGTAATTACTTAAATTTCATCTTCATTGGTAGTTCATTCTTTTCATTTTTGATACTAGTAATTTGTTTTTCTTTTTTTAAATTAATGATTTACCTATTTTATTGTTTTGGGTTTTTTCCTCATAAAACCAGCTTTTAGTTTTATTTGTTAGTTCAGTGGTTTTCTTGCTTTAAGTTTTATTAATCTTCCTTTGATTTTTAGGATTTCCATTTTTTTGTGCTTATTAGAGGATTTAAAATCTATTCTTCAGTTTTTTTTACTTGTATGCCCATTGATCTACTCTTTTTTTCTATTATTGATATACACATTTAAGGGATATAAATTTTTCCCTAAATACTAATAAGAATCTTGCAATTAGAACTGCAAATTAAAAATCTTGTAATCAGAATTTGTACTTTTCCATTCAGAAGATGAGGCTTAGCTGGAGCTTTCTAGATTCAATAGAGTTATTTGAAATTATATTTATTTTCAGTTTTCAACTTTCACTTCCATAAGTTTTTGAATTTTCTCTTTCTCCCTCCCTTGTCCCTCCCCAAGATGGCATGCAATCTGACATGGGCTTTACACATTTATTCCTATTAAACATTTTCACATTAGTCATGTTGCATAGGAGAACTATAACAAATGTGAGAAGTCATGAGAAAGAAAACAAAAAAAAAATAGTCTACTTTGCTCTGCATTCCAACCCCATAGTTCTTTCTCTGGATGTGGATGGCATTTTCTATCATGAATCCTTTTGAAAAGTTTTAATTCCTTGCATTGCTGAGAAGGGCTAAGTCTGTCAAAATCAGTCCTTGAACACTGTGGCTATTACTGCGTACAATGTTCTCCTGGTTCTGCTCACCTCACTCAGCATAAGTCTTTCCATGTTTTCCTGAAGTCTGCCTGCTCATCATTTCTTATAACACAGTAATATTCTATTACATTCATGTACGACAACTTGTTCAGCCATTCCTCAATTGGTGGGCATACCCTTGATTTCCAATTCTTGGCCACCACAAAAAGAATTGCTATAAATATTTTTGTACATGTGGGTCCTCTTCCCATTTTTATGATCTCTTTGGGATATAGCCCTAAGAGCGATATTGCTGGGTCAGAGGGTATGCACATTTTTATAGCCGTTTGGGCATAGTTCTAGATTGCTCTCCACAATGGTTGGATCAGGTCACATCTCCACTAGCAATGAATTAGTGGTCCAATTTTCCCACATCTTCTCTAACATTTATCATTTTCCTGTTTTGTCGTGTTAGCCAATCTGATAGGTCTGATGTGGTACCTCATAGTTGCTTTGATTTGCATCTCTCTAATCAATAGTGATTTAGAGCATTTTTACATATGACTATAGATAGCTTTAATTTCTTCCTCTGAAAACTGCTTGTTCGTATCCTTTGATCATTTATTAATTGGGGAATGAATTTTGTTCTTGTAAATTTTACTCAGTTCTCTATATATTTTGGAAATGAGGCCTTTATCAGAGATCCTAGTTGTAAAAATTCTTTCCCAGTTTTCTGCTTCCCTCCTAATCTTGGTTGCCTTGGCTTTGTGCAAAAACTTCTCAATTTAATGTAATCAAAATTATCCATTTGGCATTTCATAATGTTCTCTATTTCTTGTTGGGTCATAAATTCCTCCATTCTCCATAAATCTGACTGATAAACTATTCCATGCTCTCTTAATTTGTTTATAGTATCAGCCTTTATACCTAGATCATGTACCCATTTGGACTTTATTCTGATATGTGGTGTCAGATGTTGGTCTATGCCCAGTTTCTGCCATACTATTTTCCAGTTTTCCCAGCAGTTTTTGTCAGACAGTGAGTTCTTATCCCCGAGTCTGGAGTCTTTGGGTTCATCAAACAGTAGATTGCTATGATCATTGACTACTGTGTCTTGTGTACCTAACCTATTCCACTGATCTACCCCTCTGTTTCTTAGCCAGTACCAAGTGGTTTTGATGATAGTTGCTTTATGATACAATTTAAGATCTGTTATGGCTAGGCCACCTTCCCTAACATTTCTTTTCATTGATTCTCTTGATATTCTAGATCTTTTGTTCTTCCAGATGAATTTTGATATTATTTTTTCTAGCTCTATAAAATAATTTTTTGGCAGTTTTGAAATTGTACTTTTGTAATACATTTGACAAGTGAAGTAGATACAACTAAGAAAACATGGGAACCAGTGTTAAATGAAATGAGACAAGACCTCTTTTTGGACACTACTTTTACTAAACTTATCACAGTTACTAATGATGTGAAATTTCCACACATATGGTACAAACTTACAGCCCCATGTGTTAACCCGTCATCAGATCAGTTAAGACATAACTGAAAAGATTTGGATTTAGCTTTCTCAGGCATTCATATCTTCAACAAGAAACAGTATTATCCAGTGAACAGTTAATTCTAGGGGCAGCTAGGTGGCTTAGTGGATACAGTTCTGTCTTGGAGTCAGGAATTCTCATTTTCTTGAGTTCACATCTGACCCCAGATACTTATTGTCTGTGCGACCTGGAGAGAGTCACCTAATCCTGTTTGCCTTAGTTTCCTCATCCATAAAATGATGTGGAGAAGGAAATAGCAAGCCACTCCAGTATCTTTGCCAAGAAAACCCCAAATAGCATCACAGAGTCAGACACAACTGAAATAACTGAACAACAGGGCAGAAAGTAATAAGTCCAAAGGAGAGATCCAGACTGAGTGTTGTGAGAAATTAGAAGGTGGAGAGATCATTTTTGCAGGTAGTTAGAATCTGCAGTGGAATGAGGTGACTGTCCCTGAGCTGAACGTTCAGTTCAGTTCAGTAAACATTTGTCAAGCACCTTCTATGTTTCAGGTACTTTGCTAAGTGCTGGAGATATGCATAAGAAAAAGAAAGACAATCCCTCACCTCAAGGAGCTTATAGTCTCATGGGTAAAGACAACACATGAAATGAGACCAGAAAGGAGGGTCAGGGTGGACAACAGGAGGTGTGCCCTGTGTGGGGGCATCCTGTATCATGGATTGAAACCAGGCATAGCTGCAGACGCAAAGTGGAGTTCAAAGAAAAGGGGGATTTCAGCTGAGAGAGTAGTGGAAGGGTGTCTATTCCTGGCATCAGACCTAACAATATATTCTTTAATAAATTTAATTCAGTAAATATTATTAAATACTGACCATATGCCAGGCACTGGGGATACAAAGATGAGAAGGAAACAGTATGTCCTAAGGGAATTTACATTCTAGTATTGTGAAAGAGCACATACCTAGAAAATTACATACAAAATATGCAGAGTGACTTCTAGGGAAAGGCACTAGCAACTGAGAGTATCAGGATATTTTTCCTTTAGGAGGTGACAGTAGAACTTGAGTTTTGAAGGAAGCTCTGGAATCTTACCAGGGATTGTGCAAAGACCTGAAGACAGGAGGTAGATTAATATGTAGAGGAAACAGCAATCAGACTAGCTTGGTGGAAATGCAAAGCCTGTAAAGTGATAATGCAATCAGTCTGGAAAGGGAGGTTGGAGCCAGATAGTGACAGATTTTTAAAAGACAGAGGAGTTTGTATTTCATTTTGGAAGCAAAAGCTTCCCCTGGAACTTCTTGATCAAAAATTGATATCACACATGCTTTAAGAATATCAATTTGGCAGCCAGGCTGAGGTTGGATTGGAAAGAGGAGAGCCTAGAGACAGGGAGACCAGTTAGGAAGTTAGTGTAAGGCAAGAAGTGAAGAGTGCCTAAACTAGGATGGTGACCGTGTGAATGGAGAGAAGGGAGGGGATGGATGTCTGATAGGCTATGGAGAAGAAATTGGGAAATTGACTAGATGTGGAAAATGATTGTATATGAGGTAAAAGGAAGCTTCAGAGATGACCTCAAAGTTATAAACCTGAGTGACTGGAAGGATAATAATCTCATCAAAAATAGGAAAGCTAGGAATAGGGGAGGGTTTGGGAGAAAAGATAATAAGTTCTGTTTTAGACATGTTATATTTAAGGTACCTACAGAACATAGGAGGGGTATTTTTGGAAATTTTTATAAAATTTATTTTTGCAAACCTTTATGATTTCACTCTCCATTTATTACTCTCCATTTATTATTCTCTTCCCCTAGCCCTTTCACACCTCCACCCCCACCCGCAACAATAATAAAATACAACTCTCACTGTCTGGCAACACAGATTCCCATACTGGCCAAGTCCAGATATGCATGTCTGAGGATGTTAAATCTATGGGCTCTGTGGTTGGAGGTGGGTAACAGGACTTCTCTTCAGCCCTCTGAAGTTATTGTATATTATTGCATTAATTATAATTCTAAAATCTTTCAAAGTTTTTTTTCTCTCTAACATTGTTTTTCTGTCATTGTTCTCCTGGTTCTGCTCATTTCAATCTGAATCAAATTAAAGAAATCTTCCCAGTCTGTTTCATCATTTTTCATGGCACAATAATATTCTATTACATTCACATACCACAATTTATATTCATCCTAGAGATGATAGGGAGCCATAGAGGCAACTCACAGAAACCCCCTCATCTCCATTGTAGATGAGCACTTTTTATTTTACATTTAGAGCTGCTATGAAAAGAGCTGCTATAAATATTTTTGTACATATGATGGTTCCTTTTGCTATAGGCCTAGTAAGTCATATGGTTGAGTAAAAAGATATGCACAGGGCATAGTCCTAAATTGCAGAGCATATAATCAGAGCTATCTAATAGGCAATCGGTAATATGGGACTGGTGTGTTGAGTTGAATTGACCATCTGTGCAAATGTATGGGAGTTAGAGAAGGTAGAACCAGATTGGGGAATGGCTAGTAGGCCATTGAGGCCGAGAACATACTGTGTATGAAAAGGGGTAGGCTAGAATTGTAGATTTGAATCATATTGTGACAAGGAATTTAGACAGTTTGGAGCCACTGACAGTTTTGAAAATAGGGGTGGAAGGCTAGGGTCTTATCTGTTTTAGTGAGACCTCTGTCATTTATTTGACACAGCAAGTAGAAGGTAAAACTCTCATTAGAACTCTGGCCTGACTCCAAATTCATTGCTCTTCCCTGTGGATAGATCACGATTCCTCTGATTAGCCTAGAGAGTTAATAATCTGAAAACTATCACAAAACTTGGCCTTTAATTATAATGGTCACTTCTATGGAGATATTAATATATTTCTAGCACTTTTGTTTGTGTAATTACTTTCATTCTTAGAAAATTATTCTTGCCTACTGGCAAGAAAGCTGACTTACCCATGACTATAGCTGAAGCCATTAAGTGATGGTCTGGTCATTGCTGCTGTTGTTTCCATTTCTTTAATCATTATGATTATGAAAAGTTAATAGTTTACTTTGATATCATAAGCTATCCTTTGCTTTTCTGTGTTAACCACTCTTGATTTGTTGATTACAGTGGAAAAGAAGAAGGAAACAATAACAGAATCTGCTGGCCGTCAGCAAAAGAAGAAAATAGGTAAGATTAGACCGTGGTCTGTGCACAGTGAATGCTTTAAAGATGAAAATAGAGGGAAGATATATGAACAGAATTGTCTCTTTCTTGTTCAGACCATTGAAGTTTAAAATCTTGATGAAAGGAAGGTGTTAGTTTTGGTTTTTGCATATGGTTGAAGATTCTTTGTAGGGTTTCTTCAAGTATATTTATCTTTGAAATTGTGACTTGTAGTCAGTTCTCATTTGGTTTTGCTGGAATACTAGCGTGTGCTCTCTGTAGCCCTTAACTAATGATGGGATTGAACCCGAGGTAAAAACTATGCTGGAGGTTTCATCTTGCCCAGCAAGTGGTATTGCACTCAATCTTGCTGCCTCTCCATTTCAGCCATAGCAAGTTGCTTGGATTGGGTGATTCAGAGCAAAGTCCCCAGTCTTTTCCTGATGATCTAGTTTTGATATGCCTGAAGTATGATACTTGGGAGTAGGGCTGGCTAGTGCTAAGGAAGGCTGGATGTGCTTGACTATTGCTAACAGGGCAGGTCACTCACTGACTAGGTTGGAGAACTTGGAGATGGACTGGATAAAACTGAAATCGGTGAGTGACTTTTCATGGGCCTTTTTAAGGATGCGTGTTTTAGAGTTCAGAGGTTTAAGGTGTAGAGCAGTTTAAACAACTATAAAGAATGGTTCATCAGTTAATCAGTATTTTAAAAGACAGATAATTGGTGATAACTTTGAAGCCCCCAGGCCAAGTGAAAGCAGGTTCTAATGCTCTACTTATGATAACTTAAAAACCTGCTCAGCCAGGATTTGAACCCATATCTACTCTTTCTGTTTTGTCTATTTAATGGTAGACTGCATACTATATGTAGCAAAGGCCATTCACATTGGATTCAGTGGTATTCAGCAAAGAGTGCAGGTTCTAGTAGGTCTTACCAAGAGGATAGTTTCAGTGATGTACCCAGTGATAGATTGAATATCTGTTTTTCTATGAACAACCTTGTTAAGTTCTGAAAGGTTAGGGTGAAAGGTTTATGACCAGTCATTGGAGGGAATACCCACTGTAATACTTGTAACTAATTTGGATTAGCTCTAAGCTTTTGTATTTCAAGAAAATAGACTCAAGTCAGTCAACAAGCATTGAGAACCTGTTAAGTGCACTGTGCTAAGCACTGAGGATCCAAAGAATGGCAAAAGATAACCCTTATTCTCCAGGAGCCTAATGGAGGAGACAGGTTGCAAACCACTATGTACAAACAAGCTATAGACAGGATAATTGGGGATAATCGACAGAAGGCATTAGAATTAAGGAGGATTGGGAAAGGCTTCTTGTAGACAGTAAGATTTTAGCTGGGACTTGAAGCCATCCAGAGAATCCAGGAATTGGAGATGATGATAATTAAAACACATGGGAACTGATGGGATCACCAAGAAAGAAGGGAAAAGGCTCTGTGCAGCTCCTAGAGTTATCTCTCCTGCGCCAACCCCCTCTGCCTCCCCATTACAGCCTAGCATGTGGATGATGCAGGAAAAGGGACTGAGAAATTTTGAGCAGTCATACATTAAAAAGAGAACCAAGGAAGAGTAGTGTCATGAGAAGGTGCTAGAATTAAGGGGGATTGGGAAAGACTTCTTGTAGAAGGTAGGATTTTATCTAGGACTTGAAGGAAGCATGGGAGGTCAGGAAACAGATATTAGCATGGAAAGAATTCCATGTATGGGAGATAGCCTGTGAAAGTGCCTCGAATAGTCTGATAGACCCATGAGTGCAGATTGAAGGATACGTTTTCGTTTTTCTTGACTCCCCTTCCCTCCCCCCCCCAATTATGACTACTGTGAAAATGTTTTTCATGCCTTCATATGTATAATGGGCCTTGTTTTTCTTGCCTTCTCAATGTGGGGAGAAAGGGTGGAAGGAGGGAGGGCATTTGAAACTAGAAATAAGAAAAAAAAAGTTCCTAGAGGTAGGAGATGGAATGTTTTGTGTGAGTAACAGCAAAGAGACCAGTGTCATTGTTTTGCAGTATATGTTGGAGGGTGTGAGGTATAAAAAGACTGGAAAGGCAGGGAGGGGGCCAGATTATGAAAGGCCTTGAATGCCAAACAGGATTTTATATTCCATCCTAGAAGTGATAGGGAGCCATTGGAGTTTATTGAGTAGGGAGATGCCATGCTTAGGCCTGCACTTTAGAAAGCTGACTTTGGCAGCTAACTGGAGGATAAGCTGTAATGATGAGAATTTGAGTTAAGCTGTTGCATCAGTCCAGGTGTGAGGTGATGAGGTCTTGTACCAGGGTAGTGGCAGTGTCAGAAGAGAGAGAGGATCGTATTCAAGAGTTGTTTAGAAGGAGAAAGTCAACATTCCTTGGCAACATACTGGATATTGTGGGTAAGAAAGAATGAGGAGTCAAGCATGGCACTTAGGTTATGAACCTGGGTGAGTGAATGGATGGTAGTACCTTTCAATGGGACATCCAATTCAAGATGTTCAGTAGGCAGTTGGAGATGGGTTACTAGAAGTCAGCAAAGAGGTCAGAGCTGGATAAGTAGATCCTGAGAATTACCTGCTTAGAGATGATAATTTAATTTATGGGCACTGATGAGATCACTTAGTAAAGCAGTAGAGGGAGAAGAGAAGAGAGCTCTATGGGCCACCAATATTAGTGGATGGGACCTGGGTGAAGATCCAGCAAAGGAGACTGAGAAGTGGTCAGATATCTGGAGAAAGAGAACATAGGGAGAGTAACATCATGAAAGCCTAAGAGGGGAGCGTATAAGGAGAAAAAGGAGATCAGCAGAGTCATGGTAAACACTTTGTATTGTAAAAAAGGAGTTTGCATTTGTGTTTTTGTTAGTTTTGGAAACCAGGCAAATTACAGCTATGTGTTCCTGATTGAAGTATTTGAGAACGTACTATATGTGGTGTGTCTTAACTTTAGTCTTGATTCTTTCCAGAGAGGCAGGAGGAGAAACTGAAGAATAACAACAGGGATCTGTCAATGGTAAGATATATATTATATATAAATGTATATATATAGTACTCATAGGCTGCGTGCCACACCGTGAGCCCCTCTCTTCTTTGCCTTTCATGCAGCATCCTACAGTTACCTTATTTATTTATATTTTAATGATTGGATTGTGTTGTTTTTACAGTCTGCAATGACAGTCTTGTTATTTGCCATGCTTTTGGTCATTTAGTTCAAAAATGGAAGGTATGTTATTATCTATGAAACTCGTTTTGTTAAGTTGAGTAGTATTCTTTTTAGCCCATCTCACAGTTCATCAATTGTCCTCCCTGCACGATTCTTGCCTCTTTTCCCATAGATTCCTTGTGTTATCAAATAGTGAAGCCCTTTTGTCTGTCTGGACTTCATTTCATACCTCCTGGCCCTCATGTCGTATCAGTATGAGAATTGGAGAATATTGTAGTTTTATTCTTCATTGGTGCCTTTTGGGGACCATTACTTTGTTCTCATTGGGTTTTTTTTGGTCTAACATTTCCAGGATGATAAGAAAGATGATTCTATCACCCATTTATCCTTTATGTAAGGAGAAGCATGTTTAAGCCTTTCTTTCTAGGATGAACATAGTAGCCATTAAATAATTCTGTTGTGTAGCTTGATTTTCTAATCTGGTTTTTAATGATTTTAAGAGAGGAAGTCTGAGCTGTGATGCCAGCTCTTGTTAACTTACCGAAGGACCTTTACCAGCTTTCCTTTTTTTTTTTTAATTAATTTTTTTTTTATTTTTAGTTTACAACACACGGTTCTACATAATTTTGAGATCCAGATTTTCTCCCCTCCCTCCCCCCTCCCTCCCCAAGACGGCATGGAATCTCATATAACTACCATGTATAACTTCGCATTGAATTAATTTATACACTAGTCAAGTTGTGGAAAAGAATTAAGACCAATGGGGTGAATCATGAGAAAGAAGAGAGAACCAAAAAAAAAAACCCCAAAAACAAAAACAAAAGAGAAGAAAAAAGGCGTGCATGTAGTGTGCCTCAATCTGCATTCAAACTTCACAGTTCTTTCTCTGGATGAAGATAGCATTCTCCATCGTGAGTCCCCTGGAGTTGTCCTTGCACCTTACGTTGCTGAGAAGAGCGAAGTATGTCAGGGTTGGTCCTCACAGAATCCATATATCTGTGGTTGTGTACAATGTTCTCCTGGCTCTGCTCCGCTCACTCAGCATTATATCGTGTAGGTTTTTCCAGATTGTTACGAAGTCCGTATCATCCCCATTTCTTATGGCACAATAGTATTCCATTACTTTCATATACCACAACTTGTTCAGCCATTCCCCAATTGATGGGCATCTCTTTGATTTCCATTTCTTGGCTATCACAAAAAGAGCTGCTATAAATATCCTTGTACATATGGGTCCTTTTCCCGCTTGTGTGATTTCTTTGGGATACAACCCTAGAAGTGGTATTGCTGGGTCAAAGGGTATGAACATATCTACAGCCGCTTTCTTAATCTCCTTTGGCTTGAAATTCATGTTATTTTAAATGAGAGAGATCTATTATTTAGTGGATAGTCGAAACCTTGTCAAACTGAAATTTGTGTTCATTGTAGTATTTTTTCTTGGTGATTGCCAGCAGGTACAGTAACTGTTTGTGACTTTTCTCATTGCAGGTTCGAATGAAATCTATGTTTGCTATTGGCTTTTGTTTTACTGCCCTGATGGGAATGTTTAACTCCATGTAAGTAATCCTTCTCTAAATGTTTCTGCCTCACTATATACATATGGATGCCTTTCCTTTTTTTTTTAACTTTTGCATTTTAATTCAACAGTAATAAAGCTGTGTGAATATAAACAGGGGCACAGAACTGGTTTTTAAAAATTGATTTTTTATTTTGAGCTTAAACACTCAAAAAAAATGATAATTTCCATACACAAAACCAGGAGATGAAGATTGTATATGCAACCTTGAATTTCTTTCCCATACTGTTTGCCTTTTTAAGTATATAATATATCCAACATGTTACTTTCAAAATTCTCTAGTTTGTCTATGCTTCCTTCAGAATTTCTCTTCCGTGCATTTAAAAAGGCTTCAATAGCCCTCTTTTTTCTTTTTTTCTTATCACCATTGATACTCTCCCATCCCAATTAAAAGCAAAAGAAAAAGCTGTTTCTCTGAAATCATCTCTTTCATTATTTCATACAGTATAATAATATTCCATTACATTCACATACCATAATATGTTCAGTCATTCTTCCAGTTGATGGGCATCTTTATTGTTTCCAATTCTTATTGTTTTTTGTTCATCTCCCCTTCAGGATTTGGAAGTATATGTTACTGGCAGCTATTCCTTCCCTGGCATTATCTTCTTTCTTAACCACCTTCCTTCTCTTTCCCTGCTGAATTTCACCTAGTTCTACATCAGACTCTGGATATGTATGTTCAGCCCTCCTTTGTCCAGGTCAGAGATGAAGTAATTCTGATGCCCAAACTCCCTCCTTCCTCTTACCAGCCTTTGTCTTTCTCTGCTAAAAGCTCTCAAAACACAATCCATACGCCGGTCCTCTGTTTTTCTTAATTTCCAAGTATCCTTTTAAGACATGGTTCTGAAAGGATACTTGGTGTTGTCCCCCTATTAAAATGTTAGCCCTTCATCATCATATAGCCTCTTCCAGTTTGCTCAAATAAATTTACCTCTAGATTTTTCTGGACTCTTGTGTTTTTATATCAGAGTTCCTCCTCTTCCCAAGTCTTTTCATTAGAAATGCCGGAAAGTCCTGTATTCCATTTAACTTTCCCATGTAGGATTATACTGAGCTTTTCAGGGTAAGTTATTCTTACTTGTAAGCTTTATTTTTTGCCTTTTGGAATACTCTTTTCCATGATCTTTCTTTCCCTTAGAGCTTTCATTTCATTTTAAAGAATCTCGTGTTTCATTCCTTCTAGGTATTCATGTATTCATATTCATATTGTAGAAAACATTTTATTTTCCTTTGAATCTCTGCTTACGATTGTTATATTATTTTCTTCTAGATTAGATTTTTGAATATCTTTGGATCTGTTATAATTCTGTTTTATAGTCTATATCTTAGAATGCTTGTTCTTCTCTCCAGTCTGCACTGGGCTTTGTGCCAGGGCCAGGCTCAGCATTCTGATCCCCTTTTGGGTGGCATGGTTACACTTACTTGGTCACTTGGATTTCTATGCTGACCCCCACCTTCTCTTAAGGACACTCTATGGCTTCTCAGGGCAGAGTTATAAGGACCTGAGCCCTTGGGTTTGAGCTGCCTCTAACTGAACACTAGCATGTCAGTTATTCTCTGTCCTTCCAGGGTCTCCACTGTGAGTTCATGATTCTCTTGGAGCTTTCTTTAAAAGACTCTTTCCTCCGACCCTCCACACACACCACCACTACCACCACCACCTACCCACCCACCCCCTTACACATATACACTTGCTGACTTAGGATAAAGAGCCTCCAAATGTCTTTGTCCCATCTCTGGGTACATGGGGAGGCAGTGCTGGCACTGGCTTTGCTGACAGCTCCGTGGGTATCTGGATGATTTTTTGTGTAGATCTGGAGTAGAAGTTCTCAGGTACTGTAGTTTTTCATTTGGTTTCTAGATCATTATTCATTCTGGTGTGATTTTTTAGGTTTTTGCTGGAATGGGGATATGGGAACTGGATAGCATCTTGATTAGAAGCAAAGGGCTGTTTTTTCAAGGATTCTGCCATACCTTTTCCAACCCAATACAATAAAAATAACAGTGTTTTAGTTGGCTTCTTATGAAGTTGAGCTCTAAATGAATGTATGTCAGCTTTCTCCTCTTTTTATAATTTCAGATTTTTTTATAATATATATCACCTTCACCCTTCTGTTTCTGTGTAATAACCCAGTTCTGTCTAGAGACAAGAATAACATCCGTTTTGCATTATGTTACTAAGAACAAAAATTTTCATACAGATCCAGAGCATGCTATTTCCCTTAAGTCATCTTTTTTGCCAATTAAACATCCTCAGTTTCTTCAGCCAGCCCTTTAATGGCATATGATCTCGAGACCTTCCTGAATTTTTATCCCTTATCACTTTTTTCTAAAATATGGCCTCCAAAACTGAATGGCCTGATAATGGAATTTCCTAAGAAGCAGTCTTAGATGTGTAAACTTGTGGTTGTAGGCAGTTGTCTGGGCAGACACTTGGGTATAATGGAAATGATGTTGGTTTGGGAATCACAAGTTCCAAGTTTGAATCTCTCGTTTTGTGATGTTGGATAAATCATTTCCATTCTCAGGCCAAAGAAGTAAAATCTAACAACTTTTACTCCATATTAAATGCAAAATACCTCATCTACATTGTTCCTAACCTAGTAGGACACATTAGTTTTGGGAACTGTAGGTGGTAGAGGATTGGGTGATCAATTACTGAGGAGGTCCAGAGGTTAACCCCATATGCCCCACTTAAGTTTTTTTTTTTTTTTTTTGAAAACAGAAACAATGTTGTACACTTTATGCTATTTGTAACTTTAAGGAAATAACCAAAACCACCCTTGAATCGTAATATTGTAGGATCTATTCTGATAGAAGGCCTTGAACTGCATCAAACTATGACCTGGAGTGAAGCACCTACTTTGTAGGTCCCCGCTTAGGGCAGGCATCCAGCAAATTAGTTTAAATTACAACCTCACCTACATCATACTGCGAGGAGGTGCAGGGTAAAGGGTGCTGAATTTGTAGCCAGAGATTTGGGCTCAAGATTTGCTCTGTCACTTACCTGTGTGACGTTGGGCAGTTCATGTAACTTCTCAGCGCTTTAATGTCTTCCTTGGTAAAAGAAGAGGTTTTATCTAGATGGCTTCTAAGGCTCCTGTTAGCTCTGAATTTGTGATTGTGTGTGTGTGTGTGTAAAATTAATTATTTTGGGTTTTATAGCACAGTCATTTCTGGAGATCCTCCCTTCTCCATTTGAACTCTCTCATAAATAAGAAAAGCAATTAGGCAAACATCCAAAACATTGAATGTGTTTGATAGCATTTACAACATTTTGCTTGAGTAGTCCTCTGACTCTACTTTGAGGGAAACTAGGTAGGTTTGTTTTTTATCTGTCACTTTGAACCAATGTTGGTTTTTCAGTCAACTCAATTTGGCTCCCTTTTAGTGAGCTTTCCATTCACTGCCAAAGTCATGGTGTATATATTGCTCTGGTCCTGCTTATTTCCATGCTGCATCCATTCTCAAGAACGTTCCCTTCTCCAAATTTCTCATAATCATAATGTCTTACAGAAAAATAATATTACAATCAATAAGCATTTACTAAATGCCTATTATGTGATGGATACTGTGCTAAATGTTGGAGATACAAAGAAAAAAATGAAAACAACAAGAAATAAGTTTCTCCGATAAAGGTTTATTTCCAAGGTATAGGAAAAATTAATTAAAATTTATAAAACTAAGAGCCATTCTCCAGGGGATAAATGGTCAAAAGATATAAACGAGCATTTTTCAAAAGGGGAAGAAATCTAAGTTTTCAACAACTGTATGAAAAAAATGCTCTAAATCACTAATGATTAAATAAATGTACATTAAAGCAGCTTTGGGGTTCTACCTTATACCCATTAGATTGACGAAGATGGAGAAAAGAGAAAAATGACATATGGTGGAGGGATTGTGCTAAAACTGGTACACTATTGAACCTGCTGTGCTAGTGGAGCTATGGATTGGTCCAGCCATTCTAGAAAGGAATTTGGAACTTTGCCCAGAAAGTTACCAAATTGTGTGTTAGGTCTGTACCCCCAAAGAAATCAGAGAGGAAAAGGATCTATATGTACAAAAACCATAGGAGCACTTTTTGTGGTAGCCAAAAAGTTGGAAACTAAGGAGGTATTGGGGAATGACTAACCAAATTATGCTATATGAATGTAATAGAACATTATTGTGCCATATGAAATGGTGAAATGTGTGATTTCAGAAAAAACTGGGAAGAATTATCAACTGATGCAGAGTAAAATTTGTCAGCTAGCATTTATTAAGTGCTTACCATGGGTCAGGCACTGTACTACCTGTGAGGATTCAAAGGAGGGCAAAAAACAGTCCCAGCTCTGAAGGAATTCACAGTCTAATTGGGAGAAGCAGCATACAAATAACTATGTACAAACACGATATTTACAGGTTAAATTGGAGGCAGTCTCAGAGGAAAGGCACTAAGATTGAGGAAAACTGGGAAAGGCTTCTTACAGAAGGTGCAAGGGACTTTTAGCAGGTATTTGAAGGCAACCAGGGAGTCAGAGATCAAAGAGGGAGAGCTTCGTAAGCATGGGAGACAGCCGATGAAAATATAGTTGGGAGATACAGGGTGTTGTGTGCAGAGGAATAGCAAGGAGGCCATTGTTACTGAATTGAAGAGGACTTGAGGGTGAATAAGGTATGAGAAAACTGGAAAGGTAGGAGGGAACCAGTTTATGAAGGGATTTGAAAGTCAAATAGAGGATTCTGTATTTGGGAGCTACTGGGGTTTGTTGGATAGGGAGCTAATTTGGTCGGGCCTGTGCTTTAGAAAGATTACTTTGGCAGCTGAGTGGAAGGTGAGACTAACCAGGACACTATTGTGATAGCCTAGGTATGAGGTAATAAGCTTAATCAATGTTTTTTGAGTCATCGATCACGTCTTTTGTGTGGTCCAGAGCACCTAAAATGATTTTGAGCCACATAAGAGGAATTCAGTGAATATTGTTTGGTTTGGTTGTTGGAGCAATATTAAGACAGCAGATCTGCAGCACATGAAGAGAAGATACATTGTATGGGGCAGCTCTACTGGTTGTGGGAGTTTTAGAGGAGAAAATCTCATTGTGGGAAAAAATCACATGATAAGCTTTATTATGTATCTGACTTTTGTTTCTTGCAAGTACTGGTATAAAAGCTGAATATGCCGGGAGTCTGCCTCAGTTTCCTCATCTGTAAAATGGAAAAATAACACCTACCACACAAGGTTGTTGTGAGGCTCCAGTACGATAATATATGTAAAATGCTTTGCAAAACATAAGCCAATAGTTATCGTTTGTAAAGCAGCTTAATTTTCTGAGAGGCAGGTAGGTGGTTAGAGCATTGACCCTGGAGTAGGGAATACCTGGGTTCAAATTGAGCTGCACACACTAGCTCTATGACCCTGGACAAATCGTTTAACCTCTGTTTGCCTTAGTTTCCTCAGTTGTAAAATGGGAATATTAATAACATCTGCCTTCCAGGGTTGTTGTGATGATCAGAGAGATAGTGTTTGTGAAGCGTCTTATTCTCTCAGTGCCCTGTCTTGGGGGCTAAGTCGATAAACTAATTTGAGTGTGGGTGTAGTAGCTAAGAATCTTCACAGAAAATGATTACATTTTATTTAATATCTTTATGATTTTTTTTAAATTAATTTCATGGGAATTTGAAGGAAGATTGTTTAGAAGGAAAGAAAATGTTTCAGCCAAGAACACCTTTGCAAAGCCCTTCAAACTGTAGGCACCTTTCTGTTTTAACCAAGTGTAATGCCAGTCCTGTGTCTGACGTGTCACGAATCTGTTAGAATCAGAACAACAGGGTGTTAAATCTGGAAGGCATCTGATGATCATAAAACATCGAATCTCCTGGTTTGAAGGAATTGTTGAGATCATTTAGTCCAACTGTGTCACTTTATAGATGAGGTGACTAAAGCCCGCATAGGTAAAGTAAAATAGAAAATTTATTTGGCCTGTGTAGACATTGCCGTAACATTGACTAAAAACTGTATTAATTTTGAGAATAGGAAGTTACAGGAAGAATACATTGTTTCCTCTTCAGTAGTTTTCACACCCTAAGAAATAAAGCTGTTATATGTTACATTTTGGGCTTTGTACTCTTGTGAGTTATCATAATTTTAATGGAACCTGCTGCTCTACCTACTTTTTTGTGCTCTTCCTATAGAAATTTAAGTTTTCATAGAATTTGAGGGTTACAAAGCACCTCAGATGCCTTCTGGTTTGCCCAAAGCGTGGATCTCCTCTGCAGCATCCCCCTTCCCCTCCCAAAGTGTCAAGAATTTATTTTGTGTAGTATGTAGGGATTTGAAATTAGACATCCTGGGTTCAAATCCCAGCTATGCTATTTGATAATAATAACAATAATAACTAACATTTATAGGCAGCTTTATGAACTAACCACTTTTTTTGCAAAGCACTCCCAATGGGCAGCTATGATCCTGCTAACACCAAAACTGCTACTTTTTTTTTCTATTTTATGATCTATAGAGAGAAAGTCACAGACCAGATGGTTCACGGACACTGAACCTCCCCCTCTCTGTGTGAGGAATGTTGAGTAGAGTGTGTAGCATATCCTATAACTATTCCTGTTCTTAGATTGGGTTATGTGGATAAATTTGGAAATTTTTAATTTAATTTAACTATTTAATAATAGTGCCCTCTATGCAGGCTAATTAGTTGACTGGAAAAGATAGAGCAGATATCCTTTCACTGTATCTTCTCCATCCCTCCATCCTGTTGTTGAGCCAAACCAGTTAGGAAAGGGACATTCAGTGGGAAACTTTTCTGTGTAGTAGGTCCTCTGTAAGTGTTGGGATTTGTTTCTTTCTTGCAGTACTATGTAAATATCCCCTCCTAGAGAAAGTAATACTTTTTATGGTAAAGTTCTTATAAAGAGAAGGTAATAATCGATTTAACATCATCTACCAAAACACTTGCTGTATATAAGACAGGGTACTTCATGACTGAACTGCTTCTCTTTGTGTAAGAAAGGAACATATATGTAGAATCTCAAGTGATTGGAAAATGCAATAGGAAAAACACCTCAAATTGAATGTGTGCCACTTTTCATTGAAATAGTTTTTTGAAGGTTATTCAAAGATAATAATTTTGTAAGCAAAAGTACACACTTTTGTGATTATATTAATTTGCAATGGTAAAAAAAAGCAGCAAGGTTTTCTTCATTTGTTTTTTATCTCTGAGAGAAAGGATTATATTGCTATTCCTTATTCTCTTTCTTTCCTCTCTATAGATACTGCCTCAATATGTAGTATTTTTGAGAGACACTCCAAACTATTCTGAGGAAAAACAAACTCTTTGTATGTGTGATGCAACTGTTAATTTCTGTGTTTTCCTCTATTGTTAGTTCAGACTAGGAAAAATCATCCTACTCCTTGCCATCCTTGATTTTCATGAATTCTTATTCCTAAAATTGGTAGTTTTCTTGAGCTCTAGATACTCCGTTTATCATGTTACTGTAAAATGGAGTAATCAGGGAAGGATGCTTCTTCCATTTGATGACTAGCAGCAGTTGAAGTTAGAGGCCCCAGGTCCAAATCTCAGTCTCACTTACATTTTACTACCTGTGTGAGCTCTAGCAAGTTGCTTCAACTGTTTAACCCCTATCTAGTAGATGATGGATTGGACTAGCTGACTTTTTTTCCTAAGGGTCTATCCATTTCTAAATCTACCACCTTGTTTACTGCCACATTTAGCAAAGCAAAAAGTGGAGAGGAGGTGGAAAAAATATTTTCTGAGTATTAATTCTCTCATCATTCCTGGGAAATACAGTAGAAGAATGATTTTTTCTGTTTCACATGGGAACAAAATGGGGCTTAGAGTAC
The DNA here is from genome assembly GCF_011100635.1 of Trichosurus vulpecula. Taxonomy (NCBI): domain Eukaryota; kingdom Metazoa; phylum Chordata; class Mammalia; order Diprotodontia; family Phalangeridae; genus Trichosurus; species Trichosurus vulpecula. Next base: position 58,899,859 of record NC_050576.1, on the reverse strand, counting down.
TAGAATAGCTTACCTAACGTGATAATAAGCCTACAACCTAAACCAGGGTCCTTCTTAGCTTTATAATTCTGAGTTGGTTTCTCCAAAGGACATTTTCAGCTTGATTAGATCCATGACTCATCTTCATTATCAAAATAAAGAAGTTTTAATTAAGTTCCTTCTAGTTCTAAGATGCAACGTGTGTGTTTTTTGCAGCTACTATTAACATCTGTTAGTTTTGGTTTTTTTCTTCTTCCTCCTGCCTGTTGACCACTTGTCATTTATGTACTATTTGTCTCAAAAAACACGTAGTACCTGAAATATCTATCCTTAGGACTGATATTCTTCTTATCTTGGAAGTACATTTGTAACATTGGTCTGTAGGACTTGGGAAATGTATTTTGTGCTGGATAAGGACTAGATTTTCCTAACTACTTCATATCATGGTTTAGGGATTGGGTGATGGGAATAATCCAAACCCTTCCTTTTATCCTTGTACTTTATTTAGGTCCTTACCTCTGGTCACCTTTTCTTTGTATCTCAGAGATCAAAGAACCTAAGTGTTGTTCCTGTCCCAGGAGCTTATCTGAACTGGGAATCTCATCAGTCATCCAAAAATAACAATAATTTGTTTTTTCCTTCCTAGATTTGATGGCAGAGTGGTGGCCAAGCTTCCCTTCACTCCTCTTTCCTACATCCAAGGACTATCTCATCGAAATCTGTTGGGGGAAGATTATACAGACTGTTCCTTCATCTTCCTTTATATCCTCTGTACCATGTCTATTAGACAGGTGAGTATTTGCTTACATTATTGGAGGCATTTTGGTGTGGGAAAAGAGGATTTGGAGTAAGAGGAACTCAGATAAAATCCTAGCTCAGAATTTAATCCTAGTGACTTTGAGCAAGTTATTTGTGCTCTCTTGGCCTAACTTTCCTCATCTGTCAAATAATGACGTAGAATATGAAGACCTCTAAAGTCCTTAATGAATTCTGAATCATAATAAGAATTTGTACCTCCAATTGCATTTTGATTTTCTTTGTGTTCAACAGTGTATACCTCATTGCTACAGAGCCCATTTTCTAGATTTACAACTATATGTGGAATTGTAGAGTAATATTGTAAAACTGTATTTTGATTGTATATTTAAATCCTTCCTTCCATTTAAGAACTAGCTCAAGTGGTAGTTCTGCCATGAGGACTTTTTCTTGATCTACTTCTTTCTTCTCCTCTAAATCTGTTATACCTCTTGGTTTGACTTACACATTTATCTTGTTCTAACAAAGGGCCTACAGCGCAGTTTATGTGGCCTGCCTAACAAGCATAAAAATTTACATCAATGCTTTAGTAAACAAAGCAGAGCTACCTCAGTCAGAGCTCTCACTAAAATGGCAGATCAAAATGTATTGTCTATTGTTTCAATAAAAAACCTAAGATTGGACAGCCCTGTTCTAACATACTACAATTGTACACATGCCTCCCTCATTTCCCCAACCAGATTATGTGCCTCTTAAAGCCAAAAGTGGCATGGTATGCTGGAAATAGCTCTAGCTCTGGAGTGTCAGAGGACTTGGCTTCATATTCTCTCTCTGATTTTTACCACCTCCATGAACTTGAGCTGGTCACTTAATTTCCTTTGTCCCCAGTTTCCTTGTCTATACAGTGAGCTATGATTTTATGATCCTGTTTCTTCCAAATAAATAAATAAATCATTATCCCCAGTTCCTTAGATGGTGCCTTCCATGTAATAAGTACTTAATCTGTAATTGTTGTTTCCTCCTCCATGTAGCACTTTGAGGTTTACAGAGCACTTCACACACACACACATTCCATCTTTCCAACAATCCTATGAGGCACATCCTTGCAGTATACCCCACTTTACAGATGAAGTTGATGAGGCTTTTGAAATTTAAATGATTTACCCACAGTTGCACAGCTCATTGGTGTCAGAGGTGGAGTTTGAGCTCAGTCCTCTCCTGATGCTAGGTCCAGTTGTCTTTACACTAAAATTATACCCTAGGGTGTTAAAGGAGCTTGGGCAGTTTATCTTTGAGTGGAGATGAACAAATGCTTTCCCAATTTTTACAGAGGAGTACAGTGGATTCCACAAACTATTGACTGATAAGCATGTTGTGGATCTCTGAGTCTATCTCAGCTACAGTGCTATTTGAATAGTTTGTGAACCCTTACAAAAGAAAAAAAGTAGCAAACACTAGGAGCCAGCATGGTTTCACTAACATTAGACCATACAACTATGGGATGGGGCAGCCTTGGTTAGACATCTGTAAAAGAGTTGGGAATTACAGTGGACAAAAAACTCAGTATGAGTTAGTAGTATGAACTGGCAGCCAAAAAAGGCCAATACTGTCCCGTTGTAATCTGCCCTGATCCAGCAACGTTTGTAGAATGGTATTCCGTTCTGGAAATACAGTCTGTAGAAGCAGCTTGGCACAGTAGATAGAATTGGCCTATCAAGCCACCAAAACCTGTTGTGTCCTGCTTCTGACACATGCTGGCTATAAGGTACCTGGAAAGTCACAGCCTCTCAGTGACCTGGGCAGCTCTCTAAGACTGTAAGTTGCAGAAAAGTTGCCAGCCTGCATTAGGTAGAGAAAGTTTCCTTTTTATACCAATGAATTCACAGTCCCTCTCCCTATCTGGGCACCACAGTTTTAGAAAGACAAGAGCATCCAGAGGAGGGCAGCCAGGATGGTGATAGGTGATGGTGACTCAGTGTGATTAAGGATCATTTGGAAGAAGATGGAATTTTTAGCCTGCATAAGAAAATAATTGGGGGGAGTGGCAACATAGTAGCTATCTTCAGGTAATTGGAAGGATATTGTGGAAGAAAGATTAGTCTTAATTCTGTTTAAATGGTAGGACCGGGAGCAATGGCAAGTTTCAAAAAAGCAAATTTAGATTCTATTTCAAGAAAAACTTCTTTAAAATTAGAGCTGTTCAAAAGTGGAATGGATTGCATCGGTCGGTGGTTGGTTTCTCTTTCTTGGATGTCTTTAGATGGAGCTTATATGATCACTTGTCCAGCTAGGTTATAGTGGAAATTCCTTTATAGTACAGGTTGAACTAGATGCTGTTGAGGATCTTCCAACTCTGAAATTTTGGGATCCCATGAACCAGCTTCACTTCCTTTAGTGAACAGTTGCCAAATTAGGAGGTCCAGGAAATATAGTGTATCTTTCATCAAGATATTTGAAGTCCTGCATACCATAATTCTGTTAAGTGGATTTTGAACCAGTTGAACCAGGTCCAGAACATAGGTATTAGATGCCACTGTTAACAGGTTTCTAAGGGTTACTCGAGCTTTCTGTCCTGGATTCTATTTAGTTCAATATTTTTATCAATAACTTGGATGAAGACATTGACTGTGACAAAAACCTTGGAGGGGATAACCAAGAACATGAATGACAGAATTAGGTCCAAATTGGTCTTGACAGGCTAAAAGGATTGAATCTAATAAGATGAAATTTGATTAGGAATAGATGCAAAGTCTTACGCTTAGGTTCAGAAATTTAGTGCTAAGGCAGTGAGGTACACTGGAAAGAGCCTCAGACCCTTATTACCTGCATGATCCTGAGCAACTAACTTACTTAATTAACCTTTGTCTGTTTCAGCTTCATCATCTATAGAATGAGGGTAATGGCAGCTGCCTTCCAGGGTTGTTGTAAAGATCAGATAAGTTGACATGTAAAGCTCGCTGTAAATGTTTAAGTGCAACAGAATGCTATTATTATTAGCTTTTATTAAGTGATAGACTTGATCTTAATGTCCTTCGAGGTCTCTTCCAGCTCTAGATCTGTGATGATTCTAGGTGCAGATCTTAAAGCAAATACTGAAACAGTAACCTAATACTTTGTAGTTTAATCATTTGGTAATAAAGCCAGCATGTTATTTATAAAAGGATGGTCATTTGGCCATCTCTTAGACCCAAGACCCCTCAGGGTGGTGGGCTCAGTTTTATGCCCTTCGAAGAGTAGTGTTCCCAAGGGGAATGGCAATCAGCTTAGACTGGTTAACACAATGGGAGGTGGGTCTTGGGGTATGTGACTTACAATACTTTTTAACAAACTAATGAAATGTAGCTAAGATGATGTTCTTCATCTTCCTGATGTATGATCTGTACAAAAACTAAAAGTAGATAAAAACTGCTGTCTATCATGCTCAGCCAGGTAAAATAAAGCTCACATTTCTATAACTTTTTAAAGTTTACAAAGTGCTTTAGTACTGAGAACTAAGGCATTGATGGCACTATTCTGTAGGTCTTGAGGCTCTCTGGAACACAGGGCTTGCCAAATAACTCCTCTAGGGTTGGGTTGAATATGAGAGACATAGTAATCACTTAATAAATGCTATTTGCTTGATGAAATTATAATATAAACTAGACTGGTCTCTTCATTACTGGTAGCTTTTATGGGAGGCAAGTGGACAGTGTTCAGTGGTATCAGTGGGACTTTTTTTTCCTGAAGTTCAGAAACAACGTTCTGGTGGTAGTAATTTTTTGATAGACTCATATGAAAGGGCCCCTTCTGAAAACACAGAATTATACTACCCGTAGTACAATTACTTTTTTAAAACAGCAGGTTTGGAGACTTAGGACATTCAAAACTTTTTTTTTTTTTAATCAGAATTCATTTACAGGAGAACTAAGGTGAACTAAAGTTCAAAAACAAATGCAGACTAGGGTTTCACACTAAAGAAACCTTTCTTTTTCCCCAAAGCCACTAGTTCCTTTTATTAAGGTAGAATCTCTTAAGTGACTAAAACCTGTAAGAAATAGTGATTTTAACCTAGAATTGCTGATGGTTCATTCTCATTTTATTTTTTTCCTTCTTTTTTGACAATTAATATAGACACTAAGAAGAGTAGTATGTGCTACTTAAAAAGCTAGCTCGTTTTGTTTTGGCTGAATACAGAACAGGAAGGTTATTCTTATATTGTGGGAGATGGTAACATCTCATATAAAAATAGACCTAATTACCTTTTCTTTATTTTTCTCCTTGGCTTTTGTTTACTTCCTTAAAGTTTAGTGATTAACATGTCTTGACCTTCAGATAATGACTGTTTTCCTTTTGTGAATTTTAAGAGACCTCTCAAGGATGTGGCAGCTGTGCCAGTTTCCACCAGAGGTGTTAAGTCAGTCTCAGGGCAGTTATAAAAACTCCAGAATAAAAGGGATTTATCTTCTCAAGACTTTTGAATTAAGAGGCTTTCTTCTTTTTGTTTTTTTACTGTGTGATTTTACTTTAGCTTAAATGGGATTAATGGCATCCATTAGTGGGAATTATTGTAATAGACTTGTAATATCCAGTCAGCAAAACAAACCACTGCCGTGACTGGCAACAGCCCTGTGAGGTCAGTGCTGTTATTTTCCTCACTTTACAGTTGAGGAAACAAGCCCCACGGAGGTTCAGTGGCTTCCCAGGGCTGCACACCTAGCTGGATTGTTGGCTCAGATTTTCCTGCTTTAGGCCCAGAGCTCTCTTTACCGTACCACTTGCCTGCCAGTTATACGGCATTCATTTTGAATTCTGTTTGCTGCTGCTCTTAGTGTGCTTGTTGTGTTTGTTATTTTCTTGACATCATTTTTTATCATATCTTCTATGTCGATTCCTCTCTTGTTCTTCCAAGTCATTATTTCTTAGAGCATGGTGGTAATCCATTAAATTCACATGGCATAATTTCTTAGCCATTCCCCAGTCAGTGGTTATCTATTTTGTTTCCAGTAATTTGCTACCACAAAATAGATCGCTAGGAATATTTTGGTGTATACAGGGCCTTTCTTTCTATCTTTTTCCTCTTTAGGGTATCTATTTAGTAGTGGGATCTCTGGGTCAAAGGGTATGGATATTTTAGTCAGTTTCTCAGAATAGTTCCAAATTGCTTTCTAGATTGGTTGGTCCAATGTTAGAAAATGTTAGTTCACCAAGAGTATCTGTCTCTTTCCATAGTCCCTCCAACATTAAATAGTATCGTCTTTTGTCATCCTTGCCAGTTTGCTGGCTATATCATGAAACATCAGAATTACTTCAGTTTGCATCTCCTTACTAGTTATTTAGAGCGGTCTTTCATATGCAGTTCTCTTAAAATTGCTCATATCCGGTGATTACTCGTCCATTGGGAATGATTTTCATATACGTACACATATGTATGTATGTATTGGTGGTAGTTCAATATCTGTCTGTCTGTCAGTCGATCTATCTGTCTATGTCTTGGCTGTCAGCCCATTATCAGAGACATTTGATTCAGAGCTTTTTTTTTTGCTTTTTTTTTTTTTTTTTTGGTAATTGACTGCTCTCTACATCCTAATTATGTTGATTTAGTTTTGTAAAAGCTTTTCAATTGCATGTAATTAAAATTCTAGTTTATCTTTTGTGATCATCTCTATATCTCTCATTTATTTGAGAATTGTCTTCTAGCCATGACAATGAAAAATATCTGCTATATCTAGGGTTTTTTTTAAAATGGCAAGATCTTTAGCATTCAGATCATATACTCATTTTGAGCTTATTGTGGCAAATAGTGATCTAACTAGTTCCCCATAGTTTTGTTGATCAAATGAGATGATATAAAAAACCTTATTATAGTGTAGAAATGTACATTTATAGTATAATTTGAAGTCTAGGAGTGCTACTTTCCTATAATTCCTAGTTTTTTTCATTATTTTCCTGGAAAATAATGAAAAAAACTTTTTATTACCTCAAATGAATTTAATTTAAAATTTGTTATGTTCTAGGTCTATACAAGTACCCTTTCGGTTTTCAGTGATATAGCATTAAATCTGTCAATTAATGGAGGTAGTATCATTGTAATTATATTGGTGAAGTATCTTTCAACAGCTATTTCCTAGGAATATAAGCAAATTTACATTCTTTGAGATTAGGCTGACTTTTTTTGTTGTTGTTGTTTTTTGAAGGGGGCGGAGGCAGGGCAATTGGGGGTTAAGTGACTTGCCCAAGGTCACACAGCTAGTAAGTAAGTGTGTCAGGTGTCTGAGGCTGAATTTGAACTCAGGTTCTTCTGACTCCAGTGCCGGTGCTCTGCTCACTGTGCCACCTAGCTGCCCCCTAGGCTGATTTTTAATAGAACATGTTCATAAGCCACTAGTATATGCAAAGACATCTCTACTTTTGAGAATTTTAGCACATTTTTCAGTCAACAAGGTAATGGTAGAGGTGCTATATGCCTGCCCCTGGAAGTCATGTATCCTTTAGTTGAAGATTGGAATCCTAAATCATCAATTCCACTATGAGTCAGCTACAACAATATGTGTGTATCTCTGTGTCTGTCCACCTAAGTAGACAGATAGATAGATATAGATAGGTAGTTAAAAAAATTAAACTATTCAAATTTGCATTTGAATACAAAAAGTTCAGAACATAGATACAGATTTGCCGAGTATGATAAATACTAAATGATTTCTGTGTATGAAATACTGTGCTAGCCACCAAGAATATTCACAGTTTAAATGAGATGTGTAGTCCTTGCCCTCAAGGAGCTTATATTCCAGTAAGGGATAAGACACCAACATGAATAACTACGTTAGAGTGCCATAAAAGGGCTGTGTGGAGTTTGAGAGGCAGATCAGATTCTCTCTTTCTTGCCTTCCTTTTCCCGTTATCGGTAGAGAGATTTGAACCTGAGTGTACCAGAACTTTAAGTTCAGTCTGTCTGCTGCATTGCCTGGAGAGATCAAGGAAGGCTTCCTGGAGAAAGTGGAATTTGAGTTGGATTTTAAAAGATTTGTAAAAATTCAGCAGAGGAAGAAGGAAAAGCATTTAGGTTTGACAGGTTAGTGCCTATTCAGGAGACAGATAATTGAATTCTAATAGTCATTCTTGAAGTCATAATGATAATGAGTTGAAAGGTTTGAGTTCCCGTTTTCTGGGTTTTCTTCAATGTGTGGGCTGTCATGGTATTGAAGATAGCCTCAAATATCGCATAAAAGCAAAGGAGAGAGATACCTTAGTTCTTCTATGGATAATCCTCGGTAGTGCTTAGAGGCTTTTAGTGTTTAGTAAGGATGTAACTGGAGATGGTGGCTACCGTGAGTGTAGCCCTAGTGGTGGTACCTGTTCTCCATACTGAACTCCTTTCTCCTTTCCAGAGAACCAAGAAGTGTTGAAATCTACCTTATGAAGTATATCGAAATGATCACGAATGACTGAACATTTTGTCCCCAAGGGATTTAACAAGGAGGGTCCAACTGAGTTGAGATTCCAGGTTATTTGATTCCACAGGCAGCTTGTGGAAGATATGGTTAATAATATGACACATGGAGAACTGTAGGTGAAAAGTATGAGATGGAAAATAAAGGCTTTAATACTGTTATATGAAACCGCCAAGGAAGCATAATTAATTGGAAGCAAAAGCTGACTGCTCAGTGCTGGAGAAGACCACAGTGCCAGAGAGCTTTGCATTAACAAATAGAACTGAAAGTTATAAGAGAGGAACGTTATCTAAATCACTGAAAATGAAATAGTGAAATGTGTTTATTGCCCATGACCTGGGTTACAGTGTCTTCCCAAAATATCCTGTTTGCAACTAATAGCTTCCTTTTCTTGGTAGCTTGTTCTCACCCTTCACAAGAGAGGAAGGAACGTAAATCCTGTAGAGGTGTGCGTCTGGATTTCCTACTTAGTGGAAGGGATGATCAACGGGAAGTTTTTTCCCTTTGTTTTTTCCTGGTCAGAAAAGCTTCATTTGCTAGTAATTATAGATGGCCTCTCTGAAAATGCAGAAATAGACATGGGTCTTCTTATAATTCAAAATAATGTGTTATATATCTGAACCTTGCCTTAACTTCATTTTAGAGCCCTAACATCTTTACCTTATCATTTTTCACCTGTCTTTTGATTAATTGGTTTAAGTTCTCTATCTTATCATCTTCCTCATGTGAGAAAGAAAGCTTATTTTTCTACATTTGATATCAGTAATACTTTTTTTCCTTCCATTGTCTTTTTGGATTAACCTAAATCTACCAGTTCAGAAAATTGAAAAATTCATCTCAGAAAGCATTTTGAAGAAGTGGCACAGCAGTCAGATAGGATTGAGAAAATCAGGAAATGGGTGATTTAAAAGATGAAATAGGAAAATCCCTAATATTTTCCATACATACAGGTTCTGAGCTCTTTTCTTCCCTAACTTTAGTGTCAGGCCACTGGCTTTATTGAATAGAATTTGGGCAAGCTCATTTGGGGGTGCTGCTTGTACTGTGCCCCCTGCAAGGTACTTTTTAATAAGGGATATGTCTACTACTGCAAAATGGGGTATGGTGTCCTCTGGGTCTTTGCATGAGAAAAAAAATTCACCAGTGACTGGCAAGTGTGAAGGAGTTTGTTCTCAGCAAAGGCATGAGCATCATGGCATCAGCAGAGGCCTGGATTTTTATCAGGCTATCTTATGAGAAATTCAAGACAGCTTTGTTCTAAAGAATAAGATTGCAATATGTAAGTGAACTGCAGCTTGAAATACAATTGCTGGGGACATTCCAGTTGTTTGAGTCTTACCAGCATTTAGGGTAGTACTCACTTCTGGGGAAGTCTGACAGCAAGAAAAGACAAGGCTGTGCTCTCCCAGTCATCTGCCACTTTCTTCAGTAACTGGTCAGTCACCTACTGTTGTAATCCTGAGTCTTGAAAATATTTTTTCCTTTATCCCTTTCCCTCCACATCCTCTTCTTTAAGTCCATTGACCCCACAATTTAGAGGGTAGCAGAGTTGTGTTTAGAGAGGAATTGTTTTGTTCTGGTACCTTTCTTTAAACAAAATTAGAGGCTGCATTTCATTGTGTCCTGTGCTTATACAGTATCTTGTGTGTTATAACTCTAGAGTGTATTACTGTGTTTTCTTAATGTCTTATTATAATTGGCTTTATTTCTTAAGTGAACATTTCTTAAGTAAACTAAGCTCTGTGAGAATAGTGTGCTCTATAATTTTCTTATATGTGCTAGGTTCAAAGTAGGGACTAGGAAAAGTTGACAGTTAACTAGGAGAAGTTAGGAAAAAGGCATACATCCTAGGCTTTTTGTTGTTTAGATTATGGTACACCTTTACCAGAGGCAGGTAGCTTGGTTTCCCGCAGTGATTATTTCTTTTACCCTTGTGCCTCCCTTTAAAATTTCTTCTTAAGAGCTTCACAGTCCCAGTTTTGGAGAGTTGCCGGGGACATCAGTGGCCAAACCATACATGAAAGGAATTCGTATTGTACCACGCACTACAAGTTATGAACACCCAAATAAAAAACATTAAAAGTATTATTGCTCTGACGTACGTGGTACTTAAATAAGCACCTCAGAAAATATTTCATATTCAGATGCTTGTCTGTACCCCCTGAAAGCATAGAGTAAGACCAGATGTAACAGATTAATGCAGTGGGGGAAAAAGGCAAATTAGGAGTCAGAGGCCCTGCTTCTAATCCCAGCTCTACAATTTAGCACCGGTGTGACCTTTGGCAAGTCACTTAGCTTTCCTGAGCCTTTGTTTCCCCTGGTGTAAAGTGAGAGGTTTTAGCTCTAGAGGTCCATGGTTTCCAATTGTAAATACATGATCTATGAAAGCTTCAGGGGATGTGTATTTGAAATCTGAACAGCATGGAACCAGTTGGTACGGGAAACAACCGTTCTTCTACCCTACAAAGCACCATATTTCTAGGGGGACAGGGTTTCCTTTAGTCCCACTGCAGAAACTTCATAGTGGGGGTGCTAAGGGTACTTCTGTTTACATTTGGGCACATTCTGTGTTAGATATAAAGAATCTTTTTGACTACATCTGGAAAGCAAGTATATAACATAAATATTTAGCCTTCTACAAGTGTCATTCTCGAACCTGATTTCTTGTTTTTTTGTTTACCTCCACAGAACATTCAGAAGATGCTTGGCCTTGCTCCTTCGCGGGCTGCCACCAAGCAAGCAGGGGGCTTTCTGGGTCCCCCAACTCCGGCTGGAAAATTCTCCTGAGACCAAACCCAGAGCTTTTCCATTCCTTTCCTACTTATTCAGACACTCAAATCAAACTGCTCCTATTTCATCCTGAGCAGCGGGCACTGTTAGCCACAAAGGCCACATCCCAGCTTTCTGAGCTAGTCTCAGGCCTCTGTACATGATTGGAATGAGGACATCATTCAGCAGACAAGGTTAATTGTACTTGTCTGTCAGAGTTGAAAATTTTAAAATATGTGTATGTTGGTTAGATAAGTTTAAGTGCTATTTGTGTGGTTGAGAAACAAGGAATCTTTCATGTTATGCTTGTCATATTCTAAGAATATTTTTGGTGTGGCCAGCTCATAATTCTGATATGTGCCATATGCCATGGAAATGGGCTAGGCATGAAGTCATGGGGAGCTGAACTGAAAACAATCAGTTAGACTTAAGCACACTCAAAGAAAGAATTTGGTTTATGATAATTTTTTTTTCCACAGCTAAATTGTTAGGTAACTACCAGTCTTAAGGAGAACCTAGTTTGTGCCACTATAATCTAATAAATACACCTTGTTTTGGCATGTTTATGAATGTATGTCATCTTTGATAATGAAAGCTTAAACTGCATATAGTGGGAGTCCTGGTATGAAAGGAATAAAACAAGTGGTTTTGTCCTAACCTTTATGACCTGTCCCCTCTATTTGAACGTCATACAGAGCAGGCATGGTGTGGAAGTTTGTGAGGATGAGCAGCAGGTCAAATGGTTTGTAACCTGGCAGGCTTTAAAGTATACCACTCAGACCTTCAAGCCAAATTGCAAATGGCTGCATTTTCATGAAGGAGGCCTTCCCTATTTGGTAGAACTATATGTACACCTTTCTTTTTTGTTTCTTTCAATTCTTATGATTGTGTTTCTACTTAGTTTCTACTCAGCTCTGGTCTTTTTCATTAGGAAAATCCCTCTTTGGAAGTCCCCCTTTCATTCTTGAAGCTAAATAGAGTCCTAGTTAGTTATAAGGGGCAGGATGCTTGACTTGACATGTAACCCTCTTGATATGAAAATGGTATTTCCTGCCAATCATATTTGCATTGTAATTCTTAAGGAGAAAGTTACATTCTGTACATGCACACTACAGAGAAGACTAGTTTTAAAGTGCTAACATCAGACAGAGATTAGGAGGTTTTAAATCTCAGAAAAAAAATACCTTTATCATCTTCATAAAGAACTTGCTGAGGATAAAGAATGTTGAAATGTCAGCATCTGATTTAATTTATTTCACTTCTTTTATACCTTGTAAGGCAAAGCCAAGCCAGTAAGGCTATTTTATGAAACCTAACTCATGTGGGATGCTGTTTCATGTGATAAAGCTGGCAGCAATGAACAGGGCAGATTGAGAGTGAAGTTTTGAGAATTTGAATTGATGACTCCATCAGTATTATAAGACATAAACAGGAACGTGAACAGATCATCTAAGTGTGTGACTCTGTGCAGTAGACATCCAACGAAGCAGAAACCCAGGAAGGCCGGTCTCGTTTCTCTAGTGCCACTAAGACATCCTTCCCTGAATCTGATTGGGTGACCTCTGTATCAACACTGCATAGACCTTCCTGGAACAAAGTATTTTGTTGATTGTGCATCATGCAAAACTATTTGTGAGAAACATTTTAAGTGATCTGTTTGTCAGGTTGCATGTTCTGAGAGAGGCTCTGTAATCTTTGGTCTTAAATAGCATAGTTATACTTGAATTGGCCTCTTACCTTTTGCTACTTTCCAGTTGTGTTTACAGTATATTTAAGGAGGAGTTCTTTCACTCTTAGAACCAAAGGTAAAGCTGTAGTCCTGCTTTTAAGAAAGCCCTAAAATGTCATAGAGCATTTCTGTTCTCTAAACATTCAGTATTTGTAGTTTCATTTGTCTCGTTTGTCCTTATTTATTTTCTTGTCCTATAGCAGACACCTTATTTATGTTTTAAAGAAACAAAAGAAGACATAAAAGCATATATCCTTTTGCTGTCTGTTTCTTACATTTGTTATCTTTTTTGTTTGTTTAAAATATTGCTGCCAAAATAACATTGTAGTAGCTTACATTCATATAACAATTTACAAAGTCCTTTACTAGCAACCTTGTGAAGAAGTAAATGCAGTTGGGATCTGAAAAGATGCCAATAGACTGGAAAGATAAGCTGAAGCTAACAGAATGAGTTTTAATTGGAATCAATGTCTAGTATTTAGATTTAAAAATGAATTACATCAGGTTCAGTTTGGAGTAAATGTAGATCTAGAAAGCAGTTCATGTGAAAAAGACTTGCAACGTGGAGTTCATTTTTAGAGCTCAGTTGAGTCAGATGTGCTGAGATAGACAAAAAAGTTAACGTTTTAGGGTGCATTAATAGATTTACACTGTCCAGAATAAGGGAGACAATAGTCTTCTTATACTTGGCTGTCATCATAGAACTGGAAGGTTGGAAGGGCCCTCAGGAGCCATCCACTTCAACTCAGAAATGAAAGGAATCACTGTGACCTCCAAGGAAGGACCACTGGTCACCTCCAGAGGCAGCCCACCCTACTTTGGAACAGCCCATTTGTTAGGAAGTTTTTCCTGATACTATCAAGCCTAAATTAGCCTCTCTGCAACTCCCACCTGTTGATTTTGGTTCTATCCTCTGAGAGACAAACACAAGTGGACTACTTTCTCCATATTACAACCTGAATCAGGTACCTGGAGTCTTCTCTATGCTAAGCGTGTCCTGTTCCTTTGTCCAGTTTTCATCTGATATAGACTTAAGGTCTTTCACCATCCTGAGTGCCCTTCTTTGGACACTCCAGCATATTAATGTCCAGAACTGGCCACTATATTCCACAAGAGGACAGGATACAGTGGGATAGTCACCTCCCTATTTCTGGAAACTGCTTCTCACAGCACAGGATCACATTAGCTTTTTGTGGTGATCTCATTGACCTTTCAATCCACTAAAAGCCCTGCATTTTTTTTTTCAGAATAACTGTGATCTGTTTGACCTATCTTGTACTTTTGAAAGATATTTTTTTAACTCAAGTGTAAGACTTCACATTTATCTCTATTGAATTTCATCTTACTAGATTCAGCTCATTTCTTCAACCTGTCAAAATCTTTTTTGAATCCTGACTATTGTCTAATGTATTAATTATCTTTCTCAGCTTTGTGTCATCTGCAAATTAGATGGCTGTGACATCTATGCCTTTATCGGGGTTATTTATAAAGTTAAGCAACACAAACAGTAACTTGGAAAAGAGTCATGTAAAGATACCTAGGGTACTCCACTGGAGACTTGCTGTTTTGACAGTGAACCATTAGCAACTACTCTGAGTCTAACTATTCAAGCAGTTGTGAATTCATCTGTTTTATCATCTGGTCCACAGCCTTCTCTGTACAGGAATGTATGCAAGAATTGTAAGAGATAACTTTACCAAAAGCTTTGCTAAAATCTAGGTAAACTATATCCACAGCATTCTCATCTACTTGTTTAATTATCCTGTCAAAAACAAGAAATGAGTTTAGTCTGCCATGATGAGTTCTTGATAAAGCTGTACTGGTTCTTGGTACTCATTGCTTCACTTTCTAGGTGTTCACTATGAATACCCTACACACCCCCAAGGCCTCAAACCCATCAGTGAAGTAGAAGTTTACCCCAATCATGTGAAGACTACCCCCCACACAGACACACACACTATGGGCAGATAAGAACAATTTGTTCCAATGACCATGAAGACAACTGAAGCAGGTGCTGTGGAGTGCTTAGAGCTTGGTCAGACATTGAAGATGCCAAGGTCATCCACTGCATCCTGGGCCATTGCCAGTCAAGATGGCACACAGATAATTGAAGACATCACCCATCCGCAATTTTGCCCCAACATGATGATGCGTTTGGTCCTCTTCAAAAATGGAGGATGAACAAAACAGCAACGCAAAGATGTTCACCAACCACTTCTTGAATGATCTGTCAAGCTGCATCTGGCTTATGTGGTCAAGGACTGGGCAGCTAGGTGGCACCATAGTGTGCAGAACACAACTTGGAACCAGGAATACCCAAGTTCAAATCCAGTGTCAGACACTTGGTAGCTGCCTGACCCACCCAGGGAAAGTCACTTAACCTGTCTGCCCCAGTTTCCTCATTTGCCAGATGGGAATGATAGTGCTTGCTTCCTAGGGTTGTGAGGATCAAACAAGATAATTATAAAGTGCTGGCTATTATATTTTTAAAAGGGTCTTCACAGGCTGGTATGTGTTCAAAAAAGGGTAGCCAACATTATGGGAAGCCTTAACACTATGCCATGGAAGTTGTGGAAGGCAGAGCAACTCTTGATTTAATTTTGATTCTGTTTTCTAAGAGAATAATAATTGAACTGAGAAAGAGAATAAACATTGTTAACAGTTGAAATGTAAAATAAGTGAGTAGAGTGCGAGGACTTCAATTTCCAGGATATAGAACCTGGTACTTAGGTTCTTAATAAATGCTTGATTTCATTGATGTGAGGGAATTTTACTCCTCAGGATGTTTGTCACATGGTCCAGATGGTCTATATCCCAGGATCCTGAAAGGCCTGGCAGTTGTGATTGGTTTAGAATTTAGAATACTAGACTTGATGTCAAGAAAACATAGGTTCAGATCTCTGCTTCCACAATAGCTAAGGTGTGGGGGGGTTGCATGAAGAGGTCACTAGGTATCTTATTCCAGAATTGAAACCAGGCAGAGCAGTTAATGCAAAGTAGAGTGAGCTGAAAGTCTTATTTGTATACTAGGAAGGCATTGGGAGGAGTTTGCTACTCCACCCTCCAGCCCTTCAATTGGAGGGGAGAGGAGGCTGAAGGAGGTGGTATCCATCAAGGCATGACTTAGCAGCATGGAGGTGAGTTTAGAAGGGATGACCTTATCCTGGGAGAGGCGTGTTCTGTAGAACTCCTTGGGCACCTAGTGGCACAATGGATGGAGTGCCGGGTCTGAAGTGAGGAAGACTATCTCCATGAGTCCAAATCTAGCTTCAGATACATAGTAGCTGTGTGATCCTGGGCAAGTCACTTAACCCTTTTTACCTGTTTCCTCATCTGTAAAATGATCTGGAGAAGGAAATAGCAAACCACTCCACTATCTCTGCCAAGAAAACCCCAAAAGGGGTTATAGAGGCAAACACAACTGAGTAACGACTTAAAGGGCTCCTCCTACATTTCCAGTTTTCTTTCTATCTTGTCATACCCACATACTCTTCGGTTCAGTGATACTGGCCTCTTTGCTATTCCTTGAATAAGACACTTCATCTCCCAACTAGGCATTTTCCCTTGTACCTGATGTCTGGAACTCAAATTCTTCATCTCCCTCTCCTGACTTCCCAGGCATCCTTCAAGTCTCTGCTAAAATCCCACCTTACGTAAGAAGCCTTTCCTGATTCTCCCTTAGTGCTAGTGTCATTCTTGTGATTATCTCCCATTTATTTTATTTGCACATAGTTGTTAGAGTGTTGTCCTCCCTCTTACACTGGGAATTCCTTGAGAGCAGGATGTATCTGTTGCCCTTCTTTGAATCTTCAGTGCTTAGCACAGTGCCTTAATAATTGCTTATTGACTTACTGGTTGATTTGTTAATTTTTTAAAAATGTCTCATTTATTAGTATAGACTTACTATCAACAAACATATTCCCATGTGCAAAGAATAGGAAAAGATTTATGACACTTTAAATACTATTATACCTTTTTAATAAATATTTAATAAATATTAAATTTGACATACTCTAGCCTTGCCCTGCTTTTCCTTGTGCCCTTCTGAACTTCTTTCTGCCCTCTTAGGTATATATTTTTAAAAAAAGATTTTCATTGATTTATTTTTATATCACTTAAATTTTCTGCTGTATCCATTCCTTTATCTCTTATCAGAAAGCTAGCATTTATAATAATTTTTATAAAAGAAAAAGGAGTAAAAAAAATTCCACAAAACTGAATATATATGTATGTGTATAAGCTGACATCCACACTTTTGCTCTGGCCCTCCCTCCCCCTCAAACATCTGCAAAGTAGTGGGAGGAGGTATCTTCTTGTCATTTCTTTGGGGTCAATCTTTATAATTTAGCAACATTCAGTTCTGATTGTTTCATGGCAGTGATATTTCCCATTTTCATTGTTGTTGTCGTATATTATTTTCTTGGCTCTGCTTATTTTACGGTGCATCAGTTCACGCAAGTCTTTCCATGCTTCTCTGTATATAATCATATTCATCATTTCTTAGAGCACAGTAATAGCCCATTACATTTGTGCACCACAGTTTGTTTAGCCATTCCACAACTGATGTGCATCTAAGTTGTTCCCAATTCTTTGCTACCACGAGAAGTGCTACTATAAATATTCTGGTGTATGTGGAACCCTTCTTTTTGTCAGTGACCTCTGGCAATTATTGATTCTTTGATTGATTGATTGATTGATTGATTAGGATATCTGCGTAGCAGTGAATCCTCTGAACCAAAGGATGTTGACATTTTAGCCACTTTGCATAATTCCATACAACTTTCCCAAATAGCTTTATTAATTCATAGCTTCACCAACAGTGTGCCTATCTATAACCTCTCCATTATTGACTAGTTCCACCTTTTGTCATCTTTGCCAATTTTCTGGCTGTGAGGTGAAACCTTAAGCTTGTTTTCTGTTAATATTAATGATTTATATAACTTTTATCATTGTTATCATTTATCATTGTTGGTAGTTTATAATTCTTTTGAGAACTGTTTGTTCATATCCTTTGACCATGACCATTTGTCTGTTAAATGGCTTTTGGTCTTACATATTTCTGTTATTTGTCTAATATCTTGGATACCAAATCTTTATCTGACGTATTTGTTTTTAGCCAACTACTTTCCTTGTTCTAGATAGATTAGTTTTGTTTCTATAAGTATTTTTCAGTCAAAAATTATCTTTTTTATTTTTTGTAATGTGTCTATCCACTGTTCAGTTAAGAATTCATCTGCTGCCCATAGCCATGAAAGGTAAATGATCTACACTTCTAATTTTCTGTGGTATATTACACAGTCCTGTAAACAAAATGGAGACACTATTCCTAACTGTGCCTTTGGCACTGGCTATTCCAGGCATGGCCTTGAAATATTCTATGTCCCTTTCTTTGCTTCTTAGCTTTCCTGGTTTCCTTTAAGATTTATCTCATAAGCCACCTTCTGCAAAAGTCCATGCCTGCTTCACCCCAACCATTGGGCCCCAACCATTGCTTCTAGTGCCTTTCTTCTGTGATTAATTTCCATCTACTCTACATATACCATAAACATACATAGTTGTTTCCATGTTGTTTCCTCTGTTAAAATGTGAACTCTTTGAGGGCAGAGCCAGTGTTTCTACCTTTTACCCGCCATGGCATAAGCACAGTGCCTAGCATGTAGTAAGTGTATAATAAATGCTTATTGACTGGCTAACTGTGGACTGGAGTTATCTGATTGGCTGCTGGTGATGTAACAGTCATGTCGACACTTCCCAGTGAATGTTTTGGATGGTTTATTTAAATTTCCATTTTGTCACAGCAATACGACACTAGTGCATTTCTGTGAAGGAATTATTGCCTTCTGCCTGGGTTATAGCCTCACACAACACATCAGAGGAGAGATGTATGTGGTATAATCATCTCACTCTAAAAGTATCACCCAGTCCAATAAGCTGTAATTTGCTTTCCTTCACTCCATCCTTTTTTTAAAAAAAAAAATTTATTCATTTAATTTATTTAATATATTTAGTTTTCAGCATTGATTTTCACAAGAGTTTGAATTATGAATTTTCTCCCCAACTCCAAGATGGCATATATTCTGGTTGCCCCATTCCCCAGTCAGCCCTCCCTTCTGTCACCCCACTCCCCTCCCATCCCCTTTTCCCTTGCTTTCTTGTAGGACAAGATAAATTTCTATGCCCCGTTGCCTGTGTATCTTATTTCCTAGTTGCATGCAAAAACTTTTTTTTTGTTTTTGAACATCTGTTTTTAAAACTTTGAGTTCCAAATTCTCTCCCCTCTTTCCTCCCCACCCACCCTCCCTAAGAAGGCAAGCAATTCAACATAGGCCACATGTGTATCATTATGTATAACCCTTCCACAATACTCATGTTGTGAAAGACTATTTTACCCCTTCCTATCCTATCCCACTTTATTGAATTTTCTCCCTTGAGCCTGTCCTTTTTTGAAAGTGTTTGTTTTTGATTACCTCCTGCCCCTGTCTGCCCTCCCTTCTGTCATCCCCCCTTTTTTATCTTCTTCCTCCTCTCCTGTGGGGTAAGATACCCAATTGAGTGTGTATGTTATTCCCTCCTCAGGTCAAATCCGATGAGAGCAAGATTCAGTCATTCCACCTCACCTGCCTCCTCTTCCCTTCCTACAGAACTGCTTTTTCTCACCACTTTTATGCAAGATAATTTACCCCATTCTATCTCTCCCTTTCTCTCTCTCTCAATATATTCCTCTCTCATCCCTTAATTTGATTTTATATTTTTAGATATCCCTTCATATTCAACTCACCCTGTGCCCTCTGTCTATATATTTACATATATATATGTATGTATGTATGTATGTATGTATATTCCCTTTAGCTACTCTGATACTGAGGTCTCATGAATCATACACATCATCTTTCCATGTAGGAATGTAAACAAAACAGTTCAACTTTAGTTCCATAAGTCCCTTATGATTTCTCTTTCTTGTTTACCTTTTCATGCTTCTCTTGAGTCTTGTGTTTGAAAGTCAAATTTTCTATTCAGCTCTGGTCTTTTCACTGAGAAAGCTTGAAAGTCCTCTATTTTATTGAAAATCCATATTTTGCCTTTTTGCGCATGATACTCAGTTTTGCTGGGTAGGTGATTCTTGGTTTTAATCCTAGCTCCATTGACCTCCGGAATATCCTATTCCAAGCCCTTTGATCCCTTAATGTAGAAGCTGCTAGAGCTTGTGTTATTCTGATTGTGTTTCCACAATACTCAAAGTGTTTCTTTCTGGCTGCTTGCAGTATTTTCTCCTTGATCTGGGAGCTCTGGAATTTGGCAACAATATTCCTAGGAGTTTTCTTTTTGGGATCTTTTTGAGGAGGCGATCTGTGGATTCTTTCAATTTCTATTTTACCCTGTGGCTCTAGAATATCAGGGCAGTTCTCCTTGATAATTTCTTGAAAGATGATATCTAGGCTCTTTTTATGATCATGGCTTTCAGTCCAATAATTTTTAAATTATCTCTCCTGGATCTATTTTCCAGGTCAGTGGCTTTTCCAATGATATATTTCACATTGTCTTCCACTTTTTCGTTCCTTTGGTTCTGCTTTATAATATCTTGATTTCTCATCAAGTCACTAGCTTCCACTTGCTCCAATCTAATTTTTAAGGTGGTATTTTCTTCAGTGGTCTTTTGGATCTCCTTTTCTATTTGGCTAATTCTGCCTTTCAAGGCATTCTTCTCCTCATTGGCTTTTTGGAGCTCTTTTGCCATCTGAGTTAGTCTAGTTTTTAAGGTGTTGTTTTCTTCAGTTTTTTGGGGGGTCTCCTTTAGCAAGTTATTGACTTGTTTTTCATGGTTTTCTTGCATCATTCTCATTTCTCTTCCCAATTTTTCCTCTACTTCTCTGACTTGCTTTTCCAAATCCTTTTTGAGCTCTTCCATGGCCTGAGATCAGTTCATGTTTTTCTTGGAGGCTTTTGATGTAGGCTCTTTGAGTTTGTTGACTTCATTTGACTGTATGTTTCGGTCTTCTTTGTCACCAAAGAAAGATTCCAAATTCTGAGTCTGAATTTGAGTCTGTTTTCGCTGCCTGGCCATGTTCCCAGCCAACTACTTGACCCTTGAGTTTTTCAGCAGGGTATGACTGCTTGTAAAGAGTACTTTGTTCCAAGCTTGAGGGGATGAGCTGTTGTTTTCAGAGCTATTTCTATATAGCCAGCCCTGCCACACCAGCACTCCTCCTCCCCCAAGAACCACCAACCTGGACTAGACTCAGATCTTAAGCAGGCTCTGCACTGCTGCTTGGATCCACCACTTAATTCCTCCCACCAGGTGGGCCTGGGGCCAGAAGCAACTGCAGCTGTAGTACTGTAGCTGCACCACCCCAGCTGCCCCCGGGGTGGTGGCCCAACCCTGAACTCCTTTCACTCTGTCCCCCACAGCTTTCATACTAACCTTCTCTGTTGTCTTTGGTGTTTGTGGGTTGAGAAGTCTTGTAACTGCCACAGCTCACTGATTTGGGGTGCTAGGGCCTGTTCTGCCCGGCTCCTAGTCTGGTTGGTCCTGCCACCACCCATGCTGGGCTCTGCTCCGCTCAGCTCCCAGCTCTGTGCAATAGACCTCACCCAGCGACCATCCAGGCTGTCCTGGGCTGGAGCCCTGCTTCCCTCTGCTATTTCATGGGTTCTGCAGTTCTCTGTTGTCTTTGGTGTTTGTGGGTTGAGAAGTCTGGTAACTACCACAGCTCACTGATTCAGGGTGCTAGGGCCTGTTCTGCCCCAGTCCTGGTGTGGTTAGTCCAGGCAGGGCTCATGCTGGGCTCTGCTCCACTCCACTCCCAGTTGGGTGTGATAGACCTTATCCAGCGACCATCCAGGCTGTCCTGGGCTGGAGCCCTGCTTCCCTCTGTTATTTTGTGGGTTCTGCAGTTCTAGAATTTGTTCAGAGCCATTTTTTCTAGGTTTTTGGAGGGATCTGGCAGGTAGTTCACGCAAGTCCCTGCTTTCCAGCTGCCGTCTTGGCTCCACTCCACCCCCCACTCCATCCTTTACCCAACCCAGATTTCTCCTCTTCTCACAGACCAAGCCCTTTTTATCCAAGACTTCAATCCTCTCATCTTCTCTGGACATACTTCCCACACTCTAACCTCCATAATCTGCCTCCACTTAACCCCATCCCTCTTCTATCACTGCCTTCTCAACTGAGATTGGCACAGGCTTAGGTCTTTTTTTATTTCCTTACCGTCTCAACCCCAAATCCAATTTCTTCCCCGCCCCCCACCTCAGCCCCCAGCCTGCACCCCAGTCATACCCTCTTGGAAAATGCAACCTTTAAAAAGTAGAGAAAACCATAAAGGGAACTATCTGAGCAACAAAGAGGGACCTGGTTACCAAAATATAAATGATGGAAACACTGTTGTCGAGTTTCAGTTGTTTCTGACTCTTCACGACCCCGTTTGGGGTTTTCTTGGGAAAGATACTGGAGTGGTTTGCCATTTCCTTCTCCAGCTCATTTTGTAGATGAGGAAATTGAAGCAAACAGGGTTAAGTGACTTGCCCAGGGTTACCCACTAGTAAATGTCTGAGACCAGATTTGAACTCATGAAGATAATTATTGGCAATTCCAAGCCCAGTGCTCTACCCAGTGTACCACCTAGTTGCCCAACCTTAAGCAAGCATTTTATTTTATAATTCTTGGTAGAAAAGGGCAAGAGAGAGTTTTCTAGCAAGACATCTGAGGGAAGTTTATATATAAAACCAGCACTAACTCCTCCACCCCAACCCACCCTCCACCCTTGCCTCAAAACAAAGCACCAGTAACATCTAAAAGAGTGAGCTCTGGGTCAGACCTGACTTAAAACTGTTCCAGTGTTTCAGGCTCGGGATTGGAATGAAATTGGATAACGGCAAATCATGTAACAGTTAACAGAAGACATTTACTCGGTGGTGTGAAAAGGATCTTAGGCAAAGATACAAGATTGCTTCAGTTGGGCAGACAAATTTGCCATGATGGTATGCCAGATCTGAAGGCTGCCTTGATTCCATTGGTAGTGAGAAGTCTATCAAGCCTACAAAGTGTCTCTTAGTCTTGTGTTTGTACTTTAATTAACCAGGAAGCTATGTCAGTGGTTCCCTGAACCAACTAAGTCTCTGGGATAGTTTCATTGCCCTTTTGGGGGGAAAACCGGCCTGTGTGGCAGGGACTTTCCAGTCTATTTATATGTAGTAGTTGTTGCTCCTACTACAAAAGAAAGAAATCTCCACAAGGGCTAGTTCCATATGAAAAAAAAAACACAGCAGTTGGGTTGAAGAACTGAAAAAGCAAAGAAAACCTTTGAAGTTAATCCAGAAATACTATGTAGTAAGAAAATTCTAAGAGCAGACCCCAAGAGAAGTGAATGCTCTCATGATATCTAAAACAGAACCTCAGAAAGAGAATGTAATGACCACAAGAAATCTGTCAGTGGTTGGAAGGTCTTACACCAAATAATTGGAGAACAAGGTAAGAAGAAAAGTCAGAGGTCTTAATGAAAAACTCAAAAGGAGAATATATGTCTTAAAACAGAAGCTCAGAAACTTTAGCAAAGCATTAGATAGATTAGAAAAAAAAAAAGAAGGAAGGAAGGAATGAAGAGAAGGAAAAGAAATTGTTAAGCACTTACTAGACATCAAGCCCTCTTCTGAGCAAACTCAGATATAAATGCAAAAGGGAACTTGTCCCAGTCCACTAGGAGCTTACAAGTTCAATGAGGGAGTTAACACATAGTGGGAAGCAGTAGCCAGGGAAGAGAATTATCGTCTGAGAAGTCACAAAGATTTTGAGTGGAACAATAGACACATTTTTTTCCCCTCAGAGGCAATAGTAGTGTGGTTGATTAGCATTCTCAGAGCAAGAGGTTGAATGAAAGAGAGAAACTCAAATTTCAATGTTGAAGCAAAACATATTAGACCAAAATCAAGTCAGCAAAGTTGGAAGAACACAGGACCTAATGAGTTCATGGGAAGACCGTGACTTCTTGATTATTCTGGCTTTTGTCTCTTATTGGGTAGTTATGTTATTTGATTATTCCTGCTTTTACCTTCTATTGAGTAAATGTGATTATTATTTATTAATGGTTTCATGGTGACTAATTTTGTGTAAATGTGAAGCATACCAGTTGGGACTCAGGAGCCATTATAGTGAGTATTTGAGTATAGGAGTATTTCCCCAACATGAGCGTTGAACCAGATGATTTCTAAGGTCTCTTCCAAGACTAATTCATGGTCCTATAGTTCTCCCAAGGTTACATGCATGTCTAGCAAGTGATAGAGCCAGGATATAAACCCATTTTCCTGATTTCAAGTACAATGCTACAAGACCACTAAACCATGCTTATGTCTGTTTTGGGTCCTATATACAGGCTAATTAAATCATATTATCTAATTGTTTTAAAATTCACATTGATGTGATTTTTTTTTAGTTTGAAAGCAGAGGCTGTCTTTTAGATCCTATTGGGTACATGCTGATTTGTGTGGCTAGATTTTTCAAAAATCAATTCAAGAGATCATGAGTAGGGGATTTGTAGGGAAGGAGAAGCTATTAGAGCCAGCAGGAGAGCTTTATGCAATCAGCCTCTTGTGCTTTAAAGAGGCCTTCTCAAGTGAGAAAGGCTGATTTGAAGGAATGCTTTCTTTCCTGCTTTTCTCCCTTCTCCCTTCCCCATTCTCCCCCTTTCCCTTCTCCCTTCTCCCTTGATTACTGTGTTTGCTTACCCTTCTTGTATTTCTATTGTCTGAGATGTTTGAGAAGCAAATCATTTCTTCAAGTTTGCTTTTCTTTCTAGGAACATTTAGGAACATTTCAAATACCTCTTTAAAAGAAAAAAAATCCGTATTTTTCTATTAATAGCTAGAATCAGATTTCTGAGAAGGTAAATCTGGGTTGAATCTTGAGCTCTTTTGCTCTTCAGAACACCTTTTTCTATTCTCTCCCGCAGTTTCTGGTGGGGGGCAGAATAATTTTCTGTCCTTTGAATTTCCTTTCCTTTATGTTTAAAGGTCATCCTCCTAATTGCTTGAAGGATTTATTGATTGTCAATGGAATTGCTAAATTTGACCACTATATGTCTTGGCATTTATAGCATACGGTTTTTAAATTTTTTCCTTCTTGGAAATGATCTGTGGATTCTTTCAATTGACACTTTGCTTTTGTGTTCAGAAGTTCTAAACACTTTTCTTGTATTTCTCACATCATGGTATTTAGGTTTTTTGTTTTGTCATGTTTTTCTGGGAGCCCAATAATCTTCAGATTTTCTCTTTACAGTCTGTCTTTGATATGAATGTCTTGTTTTTATAGGGATCACACTGTCTTTTAATTTTACTGCTTTTTGCTTCTCTTTTGAGATTGTCCTTTAATTCTATGTATTTGCATTCCCAATCAGTTATTCTCTCTTCTGTTTCTTTGGAGTGGCTTACCACTGTGAATTCAAGTTATTTCTGCTGTGTAGGCCATAAATTCTTCTTTCAAAATTTGTGTTTCTTTTTAAGCCATTTAGGAACATGTTGCCATGGTTCTAACCTCTCTTGGTATTCCAAAAGGTCCTTTGCTTCATCAGGTAGTGATGATCTTTTGTCTTTCAATATTTATTCGTAAATTTCTAGACTCTATAGTCCATCTTCCTTTCTGTTATTAATATTTTGACTGTTGGTTTATCTCCTTATGTTTAAGGTTTTTAATTGAGTTTTCTTCCTCCTGTAATCTTTAGTAATTTCATTTTCCCCCTATTGCTTATTTTCTGATACCCTTCCTTCCCTGGGGGCTGGATCTTAAAGCTGTCTCAACTTCCTACAACACTGAGCAAGGTTCACCAGTCTCAGTCTCTGCATCCAAGTGACTCCCAAGGGAACAGAACTGTCCCCAGCTCTATCCTGGGCTCTTTCCCTTAGGCTTAGTGGAGTACCACATAGCCACACGTGTCCTGTCCCAATTTTTCCCCCCATTATCTGGGGACTCATTGCACTGGTATACTGCTTTCATAGCCTGAGCAAGATTCTACCTTTTGGATTTCTGTGGCACTAGAGAGGAATAGAATTGAATTCTCTTGTAAGCCTGTGAGTCTGCTTATGCATCTCTGCTGGTGGAGCATTGTGGGTAACTGGGGAAGGGGTATTGAGTGAATGCATTAGGGTTTAGGGATTATTGGTCTTTTTGTTCTTAGTTCATTGGGCTTATATTTCATTTGGGTTCTTGGTATCGTAGGCCATGGAGACAGCTGAAACGTTTATCTCTAGTGCTTTATCTCATGCATTTTTCTGATTTTGGAG
Organism: Trichosurus vulpecula; assembly: GCF_011100635.1. Taxonomy (NCBI): domain Eukaryota; kingdom Metazoa; phylum Chordata; class Mammalia; order Diprotodontia; family Phalangeridae; genus Trichosurus; species Trichosurus vulpecula. The sequence goes on along the minus strand of NC_050576.1, from coordinate 58,873,933 downwards.
GTGTGTGAGAGGTCATGAGGATTGGAGAAAATAGTCTTCCCTATTGTTGGTCATGTGACCTGGAAGTGTTTAATGGACTTGTGAGAAGGATGAAGCAAGATGAGCAGCTTCAGGAGAAGCACCATGAGAAGCTAAGAAAACATGGGGCAGAGAAATGAACAGGAACAAGACTTGGTTGTGGTATCCATAAATTAAAGATGGAACTCAGCTCCCTGATGAGACCCATTATGGTAGGAACAGAAATGGTGACCTTAAGTCTCCTGGACATTAAGGGACCTCAACCCAAATAACAGTTCCTTTCTGCCCCATTTTTTATCCTTTGGAGGAGAAGCAGTTTCTTCTTACTTCTTGTCCTCCTCACTTGTTACTAAACAAAGCAACTGGAAGATGGAGGGGGAAGGGAGGAGAGGTTGGTTTTTTTTTTCCTTCTGTTTTGCTTTCATGGTGTTATCCAAAATGCATATATAAATTTTAGCAAATATTAATCTAACTTGATTATTGTCTGGTGACGCCCACATGGACCCCTTCTCGGAATAATGTTTTTAAATGCATCAAATAAAATACATAGGATTATAAAAAAACAACTATATTTAAATGAAGATGCAATTTTTTCCCCATTCAAATTCAGACCCTCTGAAATCTATCCAAAGCCCCTGTGAGGGTCCCTATAAGAAGAGGGCCTAGCAGTACCAGATCTCAATTTCTATTACAAATCATCAAAAGAATCCGATATTGGCTAAAAAATAGAAAAGTTAGTAAGGGGAACCAATTAGGTATACAACATACAGAAGCAAATAAACCTTGTAGCCTAGGGTTCGACAATCCCAAAGACTCCACCTACTGGAGCAAAGATTCATTATTTGACAAAACTTTCTATGAAACTTGACAACAATCTGGCAGAAATTAGATTTAGACTAACAGCTCATACTATACACCAACATAAGCTCCAAATGAATACATGACCTAGACATAAAAAGACACATCTTGAACAAATTAGAAAAACAAGGAAGAAATTACCTTTCAAATCTATGGATAGGGTAAAAGTCATGACTAAACAAGTAATAGAGAGGATGAGACAATTTCAATTACATAAAATTAAAAAGGTTTTTCACGAACAAATCCAATGTAGCTATGATTAGAAGGAAAATATCTTTGTAGAAAGTATCCCTAGTAAAGGTCTCATTTCCAAGCTATATTAAGAAACTAATAGAAATTTGTGAGAGTGGGGCAGAGCCAAGATGGCGGCTGGAAAGCAGGGACTTGTGTGAGTTCCCTGCCAGATCTCTCCAAAAACCTAGGAAAAATGGCTCTGAACACATTCTAGAACTGCAGAACCCACAAAATAGCAGAGGGAAGCAGGGCTCCAGCCCAGGACAGCCTGGAGGATTGCTGGGTGAGGTCTATCACGCATGGAGTTGGGAGCAGAGCAGAGCCCAACTTGGGCGGCAGCAGGACCAATCAGACCAGGAGCTGGGCAGAACAGGCCCTAGTGCCCTGAATCAGTGAGCTGTGGCAGTTACAAGACTTCTCAACCCACAAACACCAAAGACAACAGAGAAGGTTAGTGTGAAAGCTGTGGGGGACAGAATGAAAGGAGTTCAGGGTTGGGCCACTGCCCCGGGGCAGCTGGGGTGGTGCAGCTACAGAACTACAGCTGCAGTTGCTTCTGGCCCCAGGCCCACCTGGTGGGAGGAATTAAGTGGTGGATCAGAGCAGGAGTGCAGAACCTGCTTAAGATCTGAGTCAGGTCCAGGTTGGTGGTTCTTGGGGGAGGAGGAGTGCTGGTGTGGCAGGGCTGGCTATATAGAAATAGCTCTGAAAACAACAGCTCATCCCCTCAAGCTTGGAACAAAGTACTCTTTACAAGCAGTCATACCCTGCTGAAAAACTCAAGGGTCAAGTAGTTGGCTGGGAACATGGCCAGGCAGTGAAAATGCACTCATATTCAGTCTCAGACTTTGGAATCTTTCTTTGGTGACAAAGAAGATCAAAACATACAGCCAGAAGTCAACAAACTCAAAGAGCCTATATCAAAAGCCTCCAAGAAAAACATGAACTGGTCTCAGGCCATGGAAGAGCTCAAAAAGGATTTGGAAAAGCAAGTCAGAGAAGTAGAGGAAAAATTGGGAAGAGAAATGAGAATGATGCAAGAAAACCATGAAAAACAAGTCAATAACTTGCTAAAGGAGACCCCCCAAAAAACTGAAGAAAACAACACCTTAAAAACTAGACTAACTCAGATGGCAAAAGAGCTCCAAAAAGCCAATGAGGAGAAGAATGCCTTGAAAGGCAGAATTAGCCAAATAGAAAAGGAGATCCAAAAGACCACTGAAGAAAATACCACCTTAAAAATTAGATTGGAGCAAGTGGAAGCTAGTGACTTGACGAGAAATCAAGATATTATAAAACAGAACCAAAGGAACGAAAAAGTGGAAGACAATGTGAAATATCTCATTGGAAAAACCACTGACCTGGAAAATAGATCCAGGAGAGATAATTTAAAAATTATTGGACTACCTGAAAGCCATGATCAAAAAAAGAGCCTAGATATCATCTTTCAAGAAATTATCAAGGAGAACTGCCCTGATATTCTAGAGCCAGAGGGTAAAATAGAAATTGAAAGAATCCACAGATCGCCTCCTCAAAAAGATCCCAAAAAGAAAACTCCTAGGAATATTGTGGCCAAATTCCAGAGCTCCCAGATCAAGGAGAAAATACTGCAAGCAGCCAGAAAGAAACACTTTGAATATTGTGGAAACACAATCAGAATAACACAAGCTCTAGCAGCTTCTACATTAAGGGATCAAAGGGCTTGGAATAGGATATTCCGGAGGTCAATGGAGCTAGGATTAAAACCAAGAATCACCTACCCAGCAAAACTGAGTATCATGCGCAAAGGCAAAATATGGATTTTCAATAAAATAGAGGACTTTCAAGCTTTCTCAGTGAAAAGACCAGAGCTGAATAGAAAATTTGACTTTCAAACACAAGACTCAAGAGAAGCATGAAAAGGTAAACAAGAAAGAGAAATCACAAGGGACTTACTAAAGTTGAACTGTTTTGTTTACATTCCTACATGGAAAGATGATATATATGATTCATGAGACCTCAGTATTAGGATAGCTAAATTGAATATAATATATATATATATATATATATATATATATATATATATATATATATATATATATATACATATATATGTGTGTTTATGTATGTGTGTGTGTTTGTGTGTATTATATATATTTAGACAGAGGGCACAGGGTGAGTTGAATATGAAGGGATGATATCTAAAAAAAAAGCAAATTAAGGGATGATAGAGGAATATATTGAGAGAGGGAGAAAGGGAGAGATAGAATGGGGTAAATTATCTCACATAAAAATGGCAAGAAAAAGCAGTTCTGTAGGAAGGGAAGAGCGGGGCAGGTGAGGGGGAATGAGTGAATCTTGCTCTCATCAGATTTGACCTGAGGAGGGAATAACATACGCACTCAATTGGGTATCTTACCCCACAGGAAAGGAGGAAGAAGATAAAAAAAGGGGGGATGACAGAAGGGAGGGCAGATAGGGGCAGGAGGTAATCAAAAACAAATACTTTCAAAAAGGGACAGGGTCAAGGGAGAAAATTCAATAACGGTGGATAGGTTGGGAAGGAGCAAAATATAGTTAGTCTTTCACAACATGAGTATTGTGGAAGGCTTTTATATAATGATATGCATGTAGCCTATGTTGAATTGCTTGCCTTCTTAGGGAGGGTGGGTGGGGAGGGAAGAGGGGAGAGAATTTGGAACTCAAAGTTTTAAAAACAGATGTTCAAAAACAAAATAAAAAGTTTTTGCATGCAACTAGGAAATAAGATACACAGGCAATGGGGCATAGAAATTTATCTTGTCCTACAAGAAAGCAAGGGAAAAGGGGATGGGAGGGGAGTGGGGTGACAGAAGGGAGGGCTGACTGGGGAATGGGGCAACCAGAATATATGCCATCTTGGAGTTGGGGGGAGGGTGGAAATGGGGAGAAAATTCATAATTCAAACTCTTGTGAAAATCAATGCTGAAAACTAAATATATTAAATAAATTAAATAAATAAATTTTTTAAAAAAAGAAATTTGTAAGAATGAGAGCCATTGCCCAACTGCTAAATGGTCAAAAGATATGAATAGGAAATTCTCAAGGGAAGGAATCCAAGCTATGGGTAGCCATATGAAAAAATTCTCCAAATTACTAATAACTAAAGAAATGCAAATTGAAGCAACTCTGAGGTTACACCTCATACCCATCAGATTTTCAAAATTGACAATGAAGAAAAATGACAAATATTGTAGGGACTGCAGGAAAATTGGCACATTTATGCACTGCTGGTGGAGGTATAAATTGGTCCATCAGTTCTGGAAAGTAAACTGAAATCAAGGCTAATATGTCATTAAATTGTGCATATTCTTTATTCCAGCAATACCACTTCAAGACCTATGCCCCAAGGAGATACCAAAAAGAAGAAAAGGTCCTATATGTATAAAAATATTTATTACAACTCTTTCTTCAGTTGCAAAGAACTAGGAAAATTAATATATTTATTTTTTTGGAACTCCCACTCTGGGGCCTAGTTCTCTCTCAAGAGATTGGTTACTGAGTACAAACTGCCCCACTCAATCTACTATATCTGTCTGGCCCCAGACCTCATACCATGCTTTACCTTCACAGCTTATCTAGCTATCCACTTAAGCCATCTTGCCATATGCTTGCTTTCACATGTATAGTCTTTCCCCATCAGCACTACTTTCTATCTTTTCTTCTCAGGCCAGTACTAAAGTCTTTGCTTCTGGAATATCAGTTGACTTCCCTATACATCAACTGAGCATCCCTGTAACTCCTCAGAACATAACTTCTGTCCTGTGCCACATCTGTTGAATATATATTCTCTTTGCCTTTTAGATTATAAACATCTCAAAGGCATGAACTCAAGGTGTCTTTTCTTTTTATATTTATGTTCCCAATATTTAGCACAGACCTGGCATACTGTAGGCACTTAACAAATGTGATAGGGAACCAGATTTCTTGAGCCAATTGATTGTAGTTTTGAACTGGATGAAAATAATTTCAACTAGGTGGACAAGAAGTATGTTAGGATTAGCTGAAAAAAAAACTTCTTCATACCCTGTGGATCATCTATAAATAGCTGGTCGAGTCTAGCATTTAAGTATGTGGCCAATTAGAGGATACAGCACTCTAGGCAAGCTCTTGACCAGACTGGATTGTCTGGGGGTGGAAAGGAGAGAAGAGAGAGTCTCTGTCTTTCCCCTCCCTTGACTAGAGAATGACCTCATGAATCTTTTGGCCTCACTGGCATCATAGCACCATACTGGGACAGTAAAAGCTGGTGTTGTATTGGGACCCAAGGACAAGTTAGATGCACTGAAGAAAAGAGTTTCAAGGTGACAGGGATTTCTGCAGAAATTTTCATCACGCCTAGGAGAGTCATCAGGAGGAGAGAAAAGGCTTCCAGCAACCAGGATCTGTGAGTTACACCTTTACAACAAGAGCACTCTAAACTTCCTCTGGACTCTGTATACATTTGTAGGAGAGTGTGCCACAGACTCTTGGGGCATCTTTTATTCTAACTATTCTTGTTATACCACCTTAGTAAATAATGTTTTCTAAAAGCTAATTGAATCTGGCTAATTGATGTCAACATATCATCATGGGAGAAAGCACACCATTGGGGGCTCATGCACTAAGGAGCTAGAAAACCATCTCTCTATCCCTCAGAGTTAACCCTAAAACATCTAGGGGAGAAGTAACCCAGTCCTGAGGACTCTACTTAGTAATTGGAGTGGAATTAGGATAGTAAGCCCCAGAGCATGTGCTACAAATACTTTTTCATTTATTCATGTAGATGAGAGAAATGAGGTTCAGAAAGGTTAACACTTGGCAAGGTCAGATGGCTAGTAGTTTGTAAAGTCAGATCGTCTGACTCAATCTAATGCCTTTTCCCACTCTATCACATGTCCCAAAGGATATTTTGCCAAGTCATCCTAGACATGGCTGGCATTGTGTAAATCTCCAAAAGTTCGGGAAATGCCAGCCAATACCACAATGAGCACCACAGGAAGAGGACACTAGGTCATCAGGGATATCTGCTGGAAACAAACTTTGTCATAATATGATAGAATTAAAGTATTGAGGAGCTTAATTTCATAGTTAGAGATGGAATTTTCACAGTTGTGATGGAGTTTTCACAGGGTAACAAGGGATTACTTTGCATAGAGCAAAACAGAAACAGAAGCAGTTCCCATCAGCAGTTCCTGATAGGAACTATTAATATACAGGAAACTTTCTAGTGATGCTTGGAAGAGCAGGACTGACATCATTCCCTCAATTAATCAGTAGATAGTAAAAAATAGCTTTTGGTGTCATCTAACTTAAAATACACATTCCTTGAATTGTGATGGGACGCAGAAGCTGGAAATAGCAATTAAAGCAGTATCCCAAACATGAAACACAGGGTTTGCCTCAGGGCTAATTAACATGATGAAAGATGATAATAATTATTCACTGTTTTTTAATAACAATAAAGTTTAGAAAGAAGTTTCCCTGTATTAGCCTATGAAGTAGGCAAATAGTGTCTCTCCAATATCATATCCAAGGAAACTGATTCTCAGATGGGTATGATGATTGATCCAGGATCACACAATTAGAAAACATCAGAATCTACCCTGGTCCAGAGATCTTTAAGTTATACCAGCTTTTTATTTAAGTTTTTAAAACTCACCTATTAAGAACCTTCTGTGTGCATAAGGTGCTGTGCTAACCATGGTACAAAAACAATATATAATAGTTTCTGATCTCAAGGAGCTTACAGTCTACTGAGAGGAAACAATATTTATAGAGACCTACCACTAGGTGGCACCACAGTACATAGACCACCACAGGATTCAGAAAGACCTGAGTTCAAGTGTGGCCTCAGGGACCATGTGACTTTGGGCATGTCACTTAACCTCTGCCTCAGTTTCCTCAACTGCACCTACCTCCCAGGGTTATTGTGAAGGCAAAATGAGTTAATATTTGTTGCTTTGCCAAAGCACTATACAAATTACTACTTATTAAATTCATAAGTACCTTGGTGAGGGAACACTGGCAGCCAGGGGAGGGGAGCAAAGATCAAGGTATGTAGTAGGTAGCACTTGAGTTGAGACTTGAATCGAGTTAGGGATTCTAATAAGTAGGGGACAGGAGAAAGAGCATTCCAGTAGGCCAATTTAGCTGGAATATAAAGCATATGAGGAGAAGTAATATGAAATCAGTATGCAGAGGTAGGCCTGAGCCAGGTTGAAAAGGGCTCAGTCCTTTCAGACTCAATGAAAAGGCCATCTATGCCTTTATCTACGTCATTGACAGAACTATTACACAACACAGTGTCAAGGGTACATCCTTAAGATACTCCATTGGTGACTTTCTATTACACTGACATTTAAATGTCAAATAGAAGAGTCTTTATTTGATCTCAGAGACAATAAGAAGCTACTGTGGTTTATTGAGCAGTAGATTGACATGGTCAACTCTGTACTTTAGGAATACCAATTTGGCATCTGTGATGAGGATGGACAGGAGAGAAGAGATATTGGAGCCAGAGAGACCAAGACTGGAACAGTCCAGATCAGAGATGATGAGGGCCTGGAATAGGGTTGTGGCTGTGTGAGTAGAGAGAGGAGGATGGACATGAGAGTTGTTGTGTATGTAGTACTGACCAGATTTGGCAATTGACTGCATATTGAAGAAGGAAGAGGGAGGAGGTTGTGAACCTGGGTGACTGAGTGGATGGTGGTGTCTTCTACAGAAACAGAGAAGCTAGCATGCTAGGTGGATTTCAGGGGAAAGTAAAGCATGCTATTCATGAGAACAAGCCCATGAATCTGAAATAGTTTTAGAAAGAAATTTATTAGGTCATTTGGTAGAAGAGAGGGAGCTGAAAAGTCTCTGGAAGCTTTATATTATTTAGGGTTTAGACAAGGGTGCCTACACACAAACCACATGTACACAGTTAAACAAAGTTGCCAAGCCAACTTGAAAGCAAGATGAATTGAAATAGGTATGAGTAACTGTAAACATTCACTTGAATTTGAGTGAAGCCAAAACACAAGGGAACCCCAAACCCAAGTTTGAGTGGAACCAAAACAAGACCTGAGTGTAGGGGCCAAAAACAAGAATGCTTTGGGTAGATCTAGGACCTAGGGGAACCCAAAATATATTGTTGCCATCTCCAGCATTCCTAGAGAGTTACTGAGATCAGGAGACATTCTGGGTGTGGACAACCTTTAATCACATGAAGTTGGTTTTAAACAGTATACTAATTTTTTTTCTAAACAATATAATAAATCATTTTTTTCACAATCCCACGAAATAGGCTTTGGCTGCTAACCTCAGAATTTATTCTTTTCCATTCTAAGTGAAGGGTTTGGAGATTTCTACCTTGTGAGTTTTGAAAGCAAAACCTTCAGATGTCTTTATCTGGGCTTTTCAGTCAGTTTAGGCATTGATGCATAAGGAGTAAACTCTGGGAGTGACTTGAGGCCCTCAGCAACTCTAATTGTGTTTTTTTCTCATTTAAAAAAATATTTTCAGTTCTAAATTCTCTCCTCTCCATCCCCTCTGCCATCCATTGAGAAAGGAAGAAATACAACACACACACACACACATATATAGTCATGCAAAACATGTTTACATATTAGTCATATTGCAAGGAAATAAAGAAATTGAAAAGTACATTTCAATTTGCACTCAGAATTCACAAGTTCTTTCTCTCTGGAGATTAATAGCATTTTCATCATGAGTCCTTTGGAGTTGTGATGGATCATTCTATTGATCAGTTACTAAGTCTTTCTCAGTTGATTATCATTACAATATTGTTGTTATTGTGTATGATGTTCTCCTGGTTCTGCTCACTCCCCTTTGCATCAGCTCACATGTCTTCCCAGGTCTCTCTGAAACCGTCTTGCTCATCATTTCTTATAGCACAATAGTATTCCATCACAATCATATAGCACAACTTGTTCAGCCATTCCCCAATTGATAGGCATCCCCTCAGTTTCCAGCTCTTTGCCACTGCAAAAAAAGGCAGTTCTAATTGTTGGGAAATTTTTGCTGACATCAAAACCTAAATTTGATTCATTGCAACTCCCACCAATTACTCCAAGTTTTGCCTTCTGGGGCCACAGACAAGTGTAATTTCTCCTCCACATAAAGATCTTTCACACAATTGAAAACAGCTATCATCTTTCCCCTCCCCTCACTCTGAGTCTTCTACATACTAAACATGACCAATTCTTAAAGCCAGTTCTTTTATGACATGGACTCAAGGCCTCTGGATGCTCTCAGACTTATCAATGCCTTTCCTAAATTGTACCACCAGTACTTAACATAATAGTCCAGATGAAGGTAGAATACAGAGCATCTACCACCTCCTTATTTATGGAACCTATGTCTCCCAACAAAGCCCAAGATCATATTGGGATTTTTTTACTTTGTCTGCCACATCACAGTGCTGACTTAAAGTGATGTTTTAGGCCACAAAAACCCCTAGTTTTTTTTTCTCCCCAGAACAGTTTTTAATCATTTCTCTACCATATTATATTTATGTATTTGTGAAACTAGTTTTTATTTTTTTAAAAATAGATTTAATTGTCTTTTGTTTTTATATTGCCTAGATTTCCCCTTGTATCTGTCACTCTTCCAGAGAACCTTCTCCGATTACAAAAAAGAATTTTAAGGAAAAGCAAAAAAGAGAAAGAATAAAATTCAGCAAAACTAATCAATACGTTGAAAAAATCTGACATTGCATATAGGTGGTTCCACACTACCCCAGCTCTGCAAATGAGCAGAAAGAAGTATATTTCCATCTCTTCTTTGGGCTTATGCTTATTCTTTACAAGTTTGTAATATTCCATTTCAGTTATTTTGTGGCTGATGCTCTTTCCATTTACATCATTACTATTTTCCTGACTCTGCTTAAAAAGTTGATTTTTCTTTACCCAAGTGTAAGATTTTATATTTATCCCCATTGAATTTCATCTTATTGATGACTGAGATGTTTTTTGATCCTTACTCCATGCTCCAATGTATTGGTTGTCTCTCCTAGCTTTGTATCTTGCAAGCTTAATGACAATGCCATCTTCATCCAGGTCATTGACAAAACTATTAAATAGCACAGAGCCAAGGACAGATCCCTGGAACGCTCCATTGGAGACCTTCTGCCACATTGACATTGAATTATTAACTACTCCTTTTTTGAGTCCAACCACCTGACCTAGTTCTCAGATTTTGTGATTCTTGGCAACGTGGAGTGACACAATAACCAAAGGCAATATTGATTTAGAGTTCAAGTTCATTTGAAGAGGAGGTTAGATGATTATGATCAGTATTGCTTCACTAAACAATAGAAAACAAAGAAGAAACTGACCCTGCAGAAAGTTTTGTGTGAGATCCAACGAATGATGACAATGATTACAAAAGTGATAGATTTTCTAGTGTTTCTTCATAATATATACTCTTCAACACATTTGGAGCATAATAGTTAAGTAATTGTGTTATTTGGGAAAGTAGGAATGACATTTAAGATAAAATGGTGGGGGAGGCAGAGCCAAATTGTGGAAGAATAGGAAGCAGTGCAGTGAATTTTTCTTTATTAATTCCTGCTAACAGTACTTAAAAATTCACCAGACCTAATCCTGATGGGGAAATCCAGAAAAAGTCAGGGCGAATCCTTTATCCGGCCCAGCTTGGCACTGAGAGACAGACAGGGAGGTCTTGGAACAGTGAAGTTGGGGTTGGATCAGGGATACATTGAGGCAAGGGGAAATCTCATGTTAATTGGCAGCTTTGTCTCTCTCTGCCCAATCCTGGGTCACAGCAAGAATTGGATCTACACAGGGCTCTGGCATTCTAAGTTACAGAGGCTCTAGGGCTAGGAAATGTATGGAGAAAGGAGGACGTTCAGAAACCAGTAGCAGCAGCAATATTGGTGTGGCTCAGATCTCAGGTGCAAGTCAGGATCTCATTTCCAGCATATACCCTAGCCTTCAGATGAATAACCAAGCCTACAATTCTGCCACTCTGAGCGATAAGAGCTCCCCAGCTGGCTGATAGGGGCAGAGTCCAGCACCAGGCTACTCTTGTTCAGACCTAAACCTAGGTCAGGAATGTGCAAAACTCAGATAAGGAGGGCAGCAATCAACCTGTGCCTTGGATCAGACCACTCTGGAAGCCCTGGAAACTGGCAGCTCCACTCACTGCCTGCTTCTGACATCCTGCATCTGACATCATACTCAATATCCTGAGAAACCAGCAATGGGATCAGCTCAGATCTTCACTCCAGAAGTGCTGCAGAGCCCAGCCCTAATATCAAGTCCAAAGTCAGGAAGTAGGCTGGAAGAATGGGAAAACAAAAAAGAGAATCCCACTATAAGGAGCTATTATGGTGGCAGAGATGCTAAAGACACAAATGCTGAAGAGAATGACTCTTTGTTTCACAGGGGGAAAAACAGCTTGGTCATAAATAATTAGAATCCCTGGAAGAGATGAATTAAGAGTTTAAAAAAGTTTTAAAATGTTTTATAAATGGAATGAGAGTGCTTGAGGGAAAAAATGGAAAAGAAATGAGAGTTATGGAAGGGACAAAGAATTGGAAAGGGGAATAATATCTTAGTGCAAGAGTACAAAACTTTAATCAATCAACAAACTCCCAGAAAATTCGAATGGGTCAAAAAGAAGTAGATGTCTTCATGAGGCAACAAGAGATACTGCTAAAACAAAACCCCAAACCTGAAAAATTAGAAAAAAATTTAAGATATTGTATAGTAAAAATAACTGACCTGGAAAACAGATCAAAAAGAAAAAATTTGAGAATTATTGGACCATCAGAGGACCATGAACAAAAAAGGGTTTAAACATCATATTTCAAGAACTTTTAGAAGAAAACAGCCATGATCTCTTAGGTAATCCACTGGTTCAACTCCTGAAAGAAACCCCAAAATGAAAATTTCTAGGTATATCATAGTCAAAATCTAGAGCTTCCAGGTCAAAGAAAAAATACTGCAAGCAGCAAGAAAGAAAGAATTTAAGTAGCCAGGAACCACAGTCAGGATCATGCATGATTTAACAGCTACCACTGTCAAGGAGCAAAGAACTTGGAATATGATATTCTAGAAGGCAGAAGATATGGGCTTACGACCAAGAATAACCCACTCAGAGACACTGAGTATAACATTTCAATGGAAAAAATAGATTTTTAATGAAATAGAGGACTGCCAAACATTCCCAATAAAAAGACCAGCATGCAGAGAAATTTTGAAATGCAAATACAGGAATGAAAAGGAACATAAAAGGTAAATATGAATGAACAATGATAAAGAGCTAAAGAAGGATAAACTGCTTATGTTAAAATATGGGGAAATAATACATGTGTCTCTTCTGAACTCTATCATCAGGGTTCATAGAGGGAGTCCAATTAGATAAGGCTTAGGAATAATTCTGTTATGTCTTGATAATCTTAAGAAAAGAATGGAGAAGGAACAAGGCATATACTGGAGGGGGTAGGGTAAAGGAGAGTTAGGAGAAATTATTTCACTTAATCAGCATGCAAAAAAAGACATCTACATAAACAAAGAGGAGGGAGTAGAGAGGAGAAAGGCTGACATGAACCTCATTTTCATCTGAATATGAATATATGTAAAGTGTCTTGCATTCTCAGTGGAAGGGACTGGTTTGGATGGAGGGTGAGAAGGTAGATCTTCACTGATTAAAACAAAATATTAAAAAAAAATAAAACTTGGGAACTCTGATCAACCTAATGACCAACCATAGTGCCTATGGACTCATGATGAAGTATTTTGCCCACCTGGATAGAGAGAGGTGAAGGATTCAGAGCATGGATTGAGACATATTTTTTAGATATCACCAATGAGAAATTTTGTTTTGCTTGACTACACATTTTTGTAACAGGTGTTTTATTTTTCTTGCTTTCTCAATGGGACAGGAGGGAAATGGCAGGGAGAGAAGGCTGACTTTTGAAAATGAAATAAAATTTACTGTAAAAAATATGAAGTATATTTGATATAGTCCTTTTTTTTGGAGGGGGGAAGGCAAGGCAATTGGGGTTAAGTGACTTGCCCGAGGTCACACAGCTAGTAAGAGTGTCAAGTGTCTGAGGCTGGATTTGAAGTGATATAGTTCTGAAAATGCTAGCAATAAGACAAGAAAAATGAATTAAAGGAATAACTATAGGTAAAGAAGAGATAAAACTATCCCTGTTTGCAGATGACATAATGGTTTTCTTAGAAAACTTTGGGAATCATCAAAGATACTAATTGAGATAGTTAACAGCTTCAGCAAACTTGCAAGCTAGACATAAATCCTCAAAAATCAACAGCATTTCTATATAATAATAATAATAGACAAAAGCAATGATAGGCAAATCTCATTTCAAATAACTACAAAACGCATAAAATATCTGAGGATCAGCCTCCAAAACACCTGTATAATTTAAATTATAAAGCTCTCCTTAAAGAAATAAAAAGCAACCTAAATAGCTGGAGAATATTCAGTGTTCATGGTAAGGCTATGCCAATATAACAAAAACGATAATACTACTAAAGTTAATTTACACTTTTAATGCTATGCCAATTAAATTACCAAGGAGATACTTCACAAACTTGATAAAATAAGAAAATTCATTTGGAAAAGCAAAAGATCTAGAATATGGAGGGAAATGATGCAAAGAAGTGTGGATGAAGACCTCAAACTATATTACAAAGCAGCAGTCATCAAAATCATCTCATATTGGTTAAAGAATTGAGCAACAGATCAATGTAATAAATTAGATGAGGTAGATTTAGAAAAAAATAGAATTCAATAACCCAGTGTTTGATAAAGTGGAAAGCATAAATCACCTAGAGAAAACCTGTCCTAAATACATACACAACCTTAACATTAAAGATCATTCCATTAAAAAACAGAAAACAAATAGATCAGATACCTTTCATATCTGTAGGTAGGAGATGTATTCTTGACAAGAGATAGAGGCAATTACAAAAGATAAAATGAATAACTAATTATTTGAAGCGGAAAAGCTTCTGCGCAGACAACACTAATGAATTTAGGGTGAGAAGGTAAGTGGTTGAATGGAAAAAAAAGTCTTTGTATCAAATTTCTCTGACAAGGGTTTGATGTCCAAGATATATAAGCAAACTAATAATATAAATATAAATAATATAAATATAATATAATAATATAAAACTAGTTACCATTCCCCAATAGATAAATGGTCAAAGAAAGGGAAGGAAGGAAGGAAGGAGAAGGAAGGAAAGAAGAGGACATTAGCAACAAAGAAACTATGCGTTTCTTCATATTTTGATACTTCAAAGAATTCACAAACTCACCTATGTGGCCACTCCTTGCTTCAGTGCAACTCACAACCCATCCATGTCCTTTCATTCCATCCATTCTTAAACAGCTTAATGGATCCCTGATCCCATTAACGTGGTTACTCCTCCAATAGTGTAGATTGCAGCAAATGTGCAGCTTTTCATCCTATGTGACTCTTGCCTGTGTCCTTCCACAAATCTTCTAATAATCATCCTTTATGTTTTTTAGTATTGCATTTGTATCTGCCATGAAGGGATCCTTGATTTCAGATGTCTGTACCTTCTTTCTATTGCTTTTTCAGGTGCCTACATAGCCTACAGGCTATGGTATAGTTTATTTGCTTCCATGCACCAAAAATATTGATATTGAAAAGACGAGATTTTTTTGTTTGCTTAATTCCGAAAACAGCTGGAAGTTCTTTAAAGTGCTGTGTAGTTTCCCCAGATAAATCTAGTTTGTTCTATTATTTCTTCTCCCTTCTTGTCCTGACTCACCGTTCATGTTCAGTGCCCTTCCAAGATATGGGGTCCTCTCTCCTCACACCTCATAGTAGAACCTTGAATAGTTCCGACATGATCTTTGAAGGGGAGAGAGAATCGGATATTAGGTTACTGCCTGAGGGGCCAGTAGGGGATTGCTCCACTATTTCTTATTTCTAGATAAATTTTAACCTTTATTTTAAACTTAATGAACACCAAATAAAATGGGTATTTGTATACACATAGTAGAACAGAAAAAGAGGATTGTACATGAAATTGAAAGTGTCTATTATGTATAGCTGCTTTTCAATATATAACAAACATGCCCATATCTCCCCATCCTCAAAAAACCCTCATTTTATTCATCTGTCTTAGCCCCATTATGCATTTTGTGATCCAGCCAACCTGGCCTCTTTCTTTGCTCTTCCTCACACATGGCATTCCATCTCCTTTTTCCATCCTATATTTTTTTGGGGGGTGGAGCAGGCAATCAGGGTTAAGTGACTTGCCCAGGGTCACATATCTAGTAAGTGTCTGAGGCTGTATTTGAACTCAGGTCCTCTGGACTCCAGAGCCAGCACTCTATCCAGTGCACCAACTGGCTGCCCAATCTCCATCCATTTTCACAAGCCTTCCTTCATGTTTAAAATGTCCTCCTTCTCCATCCCTGCCCCTTGAATCTCCAGTTTTCATTATATAGTTCAGCTCAAATACTCTATCCTATGTGAAACCTTTCCTGATCTGTCAGATACTACTGCCTTCCCCTCCCACCAATCTACTTTGTAATTCATTTTGCAGGTATTATAGGGATATATTATATTTACTGAAAGAATGTGAACTTCTTGAAGACAGGGACTTTTTCATTTCTGTCTTTGCATTCCCAGCACATCTCACAGTGCCTGGCAGTGCTTAATAAAAACTTGTTGATTGATCATCGATCCTTTTTCTCCTCCTGATGCAGCCTTAAATCAAAGCATTCCAAACCAGGACACCTCTTAGGCCATATGCTCTTAGGCCATGACCCTTGACCAAGTTATGGGTACGTTTTGTCACTTCCAGCAAATGTGACATGGTTGCATACTTGTCACTCCTGTGACTGATAGATCTTTTGCCCTAATGCCCTCTCCTTAGTCTCTTCTCTTACTCACCTGGATATCTCAGGTTAGGTCTCCTGCCTTCCATCATGTGTCCAATCATGTTGAGTAAGAAGATGTTTAATTGCTTCTATTGATCGATCTGCCCCTTCTGTGGGAATTTCCAAGTCCCAAAAGTCTGCAACAACATACTGGGGTGAGCAGGTGGGTAGAATTATATTTTTCAGAACTTTCTAGAATCTTAAATCTCTTATTCAAATAGCATTTATTAACCAAACAGGAAATTTGGAGTTAGGGCATTATTTTAGTCAACTGGCACTGAAAAGAATAAGGAATAGTATAAACCTATTTCAATAAAGACATGGTAATTAATGGTCCTTTTTTCCCAGAGATCTGGAGACCAGAAACATTTTTCAATCAAGAAAATTATATGTAGACCCAAGTCCCACGGGGCTTCTTAAAGTAACTATTCAGTGGAATTAAAGGTCTTTTCAATGGTGAAGGAAGTCAGGGTCATAATTATCCCAACCACTAGCTAGTTAATGCCTCTGAAAATGGATGAATATCAAGTGGATGAAATCAACATGAAACTTGCTTGATTTAGGTAACAGATTGTCACATGGTTTCTGTTCTATAGAAATGTTATGGTTTAAAGCAAGGAGCTTGAGAGGGCTGAGTAAGCTATAGAATCAAAAAATCTGCAATAAGTAACAAAGAACGTTTCTCAAGCTAGATGTGGCTTTGCATGTATCATGGAATGCCAAAACAGAACAGCAAGAAAATCCATCTATTTGGTATTCATTACATAAGATCACTTAGTGGATAGAACAATTGATTTTTAAAAACTAATAAAATAAAAATAACAAAATTAAATCCTATGAGTTAGTTATAGGATTTTAAAGGATTAATAATAATAACAATATTATTTTTAAAAATTCTCCATGACATGTTGTGGGATCCTGTTTCCAGGATCACACACACACATACACACACACACACACACACACACACACACACACACACACACCATGATTAACTCCTGCATGGAAATAATTTAGGACATATTGAGAAGTGAAGAGCACCGGTTTTGGAGTGATAACATATGGGTTCAAATCTTACCTCCGCCATTGATTTACTAGGATAGAGATAAATTTGGGCTGTGCAAACAGCTAATCTGCCATCAATTCACTTTGGAAAGGGAAGGGAATAAGTATGTATGTACAGTGCCTACTACATGCCAGGTATTGTGCTAAGCCCTTTACAAATATTATATCATTTGATTCTCAAATCAAGCCTGCAAGGTAAGTGCTATCACTATGCCCATTTTACAGTTAAGGAAACTGAGGCAAATAGCAGTTTAGTGTCTTGCCCAGGGTCATATGCCTAGCTAGTAAGTGTTGGAAACCAGATTTGAACTCAGGTCTTCTTGACTCCAGACCCAGTCTATCTACACTATCTAACTGAATCATTTTGAAGTTCTCTCTATGGCCTGCATTCAATCAGTTAACATTATTGAGTGCATACTATATGCTGAACTTATTCTAACTCTCATATCTTAATGTCATTTTATCTTGTGAATAAACTGACTTTTGTGGTTTTATTACTACTGATTGCCCAGACACCAGGTTTTTAGCCACTTGAACCAACCTATGACTAAAACTTTCACTATAACTGAGCTATAGTTCTTTATAAACCAAGCAAAGATGGTAAAAATCAATGGTCCTATGGCCACTGAACTCCCTTCTCCTTTCCTCTAAATTCCAGTGATGCAGAATTGATGGCTAAGAGAAAAACCATTTTCTTCCCTTGCTCCCACTCCTTCTTTTCCTAACCTCGTCTACCTCAGTTTTACCCCTCTCAGGTCCTCATGCAATTGAGTCAGAGATATGCTGGAGCTAGCTCAAATGGGCTCAGAGCTGATTATTAAATTTTTATTACAAGATTTTACATTGCACACATTGGCAGATTCAGCAAACTAAGGCTTGATTTATTATTCTGTTGATCGTCTAGATTTAAGAAAGTTACGGAGAAAATGTTAATAATGCATATTACTTTAAAACTGTACCATGAGTTCAGTTTTTTTCCCCCAGAGAGATGCTGTTAAACATTTACCAGCAGGGCCCTAAATTCAACCCTCCCCTTCCATTATGTCCTCTGGAACTCCAGTTCTATAATTAAGCTTTCCTTCATCTTATGCCCTTTCAATTCTCATAATCCTTCCATCTTATCGTGCTCACAGAAACCTAAACATAGCTCGCCCCTTAAGATGAGGCATTTATTCATTCACACCTTGAATGAATACCTTCTCCAATGTTGGATGTCCCTTCACTCATGCCTTCTGACATACTAGACCCAGAGAAGTAGATATACCCCTTACTTCTCATCACCACTTCCCAATTCCCATTCCCCTGCCACCATCACTCAATAACCTCTCCTCCACTGAGGTTCACTTCATTTATCTTATCTTATACTGATTTTATCCATTAACTGTCAGGTCATTTTATTTTTCACAATGCCAGGTTAACAGTCTTCCTCTCTTCCCCCCTCCCAATCTTACCCTTATCCCTGGGAATTTCAACATACATGTTGATGTCCCCCCAAACATCCTGGCCTTCAAATTCATCATTTTGTTCAACCCTCAACTCATCATCACTGTTTCCTAGCCAAAACAGGGAGTGTTCGTTTCATTTATACAAGTGGTTCCCACTGTCTTTGAGCATGAGGACATCTTTAAAATACCAAAACATTTTGTCCCACATACAATAGTATTATTATTAGTTCCTGTTAATTAAGAGAATACTCTAGTATATCAATACTCAAATGGATCTCTGATCATTATCTATGTAGGTACTCTCTCCTGTAATCTATAATATACATTATAGCCAGCTCATACCTATCCATCCTATGTGACTCTTGTTCATGGCCCATAACATAACCAATGGAGCCAAAGCTAGACTATCCAACATGCTGGGGGCCTTCCTTGAGTTCTCTTGACATTGTATGGATTCAAGTCAGTCATTTTTGTAGTTGCGTCTGACTCTTCATGACCCCATTTGGGGTTTTTTTAGCAAAGATATTGGAGTAGCTTGCCATTTCCTTCTCCAGCTGATTTTACAGATGAGGAAACTGAGGTAAACTGGGTGAAGTGACCTGCCCAGGGTCACACAGCTAGTGAGTGTTTATGGCCAGAGCTGAACTCAGGAAGAGGAGTTTTCCTGACTAGGCCTCTCACACTAACCACTGTACCACCTTTGTCCTTTCTGTGATACTTAGCTTCAGTTCTTTTGAATTTGTCCATGACTTGAAGCCAAAAAACTTTATTGGAAGAATATTTTTGTTAAAGGTTAGGCATTCATTTCAAGTTGAAACAGATAGTATTTGAGATCATTAAAAGAACTTTGTAATTCCTGAAGGGAGTCTAGTCCACCATCCTCCTCCTGTTCAATTCTAGGCCCGGCTCATTGTCTCTTTTGAGAGTTTTTCATCAATATGTGTACTGATGGATGAGCTCCATGGTTTGTCCATTCAACTATATATCATGTTCTGGCAGTAGCCATTCTTTATCCACTTGATTTTTACTGCGTTAGGCCCAACTTTCTATGCTTATGGATCTCATTTAGAAGACTGCATCATTCTGGTACTGGATGCAATCAGCACAATGTCATCCACAAATAGGAGCACCTGGAGAATTCCAAGACCTATTAGACAATTCTTTCTTTTGGACTTTCTGCTGGACATCCTCCAAGACAATGGGAAATACCTTTGGTAAGAAAATCCATTATGACAAACTGTAGGATTTCTGTAATGTTTTTGAATGAATTTATATTTTATTCATGACAACAATGCAAGTACATATACTTTGAAAAACAATTATATATACCTGGGTGAAACATATGATTTCATTTACAGAGGAATGTTTATATATTATAATAAGTTAAACTTTGATTTATTTTTCAAGAAGGAAGAAGTGCTAAATCAGTATCAAAATGGCAATATTTGGTCCTCGCATAGAATCAGGGACACCTTATAATAACTTTGAGATTCCCCCTCAACCATAGTCCTTAGTCTACCAGACTTCAGACGAATCTTCTATGATCCCCAGGCCCAGCTCTGTAACACACACACACGCACACGCACATGCGCGCACACACACACACACACACACACGCACATGCACTCATGTAGGCATGCATGCACTCAATTGACCATGATTGCTGGCTGGAATTAGAAGATTATTTTTTGTAGCTTTCCATGTCTGAGAGCATTAGCCTTAAGCACATTATCAGCAAGATATAGCTGATAAACCCTGAGCTTGTGAGTAAAGAAACTGGGGTTCTTTGTTGTGCTGATTCCAATGAAGCCTCAGTGAGTAATTTAAGACACATCATTTAATGACAAATCTTATCATCTCCTCCAATAAAACAGAGATAATAAAACTTGCCCTCTGACTATTTCAGCAGATATTGGAAGGATTTATTGAAGCACAATAAAGTCGGAAAAGCACCCAGAGGACTGCAGAATAATGCAAAGTCCTATTATGTCAATCCTCAAAGCAATTTAAAGACCTCCTGATAGATAGCAGCACTAATCCTCAGAACTCAGATATAACTAAATTTCTCTGAGTTCTTGAAAAGTGAAATCCACCTTCCTGGCTCATTCTCAAATCTATCACAACAATAGACTGATTATCTATTACCCAGCCTAATCAAAAGCCCACTGAACTGGGACTCTAAAGACCTACTGAGTGTAATTCAGTGAATGGGAAACACACTATACCTAGAATCAAGAGATCCAGACTCTCTTCCACTGTCTGTCCCTAACTGTGTCTCCTTGTTTAAATCACTTCATCTCTCCGAGTTTGGGGGGAGCCTTAATCAAGGAGGCTCCCAGAATGGGACTTGTAGAATTAGCAGGGACCAGAGAGATCATCTAGTTTTTCCCAATAAGGCTCATGCATTCTCTACACAAACACTTCCAGTGAGGAGAGACTCATTCTTCCTCCAAGGTGAAATAATTATTAGTCAGTGGTGAAAACTGAAATTCTTTCTTAAGCAAACATTTCAGAGAGGTCTCCTCCTTTGTTAATTGTGAACAAAACAGCAAGTCTTCACCTAAAGCTAGCTTTTCTTTTTCTGCCTTCCCTCTTCCTGAAATGCTTTATATTTGGCATTGGACTTTTCTGACAGCCATCATGTGAGAGAGGGGGATTAGAAAGTGGAGTTAAATGACTTGCTCAATGTCTGCCTCTGATCCTTCCGATAACCCCTTGAGCTGGGTAGTAGAAATATTTTTATTCCTGTTTCACAGTTTAGGAAACTGAGGTTCATGGGACCATAACTAGTAAGCATGTAAGGTGGGATCTGAACCCTGGTCTTTTTGACTTTGAGTCCAGAGCTCTTTCTGGAGCCAAGAGTTGAACCCAACTCCCCTGACTATCAGACCAGTACCCCTTCCACTTGACCATATTGCCCTGGCTCTTCTCATTAGAGCCATAGAATGTTACATTTGAAAAGGCGGTATAGGCATTTAGTCTAGTTCCCTCATTTCTGCTATAGTCAGACAACTGCTCTGCTCATCTAGCATTTATGTTGATATCTTGTGTTATTATATTAGTGAGAAGGGCAAATGACTCCCTTCCATTGGTTCTCCCATTCTCATGGATGGCATTATTCCTTTCTAGTTCCTCCCCTTGGGCATGACCTTCTTTCTGGTCAATTCCTCAGCTCTGTCATCTGAAGGAATGGTTTTCCTTTCAAATCAGCTGAGGAAAGACAACAGAAAGTATGGCCAAGGTGCCGCATCTTATCCCAGACCCAGTTTGTCACAGCCTTCCCCAACCAAGACTAATGTTAACTTATTACCCAGGAAGATCACAGTTTAAATGTTTTTTTTTTCTTCCTGCTCTGATAGGTTATGAAAAATGCATCAATAATTCTCTTTGTTCAGCTTGAGCTCTCATCTAGGAAAATTGCAGTGGTAAATATCTATCATACCCATGATATATCACCTTCTTTTTCTCCTTTTTCCTCTTTCCTTCCCTCTCCCCTTCCCATTCGCCCTCCTGAGTCTTTCTGCTCTCCATCACTCTCTTCCTCTCCCCTCTCTTTCTGTCTCTGTGTGTCTGTATCTCTGTCTCTGTCTCTCTTTCCCTCCTCCCCAAGACTTTTCTCTGCTGCATTTGCATAATGAAACATATAGATCAGTATACAATGGTTAACCATCTTTATTTTATGACTTTAAAACAAAAGTCAGTCAATCAGTTGACAAGCATTTATTATATAGCCACAATGTGCCAGGAACTGTGTTAGGCATTGGAGATACAAAGAAAGGCAAAAGACAGTCCCTGTTCACAAGGAACTCATTCTAATGAGAGAGACATTATTCAAGCAATTATGTACAAAAATATATGCAGGATAAATTGGAGATTATCAACAGAGGAAAGGCACTAACATTAAGAAGGATCAGAAAAATATTCTGAGACTTGGAGGAATCTGAGGAATTCAGGAGGTAAAGGTAAGGAAGAAGAGCATTCTGGGCATTGGGGACAGCTAATGAAAATGCACGGAGTCAGGAGATGGAGTGTCTTGTTAGAGAAACAGCAAAGAGGTCAGTGGAAAGAAAGAAGGAAACTATTATTTATTAATGCTTGTTTACACTGTGCTAAGTGACAGGGATACACATACAAGTAAAACCCCAGTCCCAAAGCCCGAGGTTGCACAAGCTAAAGGAAATAACAGTAAGTATCCTCAAGGAGTCTACATTCTAATGACGGAGGACAACTCACAAAAAGGAGCTGAAAATTGGAGGAAGAACAGAGCTAGCAGGAGGGCAGGGATTTGAGGTCCAGAAGCCAGGAACAGGAAAAGGAGGGAATGAAAGCCAGCCTGGGCCCCTCTGCCCTAGAAGGGATTCACCAATGTGAGAAGAGGGTGGATCTCACAGAGGGATGTTCCAGGTTGAGAAAGCCACATAGATGGTTGGTTGGTCAAGGCGAGGAGGTGCTAGGTGCTGAGAAAAAGTCCAAGATGAAACAGCATGGTTTGGAAGTCCAGGAGCCAGGAAGAGGGCCCAGAGGGGAATTAAATGACTGGAATTCAGAGCCCATGGTGGGGAGAAAGATATTTTTTAAAAAAAAACAAGAGGGGTCCAAGTTATGAAGAGACTTAAATGACAAACAGAAGATTTTATATTTGATTCAGGAAGTGAAAAGGAACCACTAGAGTTGATTGAATAGGGCACCGGTATTTCACATGTAAGTGGAGAATGGCCTGGACTGGACAGGGACTCAAAAAAAGAGACCATTCAAAAGACTTGCAATCATACAGGCATGAGGTGATGAGGGCCTGTACTAGGCTGGTGGTACTGTCAGAAGAGAGAATGGGGCATGAATATTATAGGAGAAATGTTATAAAGGTAAAATCAACAGAATTTGGCAAGAGATTAGATAGGGGGGATGAGAGAGTGTGAAGAGTCATGGATAATCCCTAGGTTGGGAGCTGCAGTGATTGGCTTTATTGGGATGCCTTGGATAGCAATGGAAGGTTCAGGAGGGAGAAGGGTTTTGGGGAAAAGATAAATTCAGTTTTGGACATGTTGATTTTAAGATGTCTATGAGACATCCAATTAGAAATAATATCCAATAGGTAGTTGGAGATGTGAGTATGGAGGTTGGGAGAGACCTTGAAGCTGGGTAAGTAGATTTGAGAGTCATCAGCACATGGATGATAATTGACACTATGGGAGCTGATGAGATCACCAAGGAAAATAGTATAGGTCAAAAAGAGAAGGGGGTCCAATTCAAAGTTTGAGGGGATCCCCACTGGACCAAGATCTAGCAAAGGAGGCTAAGAAGGATCAATTTAACATGTGGGAGCAGGACCAGGAGAAAGGAATGTCACAAAAACCTAGAAAAGACGAGAGTATCCAGAAGAAGATGGTGACTGACTATAAAAATCTTCAGAGAGGTAAAGAAGAATGAGGGTTGAAAAAAAGACCATTAGCCTTGGCAGTTGAAAGATTGTTGGTTATTTGGGAGAAAGCAATTTTGATTGAATAATGAAGACAGAAGCCAGATTGTAGAGAATAAAGAAAAGAATGAGAGAAAAGGAAGTGGAGGCCTCTATTGTAGATGGCCTTCTCAAGTAATCTAGCCACAGAAGGGAGAAGGATGATAGCTCCCAGAGATGGATGGATCAAGTGAAGTTTCTTTTTTTGAGGATTATGGAGAAATGGGCATGCTTGTATCCGGTAAAAAAGTACCAGGAGACAGGGGAGACTGAAGATAAAGGAGAGAGTGGGGATGATCTAGGGACAATCTACTGGAGAACATGGGTTGAAGTGGGGTAACTTGTGTTGCTAGAGTAGTTTGCCTTAGCAAATAGAAGGGCAACCTCTTCATGTGAGACAGGGGTGAAGGCAGAGAGATAGAAATTGTCTGGTTGATGTGAAAAGAGGGGGAAGGGAAAAGAACATACTCTCAGTGAATGGCTTCAATTTTTTTCAGTGAAATATGAGTCAAGGTTCGCAGCTGAGAGAATGGGTGATGGGGTAGAAGGAGCCATGGTAGGTTTGAGGAGGGATGAAAAGCAAAATAGAAAGCAAAAATTAAAAAAAAATCTTAACAAATACAGATTTAGGAACAGAATGGATCAGCAGTTTTATTTTCAGCAGTTTGAACAATTTCAACAACCTAGCATCTGTCTGTTCCATACCTCTGGTGCATGGCTAAATCACACAGTCCCTGGACCTCATGAATGATACTTTCTTTCCATGGTTTTCCAGAATTCTCCTCTCAGCCTCTGGCATAGCTGCTGGTAATGGCAGCCACAAAATATCATTGGGCCATGAAAAATTCTAAGTAAGAGGCATTCTCTGAATGTGAAAGATCTGTTATTTCACTGGGAACTCCCAGTGTGAGAATGCCCTCCATAAGCCAGAAACTCTCAACTTCTGTCTGTCTCAGTATATAAATTGTAGAGTTGACTGAGACTCATAGAGACTTGTCTAAAAGGTCTACTTTCTAGCCTCCCAGGGGCCCATCTCCTCTCTTCTTGACTGGTATGCCTGCCCCAGCTGCAGGTTTCTGCTTTCTTCCTTTAGGGATAGGCAAGGCTGTTTTGTTAGTCACAGGCTAAACCTAGTTCATCACAGTAAGAACAAGTCCCCCAAGGCTAGAGCAGGGGGCAATATTGGAGGTTTTTGTTCTCCAGTGGACATTGCCTCCAACATCCTGTTACATTCAAAATATAAAATTCTAAAGAAAAGAACATAAAAGGACTCAAAGACTGTCTCTTCACTTTCTAGGTTATCAGGGAAGATGAAATGTTTCTTTAAAAATGGGAAAAATTGGGGGCAGCTAGGTGGCGCAGTGAGTAGAGCACCGGCCCTGGAGTCCAGAGGATCTGAGTTCAAATCTGGCCTCAGACACTTGACACACTTACTAGCTGTGTGACCTTGGGCAAATCACTTAACCCCAATTGCCCTGCCTTCCTCCCTCAAAAAAAAAAAAAACCCCAAGTAGGAAAAATATCTTTGGTGTGAAAAACAAAGAAGAAAAGGAATTTGAAGAGACATTGGGGAATCCTGACCTTCGTCATGCAAAAGAAAAGGGTGGAAAGATTGCTCCACACTCAAGGCTGAAACAAATTGGAGGTCCTTCCTAAAGAGGAGAGAATGGGGTACTCTGAAGAGGAAGCATAAACATGTCTTAAGAGAAATGCTAAATACTTTTTTTTTTCAAATAATAATGTGGATCCACAAGTTCCATCAGGTGAGAAGTTATCCAGAAAGATTCAAAGGAAGAAGAGATAAGTAGTGGTGGCTGATGATAGTACTTTCCTTCCCCTCAATGGTTATCTTCCCATTTACTCTGTATGTCTTTTGTATGTGCCTAATTGCTTACATGTTGTTTCCATCATTAGAATGTAAACTCCTTGATGGCAGGAACTGTTTTCCCTTTCTTTGTATGTCCAGAGCTTAGTAAGCACTTAAATGATTATTCATTGATTGACTAAAACAAGTATTTGTTGATAATAACAACAGAGAGGTCTGTTTTCTTCCTAGGGCATGTATTGAAGAAATAACAGAGAACCTTTTAAGACTTCTTATAATGGATGACCACTACTGATTTTTGGTGAGATATTCACTCTCAAATGACATTGTAAAGAGGGACCCAGAAAACTTTCCCAAAGATTACAAAGCCTTGGACAAGAAACTGAAGACCTAAGGGACATAAGTGATTCCTTATGTCACCCTATCCCAATCACTGCTGCCTATCATAACTCTAGTGATTCAAAAGAGAAAGTTATATTTTGGAAAAACAAACAAAAATTAAATAAAACTCAGAAACCAAGGGAAATATGTATATGTGAAAAACCGAAAGATATGTGTGCATGTATGGTGGTGGTGGTGGTGGTGGTGGTGGTGGTGGTGGTGAGTTGGCTTAGCAGATGGTATCTGAGAGTGAGATTTGGATTTCTGGACCAAGTCTGAAAATATAAGAAGGATAGGCTTCTCATCAGAGACAGAGGAAACTGCAACCCAGAAAAAAAATCCAGTTATTGTTGGTAACTTTTGAGAAAACTATTTTAGTAGAAAAGTAAGGTTAAAAGAAATATGGCCAAAGGATGAGAGACAAATGGATGATGAGAAAGTGGACAGCTAGTGCAAACTTTTTTTTTCCAGCAAGTTTATCAGTTAAAGGTATGAGAGATATAAAACTATAGTTTTCATGAATGACAGAATCAAATTAAAGATTTTTTTTAAAAAGGATTTGGGAAACTTGGGTATGTTTATTAGGAATGGGGAAGGAGACACTTAAATGAGGAAAGGGATAGGAAGAGAGAGATAGAATAATCAATAGGACAAACTCCTTGAGGAAATAGGAGAGTATGAGATTAACAACATGGATTGAAAAGTATTGAATTTTTATAATATGAGGACTGGTTGAAGAAACTATTATTTTGAACTTGGATAAGGGGAGATTCAAGGAGACACGACTTTTTGAAATATTTGAAGATCCATGATGTGGACAAAAGCAATAGACATTGTGTGTAGCTCCCCAAGGACGAACTAGGATCAATGGATGGAAGTTATGGGGAGGTAGATTTTGAAGAACTCCTAAATATAACTACTAAGCATGGTTTTAAAGTGCCAGAGTCTAGAGGTCAAGATAGAGAATAATATTGAAAGTAAGAACCCCTGCCACTTACACTTAAACCTCCTGTGGTTTACTCAACTAAACCCAGTTGCCTACCCTCTCAAAATGCACCTTAGTTGTTTGGTTATTTTGGTCATGTCCAATTCTTTGTGACCCCATTTGGGGTTTTCTTGGCAAAGATATTGGAGTGGTTTGCCATTTCCTTCTCCAGCTCAGTTTACAGATAAGGAAACTGAGGTAGAGTTAAGTGACTTGCCCAAGGTCAAACAGCTAGTAAGTGTCTGAGGCCAGATTTGAATTCATGAAGATGATTCTTCCTGACTCCAGGACCAACACTCCATCCACTGTACCACCTAACTGCCCTAACACAATTTAGGCATGCACATAAATGCAGTTCTTGATCTGATAAATCTCTTGCCCCATTAATCATTCTCCTTCCCTCCCTCTGTCTCTCTGTCTCCCTCTCTGTCTCTGTCTCTTTTTCTCTGTCTCTGTCTCTAATTTTTTGTCTCATTTTAAGTCCTTCCTTAGAAACATGCCCAGATCTCCCAAAGTTCACTGTAGCATAGGCAGGTGGTATAGCAGGGAAATTCTATGAAGAACTTCACAACATCCTCCAAGTCAAGTCAACATATATCTCACATATCCCTGGGGACTTCAATTCAAAAGTGGGCACAGGAAACCCCAAAGAGAGATATATTGGAAAATATGACTTAAGAAAGAAAGGGGTCAAAAACTTAGATATCATTTGGAAGCTTCACATCAATGAGCCATCAATGCTTTGTTCTAGAAGGGAATAAGAAAATGCTGGATGTAGAGAGTACTGAATAACATTACACAAAAATAAAATTAGCTAAAGCTTAACAAAAAGAAAAGCCCTGGTTACTGATGCTGGAGTCATATCTGAATGAATTTTCTTTGTGTAGTAAGTTCATAGACAAGGATAAAAATAAACACAAAATTAAGAGGTATTTAAAGATGAGAAGATATTTTGTACAGGAGCTCCAAGCTCACTTATTTCAATAAACAATTGACTCTGAAAATTGGGAAATGGGCATAATTAAGGTTAGTGACTGTTGTCTCCATTTCTTAGAGAAGCTTAATCAATAGCTGTGATATAACAAACGCCAAGTTATCCCAGAAACTGACTTAACCAGCCAAAATCTTAGCTTCTTACCAAGTGGGAAATCAGTGATAACACTCATGGAAAATATAAGCTTGTTTATAATACATTGAAACCAGGGACTGTCTTTTTTTTCTACTCAGCACTTAGCACAGAGCTGGCACATAATAAGCTCTTCATTTTTGTTAACCAGCTGACCTATAATAATTATACTTTTTATTCTTATTTTATCGTATGTCAAATTCTCTCCATGAATACTCCTACCTCTGAATTTTGGGGTTTGTATACATTTATACACATATGTGTATATAGATAGATAATAGATAAATATACAGATTTACATCTGTATGTATGCACAAATGTATATAAAATGTGTACATACATGTGCATTTTATGTTGTTGTTCATCATGCTCCAGGAGGACCAAAATGACATCACAATGTAGGGATCAAGGGATGCCTTTTGACTTGCAGGCAAATTGGATTCAAGTGAGGCAGAGTTGCTTGGAAGTCCACAGCTTCACTCTCTCTTCCAGAGTCATTGGAGCCCAGTGGCAAGACAAAAATCAAAACAACTGGTGATGACTCTGGAAGCAGTGGATGACCTTGGCATCTTCAGTGTCTTACCAAGCTCTGAGCACTCCACAAGCATCTTCTTCCACCACCTTCATGGTCCATTGAAACAAAATGTTCATATCTGCTTATTTCACTGGGGAGGTCTTCACATGCTTGGGGTAGATAACACCCCCCCCCAACTCAATGAATGGCTTGAGGCCTATTGGTTATTCTAAACACGTTTTAGCTTGTTGGCTGAGATGGTTTGTCAGGGTGTGGCCACTGAGCCTGATACAGCTTCTTGGAGCCATAGGTGAGAGCTGGGTGGCAAGTGGACACCAATGGTAGATGAGCAGCCCTGAAAAGGGTTTAGCAGCCCTCACACCAGACATACTAGTCCTCTCTTGAATGCCTTATACATCCATACATTTATACATATATATGTATAGAGATAGTGTGGAGTCCTGATTGGAAAAAAGTAATAAAATACAATAATAAGTGAAAAGCCATAAAAACTTTAACTCTGTGAAAGGTGGAAGCCCAAACATGGTGACCTCTTACAATCATAACTTAGATACAAAATTATATTTTGGACATTGAGTCAAAACTGAAGATACTATGACCTATGAAAGCCAAAATAAGAGCATCATGACATATACGTGACTGGGACAAGATCAATAACAAACTTACGTTTGGGCATAACATTGGCTTAACTCCCAAGCTCATTACCAAGCAGAAAACCAAAAATATCCACCAATCAGTGGTGATGTACTCTCTAGCTCCTCCTACCTCTGTCTGTTTTCTATAATTACTATGGGGATTCTGGGGGTTCTTTAGCAAGGATCCACCAAACTGTCTGGCAGCTGCCCCCGATTGCCCCTGTTTGTAAGTATTCATAATGATTGATTAAACTACTTCCTGTAATCGATTTGAGATACTTGAACACTTCACAGTTATGCGGGAGGTACAGGGCTCCCCATCCGGGGGAATTCCGGACCTTAAACATAGACAATAAATATATAAATTTATACCTATCTATATGTATTATAGATGTATATAATGTAAATACACACATATGTACATTTAAATAGGCATAGAGATAGATAAATATATACATTTATATCTACCAATATAAATGTATATAAACCCAAAAATTCTGTTGTCGAAATATGCCTGGAGAGAATTTGGTGGATGATAAATATATAATACCAATCCCTCTACTATGTATGAAAACAGTCATTTAGATATTTAAGTTCTGTTGTATTAACCAGAAAGAATCAGTCTCATAACTTTATAATCATAACTCCTGTGTTGCAATGGAAGAAGAATTAAAGAAAAGGATATCAAAGTCAAGTCATTTACCAAACAAGCAGAAAGTGTCATTCTGAAGGTGTTTTAGGAAATTTTCATGGGCTCTCTTATTTAATGGAACTCATATGGTTAGTGTTGATTAATAATGTAGTAGTTTTTATAGCTCTTGCAAAACCAGTAACTATTATATCAAAAACAGTTATATTTGAACAAGCATTTGAATAAACATTTAGTAACTTACTTAGTAAATTAAAATCCCTTAAGGATAAAGATTGTATTGTTTTTCATCTTTGTATCTCTACCACCTTCTTGATGCTTTGTATACAGTAGAAACTTAATGGATATTTGCTCACTTCAGTTGAGTTGAATTTTAAGGCCAGTCAATCAGAACGCCACTGACAACTATGCACCATGGGAGCTCATTTATCAACATGGTTGCCAGGTGAGACATTGGAGAGAAGAACTGTAAATGTTTGAAGCCATTAATATTCATGGACAGGGTACCTTGCCTAGTGATTTAGGGATGCGGTTGTGGAGTGGAATGAGCAGCCTGGGACAGCTTAGTCACTTCCTTTTATTTGACTTTTGAGTTTTCCTCACCCTCTATCTTCCCTCTAACTCTGGGCTCAGCAATCTAATCAATAGCATTATACTACCATTGTTTCTGGAAAGTCTAGGTCAATTGACTGCCCTATTAATCAACTCATCATTTCCTGTGACCCTCTTCCCTGGCTCCCTCTCCCACATAAGTTCTGTTTGCCCTTTATTAGAACATAAGGCTCTTGAAGGCAGGACTTGCCTCACTTTCGTATTTACAGTTATCCCTTCCACATCTTGGTGCCCCTGTGATCTGGAAAATGTATGCCAAAATTTTTTGGCCCTCCTTTTGTACCAGAAAAAAGTCTGAATTTTTTCTTTTTCTTTTATGGGGTGTTTACAGCATTAAAAGATAAAATATGTTGATATTATGCAATACTATAGATATGTTTTATGCACATCTGAGTTTCTAAACTTTTCCTGTGTCGTCTGCTCGCCTTCATGTGTCATCTCAGGCTTCCGCGAAAATCCCCCCAAATTCCCATTTAATTTCTTATGCTGACCTGTGAGATATGGAAAAAGCAATGGGGAAAGTTGTGATGTGGAAAGGATTACTGTATTATCTCTAACAAGTAACACTGTGCCTAGAATATAGTAAGTGCTTAATAAAAGTTTTTCCATTCATTCATTCCTTGATTCTGTATTCCTATAGTGCTCTATCCCAAAAATACTTTATGTGGGAAGAGAGGAAACACTTGGTCAGTCAATTTAGTAAACAAGTATTTATTAAGCATTTTGTGCCCTTCAAAAAGTTTACATTGTAATTAAGGAAGACAACTTACATAGGGGAGTAGCCACCTGGCAAAGGAGCACCTATGGTGTCCACAGTGACTATTGGCAGGGGAAACGTCAGCACCAGCAAAAGGCCACTAGAAAGAGGACTGGCCAGCTTAGTCATTGAGCCAGCAGCTTGGTCCCAGGAGTTAATTAAACAGTGAGAAGTGAGGTGAACTGTGAAATGGCTAATTAGTAGTCTTTCACACTGTTCTTTGTCTTGTTGAGGCTTGAATACCGAGCCTCCTGGGTGACCATATTTATAAGTTGTTATTAAGTCCTGTTTAAATTGTTTTGTTTCTGCACATTATGATTCTTTGAGATTTAACATTGCTTTCTGTGTAAGAACACAACGATCTGTTCTAACTCAATTCGTATTAGGCTTTAGAGAGCTCCCTCTTTCTTAACTTTTTCCTCTTTTGGGAAGAGAACCCCTTAGACTTTTAAGCCATTACTATTACTACTGCTGTAATTACTATCATCATTACTATGATGAGCAATTTTTCCCAGAAGGAGGTGGTGGTGAACCAACGAGTGTGAGAATGGGGAGCCTGATCCCCCAAGGAAAGGTGAGGATTCCCTAGAGGTGAACCTGGACAAACAGCAATGGCTGGTACAAGCCAGGGAGGGCGTAGTTCACTAGCTCTTGTGGCCTCAGATGAGTGGCACTTCTGGCCCTGATGCTAAATATGTGAAGGGCTGTGTAAACCTTAAAGAATTATATGAATTACATAAATATTGTAACACCAGCTGTTATTTTAATATTCTCTCTCTCTCTCTCTCTCTCTCTCTCTCTCTCTCTCTCTCTCTCTCTCTCTCTTTCCCTCTATCTTCTCTCTCTCTCCTTCCCTTCCTCATCCTCTCTTCCTCATCTTATCTCTCTCTCTCTCTCTCTCTTTCCCTCTATCTTCTCTCTCTCTCCTTCCCTTCCTCATCCTCTCTTCCTCATCTTCTCTCTCTCTCTCTCTCTCTCTCTCTCTCTCTCTCTCTCTCTCTCTCTCTCTCTTCCCTCTCCTCTCCTCTTCTCTCCTTTCCTCTCCTCTCATTGCTCTAAACTCGTCCTCTTTCAGCTCCAATCTTTTTTCCTCCACAACCAGCTGGTTATCTCTGCCACCTAGTGGTAGCAATCTGTCCTGCCTTTTAAAAATATATATATTATTTTATTTTTTTCCTCCAATTTCATGTTAAAACAATTTTTAAACATTTTTTTAAAAGTTTTGATTCCTGCCTTTTTTTTAGTGTGCATGCATGAGCACATGCGCATGCACACACACACACACACACACACACACACACACACACAATCTCCAACAGGTTTATTTTTAATAAAAGAACTGGATGGGGGAGGCGGGGAAGGCTGGAGTATGGAATATATAATTAACACAAAGATAACTGGTTTGCTATGGTGGGGTTGTGCTTCTTGTCTAACTACTTTTGGATCTGAGGAGTTATGGCCTTTTCTTTGTTATACTTCTCCAGGACCCAAGTGGAACCTTTTCTGGAATTCTGCTGACTCTCCTTCGTCTTATCTGCATCAGTGCCTAGCATCCAGCAGGCACTTAATAAATGCTGATTGGTTTTTGATTACGTCCTTGCAGTTATACACGGTTACTCCAGATTGGGGTCACTGATGGTTGCCAAGGTCCAGTCTAGAGAGGGAGGCAGTAGGTCAGACACTCCAACCTTGCAGGTATTCTCACTGTGGAAGCCATTCTATACTTTCCTGCCTGCTATCATTAATGGGAACACCACTCTATAGAGTTACAGGACCACAGGACTTAGCACAGGGCAGGATGTCAGAGGTCATCTAATTCAGACTCCTCATTTTACAGATGAGGAAAGTGAGTGATAGATTAAGTGACTTGCCTAGATTCAAGAGCCAGGATTCAAACCCAGGACCTCTGACTCTCTTTCCAGTGCCAGCTGCCTTTTCCTCTTGCTGCATCTCAAGACAAAAAATAAATCTAGATAGTGGGACCATGGGAAAGGGTTAGGATTTTTACCCTAAACTGGAAAGGAAAGTGCCCTAGGCTAAACACTTTTCATTGTGCTTAGGTTTCCTTAATGCTGTGGAATGATGACTGGAGATCTTTTTTATTCTAAGACTACCTTTTTGCAATGCATATCACCCTTCTGTCAAAAACAAAAATGAAAACAAAGGTTTATTTCCTTCTGCACATGTCAGTAAGTTATAAAGGAAGGGGACTGCAAAAGCAGAACCCCAAATTACTCCAGTCACAAAATGTTTGATCATCTAATCCAACCTTCCCTTTAAAGTTGAGCAAACTGAGATTCAGAGAAGGCAAATAACTTGCATATGATGAGAGAGTGAGTAGCAGAGCTGGGGCAGGAATCCAAATTTCCTGAATTCCAATCAAACCTTCTTTTCACTATGTCATCACCATCATTATCAGTTTTCTCAGGTTATCAACAGAAAAATGGGAATATTCTTACATTGTTCAGTTGAGGCTAAGGAAAGGTAGATGTTGAAACAACTTCTTTAACAAGGCAGGGAATTTTTTAGCTGCAATATTGTTTCCAATTATTGGTACAACACTGTATTAGATTTCATTTATAATTATAGTAATATAATATTGGATCTGGGAAGGGCCTGGAAGACCATCTAATCTCATTGCTCCATTTTGCAGATGAAAAAACTGAGTTCCAGAGGCACAAAATGATTTGTCCATGGCCACACATCATGTAATGTAAGAATCGGACCTAGAACCCAGGTTTTTTGATTCCCAATTCAATACTCTTTCCAATAAAGTACCCTGGACAGAGCTCATGTTGGCAATGTTGTGTAACCCCACCAGATTTTAGGGTCTAAAAAGAAATGTTTAACATGGATTAATTGACAAATAATATTTGTTAGAATTATCCATGCTCACTAACCCCCTTTATGATATTTTCCTCTTGATTGTTTCAATAAGTTCCAGACATTCAGAAGCTATTAGCATCTTATATATGACTACTTATTCAAACCTAGAAAAAAGAACACTTATCAATGAAATACTGTAGGACCATGGTCACATTTTCTTGTGTTATGTAAGGTTTGAATTTATGTGATAATTCCATTAAAGACCTTTGAATGTAGTGAAATATTTCATTGTCTGTGGAGGGAACAGCAAATATTAAATACGTTATCCTCTTAAAAACAACTGTACCTTTTCTAGTAAATATGAGAATCTTTTGCCATCAATTTATCTGTATCATTATTATTTTACCATTATCAATTTAGTAAACATAGGAATTATGGCATTGCATTTGGTGTGACTAAACTATTTTAAAGTGCCTGCTTATACACGCATACATATATAGGAAACTTCTACATATCTTGGGAGAAATGTATGTATTATATCCATTAGTGTCTTTTGTATACTGGTAAATTTATTTCTAATTCCATATTCCACCTCTACCCCAAACACAAAGGCCTTAACTCATTCAACACATTTGGCAGTATGAATCAGTGAGGACAGACCAAAGGACGAATTCCGAATTCAATGATCTTAAACTTACACTTTGAAATACAAATTAGAACAATTTATGGAGACTGGTATTGTACACTTTATGGTACCAGGGCTGTCCCATTAACATATGACATTGAATTTAACTCTAACTGGTGCATTAGGTTGCTTATGAGTAAAAAGTAATCAATTTAAGTGCTGTTTTCTTAAGGAATTATATTTTTTTACAGAAAATCCATAACACTTATCAATCAGCCAACATTTATTAAGCACCTACCTATTAAGCACCAGGCATTGCACATACCTTCCTCCTACTCCCCCACAATCATGTGTATTCAGCTGACATTTTTATTTTTACTTCATAGTGAGGAAATGAGGCTTGGCAAGGTTATGACTTAGCCAGGGTCATTGAGAGACAGAGCCAATGAGATAGTAGTAGACAGAGTTTAAATCCTGCTTCAGATTCTATGTGATCATAGGCAAACTGCTTAACTCTTCTGAGCCTCAGGTTTTTATCTGTAAAATGGAGATAATAATATTTTACTTATATCACAGTGCTGTTGGGAGGAAATAACTTTGTAGCCCTTTAAAGTGCCATATAAATGTGAGTTATTGTAACTATTGAACCTAGGTCTACTGGCTCTTAGTCCAATATCCCTTCTACTATACCATAGCATGGAAGGGTTTTTTTTTAATCAAACTTAAAACAATTATTTTTCCTAGAAGACAATATTCAGGTCAAGTTGGCATACTGAAAATGAAGCCAACTATACACATTGATTTTTATGTAAAGGACAGTGCTGAGCACAAAGAAACAAGCAAATTCCAAAATTGGCAAATGTTTGAGTGTGTCTGAGGTATTTTTTCCAGGTGCTTTTTGGAATACAGAAAAATATGAAATGTAGTCCATTTTTGCTCACAAGGACTTTACAACCTTATTGAGGGAGTGTGAAGACTTTTCATATTTTTATGTTTAGCAGGGTTTAATTCTCCTTACCAATGTTCAGAGCAATTCATTATTTCAGCCACTAGATGGCAGATCTGAGCACACTTGAACTTCAAACGAGGATTTATACAATTTGACCACTTGATGGTGTAATTTTTCACTGTTCAGACGGTTTTCGGGAGTATCATTTCTGATAAATCTGTGATCCTTTTGGGGGGAGGGACTATAGAATCTTAAGGTTAGATGTTATTGATTCTTACCTCCTATGTAATGCAGGAAACCCTTCAGTGATATCCCTGGTGGGTGATCAAGCAGCCTCAACTTCGACTCTAACTGACGAGGAACACGTTTAGGAACATAGGGTTATCTGTTCCTGTATGGGACAGCTATAACTGGAATAAAGTTCTCTACTGAGTCAATATCTTTTTCTCCTGTAACTTCTACTCATTTGTCTTAGTTCTGACTTCTGGAGACTCATAGAATAGATCCATTCCTTTTCTCTTGGTAACGATCTTCCCTCTGGGAACTTATATATCACTTTTATCACAGAATATTGTATATTATAGGGTAATGGGGAGCCCAGAACTTGTAAGTATACACCACAGTCCCATGTCATAATATTTACCTGCATATATATATGTCTTGTCTCCTTAATTAAGTTATTATCTCAAAGGAAGAAAGGGGTGTGTTATTTTAAATTTTGTTAATCCTCAGAAACTAGCACGATGAACCACATGCAGTAGGTATTTAGTAAATGTATTTTTAATTTAATTCCATTCCACATGACAGATATTTGAAGACAACCATTATATTACTATTAAATATTTTCTTCTACAAGCTAAACACCCTTCATTTCCCTCAACTATTATTCATTTGATATGGTTTCAAGACCTTTCATCTTCTTGTCTCTTATTTAATTTGTCAATCTTCCTCTTAAAGTATGGTGGCCACTGCTTTACACACTACTTCAGATGAGGTT
The DNA here is from genome assembly GCF_011100635.1 of Trichosurus vulpecula. NCBI lineage: Eukaryota > Metazoa > Chordata > Mammalia > Diprotodontia > Phalangeridae > Trichosurus > Trichosurus vulpecula. The sequence continues at coordinate 58,837,037 of NC_050576.1, read as the reverse complement.
TGACTAGGACAAAGTACCACGATTCATTTTTCTGTCATTTCTGGGTATTATACTTTTATTAATGCAGCTTTTGTTTAGGTGGTGTGTGTGTGTGTGTGTGTGTGTGTGTGTGTGTGTGTGTGTGTATGTGTGTGTGTGTGTGAACAGACATGTCACCCTGTGGGTACATAAGCTTGTGATTTATGGATTATGAACCATTAGGAACTATGAAGCATAGTAATCCTAAGAGTTAGGACTCATTGACCTCTGCTTGACTTTCTGGGGCCTCAGTTCTTCCACTTAGAGTAGGTCAAAGGACCTTTTCTTCAAAACTAGGACTTAGTCTTTTCATCATTTTGTATAATTTTTCCTTCTTGAGGTATTCTTCCTTCTGGAGATTCTTGACCTCTGAGCCTGTTTGGGTTCAGAGACCTGTGGTCCATTTGCTTTACCCTTCTACCCTCTGTTCCCATACCTTCCAATTGCCAAGAACACGCTCTCCATTTTCTCATGAAGGAAAGGAGATGAGATTCCATTCAGGCACATCATGGACTATGGAGCATATTAGCTCTGATAGACCTCTGTTATTTTCTATTCCTGGAGCATACCACACCAATCTAATTTCAATACTACTATATTCTCTAATCCAAGTCGTCCAACTTCGATCACAGAATCACAGATCAGGCTGCTACCTGATTTTTCAGCATATTCATTCTCATCCCAACTTTTAAGGTAACACAGGAATATGTTTGGATATTTCTTAGTTATTAAAATTGTAATATCTTTCTTAGTAACTAGTCAGTTGGCTCTAAGCTCCTTTACTAGTTTATCACATATTATTTACTATCTATTTGACAAACTGAAGAAACATCTTTTCCTAGAAGCATTTGCTTCCATTTCTATCTCTATAAAAATCTATAATCTCCTATAACTAAAAAACATGAATGTTAATGACCATAAAAATATTTACAAGACAACAGATACATAAATGTATAAATAATTATTTACGATACTTCAGTTGTAAGAAAGATCACAGGCAGTTATTTTGAATCATCACTTCTACTCTGGATTTCTCACTTTTGAAAGTCCCTCTATTCAATATATTCAGAATATTAATTAAAGTACCTTCTTGTGAATCTTCTTATTTATTCCAAATACGAATGCTAAATACTATCCTTTCTCTTTCTTCAGCCATGACAGAAAAAGATATCACTTCATGGATGACAGTTAAAACTCATTCTCTTTATAAATAGCAGATAAAACTCAATCTCCATATAGCTGACAGTTGAAACTCTTTGTCTCCTCCTAGACTCCTCACAGATTAAAGATAAAACTCCACAGTCTTCCCACTGACTTTTTAAAAATTCTGGTCTTTACAACGGCCAAATTTAATTAGCATTTCCACATACATTGTAAAACAGAATGGGCATATTGTATATGAAACTTCAAATCTCTTATTTAAGAGCTTGTTTTTCTTTTAAAATATACAATAAATTCAACATGTAACTTTTAAGATGCCTGGCTTTCCACCAGATTGTGAGCTCCCAAAGGGCAAGGATGGTTTTTTGCCTCTTTTTATATCCCCTTCAATTAGCACAGTGCCCGGCAGGTAGCAGGCACTTAATAAAGGTTAATTGATTGATTGATTGGCATTACTTCTGTTCTCTTCTCATCTTCGTTGGAAAACCCTACTGCTATCTCCTTTCTCCTATTCAGCCCTCTCCCCCAACTGGAAAAAAAGGAAAAGCAAAACTCTTATAACAAACAGACACGGTTATGCAAAACAAATTCCCACATTGGCCATGCCCCAAAATATTTCTCATTCTGCATCCTGAGCCCATTAGTAGAGGTTTCTAGGTGGTGCAGTGGATAGAGTGCTGAGTCTGGAGTCAGGAAGACCTGAGGTCAAATCTGACCTCAAACATTTTCAAACTGTGTGACCCTGGGAAAATCACTTAACCTCTTCCTGCCTCAGTTTCTTCACTTGTAAAATGGAAATAAAAACAGCATCCACCTCCCAGGGTTGTAAGGATCAAATGAGATAATATTTGTGAAGGACTTAGCATAGTGCCTTGTAGATAATAGGTTCTTGGCAAATGCTTATTCCCTTCTCTTTCCCTTATCAGAATAGAAGAACTTTGGAATTGTAGTTGGTCATTATATTGGTCAGAGTTCTTAAGTCATTCATAGTTGTTTTTTACATTGTTGTGGTGGTATATATATACCACCACAACAAATACATATATTTATATATGTATACATATATATACATGTATAAACATATATAAATAAAATTCTCCTGTTTCTGCTCACTTCATTCTGTATCAGTTGATATAAATCCCTCAAGGTTTTTTGAAATTATGTCTTTCATTATTTCTTAATGTACAATATTATTATATTACATTTACGTATCATAGTTCATTTACTTATTGTCTAATTAATGAATATCCTGTTAATGATTAGTTACTTGATACTATAAAAAAAGTTGCATACAGAGATTTTTATCCCTTGGTAACTCCTTCCCTTCTGGTTTCAACTGAATTAGTTTTGTTTGGGCAAAAATCTTTAACTTTTTATCATCAAAACTGTCTGAAATTTTACCTTCTGGAATTCTCTGTATCCCTTGTTTGGTCATGAACTCTTCCTTTATCCGTAGATCTGAAATGTAATTTCTTCTTGACTTCGCTAATTTATTTATGATGTGATGTGACCTTTTACATTCAAGTCATGTATGCATTCTAGCTTTAAGGCATGAGGTGTTTGTTCATGCCTAATTTCTACCACGGCTTTCCAGTTTTCAGAGCAGCTTTTTGATTCCCAGTAGTGTGTCCTTATCCCTAGTTACAGGGGGCTTCCGGTTCTTGAATACTAGGCTACAGTGTATTTATTTGCTTCTACATGTGGAGTGTCTAATATTTTTTAGCCAGTTCAAATATTTTTTCATGATTACTGCTTCATAGTATAGTTTGAGATCTGGTACTGCTGGGTCCTCTTCTCACTTTTCTTTACTATTTCCCTTGAGATTCTTGACCTTTTGCTCCTCTAGATAATGTTATTATTTTTTTTCTAGGTCTATACAGTAATCCTTTGGTAGTTTGATTGGCATGACACTGGTTAAGTAAATTAAAATAGGTAGAATTGTCATTTTTATGCTAATTTAAACTTTTTTTTATTCAGTTATTTCAGTCATGTTCAACTCTTCATGACCCCATTTGGGGTTTTCTTGGCAAAGATACTGGAGTGATTTGCCATTTCCTTCTCCAGTTCATTTTATAGATGAGGAAACTGAGGCCAACAGGGTTAAGTGACTTGCCCAGGGTCACACAGCTAGTAAGTCTCTGAGGCCAAATTTGAACTCAGGTCTTCCTGGCTCCAGGCCTGGCATTCTAGTCATTGTGCTATCTAGCTGCCCATATTAAGGAAGGGTCTACCTATTTTTATAGTTTCTACTTGTTTTAAGGGAAGTGGCTATTGAATTTTGTCAAAAGTCTTATCTGTATCTATTGGTATAATTATGTGATATTAATCATTCTTGTTATTTCTATAAACTATTATGTTAATGGTACTCTTAATTTGGAACCAACTCTGGATTTCTGGCATAAATCTCACCTATCATGGCATATAAACTTTTTGATATATTGCTCTAGCTTCTGTGCTAGTATTTATTCTAAACATTTTCCCTTAATATTCTTTAGGATAATTATTTTTATTTAGTAATTTAGGGATATAGTTTTCTTTCTGTTCTATTTCTCCCTGATTTATGTATAAAGATTACATTTATGTCATAGCAGGAATACAGTAGGATCCTTTTTATCCACAAAGCTTGTGTTTGGGAAATCATCTATGGCTTGTTCAATTTCTATTTCTGACACTGGGTTATTTAAGCTGTCTGGGCATTAATATTTTGTATACCATCATCCCTTTCATTTACCTGGACAGTTTTTTTGATAACAGAGCTTATATATTCTTTTGGAAAAGGAGTTGGCAACCAATTCTGATTGGTTAACAGAATAAGAAGTGAGCTATATTAAAAGGACAGGCTGAGAGTGGCATCATGTCATCCTTGGACAGAAAAACTATCTCTAGGCTCAGACCATCCCCAGCTGAAGGGGTCAGTAGTGGAATAAGTTTAAGAAGCCCTGGTCTATACAAAAGAATTTATAATTAAAAAAAGAGAATTTATCTTCACCTAAGTTTATTTGAATGGAATTCACCTGAGGCTAGAAAGTCCTTGTAGGGTTGGGTTGGGTCAGATAGAGGAGAAGTTAATTTAATCTCATTATCAGTAAGGTCCTTCAAGAGACTGACCTTTTCACTTTTTAAAATCAGGACTTTAGAAGATGGGAGAACTCTGGATCTCCTCAAATTATTGGTTATTAATAATCATTTCCTTTACCAGTCTTTGGTATTTAATTTATTAGGTCAATTTGAAAGGAAAAATATTAAACTAGGCAGCCCCCAATAGCCATGAGCACACTGTTGCTTAGACCAACTTAGTCTCTGGGAACAAATTTAATAGAATCACTGCAAAGCACTCCCTCAACAAAGTTCACTGAGTCCCTGTTATTTCTTCTCCACTGCCTTCAGTCCATTGCTATTTTGGGTCAAGTGTTTTGTTCCTCCTGGGCTTGGCTGTCCAAATCTGGCATAGTTCCCCAAACTCTGGCAGCTCACTCTCCCAGCCATTCAAAGTTCACAATGTTGTAGTCTAGTCCAATCATCTTTCCTCTAAGAGAACAAACACAGAGGCAAAGAACAAAGGCCCATATTCATAGGACGCATGTCAGCCTGGATAGGAGGAGCCTGAGGCTCCCCTCTTCCCCAGTCAGAAGCTTACATTATGGTTTCCTCTCTCAATCTATCTGGGCAGGAAAAAGAGAAGAGGAGATACTCCCTAGGACTCTTTTTTTTCTGCCTCTCAGCTATGATTCAGTAAACCAACCAAAAAGGCCCAGTGTATAAAAGCCAAAACATAAATATATTATGTAAACTTGTTCCTTGGCAGTCTTTCTTTTACAGATATCTAGGAGAGCGCTTCTCTTTTAGAGCTGGACATTGTGCACGATCCCATACCTGTTGCTTTTAGGCATTAGATTAGCCCGGTTTTTTGGTTTGTCGATTAGTTGTGTCTGACTCTTTGTGACCCCATTTGGGGTTTTCTTGGTAAAGATACTGGAGTGGTTTGCCATTTCCTTCCTCAGCTCATTTTACAGCTGAAGAAACTGAGGCAAACAAGGGTAAGTGATTTGCCCAGGGTCACACAGCTAGTAAGTGGCTGAAGTCATCTTTGAACTCAGGTCCTCCTGACTCCAGGGTGGACACTCTATCCACTGCACCACCTAGCTATCCCGAGTAGCTGGGCTACAGACTAATAAAGGAACAAATGCATTTCAGGTGAATGAGGCACAGAAGCAGCAGAGTTTAGTACCAAACTGAGGATCTGTTCCTAGTCAGCTTGACTAGAATAAAGATGGCTTGATTGTACACAATAGGTGCTAAATAAATGTCTATTGAACAGAATTGATGGCTTAGGAGAGAGCAGTATACAATAAGACTGGGAAAAGTAGGTTGGAGCCAGATTGTGCAAGGCTTTAGAAAGGGAAATGAGTATTTATTAAATGCTTACTATATGCCATGCACTGTGCTAAACACTGCAAATATCGTAACAATCCTGGGAGGTAGTGGCTATTAGTACCCCCTTTTTACATTTTAGGAGACTGAGGCAGATGGAGGTGAAGTGACTTGCCCAGGGTCAGATAGCTGGGGAGTGTATGAGGCTATATTTCACTTTGGGTCTTCCTGACTCCGGGCGCAGCCATCTATCTGCTGCCCAGCCTAGCCGCTTCTAAATGTCAGGATAATGGTTTTCATTTCATCTCAAAGGTGACAGGGAGTGACTGAATGTTTTAAATCTGGGGCTTAATATGACCAGCTCTCTGGGTAATGAAGATTAATCTGGAGGCTTTGTGAAGCGTAGATGGAAGAGGAGAAGAGAGAGACAAGTGACAGAGATGCCGGGTTAGAGAAATATCACAATATTCCAGGTGAGAGGTAATGAAGTCTTCACATTCCATGGTAGCGTGAATGGAGGGGAGAAAATAGATATTGGGTGTATAACAGAGGCAGAGTCTGCAGGACTCTGCAGCTGATTAGTTGTGTGGGAAGAACCTTTAGTCCTGGTGACTGGCAAGGTCATGTTGTAATTTAAAAAAAAAAAAGAAATAGGAAGATGTCAGAGGATCAGCAAGTTTTACAGGGAAGAGGATAAGTGGGACCATGCTGAGTTGGAGGTGCCTATGGAGATAGATCTTGGGCATGCGCCTATTCTTTTCCTCCATTTTTAAGGAAAGAAAGAAGAAGAGAAAGAAAGGACAAGGGCATGAGGGTAAAGGAGAGCAAAGAAGAGGAGAAGTAGATTAATAGCACATACGAAGATAAATTCATGAGAATCAATCCAGGAACCTGAGGGCAGAAGCATGGCAAACACTGGATGACACATAATGGGGGGAGAAATAGACATGATATTGTCATGGGAGTATGTACAGACTGAGGAGACAGAAGGAGGCATCAATAGATGAGTAGTTTAGAGAAGAAATCTTGAATCTCTTCATGGAGACCTGATTGAGTAGTGAAAGGAGACTCCAACCATGAGGGCATCTGAAGATTGCATTTGGTCAGAAGCAGAGTAGCTGCCAGACTCATATGACTTTAATAATATACAAACCAAAGGAGACAGCTAGGTGGCTCAGCGGATAGAGAGCTGAGCCTGGAGTAAGAAGAGCTGAGTTCAAATTTGACCTCAGACACTTACTGTGTGAACTTGGGCAAGTCACTTAATCTCTGTTTGCCGTAATCTGCTGGAGAAGGAAATGGCAAACCACTTCAGTATCTTTGCCAAGAAAACCCCAAGGACAGTATGATCCACGGGGTGGGAACACGACTGAATAAGTCAATCTCATTTTACAGGGACCGAAATTGAGGCTCAAAGGATTCCAGGTCATACAGGAAGTGCCAGAGGTGGGGAACTGAACCTAGGTCTTCTCACTCCAGAGATGGGGTTCTTTAATCTCCACCAAGGAGAGACCTTAGGAGATGCACATTTAAAGACAGAAGGACCTCTGCCCTTACAATTAACTGAAGCAGCTAGGGCTCTTGCTCACAAAGATGGAGAGGTAGCATGTGCCAGGCAAATCAAACCAAACCAGTCTTGACCACGTTTCTTTGGACCCGGATGGAGTCAGCCCTTGACCATCAACCCTAGAGCTAGGATACTAGCCATGCTTCTAGCCCAGCCCCTGCAGCCGTCATCCTAGGAAAGCAGCCTGGTCATGTAACATGCCCCCTGTTCTATCAGGGGTTGCAGCCACAGAGACCCGTAAGAGAGAGTTGTCGTCTCTAAAGTCCTGTCATTGTCAAATGGTTCAATAGCAGAAATGGACATGATTTTATTAGTGGAAATGACGGTAAGCTGCACCCTAAAGATCATGGGATTGTTCCATCTGACGTCCGACTGAAACCTTCCGTGGGAGCAGGGTATGTTTGTATCCCCAGCGCTTGGTGCAGCGCTTTGTACAGAATAAGCGTTTCATAAATCCTTCCTTCCTTTTTTTTCCTTCCCACCTTTTCTTCCTCCCTCCCTCCCTTCCTTCCCGCTTTCCTGCCTTCCTTGCCAGGGCCACCCTGGTAAACGTTTAACAACCGGCTCTCTGGCAAAAAACAAAGTACACCACCGGCAGAGCGCTAGCTCAAGCCCCAGCACAACGTTTGTACTCGCTCCGGGGGTGGAGGGGTGGGGGGTGGGGGTCCTCCCTCCCTCCCTCGCGGCGTAGTCTCGTGGCAGTCTAGTCAGACGTCACGGGGGCGGGGCTTGCCCTCGCCCCACCCCCCCATCACCGCCCGGACACTGGACCCGCCCCTGCGCCGCCGCCACCGCCCCCTCATGTGGTTCCTCCGAGTTGGGCCCGCGGCTGCAGCTGCGTTTGTCAGAGCGTTTCTGCCCCCAGGTTGCGCCGCCATGAACACGGGCAGCTTCACGGTCTCGCAGCCCCTCAATTATCGCGACGGGAAACGAGTGCAGCCCGCCGACGACTCCGGCACGGAGAAGGCGTACGAGCCAGCCACAGGTGACGGGGGATGGGGGTGGGGGGAGGGGGAGCAAGGGAGGAGGGGGAGGGGCGGGAGGGAGCGAGCGAGGAGGGGGAGAAAAGAAAGGGGATGGAAAAAGAAGGTGGTACCGGGGAGAAGGGAGGGGGAGGGAGGAGAGGGAAGGGGGCGGTGCACGAAGTAGAAGATACAGTTTCACAAACTTTAAGTTTAGGTGGGTGTCTAGACTTCTGGCCTCAGTTTCCCTATCTCTAAAATGAAAGGGTGGTCCTGGATGTCCCCCTGGGAGCCTCTGGTCCCAAATTGAACCACAGCTGCCGGCGCCTTTGCACCGTGTGCCCTGCTCTCCATCTGCATCTCTGCTAGTCTTAGAGCGGTTTTCAAGCATTATTAAAGCCGCGTTAAGGCTCGTGGAACGGTCCTCCCAGCAACCCAGGGAGGATAACGATAGCCGGAACATTGTAACAGATCGAAGGATTGTAACGCACTCCACACTTTAGTGTGTGGTCGCCACCACCGCCGGAAGCAGATGCTTTTAATGTTAATTACTCCCCCTTTCAGCTGGAGACCCTGAGGCTGATTGTGGTTAAGTGATTTATTTGTCCAGGGTCCTGCTGCTACCAAGTATCTGAGGTTGAATTTGAATTCAGGTCTTGTGGATTCCACGTTCAGTTCTGTTTCCCGCCCAACTTCCTAGGTGCCAAGTCCAACAGAACCATTGTTGGAGGGAGCAGGGGTGAGGGTCGGGGTAATCCCTGGAAGCCTGGGGCTGGGGACCAGATTTTTGGACTCAGCAGTTCGTAGAAAGTGGTGGGGACAGAGTTAGTTCCTTGGTCCTGGTTAGGAAGGGAGGATCCCAAGCGTTGGTTTGGCCAAAGTAAATTTTGCCATAGCTATCATTTTATGTAGAACTTCAAGGTTTACAGGACTCTCTACCCCACCTGCAATCTCATGTGGAGGGCGGAAGAATACGTTAGAAGTAGTAGCGGAGATTCATAAGCGTAATGATCTGCGATTTTCACAACCACCCTGTGAAGTCCCACCTTTTGTGCTGACTAGAGGGATTTCTCTGTCATAGCGCTTGTGCAATATTTGTTGGAAAGCAGTTTTAAAAATCTTTTTAAAGTCACTGTTTGCTGAACGTGGAGCTTTGGTGCCCCGGGAGATGCAAAATTTAGATGACACTGGTAGCTTAATTAACTTAATCCAATAACAATATTAATACCAATTTAGTGCAGTAAGTGGCTTAGTGGGAAGTGTAAATGGCAGAGTTGCCCAGAAGCGGTTCTGAGAAGGTGGGGAGGACTTAGGAAACCTTTTGTGGGATCGGAAAAATCCAACAAGTTGGTTTTCTGCTGATGAGGTCATAGAATGAACTCAGTGCTATAAAACATAGGTGTCAGACTGACTTGCGGAGGACAAAATATAATTGGGAAATATTTAAAATAATTAAAAATTGGGAAATAATTAAGATGTAATTGGGAAAATCTATAGCTAAAGAAGTAAAATACAGTGGAACATAGATAACATTAATATGTAGTTTTCCAAGTTAGTATGTTATGTACTGGCCCCATCTCTATTAAGTTTTATACCCCTGCTTGTAAAGGATGGGTTTAATTATTGAATACTGCACAGTTATATGATCCTCATTTTGATGATGTTGATGCATTGGTGAAGGAAGGAAAATGAAGGTAATAAGCATTTATTAAGCACCTACTATGTGCCAGGCACTGCGCTAAGCACTTTGTAACTATCTCATTTGACCCTCATAATGACTGGGAGGTAGATGTTCTTATTATCCTCATTTTACACTTGAGAAAACTGAGGCAGAGGTGAAGTGACACAGCTAGGGAGTGTCTGAGACTGGATTTGAACTCACGGGTTCCTGACTTCAGGCCCAGCATTGCATCTGCTGAATCCACCTAACTAAAATACTTGCATAACTGTCTTCATTGGAAATATCTCTTCTTTTTATTCCCATTTTAGGCCGAGTAATAGCTACTTTCCATTGCTCTGGAGAGAAGGAAGTAGATTTGGCAGTTCAGAGTGCAAAAGCTGCTTTTAAAATATGGAGGCAAAAATCAGGCATGGAGCGTTCCCGAATCCTTCTGGAAGCTGCTAGGATAATTAGAGTGCGTTGGTTTTATTCCTTTTTAGAGGACTGTCCTCTTTAAGTTACCTTGAACTTTTCACTTGGTTTTTTATGATGCCTTGGCCTGAAAGTGAAATTCCATGACCGTGTAGTAAAGTTTGGGAGGAAGTACCATCTGCCTAGCTCAGCTGATCATGTAGGGCTATACATGGGTCTTTGTTTATAGTTTGTCAGAAACTTGGTTTGTCTTCGTTTGACAGTAATTCATCCTTGTATTGTGTTTATTTTTTGTCTTCTTTTATGCTTGTCTCTCCTTCCCTCTTTAACTGAACCCTCAATGGCCCTTCTAACTTTTTTCTGGCCTAGTGTCTCCATGAATCTGTTGTAGCTCATAAGACTTAGATATGTTTTCATTCTTTACTTCCTTGTGCCCTGTTTTCTAGGTAGTCAGGACTCTTGGTTTAATTTGTTTTATATAGCATTCAGAATGATGTGCAGTCCCTGATTTCTGTAGGAATTTGCTGTTACTGTTTGCTGAAAGCCCTTAATGGATTTGTGAATGATTTCACAGCTTCTCATGGCCAAAAAATAGCCATCACCTTGGTGGCCAATTCATTGATAAACCTCTCTAAACTCAGCTGGGCTGGTCCTTTGGGATGTAGGACTGGAAATCTTTTTGTTGTGCTAAGACCCACCAGAGGTTATGATCCATTGGTAAAACCTTTAACAACCCTTGTTCCCCTGCACACCATAATGAGAAATCTGAGCAGCATTTTGGTCAGGATCATCAGAGACTAGTGAGCACTTGATACATAAAAAATTACCTTTCCAAATACTTTAAAATTAATTTTAATGTACTACTTAGACTCCTGTTTTGTTTATTATAGTTGACAATTGTTCTTTCATCTGTTAGAAGCAGAAGAGTCCCTTTTTATAAACTGAGTAAATAATAGTGGTGAGAGAAACTCAGTTGTTATTCTCAATGTTGATAATTAACAGTATGACTGAGCCGATAACCCTGTTGGTTCATGCTCATTTTTTGCTGACCAGGATTGCTAGATGCCTTTGTAGACGTCGGAAGGGAAGGACAAAGGGTAACCTTGGCTCCTGTTAGTTAAAAGACTTCTCCAGGTGTAGTAAGAGGGCAGGAATTAATGGTAACAGAGAGTAAAGGCTCAAAGGGGAGAAATCATAACAACTGATGTGATGAGAGTAAGGAAGAGGAAATTGAAATTTCTGTAAGGAAAGGAGTCTGTTAGAACAGCCATTAGAGATTCCTCTGTATAGTAGGCTGCAAGGAAGAAAAGCTTCAGAATTAGACTAACAACATTAAAAAAAACTAAAACCAAACAGATCTCAGCAGCACTTTTGGAGATAAGAGAATCATAGTTGAAAACAGAAGCAACATTGGTGTTCCTTGTAATATGGATCAAAGGAAAATGACTAGTTCTTATTTCAAGAACTCTGCAAATCCAGCAGGATTGGGCTTTTGTTGATCTGTGAGTTAAGCTAGTATCAGAGCCTTGGGTTCATTACAGAGCGAGTGTGCTATTCTGACATACCTTTCAAATTAACTATGTGTTTTCATTATTCCCTTCCAAGAGCTTTTTGGGCCTGCCCTGAGGGGAGGGAGAAGGGTAAGGTGTGAAAAATGAACATCAGAGGCTCCGAGAATATAGTGGAGAGAGTATTAGAATTGCTCGATTGGATCTGGTTATTGGGGTTCTTTCAATGAGCTTATCTGCGTGGGAGTCAGAATAATATTATAATCTCCTAAGTGTTACAGTGTAACACCCAAAGGGCACTGGAGAGCTGCCATCGTTCCCATTTCTCCAACCTGTTTCCCATTGCATGTTGTACTGTATCTGTCTATATTCCAGAGTACCAAAGTAAGGTTTCTTTTTAGACAAAGCACTTACTTTTTAGCATTTTCTTTAAGGGCCTGTTTTTCAAAAGGTTACCATTTTTGTTGCTTTCCTCTTTATATTTCTTCATATCCCTGGGGAGTTGTGGAATGTGAACTGAGCATGCATAGGACTCCAAATGAGTATTATGTGCCCAGTATGATGGAAAAATTACTTTGTAATTCCTACCTGCTAAATTCCTTTGGATTTATTAATCAAGAGGTTAATATTTGTGAATATTGCAGTGCCAATTATGTACCAGGCTATTTTAATTTTTTAATTCTCTTAGCAGTTTTTTATGAATATGTATGTGTGTACACATACGTATGTACACACATATATACATATGTCATATGAATAGATTTCTACCTCCTAACTCTTCCTAACAGACCCTGAAATGAAATTTTGAATTTGATGTCAGCCCCACAAGTCTTTGGCGGGGGGCGGTGGGGCAGGGACTACTATTGGGTAATAATTGTGTTTCTGTTTTTCCCCTTAGTCATTGTCGTCACTTTTTTCATTCTCTTCCCCAGGGACAATTTTTTAATTGCAAAAGCTAGACATCTTGTTTATTTTGCATAATTTGACAGTGAGAACGTTCATAAGGTGTTATGCTCTTACTCTGTTTTTAATTCATTACCTGAAGGAACGGAAGGATGAAATAGCTACTGTGGAAACCATTAACAATGGGAAATCTGTCTTCGAGGCGCAGTTAGATATTGATTCTTCTTGGCAGTGTTTAGAGTATTGTGCAGGCTTGGCTGGTTCCATGGCAGGTAAGATCATGCTGTTGACTGGGCACTGGGTCTCAAGCAAAAACTCTGGGATAAATTTATAGCAAAGGGAGCTAAGGTTTCAGCCTTCGTGGGAGAAACCCTTACCTGGTTTAGTGACTTCAATTTGGTGTCTCCTGTGCTCTGGCCCACCACATGAACACTCTGAAAGTTTCTTGGATGTTAGTGTCTAGTATCGTGGTCTGTGGCCTCTGAACACTTTTTGACCTGGTCCGTCTGACCAGAAAAGTGTCAGGTGTTTTCCTAATTATTAGCGCGAGAATCCTCAGACTCAGTGTCTGCAGTGTCCTTCCCAGTTCTACTCTATACTCACTTAATTAATTTGGATAAATCAGCTTCCTTCTTCATATTCCGGTGACCCCTTCTGCTTAATAAAAGATAGGGTTAGCTGGATTTGGGAATGAGGATTAAGTTGAGGTTAGCCATTGTCACCATTGAGATTCAGTATTTTGGGAAGTCTTTATTGATTACTCACTATGTGGCCAGAACTATATAAGATACAAAAGAAGTAACACGGTTCCTGCCCTCAAGAAGTTTGCAATCTTGTTGGAAAGACAGGTTTTACATATCTGAAATAAAGGAAAAGACAGACTTTTTGAAGTTCCGGAATATACATTTTTCTCCCACCTTCCCTTTTTCTGTCTCGTGTGTGTGTGTGTATATGCATTTTGTATATATGTATGTATATACACATGTACATAGGTTTGTATATTCACACATATTTATACACATGTGCATATACACATATACATATGCGCATCTTCAGACAAAATACCATGTTTAGTCAGGAAGGAAAGATTCATGGGTGATGCGAAATTTGATCTAGGTTTTGAAGGATGGGTGGGATTTGATCTTAGAGTTAGAGTTAACGTGTGGACTGGACCAACGCAAGAGGAAAGACAGTGGGGTGGCGGGAATGAGCATGTTGTTATGCTTGGGGAACATCAAGCAGCCAGTCTGACCAAGGAGGTGTGTGTTGGGGAGAACATAGTTGTATGCCTTGAAAGAGAATAGAGTTGTATCTTCCTTTCTGTGTTTCTCTTTAGGTGAGCATATCCAGTTGCCTGGCGGATCATTTGGCTACACCAGACGGGAACCTCTTGGGGTATGTGTTGGAATTGGAGCATGGAACTACCCTTTCCAGATTGCTACTTGGAAGTCTGCCCCAGCTTTGGCTTGTGGTAAGGTTGGAGCCACTACAGCATGTTCAAGTTAGAGCAATAAATTCTTATTGAATGTATGCCTACTATACACAACTCAGTAAATGGGGGAACTGCTGGTGCATGTACTGAGAGCTTATTCTCTAGTCCTCGTATGCTGAATGAGAGGGAAAAGTAGACTAGTTCTCCAGGGATATGGACTAGAAGGATGGCGGAGGTGCCCTCAACATAAACAGGAGCGTTAGGAAGAAGGGGATAGTTTGGGGGAAAAGATAAGTTCTCTTTTGGACATTTGGACTTTGATATACTGATGGGACCTGCAGCTGATGGTGTAGGAGTGGAGTTCAGGTGAGAGTCTGGTGCTGGTTTTACAGATTGAGGAGTCCTCTGCTTAGAGGTGAGAGTTGAACCCATGGGAGCTGATGAGGTCACACAAAGACATTAGAGTGGGATAAGAGAAGAGGACCCATGACAGAGTCCTAGGGTACACTTATCCATAGTGGGTGGGACAAAGATGAAGATTTGCAAAGAAGATGGAGGAGGTAAGTGTCATGAATACTTGAGAAGAGGGTGTCCAGAACGGGGTGGGCACCAGCATCAAATGCTACGGAGTGGTCAAGGAGAATAAGGACTGAGAAAGTGCTGTTGGATTTGGCAATTAAGAATTTGTTGGCAATCCCAGAGAGCAATTTCCATTGACTGATAAGGTCACAAGCCAGTCAGATTGCAGGAGGGGTAAGGCAAATGATGGAATTGAGAAAGTAAGAGGCACCGAGTGTGGCAAATGGTTTTAAAGCAGGAGTGGGGAACCTGCGGCCATGAGGCCACATGTGGCCTCTCTAGGTCCTCAAGTGCCACCCTTTGACTGAATCCAAGAGCTGTGCTTGAGGACGTAGAGAGGCCACATGTGGCCTCAAGTTTGTAGGTTCCCCACCCCTGTTTTAAAGTTATCATCTAGAGGGAAGGGGGCTTAGTTCTCTTTAGAGAAATGTATAGAAAAAATAAATTTAAAGCGTTATAGTTGGGGAGGTCTATTGGAATTTTATTCATTTGATTGATTCATGTCCCTATTTTGAGCTGTGTCTTCACGTTGATATTGATTAGTGAAGGGAGTTGATGGGGAGAGTGTTGTGCTTTTTTGGGGGAGTGAGCTAAATAGAAAAAACTAATGTGGAAGAAAAGTGAAATGTATTTTTTTTAGCACAAAGATGAATGGAAGGGAAATTAACATGTAAGTCAGGGCCATCCAAAATACACTGTCCGGGCCCTGTGGCCCTTGCAGTGCAATCTATGCTGCCCACCTACAAGCATAGAAATTTACCTAAATGCTTTAGTAAATGAAGCTGAGCTACCGCAGAGCTCTCACAAAAATGACAAATCAAAATATATTGTCTGTTGTTTCAATAAAAACCTAAGGTTGGACAGCTCTGATGTAAGTCATTTCTAGCATTCCCTGCTTATCTTTCCCAACCAGAACTATCCCTCTGTTTGATATGCAGGTAACGCCATGATCTTTAAACCCTCTCAGTTCACGCCTGTGTCAGCGTTGCTGTTGGCCGAAATCTATACCGAAGCTGGGGTGCCTCTGGGGCTCTTCAATGTAGTGCAAGGTGGAGCTGCCACAGGCCAGTTTCTGTGCCAGCATCGTGATGTGGCCAAAGTTTCTTTCACTGGGAGTGTGCCCACTGGCAAGAAGGTGCTTAAGATGGGTGTTTAGGCATCAGGAACCTGGTTCATATATTAGTCAGTATGATTAGATGTTGTGGTCTGTCCAACTTAGCATATTTTCTAAACCTCTTACCCACTGATTTTAATTTTTTTTCAGCTTGTATTGGGGAGGTGTTTTTGGCTGAAAGTCTAGGTTTATCTAAATGGTATGAAGGTAGGGAGTCTGCAGACTCTGGGTGGGGTTGAAATGGTATGTTTACACAGGACCTAATGGAAGTAGAAATCATTATCTCCTTCTGTTTGTATGTGTCAGAGGACAAGTTTAATATTTCAGAGCATAAACTGTTACCTTATATTGTTTAGTGGCTAGGACTGAGAAGAAAGTGTTTGAAAGTGCATTTTTTTAAAGATAAACCTCCTTCCCACCTTAGTATGGCTCTGACCTGCAGCCCACCCCACACCTACTAATTGTAAAAAGACTTTTTAAACATTCATGTATATTCATATAGTCTTTTTTCTGTCCTAAATTAGAAGTTTAATAAATTTTTGTATTAAGCCTCAGTGGGAAAGGATGTATTTTTAAGTGAGCCTGGGTCCCAAAAACAGTTGTTCAACAAACATTTGTTAAGTGCTTACTACATGCCAGGTGCTTTGCTTAGTACGAGGGATATAGGGAGAGGAGAAAGCAATTTCAGCTCTCTAGTTAGCTCCTGTTCTAATGGGGGAGGTAGCAGGAAGGGAAACAAAATGTAGATAACTGGGGATAAGATCTGTGGTGTAAAGGGAAGGGATCTCAGGGGAAAGGCATTAGCAGCAAAGGGGACTGGGAAAGTCCTCCTACAGAGGGTGGACTTGGGTTGGGTCTTGAAGGACACCAAGGATTCTAGGAGGCCGAGGTCAGGGCCTCTAGAGAGCATTGTGGGCTTAGAGGACCGACTGCCAGTACACGTCATTGAATGTATGGGAGGAGGCCAGTGAAGGGAGGAAGGGGTAAGATGATTGCCTTCTAAATTTTTTATGTTTGTTGTATTAGATCATGGAGTTGGCCTCTCAAGGCATCAAACCTGTCACCCTGGAGCTTGGAGGCAAATCTCCCCTTATCATTTTCTCGGACTGTGATATAGAGAATGCTGTGAAAGGAGCGATGATGGCCAACTTCCTCACCCAAGGCGAGGTGCTCATCTTCCCCCATGAAAAGGAGCATTAATAGAATTAAAAGGCACTTCTATACAGAGAACAGTTGCACAGTATTCGGGCTCCTATCTGGGGAGGGGAGTAGGATATCCAGATGTTTATTTGCTTTAACTTTAGAGGCAAATAGCTGTGAAGTATTTAATTTTTAATAGGATTGAGTCACAGAATCCTAGTATCTCAGAAATGTAAAGGAACTCAACTATAGGGGAATTAAAATTTTCTCTACATCATTCATACAAGTAGTCATCCAGCCTTGGATGAAGGGTCTTTAGTGAGGGGAAATCCACTGCCTTCCAAAGCTTCCCATTCTACTTCTGGGATTTCATTATAGTTGTTAGGAAGTTTTTCCTAACATCTCACCCCAACTCTCTTCTAACCCTTTGACTTTTCCTTATTGCTCCTCATTCTACCCTTTGGAGCCAAGAAGAACAAATCTAATTTTCCTTCAACATCCCAGACCTTCGCATACTTCACATGTATTGTGTCAAGATTTTCTTGAGTCCCAGCTGTCTCTTTCTTAGTTATCTCTCCTAGTTTGTCATCTGAAAATTTGATAAATATACCATCTATGCTTTTTTTTCAAAGTCACCAATGAAGATGTCAAATAGCAAAGTGCCAAGGACACCCCACTAGAGAATTTCTTCCAAGTTGACATGGAACCATTAAGTTCAACTGGTCATCTTTTCCCACCTTGTCTGTATAAGTAGCATGAGAAGATTTTTTTTTATCAATTGTTTTCTTAAAATCTTTCTCATCTACAGCATTACTCCCATTGCTCAGTTTTGTTGCCTGGTTGAAAAAGGGACATGAACCTAATCTGGCCTGAAGTTGGGGTGACTCTGTGATCACCATATCCTTTCTTAGACGTTAAAGATGTTTGTTAACCATCCCTATAATAATATGCTCAGGAATTTTGCCAAGAATCAAAGTCAGGCTCATGGGCTTATACTTCCCAGATCCTATTCTTGTGAAAATTGGGACATTTGCTCGTTTCTTGTCCTGTAGCACTTGTCTCATTTACCATGAGGTTTCAAAGGTTACTTAAAATAGCAGCAGTCACGTCTGCCAGCTTTGCCACTATCCTGGTTAGAGTCTGTTTGGGTGCTCTCTTTTCTCTCCCTATTTATGTTGGATTTTGACCCCCTATTAGCTCTGTTTTTGGCTCTTTTAATTCAAAAAATGATTCTCCTTAGAACAGAAACAGAAGCAAGATTCGAGCTAAGTAACTTTACCTTCTCTTGGGAGAAGAGATATCAGTGATTCTTAGTCTTTTTATTTACTAACTCCTCCCTGGTGCTCACCCTCCCCATACCCCATATTACTACTACAAAATATTTTTTAACCCCCCTGCCCCAAACCAACCCAAAATAGCTAGTAGGAGGTGGTGGGACAGGAGTGATATGCATCTGATGATGGTTTTAAAACAAACATCTCAGCTCAGACAAATAATATACTCAGTAGAATGGGTTTATGTCAGAAAAAGACCATGTGTTTTGTTGGGTATTAGCTGTATAATTGGAAAATGCTCAGGGATAGGAAGAACCCTTATTTTTCATCTTAGACTTTTCATATTTTAGAGGGTTTTTTTTTTAAAATACAGTTTATGTTCTGTGTTTTGTTCACCCACTCTCTCCCCACCCCAGGTGTGCTGTAATGGCACAAGAGTATTTGTGCAAAGAGAAATTCTGGATAAATTCACAGACGAAGTAGTAAAACAAACCCAAAAGATAAAGATTGGGGACCCTCTTCTGGAAGACACAAGAATGGGCCCCCTTATCAACCGACCACATCTGCAGCGTGTCCTTGGGTTCATTGAACAGGCAAAGAAACAGGTAAGAAGTAAGAAGGGTGTGGATCTCATTTTTCTTGTCAGGTATTACAATATTTGATTCTTTTAAATATTTATTTCTACCTGGCTACTAATCTAATCACCATACACTATTATCTTCTTATGTTCAAAGTCCTTAAGTTTTCTTCTTCCTGGAATCTTTGAATATTTTTTTTATCTTACTTTCCCTTGTTGCTCACTTTCTGACTTCCTTCTCTCTGATGGTGGCTTCCTTGGGTGCTGGATCTCAAAATGTCTCAGCCTCTTCCTAGTCTGAGCAACTCACCAGCCTGAATCTCTACCCCACATGACTTTTGAGAGGACAAAGCTGGCCTCATTTGGATGCTGGGTCTTTACCCCCCAAATCTACATGGTGACATGGTGTCCTGTCCCATTTGTCTTGGTGTCTTTTCCTATTTCTGACCTAGCTCTTTGGAGAGCTGCCACTAGATGGCAGTGCCTCCAGACAGCTGACTAATAATATACATTAATGTTTCTGATCATAAACATTAATGATGGCAAGACTTCTGTAGTCTTCTCTGTCAGTGCGTAGGTTTTATTCTCTGTAGCTTTCAGAATGAGACGCTGCTTAGAGATTTCTGTATCTTATAACCCTACTTCCAGAGTAAACTTGTTAAATAAGACATAGAAGGTATTTTTTACATCCCCAGTGCTTAGCACAGTGCTGCAGTGCCTGGCATCTAGTAGATGCTTAAGAAATGCTTATTGATTGGTTGATTCTTAGGGATGACAGACACTGGGAGGAGTAGATAATACGTTAAATGATAGGATTAGAATCCAGTGAAATCCTGACAGGTTGGAACTATGGGACTTTTGTTTTGGGGAAACTTTGTAACAATATACGTAAACCAGGATTATACGCTTTTGTTCTCAGCTATCTCATAACTTGGAAAAGCTGGAAGGATTACAGGTGTGCAGAAGCAGAGTGATCCAAGAGTGTGTGTGGGGGGGGAGGTTTCACTTCTGCAGGACATCTGGTCACAGGGTGTGGGGCAGGAATCTTTGGGCTTGTGGTCATCTGCAGCCTCTCTGGGTGAAGTGCAGGCTCTGTTTAGGGTGGAGAGATGGATGTACGCTTGTACTAATCTCCTCCAGAGGGTCAGGGAGGGCATGGGTGCCCTTTGGAGGCAAGGACCAGAGGGAGTCCTCGTTTTGGAAATCTTCCCTCTGCCGCCTGTGTTATTTTCACCTCTAGTAATATGATTTCCTGAATTCTGTGTTGTTGGAAGGAGTCCTGTTCACTAATTACCCTGGATAATCTGAAAGCTTTCCACTGAGGCCTCCAAACTCAGTTTGCTTTCTCATTTCTGGTTTTGTTTGCTTCCTTCACAATCCATTTAGTTGAAAGACTGAAATTTTACCCATGTGGTTTCTTTCTGATAGGAAATTATGAAGCAGATGGTAGAAAGGTTTTAATATAGTAACTTTTCAGAGGAAATGTGCTGTTAAAATCCAAGTCATCTTTTACTCTAGCCATCCTGTATGTGCTAATTTTGTCGGAAATAGGTCCTTGAAATTTATTTGATTCTTGTCATCCTGTGGATCAGCAGACTCAGAATGCAATACAGGTAGGTGGTGCAGTGGAGAGTGCCGCACCTGGAGTCAGGAAAATCTGAGTTCAAATCCAACCTCAGACAGTGGTTTGCTGACTGAGCTAGTTCCTCCATTTCTCTCTGTCTCAGTTTCCTCATCTCTGAAATGGGGATGATGAAAGTGCTTGATACTGGAGTTTCCTCTGGGTGTATTTTTTGAACACCTTTTTTTTGCCATCTGGGTAGGGTACACACTTTATCTCCTATATGCCCAAGTGTGTCTGCCTTCCACGCTCTGCCTCGGACCTGCTCCCCTTCTTTTCTTTTGATGTCTACTCATTCACTTGGTGTTCTCACCTACTTTCGTGGGTTCAATTATCTCTTTCCACAGATGACTCCTAGATCTATGTAGTCAACCCTGATTTCTTTCTTGAGCATCTATAACTGAATGTCGGACATCTCTACCTATAAATGTGTGTGTGTGTGTGTGTGTGTGTGTGTATATCTACCTACCTATAAATATACACACACACACCCATAATTGGCATCTCAAACTCAACTTGGCCCAAACTAAAGTCATCATCTTCCCCATTCCAGTTCAACAAGCATTTATCAAATACATGCCACGTGTGAGATGTACAGAGACAACATCAAGAGCAGACTTTGATGTGCTGCTAAAGCCTCCCTTCCTCTAGACTTCCTGTTTCTGTTGGCATTGCCAAAGCGAGAGGGAAGAAAATCAAGGACAGACCTGAGATAGATACTCATTTTGGTGCATATGGACGAGGACAAGGGACCATCGAGGCAGTGGTTAGAGGGGTAAGCAGAGCAAGAGAAGGTGGTATCTAAGAAGCAGAAGGAAGGGGAAGTATCCAGAGAGAGGCTGGTCTGCATTAGCCAGGGGAGGCAGTATGATACAGTAGAAATAGCACTGGTGGAGGCAGAGGACTTGGGTTCAAATCCTGTCTTTGATACTTGCTGCTTGTGTGACCTCGGGCAAGTTATTGAACTTCTCTAGGCCCAGGTTTCCTCATTTGTGAATTGAAGGGTTTGGATGAGATGGTCTCTGAGGTACTTTGCAACTCTGTGTCTTTGACCTTAAGTGCCACAGTTAGATTAAAGAGGATGGTTTTAGTGACTAAGGCCATGAATGAACTCTCTGCCTGTGGCTTCAGTAGATACAGCTGTGGGAGCCACATTGCAAAAGGTCAGAAAGTGGAGGCTTCAAATGAAGTTTGGCTGTAAAGGGAAGATAAGACGTGAGCTGCCAGCTGGAGACAGCGTGTGGAGCAGTGGAAGGCCTTAGCATGGTGATAGGCACATGGCAAGAAGCCCATAGAGTGAGAGGTGGAATATGGGTGGCCAAGGAAGCAAGGGAGTGTAGGATCAAGGGCACAGAGAGTGAGGTCGATCTTAGGAAGGAATGGGATGCTTCTTCCTCTCAGCTATGGTGGAAATGATGGGGAAGAATACTGCTCAATGTTGAGGAAAGGAGACTTAAGTTGAGGTTGCCCCCCAGTCTTAGTGAAGTTGGAATCCAAAACCATCTTCTGTTTATGTGTTGTGGGGAGGGGGGTGGGGGGGCTTGTACTTGGGTCCTTGAAGAGAAGCGAGGAAAGGATTTGGATATGTCATTGTGAAGAATGAGGGTCAGTCAAGTCCACTGATATCTTTGAAAACTTTCCTTCTGTATTTACTGTGGAATAGGACTACTATCTCCTTAGCTTCATGTCTTAGTCCTCCCTTGCTAAGCACAGGCAGCATGATTTGGAAATGCCTGGGAAGAATTTCACATTGTGGTCCTGTGTTCACATATAATAAACATTGTTTTTATTTGTAGGGTGCTAAAGTATTGTGTGGTGGAGACTTGTATGTTCCAAAGGATCCCAAGCTAAAGGATGGATACTACATGAAACCTTGTGTACTAGGTATGGCTTTTTATCCTTGCAATCTGGCATTGTGTGGGAGCTTATTCTGCTTTAAAGAAAATTTAAAAACTGAAAAATGATCAACAAACATGAGCATTACCATAAACAATGAGAACCATTAAAAAAAAGAATATTCAGCATGAAGCCTAAATCTATTACCTATGGTTTGGTTTTAAAAATATATTTAATATGGTAATCCCAACACTGCTGAGCTTCCTTCTGCTTTCTAGTTTCTTTCTAAAGATATTTTGTTGGTGTCTCTTTTCTTGTCTCATTATCACTAATCACTAATTCCTCTATTCCGCCAACTACTCCCTCAAAATAAATCCTCCTTGTAATGTTCTAAGCATGCTGTGCTAGAAGAGTTAAGGAACAGTCCTTATTTTGTGTTGTATTGGTCTTGACTGAAAATGTGTGTTTCTTGCCTCTCCTACAGTGTGTACCTCCTCTGTACCAGGAGGAGGGGCCACAAGGAGCTTCATCAGTTTAACACATGTTGAAATCAGCATTGATTGCCAGGTCCTGCCTTAAGGGTTTCCATCCTTAATTAAAAGCACTTTATACAAATTGAAGAGTAATAGTAATAACAGTGATAATAATTGTAATAGCCCATATTTGTTGGGTGCTTGCTATGTTCTAGGCACTGTGCTAATAAATGCTTTACAGTTATTATCTCATTGGATCATCACAACAGCCCTGAGAAGTAGGGGTAAGGAGAAAAACACAAGAAAGCTTTAAATGATGTATCCCCAATAAGATATGAGGGCACTATAATATAGAAATATTGTTTCACTGAATCCGGTTTAGTTATTTTCAAGCTCAGAAAAGAGCTTTGATTTGTGCTTTTGGAAGATTAGAACATAACTTTACAAGATAATCCAGACCCTGTCTTGCCCACATCTTCTCCTTGGATAGCTTGTCTTAGTTAAGCACAGTAAGCTGACCTTGTACCCTCACACAGCATTAAATAGCCTTAACCAATGGCCTCTTGCGTATTTCTGGACCTGATAAAAATTTATGATGGGTTAATATCCTCTGTCCTAAAGATAAGAGCAGGCTGATTTTTAACGAATTCTAGGGTGGCGATTTTTTTGTGTTTGAAAGACAGACTTAAAGAAACCAGACGTAACGACCAGGACACAGGTATCTAATAGGTGCAGTTTAACCTTGAAAGTAGGCCACATCTTAATGAAATTCTCAACTTATGGTTAAAACCTGTGAATTAAGAGCTAAGAAAAGTCCTTAACATAGCCTAACCGTGCCTCTATTCCCTTGAGTTCATAGGTGACTAAAAGTCATTTTTACTTCTGATTAAAGGTCTACTCTCTTTGATGAGTTAAATGTTAGACAAGACTTGGACCAGTTTTTCCTCCCTGTTCCCTGAGTGTTTCATTCCTGCTTTATCCTCTTGTTCTTTTTTTTCTTTCTTTAAAAAATTATTTTTAAAAATTAAATTTTTAAAGAATTTCCAGGTCCAAATTCTCTCCCTTCTCTTTTGTTCTCCCCTATTGAGAAAGCAAGAAAAATAAAACCCATTACAAACATACATAATCATCTAAAACAAATTCGCACATTAGCCATGTCTTTAAAAAAAATTGTCTCCATCTGTACTCTTGAGTCCATAACACTCTATCTGGAAGTAGGCAGCATATTTCATCCCCCTCATTCCTTTTTATCATATTATAGTTCTGGTCTGCAGGGCTCACTGTTGGCCGGACAGTCTGGTAATATAGAATACATTATTACCTGCCATGAGTGGGGAATAATGAAGCATTTTGGCTAATTAAATATTCTGGCTAATAGTTGTCATATGGATTATGAGTTTTCAAGGTATTAGAACACAGTAAAAATCCTTTAGACCTAAACTAATTATAATTTAATTATTTCTCCTGGGTAGCAGAGTCTCTTAATTCAGCGCTTATCCTGCAGCATCTTCATTATGGACAGTAGCAATTTTATGCTGTAGGTCGTATTGAAGGGCCATTGGTTTGAAAGTTCTGGTGAGGACCTATCTAAATCAGGAGTGGGCAGTCGTCTTGCTTTTGTATGGTAATTGAGCTAGGTATTTTATTTAATGTTTTTTTAATAAAAGCAAGAGATGGGCCAGATTTGTCCCTCATGCCATAGTTTGCCAGGCCCTGATCTAAATCACTGTTCATGTTTCTACATGTGTAAGTTCAGTAATGCTATTAGGGTAGCTTAAGTGTAAAAGAACTCTATTGAATTTCATCATAAAGTAAATAATTAGCTCTTCATTTATCTATTATATAAGTTTATAAAGCTTATTACAGATTTTCATATTAAATAAAGAAGTATGAAGCTGCAAATAAAGGCTTCTTTCAACAATATAAAAAAGAAAAATTATTCCGGGTCTCAAGAACAGTTGTCACCGAATTAAAGTGTTTTTGTAACATTTTGTTTGCTTGTAGGAAATTGCAAAGATGACATGACCTGTGTGAAGGAAGAGATCTTTGGGCCGGTTATGTCCATTTTACCCTTTGACACAGAAGCCGAGGTCCTGGAAAGAGCTAATGACACCACCTTTGGCCTTGCAGCTGGTGTCTTCACAAGGTATGCTTGGCTTTTCAGGCAGCAGGTCAGAAGCTGTCCCCTAAAATAGGGGCTGAGCAGTCTGTCCAGATGCCACTGATCTCAACCCTCCAGGGGCGTTTCTCTTTAGTTTTCATTCTCCACACTTATCAGTAGGAGACAAGCTTAGTACTCACGTCAGAACTTTGCAAAGTGAAAAATGATTTTCTTAGTAAACATGAGATCAAGGATAGGCTGTTTGACTGTATCAGTCAATCAGCAGGCATTTATTAAGTACCTACCATGTGCTGGGAACTGTGCTAAATGCTGGGGATACAAAGAAAGGCAAAAAGCCAGTCCCTGCTCTCCAGGAGCTCACAATTTAATTGGGGAGACAACATGCAAACCCTTGTGTACAAACAAGATATATACAGGATAAGTTGGAGATAATCCACAGAGGGAGGGCAAAGGAGGGTTTAAGCTGGGACTTGAGGGAAGCCAAGGAAGGCAAGAGACAGAGATAAGGTGAGAGCGCATTCCCACTGTCAGGAGATGGAGCATCTTGTGTGAGGAATAGTCAAGAGGCCAGTGGATCGTAGAGGATTTGGTGTGGAGTAAGGTGTAAGGAGACTGGAAAGGGAGGAGTGGGTTATAAAAGAATTTGAATGCCAAACAAAGGATTTTATAATTGATCCTAGAGGTAATAGGGAGCTACAGGAGTTAATTGAATAAGGGGGTGGCATGGTTAGACCTTCTCTCTGGCAGCTGATAGGCTGGAGTGGGGAGAGATGAGGCAGGGAGACCAACTAGAAGGCCACTATGCAGTATCAGAAGAGAGAAGGGGCGTATGCAAGAGATGTTAGGAAGGTAGAATTGACAGGACTTGACACCATATTGGATGTGGGGGGTGAGAGTGAGGAGTTAAAGATGGCACCCAAATGGTGAGCCTGGGAGCCTTCATGGTTCTTAGTTAGGGGTAGGCTGTTTCCCATGGCCCTCTCCTACTTGGCATTATGTTTTATATCTGATGATCTGGAGATTTGCAGCATTTCGCCTATGGAGTCGGTGAGGTGGAATCCACATTGTTATTGTGCTTCTGAGCTGTGTGTATTGGGACCATTATACCACAGGGAGCCCTTTTTTGGATAAATTTATAGGCCTCAGGTTTTGCTCTGCTATAGCGACATTGAGCTTATTTCTCAAAGGAGATATGGTTCACACATCTGGGTATGCGACCATTGATTTTTATGAAGGTTTTTGATCTGAGCCCATAAATCCCAATACCTTATCTGCTCTGCACAAATGGTAAAGGTCTTAGAACCATTTTGGAAGTGATAACTGGGTTTTCGTAGTCATTCTCCTGTCTAAATAACCTTTGAAACCTGCTGATTGCTTGCAAACTTTGATCTTTGAAAGTAATAAATAATTGTTTCTTTCCTCTGCAGGGATATCCAGAGGGCTCACCGAGTGGTGGCTGAGCTTCAAGCTGGAGTGTGCTACATTAACAATTACAATGTTAGCCCGGTGGAATTGCCCTTTGGTGGCTATAAGATGTCAGGTAGGATCACAAGGAAAGAAGGGAAAAATGAATGGTATCTTAGGAACACTTAAGGGGCTTTGGCACCCCAGTACTGTAGAGCTCAGAGTTGCCTGCACGCACACACGCGCACACACACACACATGCTCACACACTCACACTTTCACTTCCTCTGTTCACATGATGATCATGCACAGACCAAAGGAGCACTTCCGCCATGATCAGATCTCTACCAATCTTGGCAGAGTCCTAATGATATCCACAAAACTGTTGAAGCATTACTTGCTATTTTGCACAGTACTATCAGTCAAAAAACATTTATTAAGTGATGTATCACCCTCAATCACTTGGCTTTTCTTTCTTTCATTCAGGATTTGGCAGAGAGAATGGCCGTGTGACAATTGAGTATTATTCACAGCTAAAGACCGTCTGTGTTGAGATGGGTGATGTGGAGTCTGTATTCTGATGAGCCGAGGCAGAGATCTGTGAAAACAGCACCACGTGGTGGGGTCACAAGCTGAACGTCTTGACACTGAGCATGACTCAACACTAATTGGGACCTGGCCCTATTCAGCCTTTGGAATTCTGGTCCTTCAGGGGTAGAGAATTGAGTGACACTCTTTTCTCAGCCCAGGGTTGTCTGTTAAAAACACATAATAACATTTTCTACAGATTAACCAAAAGAGCTGTGATTTTTCTCCAGTGTGAATCTGTACAAGACCCTAAAATGCCAACTCTTTGCTCTCTCTAGGAGAGCAGAAATGCCTAGAACTTGGAGAGATTAGATCCATCAGTGGTATTTGTTGCTTCTCTTTAACCCGTTTAAAAATTACTAAGGTGATAGTTTTGCTTAGTGACTATTTTTATTAAATATCTAATCCAGGGTCAGGGAACCTGCAGCCTTAAGGCCACATATGGCCCTCTAGGTCCTTGGGTGCAGCCCTTTGACTGAGTCCAAGTTTTACAGCACAAGTCCTTTCATTAAGGGGCTCTGTTCTGTGAAGTTTGGATTCAGGCAAAGGGCTGCACTTGAGGACCTAGAGGACTACCTGTGACCTCAAGGCTGCAGCTTCCTCACCCTTGTACCTAGTCTCACCCTGTTGTGGAGATAGCTTAGTAAAAAGTAGATAGTCATCTCTCCTGCTTAATACAGTTATTAAACTATAGTATCGAACAGAGTTTTTAACAGTAGTCATATTAACGACTTTGCTTATTTTCAGAGCCGTTATGGAAGTCTCTGACTTCCTTGAGATATCCTCATCTGGCAAACCCTTACCAGAAAGTTTTTGTGTGTTAGTCTAGGAGTGAAGCATTCAGATTAAGCTAAAGCAAATAAATCCCAGTGGAATCCCATTATATGAACATCTAGCTTATCTGAATTTAGATATATATGATGAGCAAAAACAGAGAGAGAGGGAGATAACAGTTTTACTAGTTCAGGACTTCAGTGAACCTGTTCTTTGGAAGAGAGTGTGTGATGGGAGCCGTGAGTTTGCTGTTCTCTGTTTCATTTCCCACATTCCTCCCTCTTAGTTTGATTCTACAATTATATCTTCTCCCTGTCCCTGTGTTATTCCAGAAGCACCTCTTCACTAGACATGGAGACAGTCTGTTCCTTCTGTTTAAGCTGGTTGAGCTGATGGGACAGATGGCCCTACTTCCCTTCCCTGAGATTCTTGGCCTCTGCTGAGTTTTCTTTGTTTTCCTTTTGTAATGGTGATGTAGGTGGTGGAGTGATCACTGCTTAATAGAATCCCACTTCTATGTGAAGCCTGTTGAAGAGTATTTTTCCTAATCATTAATTTTCCTGTTTTGTTTTTCTTCTGTTTGTGTAGAAGTCCTGGTTCAGTTTCTGTCCTGATCAATAGCCTGACTGGTCATCATGAAAAATAAAATTTGCAAGCACATCTGAGATCCATGTGCTGAGGCAGATCGCTTTCTTTTGTCCAATTTTAGCATTTTGAAAATGTAAGGGGAAAGTTCCTCCTGACTTTTCTCCCAGCTCCCAAGGTCCCTGAGGTGTGGCCCCAAAGCCCCTGGCTTCTGCACACCATGGAGACACTATAGGTTGGGATGATGGGGATGAGTTTAGAGTTAAACCGAGGAGTGCAAGGGCAGCATCATTCACTCCACTTGGGCTCATCGTGGGACCATGCTTCATGGTAACTGACAGTTACCAGCTTGTGGAGGACTTTGCTCACTCAGCTTCCTGCTGTCTTCCTCATCAGGTTGTTTCTGTTGCTCTTGATTCAGCATGGGTCTGGTAACCACAGGCAGAGACTTAGGCCACAGCTTGTGTCATTCTCAGTCTGGTGTCCCAGCTCTTCCATGGGCTGTCCATTCACCACACATAGAGACTTGGGCTGTCCAACCCCTAAAGTTCTTTGCCATTTACCCACGCGGTGGGCGGGGGACCTCCATCTCTCCTGTGCTGTCTCCCTCTTTAGGATGTCAGCTGTTTGAGGGCAGGGATGGTCCCTGCATGTAACTGCACTTCATTCATCAAAAGGGATATATATCTCTGGGAAGGATAGATTTGGAAGTAAAGAATAAAAGATAGAAAAGAAACTAGAGTGTCATTAGGGAATTCCTGGTACAGAAACTCCCTCTATGTGCAATGAATTCTCTGCAATTTGTAGTCTGAGCAAATTCCCTAGAATGCTGAGAGACTGTGACTTGGCCAGGGTCACACGGCCAGTCTGTCAGATGTGGCACTTGAATTTAGGTCTTCCTGGCTTTGAGGTCAGCTCCCTCTCCACTATTTGCACTGCTCATAAAAAATTTTAAGAACATTTGTATTTTAAGAAGGAAAAAGGAAATATTATGTACGCATTCTTTAGTACAGGGACTTGCAAGCCTATTCCTAGATCTAATTTTTAAATTTATTTTTACGTCTCCAAGATAGGTATATATTCCTAAATTATATGTGTTTTACTGAGCTGCATATGCTACAACTCTTGCCCTACTGTGATTGCCTTCTGTGATGGTTCTACTGGTAATCTGCTGCCTAAGAATTGCTGTGTGTGCTTGGTTCAAACATAGTGGAGGGGATGGGGATTAGTTGGGAAGAGGGAAACCACGATAGCTTCCTGCTAAAGGCTTTCCAGGAAAGCAGACCCTTTAGTCTTGCACATTCTCAGAGTGTAACAACAGTTCAGCTAGCCGCAGCTGTTGAGGTGTAAGACCCAACAAGATCAGCAACAGGAGCTGCCAGTGTAGGTTCTTTTGATCTGCTTTTACTAAGGAAAGTAACTTTAAGGGGTTAACAAACTCACCTTAATCAGACATACAAATATCATTCTCTTAGTACAGGAGGAAAAGTCAATACCCTGAACTTCAGAGCAAATACAAACAAATTACAAATCTATATCTCATGAACAGAGCAAATACAAACCAACATCTGGGTTAGCAAAGCTGGGGGGTCAGTGACAATGGCTTGCCCAGAGTCACACACCACTCTTCCAGTGAGTGAAAGCCCCAAAGGAAAAAAGCCAACCTCTTGAGTTTATATACCCTGTTCAGGGTCAAGGGGCATCACAATGTGACTC
This sequence comes from Trichosurus vulpecula, assembly GCF_011100635.1. Lineage (NCBI taxonomy): Eukaryota > Metazoa > Chordata > Mammalia > Diprotodontia > Phalangeridae > Trichosurus > Trichosurus vulpecula. Next base: position 58,807,220 of record NC_050576.1, on the reverse strand, counting down.
AAACCCATGTAAACTAGGCTTTCCCTTGAGGCAAGCAGGTCATCAAAGCCTCCCGATTTAATGAAAGAAACAAAGGCCAGACTCATCAAGGGTGTTTGATTAAATAAGTGGTCCAAAAGAGAAAACAGTAAAAAAAAAAAGTCCCACCTTAATTACTGTAACATAAGACTCAGACTGCAAATTTGAAAATGATATCTAAGTGCTCTAGTTCAACCCCAATTCAACATCTTGACCGGTGCCCGTGTAGGTACCTTTCAAGGTTCTAGCCTTCAGCCATCTTATCCCTCTCTAATTGCATCATAGACAATCTACTCCTTTGTGTATGGATGACTGCATCTGCGAGACTATCTCACTATATTTACTGTTTCTTAATTGTGAAAATGTGTTTAATTTGGACAAGCAAAATGCTGTCTTGAATTTTTCTTCCACAAGGTGTCGCTCCATGTAGCAGAAACCATTCAGGATTCCTTGACTGATACACCAAAAGAGATAATAATCAGTAACCTTCTGATCATAAACATTAGGCAAGGCAAGGCAAAAGATAGGGAGCTGTGTGCTTGTCAGAGTTTTTTGTTGCTGTGATAAAGGAGATCCAGTACAAAGTCCAAGCTGAAGAGGGATTCCCTATGGTTGATGAGGCTCTCTAGGTGCTCTTGTGTGCAGGTGACAGCAGCTCGATTTCAGCAGGTCTTGGAATATTGCAATACCTGAAGGAAGATATTTTGTTAAAATTCAGTTTTATTTTCAGTTCCAGCTTCTCACCCTCTTCTCTCCCTCTCCCTTACCCATTGTGAAGGAAAAAAAAACAACAAAAACAAAAACTCAAACCCATTACAAATATGTATAGTCATGCAAAACAAATTTCTGCACTAGCCATGTTCCTTAAAAAAAAAAAATAGAAAAGACCGGAAAGAAAAGGAAAGAAAGAAAATGTTCTTCAGCACTCTGAATCCAACAGCTCTCTATCTAGAGGTAGATAGGATGTTTCATCATGACTTCTTTGGAATTGTGGTGGGTCCTTGTATTGATCAGAGTTACTAAGTCTTTCAAAGTTGATTATCTTTATGATATTGCTGTTACTGTATAAATTGTTATCCTGGTTCTGCTCATTTCACTTTGTATCAGTTCATACAAGATTTCTCAGGTTTTTTCTGACAATATCTCATCCTTACGACCAGTAGTTTACCATCACATTCATTTAACTTGTTCTAGAGTTTCCTAATTGATTCTGACAAATATTTTTTTGTACATATGCGTCTTTTACTTCTTTCTTTGTTTGACCTAGTAGTGGTGCTGCTGGGTCAAAGAATTTGCATAGTTTGATAGCTTTGGGGAGACAGTTGTAGGAAGAGACTATAAGTCACTCAAAAGAGTTTTAGCCTGGCCATCCACTTAGGAATGACCAAGTAGATGAAAAATTTCTGCTGCTCATGTTAGGATACATATTTGGATGGATAGCCTATATAGCTTGTCCAGTAGTATGTATGTCTGGGACAGATTGTACAACCAGTTAGAGAATTGTACCATAATCAAAAAGGAGGAGGAGTTGCATTTCCTTCAGGAAACTGCAGAACTCCTTTAGTGACCAAAAACTTCTCTCACAAACAAAAGTCCATCTTTTTAAATGGTGGTATTAGATTAGTATTATACAGATGTGAGATACGGAGTATCAGTCTCCAAGGAACTAAAAACAAATATCACATAGACAGCAGTGGAGAGTCACATGGTAAGTGTGAGCATTCTGCAAAATAACAAATGAGCAACTTTATAAGGAACTTGAGTAAAACGTCATCAGAGGAATTATCTAGAAAAAGAAAATGGGCTGGCAAAGGCAAGAGGCAACAGGTTGATGGATGGCCCCAGTTACCCCAGATGGTCTCCTGATTACAGGAGACAGGAAGACCTCCAAGGGAAAGTCTGATAAATGTAAGGGAAGACATGGAAAAGTTGTAGAGGAAGAGCAGGCATTGATGGGTTTATCTGCATCACTAAAGAGAAGGTCACAGATCCTTTTGAGTGTAGGAGTTGAGCATTATGTCATGCCACCTCATTTCATATCAACTACCTCTGTAATGGAAAATATCCTGGGTTTGGAATTAGAGAACCTAGGGTTGGGTCCTAACTTGGGCAAGTGACTCTTTAGGCTGTAATTTTCTGATCTTTAAAATGAGAGTTGGATTATATGATCACTGGGGTTCCTTCTAGCTCTAAATCTATGGTCCTTCATTTCAGCCAAACTGTAACTTTCCGTTTCTTGATTTTACTCTGTCCTTCTATGTCGTTGCCTTGGAGTATGCTGCCCTTATGCACTCTATGGACAAGTGGAACTGGGTTAATTGCCATTCTTTGATCTTAGCTTGATATTTACAGTCTCTGCATTTGCAAATGTTTCCTCTCCCTCCCTTCCCCCACTGCCAATCAGAGACATTCTCAGTAGCTTTGCCTTTTGAGATTCATTCAAGGCTCTTCTCAACTACCTTCTCCATGAAGCCTTTCCTGTCTGTCCCCATTTAGCAGTATACTATATTTCCTCAAAGCTCTTATGAAGCAACTTCTGTTTTCTATGAACTGAAGTATTCTGTCTTGCATTACTTGTGCACATGATCACCTCCCCTGCTGGACTGTGAGCTTCTTGAGAGGACTGTCATTTTACGTGTCTATAACTCCAGCATCTTGGTTGTTGTTCAGTCCTTTCAGTTATGTCTGACTCTTCATGACTCCATTTGGGTTTGTTTTTTGTGGGGAGAGGCAAAGATACTGGAGTGGTTTGCCGTTTTCTTCTCCAGCTCATTTTACAGATGAGGAAACTGAGGAAACTGTGACTTATGCAGGGTCACACAGCTAGTATATGTCTGAGGCCAGATTTTAATTTGGGAAGATGAGTCTTTCTGACCTTAGGGTCAGCACTCTATCCACTGCATAGTAGACATTTAATAAATTCTTATTCTTTTCCCCTTTCTTTCCCCATTTTAAACAGTGCATTTTCACAGTTCATCTCAGACCAAATTCACCGTTTCCTCTTTACTATGTTCTCTCAACTTCAGCCACCTGAGACCTAGTTGTAACAAAAGGGCTTTCTGTCATATAAGGACAGCTGTTCCTCTGATGTTCTAATTCACAACCTAGCTGTCCATCTACAAATAATTTTAATAAAGTAGGCACTTGTTTGCCACATTGAATATCGATTCCTTTGCTGTGGATGTACTGCTCTTAGAGGCCAAAAATCGCATCAACTTTTTTGAGTGCCATATTATACTGCTGGCCCATAGAACATGCAGTCTAAGTTCTATGATTAATTAATACTATGAATAATTAATATTTCTATGAATTAGTGGTGTGAATAACTAATTCCTGGATTTTTTTCTTTGCCACAAATTTTTCTTGTCATGTCTCCCATCTTTTTCTTTTTGTGAAGTTTTTTTTAAACCACAAGTGCACTTCTTACCTTACTGCTATTCTTGACTATTATGGTTTTTTGGATCCTGATTCTGTCATTCAATGTATTACCTTTCTCAGTTTCATTTCATCCAGAAATTTGATGTATTTCCTTGTTTATCTCTTTTAAACAGATCTATTTTTTTTTGCTGTGGCTCTGTCTGAGATCATGATTGTTACCTCTGCCTCTTTAAGTTCAGCTGAAGCATTTTGCTGCAAATTCTGCCCCAGCCATTTATTTTCACTCTGTGTCTATCTGTTTCAAGTGTGTTTCTTATAAACAACACATATTGTTGGATTCTGGTTTCTAATCCATTCTGCTATCCACTTCTACTTTATGGTGAGCTTATCCCATTCCCATTCAAAATTATGATTCCTAATTGTGTATTTCTCTCCATCCTATTCTCTTAGACTTTTCTTTCTCCTTTTCTCGCCCTTTCTTTAAGAATCTATTTTACTTCTGAAGAATCCCTCATCCATAAATTGGATAAGCATGGTGCAGTGTAGAAAGCTCTAGGTTTGTCATCAGAGGACCTAGGTTCAAATCTTTGATTCTACCACAACCGCTTGGGTAAACCACTTAACTTTTCTAGTCCTTAGCTTCTTTTACAAAATGAGAGGTTTTATTAGATGAACCCTTAAGTCCCCTCCAGCTCTAAACCCTGTGATTTTATGTTCTATGCCTTCATGTAAATGGTTGATAAAAATGTTGAACATACATCCAAAGGCAGAGACAGAACCTTTTGCCACAGCCTTAAATATCTTTATCTAGCTCAGTATCAATTCATTAATAATTATGCGTTATATAACAGACATTTTAATATTTAACTAAACCAAAGCAGGCAAGCTGATCTCTGGGCTTCTTATAAGAACAAAAGGGAGCACCGGTGGAAAACCAGCCCAGGCAAAAGTACCTCTCGGCTTTATGCTGATAGGAAGTCCCAGATCCCCAAAGCTCTTCACTCTCCAACTCTCAGAAGCTCTATCCCTAGCTCTTTAGCCCACCTTTGGTAAATTCCTGCTCCAATCCATAAGAACTACCAACAGTAAACTTGAAAGAGGGAAGAATCCCCTCTCCCACTGCCCAGCAGCAGCTGAATGGCTACAGGCCCCTACACAGGAAAGAGACTATCCTAATGACCTTATGCTAACTCTGAACGCCAGAAATGTTCTATAGCATCATGCACTGGGTGAATAGTTCATATGGTACCGTACTAAAGGCACGTGATGAATCAGATTTTTGTGAGTTTCTGAGTTGACCTAGAATTTCAACCCCTTATAAACTGTTTCTTAGAAAATACATGATGTGTGCTCAAGAACTGACATTGGTAAGGAGGCGATGGTGTATCTACGCTCAGAAATGACTGAAATCAGCTCAGCTATAAATGTAGATAGTAGAGAAATGAGAAAAATACATCTTAAACTAAGCACAAAGACATCTGACAGTAGCAATGTTTGCACCAACTCTTGCTCTAGAAACTCAAGACTGCTTTAGTGTGCTATTCAGAAATGTACATGTCAGAGGAAAGCAGAATCTATGTTTAGCATTAAAAATTCTTCACAATATAACTCCAAACCATCTTTCCTGGCTAATTACACATTCTCCAGGTTCCAGCCAAAGTGGTCTACGTGCTGTTCCTCAGACAATGTTCTGTCTCCCACTTAGGGGCCTTTGCCCCCATGCCTGGTATCCTGTGCTTAGCACAATGCTTGGCACATAGCAAGTGCTTAATAAATGCTCATTGACTAATTGAAAGACTGAAAATGTTTTTTTTTTTAATTTCTGGGTCTGTGTGAAATATGGGAATGGCAGATTCCCGACTAGAAATGGAGTATGTCTATCAAAGCATGGTAGGAATGCATTTACTGGTTGTCTAGGAAGTACATTGGAGAGAATGCTGTGTCTGGAATCAGGAAGAACTGAGTTCAAATTTAACCTTAGATACTTATTGGCTCTTTGACCCTGGGCAAGTCATTAAACCTCTGTGCCTCAGTTTCCTCAATTATAAAATAGCACCTTAACAATAGGCCTTTAATAGATGCTTCTCCCCCGCCTTGCTAATATAATTAAATTATAAGGGATGATAGAGATACTACAAAGGATAATAATAAATGAGACATCCAGAAGTTCACAGGAGACAAAATTCAAGAAAGAAGCAGATTTTTGTCCAACCCATTACCTCACAAATGCCCATAATTTAGACAACAAACAATAGGTCTTAATACAAGAAGGCAAATTTGAATTCAGAAATTATCACATAGGCTTGGCTATGACTAGGTCATAGCTAAGATGAGCATACATTATTCAGCAGAGACAGCCAATGTAAAAAAGAGAAAGGTGGGGTATCAGACTGTATAGTAAGGAGGCATACTCAAGTGAAGGAATCCAGGAATTATGGTTGGAGGGAGGGGAGGGGGAAGGAAGTGCAGCAAAGTATTTTGGGGGAAGGTCAGTGGAGAACCAGACATGATTTTACCATTGGAGTATACCACAAGTCAACTGGACAAAGGGAAATAGATGAGTTTGGGAAATGACACCAACTTGGCACAGAGATAGGGTATAATTGTGATGGAAAATTTCAATTATCTAGACATTTGATGGAGCCTTCTCTGCTAAAAGCAGAACAGTTACTAACTTCTTGACTTGACTCTGATAATTTGATCCCTCAAAAGGTAGAGGAAATAACAATGAAAAATTCTAATTTACTAATAAAGGACCTAGATGCTGGGGTGAAAATGATGGGAACCTTGGAATGGAAGGGAACTCTTTGTTCTAGAGAAGAAATCTGGGTATGGTCTGACATGCACCTTAGATTTGGGGAAACTGGATTTCGAAGCATTCAGGGGGAAGATGGGTAGGATCTGCTAGACTAAAATGTTTCAAAAGTCAGCCCAGGAGATGCTCAAGAATGAAATTCTGAGGACAAAGAATGTATGATTTTTGAAGGGAAGGACTGACTTTTTGCTTGTATTTGTGTATTTTGTATATACATAACACTGTGCCTAGCACATAGTAAGTATTTAATAAATGTTTGTAATAAGTTCAGCCTCCCACTTGTTTGTATGTACTTTATGGCCTTCCTTCTATTCTGTTCACTGCATTTTATAAGAAGATACCTCAGTGAACCTTCCCTCCTTCCTTCCTTCCTTCCCTCCCTCCCTCCTTCCTTCCCTCCTTCACTCCTTCCTTCCTTTCCTCCTCCCTCTTTCCTTCTTTCTTTCCTTCCTTCCTTCCTTCCCGCCTTCCTTCTAGAAAATGAAAACAAAGCCCTTCTAAGAAATATATAGTCATGGAAAAAGAATTCTCATATTTGTTATGTCCAAAAATGAATGTCTTATTCTATATTTTTAGTCCATCACTTGTCAAAAGCGTGGGTTTTTATTAGTCCTCTAGAATTCTAGTTAGTCATCATACTGATTAGATTTTTTTTTTAGTCATTCAATGTTTTTCTTTATACTGTTGCTATTATGCAAATCATTCTCCTATTTTTGCTCACCTCACTGTGCATCATTTCATACAGATCTCCCATTACTCTGAAACCATAAATTTTATAATTTCTTATGCCACAGTAATGTTCCATTACATCCAAATACCATAATTTATTTAGCTATTTTCCAATAGATGGGTACCTCTTTAGTTTCCAGGTCTTTGCAATTACAAAAAGAGTTGCTATAAATATTTTTTTTTCCATTTGGATCTCTTTTCTCTTTCTTTGATCTCTTTGGGTATGGGCTTAATAGTGATATGGAAGGAAATGAATAATTTAGTGACTATTAGAGCATAATTCCACGTTGATTTCCAGAAAGGCTATTCCAATGCATTAGTATGCCTACTTTCCCAAGTCTCTCCAATAATTGTCATTTACTTTTTTTTTTGCCATCTTTGTCAATCTGATGCATGTGAGGTAGAATCTCAGAATTGCTTTAATTTGTATTTATTTCTCTAATAGTAATTTGGAGCATTTTTGTCATGCTTTTTGGTACCTTGGATATCTTCATTTGAAAACTTCCTGTTCATATCCTTTGACCATTTACCAATGGGGGAATGATTCTGGTTCTTCTAAATTTGGACCAGTTCCTTATATATTTTAGAAATGAGACCTTTATTTGAGCAACTTTTTGCAAATATTACTGATTACCTGTTTTCCTTCTAATTCTAATGGCAAATAAGCTGTGGGCATACAAACATAATAAAAAAGAGAGATAGTAGCTGCCTTTAAGAAGCTTAAATTCTAATGGGAGAAGACAACACACAAAAGGGAGCTGAAAAGGGTGGGAGTGGGGAGACACCCACTTGGGAGCAGTAGTAAAGTCCTGAGAGTCAGAAGTAGAGCTGGGAGGGGAATGAAGCATTGTCTACTTGGGCCAGTCACCAAAATGGAAGCCCCAGGAGGAACTCATCAGTGGGGAAAGGGGTGGGAGATGTTCCAGATAAGAAGACCCCAGGCACTGAAGGAAGTTCCAGGGCGAGAGGGAAGTTGAGGCATGGTTGTGAAGTCAGAGAATCAGAATGAAGTCAGTCAATGAAGACTATTGTAAGTGGCCAAAACTTCCCCCAATTGTATCCAGTGGAAATTGGGAGATTTACATTACCATCTATTCCTTCATATCAGTTCAATAGCTATCACTACCTCTATGATGCCTTTTCTGATTCCTCCAGAGGTTCCACTGAATTCTGGAACCTCTGCTACCCACATTGCCAGACAGATTGAGTGTGGGGTGTTTTTATTAACTATAATCATGTAAATATGACTTGAGTTCCTGTTAGTGCATTTTCTACCAACAGACTAAGTAGGAAGCATAAATCAAATTGCAAAGCATTTAATTAAGACATAAATACAAAGTAAATAGATAAAACCAAACAACAGATTCTCAGTCTTCTTCTCCTATATATGAAAACTTCTCTAGACCAAGAGGCTAACTGGGAAGAGAAGAGCTCCTTGGTACATTCATGCTCTGTAATGAAAAAGAGTTATGTCATGGCGCAACATCTCTCATGGCTTCACCTACTGGCAACCAGCTAGACTTCACTGTTTCTTGGCTTGACCTCTCCCGGATCCTTTGGATGGTTCTAGGGCTTTCCTTGCCCAAAAGTCATTCCACTCTACCTCTGTGGCCATCATTTGCCCTGCCCCTGTAGCTGCTATTACCATCTTACCCACTGAGCCACTGCCACTGCAGCCTGCTCAAGCTATCATCTGAGACTCCTACGTGTGTGACTAATATTATGTTCTTTTTTTTTTTTAATGAAATGACCCAGGGCCAGCATACCTTTGGGTAAATCAAAACTTTTTTTTTTTGGTACTTTTGCTAGTCAGCTGATACACAAAAGGTTCACTAAAGTAGTTGTCAATATCTACTTTAATTGACTCCCTCCCCTGTTGTCACCACATGCCACTCCTCAAAGTTTCCCAGTCATCTCTCTTGGCTAGGCCAGGGTAAATTATTTTCAACTTCTACCGCCACTGCCCTCAAAGGGGTTAAAGCATATGCTCCTCTGCCCACCTTTCAATAAATTTTTCCAAAAGTGAGGTTAAACAGACATAGAGTGATATGTTTTATTTGTCTTTGTATTTCCCATCATGCCCCTGGAAATCAATGCCTGAGCTATATAAAGCCTTGAAGCTTCAATGAGCCTTGAGGAGGCACTTAGTAATAACACTAGGGGAAGATGGAAATATTTGGCAACCTTTGCCCTACATTCCTGTACTTAAAGCAAAAATCCTTTGACCTGTTATCACTCCCTTCACGAAAAAAAAGCAATCCTTGCAGATTGTGTCAGGAATATCAGTACAATTCATTAGAGCATATCCCAATGTCCACTAACTTGCCTATAATTTAGTCATAGGCAGTTTCTCATCTGTACAGACTATTCAGTAGCAGTGTCACATATCACCCCAGAAACAGAATCCGTGATGAAACAATATGTGGCGTTACATAGTTGAGTGCATAGTAAAGATCAAATACGTTGGTTACACAAAAACACCCAGCATCATATGGAACACCATATTATATACTGTAGAAAACATAGCAGAGTCGTATGTGATAACATGTTTGTATACCATACAAAGTAAACATTGCATACACTCCAATAGTAAGAATTGTTTGGCACTAGGAATAATTTCTTCACCTATTATTTATGGAGCATACCAGCCACATCACTGACTGTATAGCCCTGATACTTCTATGGTTACCAGCTATTAGTTATATATCCTTAGTATCAAGTCACAGTCCTAGTCTTGGGCCCATTAATTACCCAGGCTATCACTTTCTCAGTCTCTAATGAGTCCAGCTCTTAGTGGTCTTTCCTTCCTTGGAATCACTATAGCTAGAGTATAAAGTAAGGAAAAGATATTCTATGGTTTCAACATCTCCCTCCCCGCCCCCCCCCTCCTTTCCAGCAGTGATCCTCCCTCTGGACAGGGCATTATCGACACACTTCTCCAACCCCCCCCAGGGGGCATTAACATGCAATTTCTTCATTATCCCAACCATAATCCAATTCCTCTCTATAAGTCATTATATGCCATCAATGTTCCATTCACCAATGGTGAGTGGTCTCTTCTTGAGCCTTGATTTCCATTGATTGATTACCAGGGAATCTGGCTCCACAAAGGTGACAGAAAGGTGAGATATGGACCTTGGCCATTCTCAGGGGCTACTCTGTATATTAGCAGGTTACTCAGTCTCTCATTTGATTGGTATAGGGTGGTTCTTCTCTGGTACCATGTCTTTTAGTGTATTGTAGCTGCTTTTGGGGGAATTAGAGATTTCTACAGAAGCAAAATGACCAATAACACTAAAAAAAGTCTTAAAAAACCCCATGACATATCAGAAAAAACCTGGAAAGACTTACATAAGCTGATGCTAAGCAAAGTGAGCAGAACCAGGCAAACATTGTACATAGTAACAGCAACATTGTGTCGTGACTAACTTTGATAGACTTAGCTCTTCTTGATCTAAGACAATTCCAAAGGACTCATGATGGAAAATGCTGTCCACATCCAGGGAAAGAACTATGGAGTCTGAATGCAGATTGAAGCATACCATTTTCTCTCTCTTTTTTTCTTTTTCATTTGTTCCGATTCTTCTTTCACAACATAACTAATGTGGAAATATGTTTAATATGATTGTATATGTATAGACCATATCACATTACATGCCATCTTGGGGAAGGGGGAGAGGAAGGAGGGAGAAAAAACTTTGGAACTCAAAATCTTGTAAAAGTGAATGTTGAAAACTATCTTTGCATGTAATTAGAAAAAGTAAAGTACTATTTAGTGGGGGTGGCAATCCACTACAGTCTCATTTTATGTCACATGCAAAATATGCTTAACTTTGGACAGTTGTAGGAGGAGAAGGCAAAGATACAGCCAGGGTAATAGTCACTCAAAGAGACAAGGATGCAGCTAGATGTCCAAGAACCAGGGTCTGGGCCTTAAGGTGCTGCCCTTTCTACTCAACCTATGGTCATAGATTCTTTTTCACAGTAGAGTTAGTAGGAATAGTTCTCCAAAATTTTTTTCATCACAACTATGCTTTGGGAATCCACTTTTATACAGTGATTGAAGAGCTGGTTTGTAAGGTCCCCTTGCCCCCTACAATCCCTTCCAATAAAGCTGACTCATTGTGCAGGTTTTTCATGTTAATATGTTTCCTTATTTTGAGTTCTTGAAACTGGGAGAACACAATCCTATGACATCAGGTATGGGAAAACAGTCAAATGCACTTGAGACCGCATCCATTACTACAAAATCCATGGCCCTCTTCTGAATGACCTTGTTATAGGGGACACCCCAGGGGAAGAACAAGAGCTAAGAAGGATACTTGTATCCTCCATTATCAATCTCTTTGTCAGGGACACTCTCTCCCCTCTCCTTCCTGGCCACTACAGGCACAACTAGATGAGATAACACAGGGTGGATCTCTGTCAGAAGGTCACCTCCAATGGAGGTGCACTGTTCCCCAGCCCTTTGTTAAGAGGACACAGGAAACACCTCTGATTAGTTCCCAATGACTATGGCTGCTTCCAGAATGTCTGGCTTTCAGGACAGACGGATCTGACCATAGGAATTGCCTTTTCCCTATAGACTATAAAATCAAACAGATTTTTTTTTGAGGGGAGGGTACAGATTGTCATATGTTGGTCTATCTAAATAAACCTAAACAGTCAACTAAAATATTAGTTGGCATAATAAATTAAGCAAAGTTGCAGGATATAAAATGAAACCACATTAATCATTAACATTTCTTAATATTACCAACAAAACCTACCAGGAAGAGATAAATTCCCTTTAAAATAACTAGAGAATGTAAAAAATACTTGGGAATCTATCTACCCCAATGCAAAAAGGAAGAGTATGAATACAACTATAAATGACTCCTTGTAGAAATAAAGATAGATTTAAATAGCTAGTGAAACATTAACTGCTCATGGGTAGGCCAAGCCAGTACGATACAATGATAGTACTATCTAAATTAGTTGACTCACTCAGTGCGATACTGAATTGTCAAAGGATTTCTCTGGCACAGGGCCTGGCACAGAACAAGCATTTAACACTTGTGGGCTTGCCTTGCCTTGTCTTGCTGGGGGCTAGAATTCTTCCCCTTGTCTCAAATGGCCTCAGAAGCCTTCTCTGCCCATTGTACTATTTACCCAATGCCTCTAGCAGACAGGATCTTGCTCACCCACCTCCACTGCTGGTTCAGATCCAACATGTTTTATTTAAAGTTCTCTCTGCTCTAGTGGAAAAGATCTGGTCCAGTTATGCCCTCCTTCCTGCTTTGTCTCTATCGGTCTCTTTGATCTTCACCTTCAAAGTTTGTACCTAATGACATTTCTGTCTCCAATATGACTTCCCTAAAAATTACCTCAAGGCTTCCTGTGCTCTTCTGTTCCAGAGATTTCTGGGATATTCAATTTCTCCACTTCCATGGCCATTGCCTTAGTTCAAGGCCTCATCATCAGTCTATGCAATATCAAGAGTCTCCTAATTGGACTCCCAATTTCCAGGCTCTCTCCTCTCCAATTTATCCTCTATACAACCAATAAAATAATCTTTTAAAATCACTAGAGTGACCATGTCATTTCTCTGCTTGAGAAACTTCAGTAGCTTCCTATTTGTGGTTGTTCAATTGTTTCAGTCATGTCCAACTCTTTGAGACCCCATTTGGGGTTTTCTTGGCAAAGATGCTGGGGCGGTTTGCCATTTCCTTCTCCAGCTCACTCTACAGAAGAAGAAACTGAGTTAAACAGGGTGAAGTGACTTGCCCAGGGTCACACAGCTAGTAATTGTCTGAGGCTAGATTTGAATTCAGGTATTCCTGACTCTAGGCCCAGTGCTCTATCCACTGAGCCACCTAGCTTCCCCTAGCTTCCTATTTACCCCTATCAGAAATGACAAGCTCCTCAGCTTGGCACTTAAGGCAGCCCTTCATTAATTAAGCTCCAGACTGCCTTTCCTGGCTTGTTGCATTGTAGTCTCTTCTTGTCAGGCAAATTTAACTCCTTGCTATTGCCAAAACTCAACACTCCATTTCTTCCCACTAAACCTTTGCTTAGGTTGTACCTCTTAGAATGTGATCTTCTCTGAACTCTGCCCCTTAAAATCCCTAGCTTCCTTTATGGCTCAGTTCATGTGCCATTTCCTACATTTTAGCTATTATTATAACATCTAAAAATAGTAAAAATTTATATAACACTTACTATATGCTAGGTACCATGCTAAGTATGTGACAAACATTATCTCATTTGATCCTCAAAACAATCCTAGGAGTTAGGTATTATTATTATCTCCATTTTACAGTTGAGGAAACTGAGGCAGAAGTTAAGTGACTTACTCAGAGTCACACAGCTAGTAAATGTCTAGGGCTGGATCTGAACTCAAGTCATGCTGACTGCAGGCTTGTTGCTCTAGCTACTGTGCCTTCTAGCTGCCTCATGGTTCATAACTCTATAAATTCAATTTCAAATCTTGATTTTGCAAGAGTCAGGGTTTACTCCAGTGATCTCAGGGAGTGTTTTAAAATTCTCAAAATAACATAAATTTTAAGTTACTTTTATTTTAAAAACAATGCAGAGGTCCTCTCATGAAGTCAAATGGTCCTATAAGGGACGCTTATCATTACTGTAAAAGGCCCAGGCACATGTTCCTCAGATAGCTGAAATCTCTATCTCTTTAACTCTTACTTTAGACCAAGTGATACCTAGGTTCCTCAGTTCTAGGGAAAAGGAAGTAGATCTGGCTGTCCAGCGTGCAAAAACTGCCTTTAATGTACGTGGGCATGGAGTATTGCTGAATCCTTCTGGAGGCTGCCAAGATGATGAGGGGCTGTTAATTTCTTCTCTAGATTGGAAGGGTTGATCTCCTTTAGAAAGCTATCCTTGAACTGTTCCGTTGGACTTTTATAATGACTTACGTTTGGGTTTTGGCCATAATTTTGAATTGCTATAATAAAGTGGGGAGTGAGGTGAAGGCGGGATAAATGTTATATGGCTAGATCAATGAATCACATTGGACTATAAAGTATTTCATAATTTCTGTAATTTTCTAGTCCTTAGCTAACTTCACCTCTGTTTAACAGTGACTCATCTATATAGGTGGTCTATTTTTTTTTTCCATTTTTTTATTTATTTATTTTTAAAATTAATTTATTTATTTTTAGTTTACCACACATGGTTCCACATAGTTTTGAGTTCCAGATCTTCTCCCCTCCCTCCCCCCTCCCTCCCCAAGACGGCATGGAAGCTCATATAACTGTCCTGTATAACTTCGCATTGGATTAATTTATGCACTAGTCAAGTTGTGGAGAAGAATTTTGACCAACGGAATGAATCATGAGAAAGAAGAAACAGAACCAAAAAAAACCCAAGCACAAAAACAAAAGAGAAGCAGAAAAGGCGAGCATGTAGTGCGCCTCTTTCTGTATTCAAACTTCACAGTTCTTTCTCTGGATGAAGATAGCATTCTCCATCATCAGTCCCCTGTAGTTGTCCTTGCCCCTTAGGTTGCTGAGAAGAGCGCAGTATGTCAGGGTTAGTCCTCACGGAATCCATATATCTGTGGCTGTGCACAACGTTCTCCTGGCTCTGCTCCGCTCACTCAGCATTATGTCGTGTAGGTTTTTCCAGGTTGTTACGAAGTCTGCATCATCCCCATTTCTTATGGCACAGTAGTATTCCATCACCTTCATATACCACAGCTTGTTCAGCCATTCCCCAATTGATGGGCATCCCTTTGATTTCCAATTCTTGGCTACCACAAAAAGAGCTGCTATAAATAGCCTTGTACATATGGGTCCTTTCCCCGCTTGTGTGATTTCTTCGGGATACAACCCTAGAAGTGGTATTACTGGGTCAAAGGGTATGAACATATCTATAGCCCTTTGGGCATAGTTCCAAACTGCTCTCCAAAATGGCTGGATCAGCTCACAACTCCACCAGCAATGCAACAATGTTACAATTTCCCCACATTCTTTCCAGCATTTATCATTTTCCTGTTTTGTTATTTTAGCCAATCTGACAGGAGAGATGTGATATCTGAAAGTTGTTTTGATTTGCATTTCTCTAATCAGTAGTGATCCAGAGCATTTTTTCATATGCCTATAGATAGCTTTAATTTCTTCCTCTGAAAACTGCCTGTTCATATCCTTTGACCATTTCTCAATTGGGGAATGGCTTGTATTCCTATATATTTGGCTCAGTTCCCTGTATATTTTAGAAATGAGGCCTTTATCAGAGATACTAGTTGCAAAGATTTTCTCCCAATTTTCTGCTTCCCTCCTAATTCTTGTTGCATTGGCTTTTTTTGTACAAAAACATTTCAATTTGACATAATCAAAATTATCCATTTTGCATTTTGTAATGCTCTCTATCTCTTGTTGGGTCATGAATTCTTTACTTTTCCATAAATCTGATAAGTAAACTCCTGGTTTATACTTTTCTTTCCTCCAATTCCAATTTCCTTCCTTTATCTGGTCTTATTTATTAGAATTAGTTTTTTAGTAGCATTATTTTTAATGATTAATTTAATTATTTAATGATTAATGTGGTTTTATTTAGTAGTATTAGTTTGACAATAGGATCTCCAAAAAATGTACCTATGACACACTTTTAAGTTTAATCTGCATTATTACAATTTTTTCCATTACTTTCGGAAGTCTAGACAATCACTAAAACAGAAAATTAAGCCCTGATTTGTAGTATTTGCCTCCAATGTCAGTGGAAATGCTCATATTAGGAATTTTACAATTGGCTCTTACAAACCAGTTGGAGCTGGGTCCAGCACATGCCTGCTTGTAGAATACCTGAATCTGTTGCAACTGAGGATGTGTTTATACACACACACACACACACACACACACACACACACACACATACATACATACATATAAAATATATGTATATGTGTATATGTAAATGTGTGCATATATGTATATGTGTATGTATATATATGTATATATGTATGTGTGTGTAAATTTATGTATGTATGTGTGTATGTATTTCCATTCTCAGTTCAAATTCTGATGCCGTGTATCCTAGAGAGTAAGGGCCCTGTTATTAACTTACTCTTTAGAGCACCTAAGATTCTGTGTTCAAGTATTTTAAAAGATCCTTTTTGCTGAAATAGATACAAACTCTTTCCAATGGATTCTGAACTGAAATTTTGAACTTGCAACATCATTTCCGCAAATAGCATTAGGAAAAGGAGTTGCTATTTAGAAATAGCTGTTTTTATTTTTCCTCTTACTGTGTTATTATGTTTCCTTTCCATTTTGAGAAGAAATTGTTTTTCTTTTCGATGCACAATGTAAAGTGTGCCTTGACGATGATACATATTAACCTATTTTTTTTTCCTGATTCAAATAAAGGAATGGAGGGATGAAATAGTCACTATGGAAACCATCAACAATGAGAAGGATTCCAAGATCCTCCCTCAAGTTGCCAGGTCTTGTGCAAACCTATCTATCACACTACAGGAACTAGAATTCTTTGCTACTTGAACTGCTTCCTTTTGGATGTTTGTAGTATTGTTTCTTTGACTTGGAAGATCTCGATTTTGGCTATGACATTCCTAGATCTCTCCTCCCCTCCTCCCCTCCTTCCCTCCCCTCCCCTCCCCTCTCCTCCCCTGTCCTCTCCTTTCCTCTCCTCTCCTCCCTTCTCCCCTCCTCTCCTCTCCTCTCCTTTCCCCTCCTCCCCTCCCCTCCCCACCTCCCTTCGTCTCCTCCTCTCCTTTCCTCTCCTCTCCTCCCCTCTCCTCTCCATTCCTCTCCCCTCCCCTCCCCTCCCCACATCCCCTCCTCTCCTCTCCTCTCCTTTCCTCTCCTCTCCTCTTTTCTTCTCTCCTCTTTTCCTCTTTACTTTTTCCTTTTCCTAATATTTCCTTTCCATTCCTTTCTTTTCCTTTTCTTCTCTCTTCCCTTTTCTTTTCAGAGGTGATTGGCAAATTGATTCTGTCTTTGCTTTGCCCTCTAGTTCTAATAAATCTGAACAATTTTTATTTATAATTTCCTGAGATGTGATGTCTAGGCTTTTTTTTTTTAAATCATGGCTTTCATGGAGTCCAAAAATTCTTAAATTATACCTCCTGTTTTCTCGGTAACTTGTTTTTGATATCAAATTTCTTAACTTTATTTTCTTTTTTCTTCTTCAGTATTTTGATTTTGTTCTAATTTTTCTTGTTTTCTCATGGAATCATTGTTTTCTGTTTGGTCTACTTTAGTTTTCAGGGATTTCATTTCTTAGGTAAGGTTTTTCACTTTCCCCTCTAAGCCATCTTTTTAATTCTTTCCTCTACAACCTGTATTTCATTTTTTATCTCTTATATCATTTCTTCTACTATTCACATAATCCATGGGGAAAATACATTTTTTTCCCTTTGAGTTTCTTCTAGCAGTTATTATGAAGTTAGATTTGTAATGCCTTTTTCATACTAGATGATATTTTATTTGCTTTATTAATTTCTCCAGCTTTGGTTCCTCAATTGAGGCTTTGTGCTGGGGATGGGGAACACTTTCATTTTTGGGTGAGATGGTTAATCGTGCTTGGCTTTACCCTGGCTTCCCTGGGTTTTCATATTTGACCTCTGTCTCCAAGGGTTGGGCCCCTTTGGATCTTTGAGGTTCAGAATGCTAGTTTTTCAGTGACTCTTCTGGCATGTCAGGACAGGGAATTAGGGACCTGAATGCTTCTGGGCTTGAGGTGTCCCAGTATGAATACTGTAGCACCAGTTTGATCAGCGCTATGCTAGTTTCTAGTCAATGCTTATTGCTGACACCTCGCCAGCTTAGCAGGAAGTCCTAAGGAGTGTACATACTAATAAGGGAAGATAAGAGATATGAAGACTAGTGTTTTGGTTTGGGATATAGACTTGAATCTCTATTAGTAATAATTATACTTCACCCTCCTTCCCCTACCCTTCTGTACATTCAGGAGACTCACAGGGTACTAGCTGAATATGTTATACTGTGGACTTGGCCTTTAAGTGATATAAAATGATAGCTGAGGATTAGTGAAAGTGAGCTTTCACTAAATGTTTTTCCAGTTTTTTTCTTAATTTATTCATTTATTTAATATTTTTAGTTTTCAGCATTAATTTTCACAAGAGTTTGAATTATGAATTTTCTCCCCATTTCTACCCTCCCCACCACTCCAAGATAACTTTATTCTGATTGCTCCATTTCTCAGTCAGCCCTCCCTTCTTTTACTCAACCCCCTTTTTCCTTACTTTCTTGTAGGGCAAGATAGATTTCTGTGCCCCATTGCCCGTATATCTTATTTCCTAGTTGCATGCAAAAACTTTTTTTTGGGAACATCTGTTTTTAAAACTTTGAGTTCCAAGTTCTCTTCTCTCTTCCCTCCCCACCCATCCTCCCTAAGAAGGCAAGCAATTCAACATAGGCCATATGTGTATTATTATGTAAAACCCTTGCACAATATTCATGTTGTGAAAGACTAACTATGTTTGCTCCTTTCTATCCAATCCCCCTTTATTCAATTTTCTCCCTTGACCCTGTCCCTTTTCAAAAGTGTTTGCCTTTGATTACCTCCTCCCCCTATCTGCCCTCCCTTCAATCATCCCCCCATTTTTATCTCCTTCCTCCTTCTTTCCTGTGGGGTAAGATACCCAATTGAGTGTGTATGTTATTCCCTCCTCAGGTCAAATCTGATGAGACCAAGATTCACTCATTCCCCCTCACCTGCTCCCTCTTCCCTTCCTACAGAACTGCTTTTTCTTGCCCTTTTTATGTGAGATAATTTACCCCATTCTATCTCTCCCTTTCTCCCTCTCTCAATATATTCCTCTCTCACCCCTTAAATTTATTTCATTTTTTTAGATATGATCCCTTCATATTGAATTCACCCTGTGCCCTCTGTCTCTCTATATATGTATATTCCCTTCAGCTACCCAAATACTGAGGTCTTAAGAATTATACACATCATTTTTCCATGTAGGAATGTAAAGAAAACAGTTCAACTGTAGTAAATCCCTTATGATTTCTCTTTCTGGTTTACCTTTTCATGCTTCTCTTGATTCTTGTGTTTGAAAGTCAGATTTTCTATTCAGCTCTGGTCTTCTCACTGAGAAAGCTTGAAAGTCCTCTATTTTATTGAAAATCCATATTTTGCCTTGGAACGTGATACTCAGTTTTGCTGGGTAGGTGATTCTTGGTTTTAATCCTAGCTCCATTGACCTCCGGAATATCATATTCCAAGCCCTTCGATCCCTCAATGTAGAAGCTGCTAGATCTTGTGTTATCCTGATTGTGTTTCCACAATACTCAAATTGTTTCTTTCTAGCTGTTTGCAGTATTTTCTCTTTGATCTGGGACCTCTGGAATTTGGCAACAATAATCCTAGGAGTTTTCTTTTTGGGATCTTTTTCAGGAGGTGATCAGTGGATTCTTTCAATTTCTATTTTACCCTGTGGCTCTAGAATATCAGGGCAGTTCTCCTTGATAATTTCTTGAAAGATGATATCTAGGCTCTTTTTTTTGATCATGGCTTTCAGGTAGTCCAATAATTTTTAAATTATCTCTCCTGCATCTATTTTCCAGGTCAGTGGTTTTTCCAATGAGATATTTCACATTGTCTTCCACTTTTTCATTCCTTTGGTTCTGTTTTATAATATCTTGATTTCTCCTAAAGTCACTAGCTTCCACTTGCTCCAATCTAATTTTCAAAGTAGTATTTTCTTCAGTGGTCTTTTAGACCTCCTTTTCCATTTGGCTAATTCTGCCTTTCAAGGCATTCTTCTCCTCGTTGGCTTTTTGGAGCTCTTTTGCCATTTGAGTTAGTCCATTTTTTAAGGTTTTATTTTCTTCAGTATTTTTTTGGGTCTCTTTTAGCAAGTCATTGACTTGTTTTTCATGGTTTTCTCACATCACTCTCATTTGTCTTCCCAATTTTTCCTCTGCTTCTATAACTTGCTTTTCCAAATCCTTTTTGAGCTCTTCCATGGCCTGAGACCAGTTCACATTTTTCTTGGCGGCTTTTGATGTAGGCTCTTTGACTTTGTTGACTTCTTCTGGCTGTATATTTTGATTTTCTTTGTCACCAAAGAAAGATTCCAAACTCTGAGTTTGAGTCTGAGTTCATTTTTCACTGCTTGTTCATGTTCCCAGCCAACTACTTGACCCTTGAGTTTTTTGTTGGGTATGACTGCTTGTAGAGTATAGAGTACTTTGTCCCACACTTCAGGGGCTGCACTGTTGTTTTCAGAGCTATTTCTACACAGAAAGCTGTGTCACAGCAGCGCTCCTCCTCCCCCAAGAACCACCAACCCGGACCTCAACTCAGATCTGAGCAGGCTCTGCACTCCCTCTGGGATCTGCCACTTAATTCCTCCCACCAGGTGGGCCTGGGGCCAGAAGCAATTGCAGCTGTAATTCTGTAGCTGCACCACCTCTGCTGCCCCTGAGGCAGTGGTCTAACCTCAAACTCCTTCTTTCACTCTGTCCCCCACAGCTTTTCTCACTAACCTTCTCTGTTGCCTTTGGTGTTTGTTGGTTGAGAAGTATGGTAACTACCACAGCTCACTGATTCAGGGCGCTAGGGCCTGTTCTGCCTGGCTCCCAGTCTGGTTGGTTCCGGGCGCAGCCCATGCTGGGCTCTGCCCCACTCTGCTCCCAGCTGTGTGCGATAGACCTTACCCAGCAATCATCCAGGCTGTCCTGGGCTGGAGCCCTGCTTCCCTCTGCTATTTCGTGGGGTCTGTAGTTCTAGAATCGGTTCAGAGCCACTTTTATAGGTGTTTGGAGGGTCCTGGGGGAGAGGTTTAGGCAAGTCCCTGCTTTCCAGCCACCATCTTGGCTCTGCCCCTGAGCTTTCATTAATTTTCGTAGGACTTGTCCTGTGGATCTCAAAAGTCAACAAGCATTTACTGAGCTCTTACTATGCGCCAGGTGCTATGCTGATCACTGGGAATATAAATACAAGCAGAAAGACAGCCCCAACCTTCAAGCAACATACATTCTAATGGGGGAAGACAAAACATAAAAAGAAGCTGAAAAGCAGAGGGGTGCGACATTGTAAGCAAAGTCCTAGGAAAGTAATGAAAGGCTTATCTCGCTGTAGAATGATTTCCTTAAGGTGGTGAAAGCTTTGAAGCTATAGTTATATGACTTAATAGAGCAGAATAAAACCTAGATAGAACTAAGATAATGTGTTTCCTGAGTGGCATGTAAAAATGCATTCATTGGTTAGTAGAGTTAGTTTTCTCTACTAAAAATATTCCTCAATTGATAAATGGTCAAGGGATATGAACAGGCAGTTTTCAAAGTAATCAAAGCTATCTATAGTCACATAAAAATGCTCTAAATCACTATTAATGAGAGAAATGTAAATTAAAACAAAATTCTGAGCTACTACCTCACACCTGTCAGATTGGCTAATATGACAGAAAAGGAAAATGACAAATATTGGAGAGGATGTGGGAAAATTAAAACACTAATGTATTATTGGTAAAGTTGTATGATGATTCAGCCATTCTGGAGAGCAATTTGGAACTATGCCCAAAGGGCTAAAAACCAAAACTTTGACTAAGCAATACCACTACTAGGTCTGTATCCCCAAAAGTTAAAAACAAAAAGGAAAAGGACATATGTGTACAAAAATGTTTATAGCAGCTCTTTTAATGGTGGCAAAGAATTGGAAATTGAGGGGATATCCGTCAATTGGGGAATGGCTGAATGAATTGTTGTATATGATTGTGATGGAATATTATCATGCTTTAAGAAATATTGAACAGGATGCTATCAGAAAAACATGGAAAGATTTACATGAACCAATGTAAAGTGAAATGAGTAATACCAGGAGAACATTGTACACAGTAACAACAATATTGCCTGATGATCTACTATGGATAACTTAGCTATTTTCCACAATACAATAATCCAAGACAATTCTGTAAGACTTATTGAAAGGTGCTGTCCATCTCCAGAGAAAGAACTGGCACAGCCTGAATACAGATTAAAGATACTTTTTCTTTACTTTCTTTATTTGTCTTGGACTTTTTTTGTCTGTGTTTTCTTTCACAGAATGACTTAAATGGAAATGTATTTTGCATGTCTACACATGGATAACCTAAGTCAAATTTCTTGCCTTCTTAATGAGAGGGGGAGGGAAGGGAGGGAGAGAATTTGGAATTCAAAATTTGAAAAAAAAGTGTTAAAATTGTTCTTACATGTAATTGGGAAAAATAAAATATTAAATAATGAAAAAATATATGTTCTTTCTGCCACAAAGGTAGATAATATATTGTTTAGTAGAGGTTTCATCTTAAAATTTGGACAAGGAAAAAGAAGTTAATGAATTAAAATTTAATTCCAGCTAATAGCTTTACCATTAACTTTCCAAGGAGCCAGGTTTACTACTGGGGAGGCTGGGCTTTACTCAGATCCCAACCTAGGTCAATTGTCCATGAAGAATGTTGATAGGAAAGAACATTGATCAGCAAAACAAAAGAGCAAATATAAGCAGAAGAGCAGACCATCCTGTGTTCTGTTTCCCTGCCCTCCAAATAGTGTTAACAGCACCCAAAGAACATGGGGTCATTTCTGCCAGGACTAGATCTTTATCAACATTGACAATAGTTTTAGAAGCCATTGTCAAGCAGGGTCTATCTTCGGATTAACATTAGTGAGAGCTCACACCTGATCTCTTGTTCCTTCTTTCATGTAGGATTTGGCAGGGAAAATGACCACGTGATAATTCACAATCGAGCACTCCATTGGATACAATCCCATTTGTCATCTGGAAATTTTGTTGTTTAGAAGGAAAGAATTGAGGGACACCCTTTTCAATCCCATTTCCTGTTAAAAATCTACACCAATTCCTTCTAGAGACTGATCAAGAGAGGTCTAATTCCCAGTGAATTTCTATAAGACTCTTCAACGCCAACTCTTCAGGATTTGTGGGGAAATAAAAGGATCTGCCCCTTCCAGGGAACACTGGTGCTGTTAATCACTTATGTTTAGTGTGTCACATTTTGCTTGTGTCCCCAGTAGGTCTTAGTTGGTCAGCAAACATTTCTTAAGTGCCCGTTATGTGTCAGGCACTGCTACTGAAGCTCCTGGAGGGCATGATGGAGAAGTTCAAGGGAGGACAGCTGGGATGGGAAATGAAGAGTGAAATCAGCATGGTGATGTTTTGGCTAAGTGATGATTTTTGTGAAATGTCTTCTCATTATGTTGTCAAGGGCAGCCAGCTTAACAAAGTGGATAGAGTACAATAGCTCTACTTTATATAATTAGGCAGTAGAATTTAACTGAACTATTAATGCTAACTGTGTCAAGGACTTTTCTTCCTTTTTGAGTCTTCATGAAAGTCTGTTGGTTTCCATTCTTAATGTCTTCATCTGACAAACCAATAACAAGTTTTGTTATCACAAGCAGAAATACATTGTTGATTAAAAACACCCCATCAAAGCAGATTAAAATGAAGGAAAATTAGTCACATTGCTAATCCTTCCTTGAGCTAGATGATATCCAAGTTAGGTCATCCATGAAAGATTATAGAGAACTGGAGATGAATCTTTCAACTCGAGAAGGGCAAATATCTTGATTTTTTAAAAAGGAAATGTACTCTACAGACCAGTGAGGTTAGCTTTGATTACTGTGCAAATGGGTGATTATATTATTAAAGAGAGTATCTAGAAAAGGAAGAATAATAACAAAGAACCACCATGGCTTTGTCATGAACAGGTCAATCAACATAAAAACAGTGTCAGTACCTGGGCCTGACCCAAAAAAATCCCTTCAAAGATGACCACTACTAGTACTGAGTTCTGGCTGGCCTGGAGGCTCCAAGCGATCAATTACTCCTTTTTTCTTATCCACCTCTGCTTGGACAAAGTAAAAACTGGTATCTGGGATTGGTTAAAAAAATTGTCCAATCTAGACTTACATAATTTCTTCTTTTGACAAGGTTAATAGACAGATAAATAGATAGATAAAAGGGAATTTTGGATGTAGAGTTTACTCATTTTTAACAAAGAATTTAACCAAATCTTGCAAGATTTTTTAAAATTTATTTATTTAACATATTTAGTTTTCAGCGTTGATTTTCACAAGAGTTTGAATTACAAATTTTCTCCCCATTTCTACCCTCCCCCCCACTCCATGTTGACGTATATTCTGGTTGCCCTGTTCCCCATTCAACCCTCCCTTCTCTCACCCCACTCCCCTCCCATCTCCTTTTCCCTTCCTTTCTTGTAGGGCAAGATAAAGTTCTACGACCCATTCCCTGTGTGTCTTATTCTCTAGTTGCACGCAAAAACTTTTTTTTTTTGTTTTTGAACATCTGTTTTCAAAACTTTGAGTTCCAAATTCTCTCCCCTCTTCTCTCCCCACCCACCCTCCCTAAGAAGTCAAGCAATTCAACATAGGCCACATGTGTATCATTATGTATAACCCTTCCACAATACTCATGTTGTGAAAGACTAACTATATTTTGCTCCTTCCCAACCCATCCCCCTTTATTGAATTTTCTCCCTTGACCCTGTCCCCTTTCCAAAGTGTTTGTTTTTGATTACCTCCACCCCCATCTGCCCTCTCCTCCGTCATCCCCCCGCTTTTTTTTATCTTCTTCCCTCTTCTTTCCTGTGGGGTAAGACACCCAATTGAGTATGTATGGTATTCCCTCTTCAGGCCAAATCTGATGAGATCAAGATTCACTCATTCCCCCCTCACCTGCCCTCTCCCCTCCTCCCACAGAACTGCTTCCTCTTGCCACCTTTATGCGAGATAATCCACCCCATTCTATCTCTCCCTATCTCTGTCTTTCAATATATTCCTCTCTCATCCCTTAATTTGATTTTATTTCTTTTAGATATCTTCCCTTCATCTTCAACTTACTCTGTGTCCGCTCTCTCTCTCTCTCTCTCTATATATATATATATATACACACACACATACATATATACATACGTGTACATTCACTTACACATATATACATAAACATATATATATACATATACACACACACACACACATATATATATATACATATATACACACACACACACACACACACATATATATATATATATACATATTCCTTTCAGCTACTATGATATTGAGGTCTCATGAATCATACACATCATCTTTCTATGTAGGAATGTAAACAAAACAGTTCAACTTTAGTAAGTCCCTTGTGATTTCTCTTTCTTGTTTACCTTTTCATGCTTCTCTTGATTCTTGTGTTTGAAAGTCAAATTTTCTATTCAGCTCTGGTCTTATCACTGAGAAAGCTTGAAAGTCCTCTATATTATTGAAAGTCCATATTTTGCCTTGGAGCATGATACTCAGTTTTGCTGGGTAGGTGATTCTAGGTTTTAATCCTAGGTCCATTGACCTCTGGAATATCGTATTCCAAGCCCTTTGATTTCTTAATGTAGAAGCTACCAGATCTTTGGTTATTCTGATTGTGTTTCCACAATACTCAAATTGTTTCTTTCTGGCTGCTTGCAGTATTTTCTCCTTGATCTGGGAGGCAAGATTTTTTAATGGACAAAATCTTTCTGGCTAAATGCAAAATGTTTTGCTTGACCTAGGAGCTCTAAATTTTGGCTATAATATTCTTGGGAGTTTCCATTTTGGGGTTTCTTTCAGGAGGTTGCCATTGGAGTCTTTCAGTTTCTACTTTGCCTTCTGGGTCTAAGACATCTAGGCAGTTTTCCTTCATAATTTCTTGAAATATGATGTCTAGGCTCCTTTTTTGTCTGTTGTTTGTGGTTTTCAGGTTGTATAATTATTTTTAAATTATCTTTTCTCCATCTGTTTTCCAGGTCAGTTGTTTCTCTTATGAGGTATTTCACATTTTTCTCCTATTTTTCAGTCTTTTGATTTTGTTTCATTATTTCTTGATGTCTTTTGAAGTCATTAACTTCCATTTGGCCCATTTTAATTTTCAAGGAGTTGTTTTCTTCAGTAAGATTTTATACTTATTTACCAAGCTCTTTTCATATCTTTATTCCAGAACTCTCATTTGGTGTTTGAAATATTTTTTAGTTCCATTAACTCTTTCTTTGGCTTTTACAGGAATTCTTGTTGGGCTTGTGTCCAATTTGCATTCATATTTTGAGGCTTTACTTGTAGATGTTTTCAAGTCATTGTCTTTTTCTATATTTAAGTCTTGAGCTTCCTCGTCATGATAGGAGTTCTTTATGGTTGAGTTATTTTGTTTTCTTGTTTGCTTATTCTTCCAGCCTAGTTCTTGACTTTAGACTTTATGTTCGTGTTGGGCTCTGTTTCTCTCTCTCTCTCTCTCTCTCTCTCTCTCTCTCTCTCTCTCTCTCTCCCTTTCTCCCTCTCTCCCTCTCTCCCTCTCTCCCTCTCACTCTCTCTCTCTCTCTCTCTCTCTCCCTCTCTCCCTCTCCCTCTCTCTCTCTCTCTCTCTCTCTCTCTCTCTCTCTCTCTCTCTTTGTGTGTGTGTGTGTGTGTGTGTGTGTGTGTGTGTGTGTGTGTGTGCCTGGCCTGAGTTTCTTGAGCTTCTATCTTTTTATTTCCTTCTTCTCCTTTCACAGCTCAGTCTGGAGGCTGTCAAGTTTTCAATGCTTCTAAAATGGTATGTTCCAGAGAAAGACCTGTTGACTGCTCTCCTGGTCTGAGCTCTGCAAATTCAGTCTGTTGGCTTTTGTATAGTTAAGTTTTAGTAGACTCCCACTGGACTCTGTCACTGTTAGCATACTGAGAAGAGGTTCTACATGTTCAGAATGACTGAACTGCTGGCTCTGCTTTGGTCTTGGTCTCCTGCCCTGGTTATTCCACTGTGGGCTTATGTGTTAGGCTAAAGATTAGAACTGAGTCACACTCTGTTCCTGGCTCTGAGCCATACATCTGAGTCTCTGAATTTCTTCTGTGCTCAGTACACAGCTAGGGCCATTCTCATTAGCGGCCACTCCTCTTTACCCTGGGTCTACCACCCAGAATTGGGTAATAGGTTACAGAGCAACTGTTCTCGCTCTCAGAACCAGTTCACAGGTACTTTGCGTTCTCTTTCTGTGTTAGTGCTGGTGCTCTGGTGTTCAGTCTCAGCTCCCTTTCAATTCCTGGATTTTAGAATGTTCTCCCACCAAAGGGGATTGGGTTGAGCCAATCTTTGCCACTGCTGCTGTGGCCTCCTGGCTAGACCCTGCCCCAGTGTGAGCAGACCTCTCTTTCTGTCTGTGGAACATTTTATACCATTTTTATATCATTTTTAATTTCAACCAGACCCAGTCTGAATTAATGAGTAACTGGAAGAAGATCCAGGACCTGGGCTTCTTTGTTGTCTAAAGTTTGACCCTTACCTCTGTCAACAAGGCCAGATTCGACGGACCTAAGGACATCCTTTCCCCTGTTAACCATTAAGAAGACCACCTCACTTAATATTCTATGGGTATATACTTTAACTGACCTTTGTCAACACTCTTGTCTTTACAAACCTATTCCATTAAGGAAAATGTTCTTCTTGTAGCATGGTTAAACATACTTGGAGGTCATAAAAGTGAGGTAACACAGGCTTGCTGGGTCTGCTAAAATAACGTATATAAGTTTTCTCATTCCTTTGTTCAGGCAGCCAGAGCTTAAGCTCTGACTCCTTGTACGTACAAGTAAGCTAGCTTAGCTATGCTTTAAGGGAAAATAATAAACAACACGGATTTTTCTATCACCTAGCTTGTTTGCCTTCTTCAACCAAACTTTCAGGTTTAACATGTCTTATTAAGCTACCCTGACATTTTCTTAGCTTTCCTGTTCAGAATTCAATCTGGAGCATTTTCTAGGTTGTTGTGGAAGGATTCCGCTTGCTTTCTTTCCTAATTACCTTTAGCTAGAATTACTGAAGTGCTGAAACTTGAGAATAACTAAGGTCAAGGGGGCAGATTCAAGATTGCAGAGTTAGAAGAAAACATTTTTGGCTTAGTACCCCACCACTTTTCAGTTTCCTTTTGTGTGTTGCTTTCCCCCATTAAAATGTAAGCCCTGTCAGGGCAGAAACTGACTTTATTTTTGCTTTTATTTGTAACCCTAGTGCTTAGCATAGTACCTGGAACACAGTAAGTAGCTTAATGCTTCCTTCCTCCTTCCCTCAATTTCTTCCTTCCTTCTTCCTTGCTTACTTCCTTGCTTCCCTCCCTCCTTTTTTCTTCCTTTTTTCTTTCCTTCCTTCCTCCTCTCCTTCCCCCTCTTCTTCTCTCCTTTATTCATTCCTTCTTTCCCTTTGTTTGAGGCCATCCCCTCTCCCACTCTACCTTCCCTTTCAAACTTATCTCCTTCCCTCCATATACCCTACCTGTTTCACTATTACTACTACTATATATTCTTTTAATTTCATTTTTTTAAGTTTTAAAAAAGAGACCTTTCTTTGCCCAGACTGGATGGGAGTGAGGGTGATGAGATACCTCATAGTGTTTCTTCCCCTAGACAGTGTTTTTGTGAATGCTCAAGCACATAACTTGCCTCCCACACACTCTCTCCCCACCCCTGTCACATATACCATTAGCTCTTAGGGATAGACTCTTTTTCCACTTCCAAGATTTATGGACTTAAACATACAAAACAATTTGAAAAAAGCTTCTTTACATTTCTAATGTTGTTCTCTGTGTCTGTCTTTTAAAATCTCTTCAGTTCTGGTTTTTTCAATAGGAGTGTTTAGAAGCCCTGGATTCTGAGAATTTTTTGTTTTTCTTTAGATCTGTAATTTATTACAAAATGAAGAAACACCCTTTGTTAATACTAATTAACAATTATTGTGCAACTTATAGGCTTAGAGAGTTGGCTAGGTCACTAAGTGGTAGTCAGTCATCTTTCCCAGGGTCACACAAATAGTTTGCCAGAGATGGGACTTGAACACAGGTTATCTTGACTCAAAGGCCAATTCTCTATTCACCATACAATTCTTCCTCTCATTAACAATAGCTTGTTATGTTAAAGGTCCTCCTTTTCACATATAGAATTATGATTCTACAGGATGTTATTCTTGGTCACAAGCCACTTTCTATGTTTTTGGTAGGTCATATGCCAATATTTTCTTTCCTTTCTTCTATTTGATGTGTAGTCCTGCACAATTCTGACTGATGTTTCATGGATGCACCAGTGGCCACGATGGTAGGGAATTAGTCACCTTCCTTCTTCTCTTGAACCAGTCTACCAATTTGAGGGCCAGGGTGGGGGGCAGGGGGCAGTAACTTACCCTTCCTCAACCCAATCCCCTTGCCTATTTTCCAAAAGGTTTTGGGCACTCACTCTCAGCTAGATGCTGAGTTCTCTCTCTCATTCCACTTCTCTTAGAGGTAACACTGAATCCCACTTCACTCTTATCCTGGAACCTCTTCCCAACAGTCATTGATGGAGGGAGACCATTTGCCTATTCATTACACTCAACTTCCTTGGGACCTTGCCATCTTGGCCTTCTACTTTACCTGATGAATCCTAAGCACCTAGTCTTTCCATCTGCCGTAAATTGGAATTTTCCATTATGTGCTGTTTTACCCATTTAAAATGTGAGATCTTTTAGAACAGGATTGAAAACCTGCTTTTCCATTTTTAACCCCAGTGCTTGGTACGTAGTAAGTAGGTTGTTACTATGTGCTCTTCCATTCCATTCTCATGGGTCCTTATTACCTTCAGGATCAAATGTAAAATGCTGTTTGGCTTTTAAAGCCCTTCAAAACTTGGCCTCTTCCTACATTCTAATCTTCTTACACCTCCCTCTTCTCCATGTATTTTGTGATTCAGTGCCCTTGGCTTCACACAGGACACTCTATCCCTTCACTGTCCATTTTCACTGGCTACCTCCCATGTCTGTCATTCTCGCCCTTCTCATCACCAACTCCAGCCTTTCCTGGCTTCCTTAAAATTCCAGCTAAATCCCACCTTCTGCAAGAAGCCTTCCTGATTTCCCTAGTGCCTTCTTTCTGTAATTATCTTCAATTTATACTCTATATATCTTGTTTGTAACATAGTTATTTGCATATAGTCTCTCCCATTAGACTGTGAATTCCCTGAGATTAGAAAGTGCCTTCCCCCCTTTCTTTGTATCCTCAGTCCTTAGCACAGTGTTCGGAATATATCAATTGCTTAACAAATACTTGTTCATTCGATCTATAATCTACATCTTCCTTGTAATACATAAGTAATATATACGTATAAATATATAAATAAATATGATAGATCATACATATATGTATATGTGTTTTAATAACTTAAAACCTTAGTAAGACTTCTGGAACACCTTGTATGTAAACCTATCGCAGGGGATTCTGGATCTTGCCATATTGTTGTTGTTTGCCCTTTGTTTTCAAAAAGGATCAATAAAATTATGGGGTGATGCCTTGACTTGTTGTGTGAATTGGATTTGAGTGAGGCAGAGTTGTGCAAAGTTGGCAGCTTCACTCTCTCTTACTGGGTCATTGAAGTCCAATGGGAAAACAAAAGTCAAGGTGACTAGTGATGGCCCGGGATACAGTAGACCTTGGCATCTTTGATGTCTCTAAGCGCACCACAGCACCTGTTTCAGCTGCATATTTGGGGCTTCTTTGTGGTGGTCATCTGTGAATTCTTACCAAGCTACACTCTGACTTCTGGATCATCTGGGAAACTTTTCAGTTTCTGATAAATTTTCTTTCATGAGTTCTTGAAGTGTGGTACTTGGGCTTTTTGCTTTAATGTGCTCTTATCATGTCATGATTTTTAGATTCTCTTTTTGCCTTGTGTTCCAAGTCCATTGTTTTTGCTATTAGATATCTCACATACTGTTTCAGTTTTTTTTAAAAAAAATACAATTTGCTATTGTTTCATTTTGGGATTGTTTCATTCATTTTTTTTCTGGGTGTCCTCTATGTTTAAATTTCACAACTTTCATTCTAGGCAGTCTATCTCATCCTTCATCTATCTCTTCTTTCTCTCTTTATTGGGTCCTCCAACCTCTCACAGAATCCTTGTGGGCATTCCATATTCTTTTCTCAGGTTACTGCATAATTATTCTTTTGACATCTTATTCTAGAATTCTTCCTCCCTGCCCCATATTTCATTGCTTAGTTTTCCTCTGATTTTTTTCCTCAGTCCCTCCATTTTCCATTTCTCCAACCCTGTACCTTGGAGGTCTTAACTCATGAAATTCTCATTGCTGAGCTAGTGAAAGACTGATTAAATTGCTGCTGAGGGTAAGAAGAAATTGGTGAAGGCTCTTGGTTATTGCCCATCTTATGTGTAGTTTTAAACTTTCTTGACTCAGTGGCTCAAGAAAGTACTCCTTTAAGCAAGGAACATGGAACAAAAATTCCTCTGTAAAAGGTGCTCCTAAATACATTGGATTTTAGGGTGCTTGGTGAGCGCCAGAGACAAAAGAACCCCATCAGGATACTCAAATTCCTTCAATCTTGTGTTTCCTTACTTGCATATGCAATTTATTGCTTTCTATTATTTTTTGCTTCATGTCCCCAAATTTCTGAAATTTCTCCCTGTTTCCAAAAATTATGATTTTTATCCATAACATTCATTTTGGTTCAAATAAAAGTTTTTTTGTAGCACTCTAGCCCCTTGGACTAGAAAGATTTTGTCCTCCTGAGCAGACATGGGTGTTCTAAGCCCATGCCTGCCGTCCCATTTAGCTAATCATGGCCTTAGAGTCTCTGAATCCAAAAACAAACATGTCTGACAACCAACAGGAATGGGACTTTTCTTAAATAAATAAGGAAAACTTTTGTAACATACTTGATGTTGCAACCCCCAAGTCTTCCAACAGACAACTTCAGGCTCAGAACTAAGGAATCACTGCTGTAGTGGGTAATTGCTGGGCCTGGAGTTAGGGAGACCTAAATTGAAATCCAGTCTTAGGCATTTACACAAGTTGAGTGACCCTGGGCAAGTCACTTACCCTTAATTTGTCTCAGTTTTAGCAACTGTAAAATGGGGATAATAATAGTACCTACCTACCAGGGTTGTTGTGAGGATCAAGTGGTATACTATTTATGAAGGGCGTAGCTTGTTTCCTCCCTTCCTTCTTGACCTCTTGAGACTTCTGCTGGCTCTAAAGAATATTGCTTTGTTGTTGCTCAGTTGTGTCTGACTCTTTGTGACCCCATTTGGGGTTTTCTTGGCAGAGACACTAGAGTGGTTTGCCATTTCCTTCTCCAGCTCATTTTACAGATGAGGAAGCTAAGGCAAACGGGGTTAAGTGACTTGTCCAGGGTCACACAGCTAATAAGTGTCTGAGGCCAGATCTGAACTCATGAAGATGAGTCTTCCTGACTTCAGGTCCAGCACTCTATCCCATGCATCACCTAGGATATTCTCTAGGTTATGTAAATTCTATACATGAGCTATTTCCTTCCTCCCTTTTGTAGTGGTTAGTTTGCCACAAAAATCACTCACTCATTTAGAAGGCAATTGAAGCCAAGTTTATGAAATAGGGATAGGCAAATCTGATTAACCCCCCCCCACCTCGACAATTTCTTCAGGTGCCAAAGCAATGTTAATTCATCTTTTGTATTTATACTAAGAAGATAGAAAGAATAATCTTTCATAATTTTAAATTCTAAGAGGTGGCTAATAATTTTCCGGGTTCACTTGGGTACTTAGTTATCTCTATACCTACTTTTCACCAATATAAGTAAGGCAGATACTTAAAAAAAAAAACAAACAAACTGGTATTTCTGGAGGTATAGGTATGAGGCTAATGCCAAATAGGTTTATTGTATTTAGAAAAAGAAAAAAGCACACTTAAATGTTAAAGGTTTATCATCCAAAAGAAGGAGATAGTTAAGCCTTTGTTTCTTCAATGACAACTCCCAGACCCACGGCCCAAGCCTCGGGTAATCCAACCAAGATGTTGGAAGGCAGAGTACACAGTTGTCCCCATCAGTCCTAGGAGAGCAAAGGAACCCACCATGCCTCGATTCCGCTTGCTGGGTTCTATAAAAGAAGTAAGAAGAATGAGTTAGCCAGGAGATTTCAAGTTCTACCCTTGACACACATACCATGAAAGTGTCTTAGGGTTATCAGGCACTTGGTCTTCAGGAGGCTAACACAGAAAACCATAACTGCAGGCTAAAGCCGTTATCAGTACTTGGCATACTAGACAGAAACAATATCATGAAACAGCACTGCAGGGTACCTGACAAGACAGGGCAGGAGTTCATGGCCCTGCTTCTTTGGAGTAGAATTCTTCCCCTGTGCACTCCTACTTTTCCATCTTTTTCTTTTTTTTTTAACTTTTGGCTTTGGGGAAACTCACCATAAACAAGTTTGAACTTGAAAATATTTTAGATCACTGATCTAAATCTCAGTCTAGTACATCCTCCCAGCCCCTATCTCCATTCTCATCCCCACTAAAGCCATGCTCAGCTGAAAGAAGATTGAGTAGGTTATCCATTAAGGGAACACCTATATATGGATGCACACTCATGTGAACATACTCACCTCCTGTGTAGTAGCCATAAGCATAAAGTACACGTCCAATTATCCATGCAATCCCCAAACCAGACACTAAGCGCTAAAACAAAATTAGATTCATTTCAGCATCATAAAAACAGAAAAACATTAGACTTAATACCTAATATTTGGTGGAGTTTTTACAAAAGTTTTACCTTTTAGAATTTGGCATATTTATATACTTTGGTTATATAGTCAAATATCTTCCCTTCATTCAAAAGTTGGGTCCATTTGAGAAGTCGGGTAGCTAAGTGGTACAGTAGACGGGCCTGAAGTCAGGAAGATGAGAGTTCAAATCTGGCCTCAGACATTAAGACTTTGGGATGTCACTTAACCTCTGTTTGTCTCAATTTTCCCATCTGTAGTATGGGGATAATAGTACCTACCTTCCAAGGTTGTCGTGAGGATCAAATGAGGTAATATTTGTAAAGTACTTAGCACTTTCTACTGTACTTAGCACAGTGCCGAGCATATAGTAGGCACTTATAGAAATTTTATTATTATAATCTCAGCTTCCTTTGCCCCAGAAATGCTGAACTGCAGATGGAATTCAGATGTGCTAATATTCTATGGATCTGGGAAAACTTGTGTAAAGGAGGGGGTGATAACAGGGTAAGAGGGGGTGCTAACGGAAAAGATGGGATTTGTAGAATGGGCCAGGTGGGCTGCTGACAGCAGAGGCTACAGTCATGAGCTTAGACAACCTTTGGGATTACCTCAGTTTGTGTGCTCCTGCTGAATGAGGTGTTAAGCCTTCATGTTTCTTTCATTTCTTTACCATGTCATTCTTTAGATCTAAGTCATGTAAACATATGGTGCTTATCTTCGAAGACAGTGTGAGAGGTTGTTTTAAGTATATCTAGCTTTCGCTGTACTGCTTTCTAATTTTCCCAGGTTTTTGTCTAATAGTGAATTCTCATCCTCGTAATTGGGGTCTTTGGGTGATTCAAACATTAGACTACTGTGTTTGTTTGCTGGTGTACGTTGTATATCTGATTGGTTCCGTTGACTAATCTGTTTCTGAAATACAATAATACTATTGTAAAAACAACTTTGAAAGACTTAAAACTCTGATCAAGGCAACTATGACCCACTATTATTCCAAAGGGTCAATGAAGTGTGCTACCTAGTTCCTGATAGGTGATAAACTCTGTACGCAGAACAAAACATATTTTTGGAACATGGCCAATGTGGTAATTTATTTTGTTGGACTACGCATATTTCTTACAGGAGTTGTCTTTGTCTTTTTTTTTCCTTCTCCAATGTGAGGAGGTGGTGGGAGGGAAAGAACATAGATTTCTGTTCATTGAAAAAAAATTGTGCTAAATAAAGACTTCATTTTTTCACTAAAGTACTTATTGTATCACCTAACTGGACCTATATGTACAAAAATATTTATAGCAGCTCTTTTTGGGGGGGGTATTGCAAAGAATTGGAAATGAAGGGAGAGCCCACATATTGAGAATACCTAAGCAAACCATGGTATATTAATGTAATGGGATATTATTGTACCATGAACAATAGACAATCTCAGAGGAAACTAGAAAGACCTCTAAGAACTAATGTGGAATGAAATGGATAAAAATGAGGTGAATAATTTTTACAGTGACAACAAATTATAATGGCTTTGGAAGACTTTAGAACTCTGATCAAATGCAATGGCAAACCACGAACTCCAGAGGACTGAAGATGAAGCTCTTGACTCGGAGGTGACAGACTTAAAACAGAGAATGAGACACAATTTTTGGACATGACCAATGTTGTTTTGCTGGACTATGAATATTTGTTATCTTTTTTTCTTTTACTGTTCAGTTAGGGGAGGGCAGTAGAATACAGAGATAATACATTTATAAAAATAAATAAAAAGAAAATACTACTTACAGGATGGTAAATGCCTCCAACAGCTAGAAAGAATAAATAGGGAGGATACACTTCCAATCTGAAACACAAAACATTTAAGATTAATTTTGCTTCAGAAATGGAAGTCTTGTTTAACAAGTTTTCAGCAGTAGAACATCTTGACCTAGCACCCTCTCCTTCCTTCCCCTCCCCCCCAAAAAACCCCCAATGGGTTGCAAAGGATGGATTAAGCCACTGGCACCCACCCGGGGAGTTTAGAGGTCACTCTTTCCCTCCTCCTTTGTAGGGAATCAAGGTCTACTCACAGTATGTTAAAGAAAGGTGCTATACAAATTTACATTTGGAATCGTATCTGGTCAAAGGTTTTCAGGATGTTCTGATCCCTGGTGTCCTACTTTCTTAGCAACTATTCCTTTTTTTTTTTTTTTTTACGAAATTGTTTATTGCTGCACCCTTCCCCCACAACATACAATTTAGCACTCTTCAATAAATATATATACCCCCAGTACCCTCCTTCACACATGCCAAAAAATTAAGCAGACTTCCTCATACAGCAACTGTGATTGATAGAGTAACGTTATATACCCAAAGTCCCCCAAGTCTCTGCTGTTATCCCTAAACTATGCTCCAATATCAGTCCTCTGGAACCAACACTGGATTTGATCTCCCGTAGCTATTCTCACCAGAGTTCCTATGCCTACCTAGAAACAGTCACCATGATC
Source organism: Trichosurus vulpecula (assembly GCF_011100635.1). NCBI lineage: Eukaryota > Metazoa > Chordata > Mammalia > Diprotodontia > Phalangeridae > Trichosurus > Trichosurus vulpecula. Next base: position 58,771,287 of record NC_050576.1, on the reverse strand, counting down.
ATACTCCTCTCACTTAGCACTGAAAGATCACTGTTTGCAAAGAGGTCAGAGGGCACAAACAAACCTTATGGCACACACTGATTTCAATATTTTTGACACATAGTCTCTTGCTGCGCTCATGATCAAAGCCTTTCTAACCTGGTAGGATCTGCCAGCACTTATGGCCCATTGGCATAACCCTAGAGATCCCAGGATCTTAAAGGAAGTTTTGGAACAGGAGGTAGAATGCTCAGGACTTTAGAAATTTCTCTGATTGCCTGATGGGGAGAGAAACCAGAGCCCCATGCACAAACCCCATACTCACGTATTCTGGTGGGCTCGCTGAATGCAGTTGAAAATGTGCCCATTTTCAGGATCGGTACTGTACATGTTGGGATACTAAAACAATAACAGAACACGTGTTAGTCCCAATATCACAGGTTCACATAATTTAGTGCAAATTTTGGAATAAGGAATCTTTTGACAGATATTCAACCTCCCCCCTTTATCCTCCAGCTCTTCAAATGCTTTGCTTACTGCAAGGCTCAGACATGAAGCTTTTCCTGAGGCAGCCCCCCTTCCTCCAGTTACACTGTATTTCTTTACATAGATACATATTGTTTCCTGGGAGAATGTAAACTCCTTGAGGGCAGATATTTTTATTTTGTCTTTCTATTTTAAGCATATTGATTGATTCAGCCTTTCCTTAGACATTTCTAATAATGGAAAACTCACTAATATTTGAGTAAGAGCTAATCTGTTCTATGTTAACCAGAAAGAAACAAAGCTTTGGGTCAGTGCTAGCCTTAGAGCAAGGGGGTAGGGTTGGTAAAAGGAATTTAAAGCTGGCAAATAACATAGTTTTAAAATGACATAGTATAACCTTAGATTCCAGATTGTGTTCAAAGACTAGCCATTCTTCAGATCTTTATTTTACAAGGGATTGTTCTAGGCTTTGATGGTGAAATATAGAAAGTGAGAGTCCCAGATTCTATGGAGTTTATAGTCTAAGAGGGAAGAAGTAAGACTAAAGCCAGGGAACCAAGTTAGGAGGCAATAGCTACTGTCCAGGCCAGAGATAGTGAGGGTCAAAGCTGGGTGGAACAAAATCTTAGGGGAAGTTATAGGTAATGAAGTCAAGGACACAGGTGATGGGGTTAGCCCTGGAAAGGAAGGCCTTTCTTCTGGGACAGGAGGAAAGGAAAAGAGAATGGGTAAAGATGAAGAGAAATCAAGTAAGAAGGGAGTTGGAAGAGCTCAGGGCTGATGGTGCTGATCATTTTACTAAAGTAGGAGGTGCTACCATTTGTACAGAAGAACATGGAGTTAAGGGCCTGAGAAGAGAAATCTCTTCCTTGGTTAGTTAAGTGTTATACCAGAGGGAATCTTCCCTAACATTTAAGAGCTTCCATTACCTCATCACAAGCCTATGCTGCATTTTTGGTGGGGAGGGAGGAGGAAAGGAATTTTTATTTCATTTAATCCTGAATTTGAAATCAAAGGAACATTTCCATATGCCAAAATAGAACAGAAAGAGCTGACTGTACACAAAGCTATGAATCTCCATTATGTATCACTCTCTTTTCCTTTAAGAATAATAAAATCAATGTCTATATTGCAATTTAAAATGTTAAGTCTCTCATAGGGGAAGGTTTAAAAAGCTAAGTGGCACAGCCAATTAAGAAGTTAAAGGTAAACACTAGAGGTATGAAAGTATGGGAAGAAAAAAAACCAAGAACAGAGATAGTTTTGAATACTTCAATTTTTGCTTTCAAATGAAAAATACACAACCCTCCCCACCAAAAACCCCATGACTTTCTTTAGAAAGATGGAAAATATTCAGTTTTGCTGCTTATGTTGTTGAGTAAGTGATTTAATTAACATCTCAGGTGCTTAAATTCCTTGTCTGTATACCGAGGAGCTCGAAACAGAGAATCCTTAAGATCATTTCAATGGCTAGATTTTGTGGTGGTGACAGTCTCTACCAGGGCATGCTTCAGTTTTTTGAAGTGTATGATAATGATAGATACCAATGCACAGCCAAGGAAAGGGAGGGAGAACCCTGAATGAACTTCGAGTCAGAAGGTTTCAGCTATTCAGTAGCTGTATAACAATTTCAAATCCTCAGTTTCTTTCCCTGTAAAGTGGGGGAAAAAATAGTTGTGCTATTCATCTCACAGGATTATGGTGGGGGAAATGATAATCAAAAAAAGCCACTCATATATAAAGTCTTATTTATAGACCAGGAAAGGGATTTTGGAGGCTCTCTCACCTCAAAAGTTATCATAAGCAGGCACAAAGGGCCAGTGATGTGTCAGAACATGGGCTGGATTAGATCAAGTTCCAAAGGGCAAAGTTTGCACTCCATGATTTTGCCAAAGTTTTTCATCTCGATCCCTCCCCAACTCCTTTTTTTTTTTTTAAACAAGCCTTCTGGATCCATAAACCTATTGTGAAGACTGAATCTAGGAAACACGATAACTTTGGTTTACATTTCTTAGCTCTGACCACGACTTGCCACCTTCCTTCTTAGGTCCTTCAGTAAAAACTTTCAGCCTCCCAGAAGCTTTGGCTTGGAAGGTCTGCACCAGCCCTAAGTAAATTTTCATTGTCAGTATAATGATGGTGATGGAGGAAAAAGGTGGGGGGGAGGAAGGAGGAGGGAGATGGAAGAGGAGGGAAGGAGGAGGAAAGAGAGAGGAGGAAGGACAGAGGAGGAGGGAAGGAGGAGTGGGGGACGGGGAGAAGAGTGGAGGGAGTTTAGTTCCTTCTGTTTGGAAATTTTTTCCTTTTTCTATAAGCTGACAAAAATCAAAGATGCTATGTTCCCTAATAGTCAGCAGGTAGTACCTCCGTTTGTTAGACAAATGAAATACCATTAAAAAGTGAATTCAGTTAGTAAATTTGTAGCTGCCTGAGTAAACTGGTTATAATGTTCCAAGTTACTTTACTAAGGTTTGGTATACTTTAATATGTTTTATTTTTAACAAAGTAACCTAAATATGTAAAAAGTTCTAAAAAAAAATTTGCCAGGGCATCTAGGTGGCACATGGATAGAACACTGGCCCCGGAATTAAGAGGACCTGAATTCAAATCTGGCCTCAGACACTTATTAGCTGTGTGACCGATGACAAGTCATTTAACCCTTTTTGCCTCCAAAAATAAATAAATAAAAGGAAATTTAACTAAATAATTCATTTGAGGGAAAAGAGTCTCCATCCTCACTCCAAATAGAAGGAGTCCCAAAAGTCTTAAGGTTTAAGTTTTAACTTAAGACTTTTGGGATACCACATCATCACATACACATCAATGATTTCAGAAAATAGATATCACTAGTAAAGCCTGGAAAACTGTGTTATGGCAATACTATTGTGGCCCTGAGCATAATCTACACCAGAATCCTCCTTCCCACTCCCCCAACGTGTATAGTCAGTACGCATCTTTGGTGGATGCTACGTGGAGGCTTTCCATCCTGGATTTTTTTTGGGGGAGGAGAGGGAGAGAGGAGGAGAGAGGAGGAGGAGAGAGAGAGAGAGAGAGAGAGAGAGAGAGGGAGAGGGAGAGAGCGAGAGAGGGAGAGAGAGAGAGAGAGAGAGAGAGGGAGAGAGAGAGAGAGAGAGAGAGAGAGAGAAAGTGTGTGTGTATGTGTGTGTGTAGGACGGAGTTGATGCCACTCCTAGGCCAGCTTTAAAGGTGCTACCATTTACTATTCAACCTATGGCTACAAATTCTTGTTCAGGGTAAGGTTGGCAGGGGAGGTGCCAAGCTGGCTTCACCACACCCTTCTCCCAGGGCAGGCACTTTGGGAGTTGGCTTCCATACAGTGATTAGACTTAACGTGCCCCACAATTCCCTCCAGTACAAAGCTGACTCATTGAGGCTAGCTAGCTTCCCTTGTTAGTCAAAATTTCCCTATTTTAAATTCTTGAAGCAAAGTCAACATACTGAGTTTGAGAGTGGGGGTGGGCAGAACCCCGCCCAGTTTCTACTCTTTTGTTACAAACTGCTTGAGGAATGCTAGCTGGGCTTCAGACACTCTTAGGTCCCTTGGTGCAGTGCACTGTGGTAGATAGTGAGGGAACAAACATCAGTTCTTCTAGGGAGCTTGAAACTAATACTTAGGATGGCTCATATTTATTAAATGCTAGAGGGTTTATAAAATGCTTTCCTTCAAAGAAGAGATATAAGAAGTTACTTCTCCCTGCTCCTTTGCAAGCGGGGGTGTGGGGTAGGAAGTTGCTTATTTTACTGGAGTGAAACACTGCATATGCAGATTTCTCCTCAATATATTGCTTGGCTTTGCCCAATATTTTCTTTGTCTCCTCAAAAAAAACTGTATTTATTTATTTATTTTTTGGTTACAAGGGGTGATTCTCCAGAAGTGAAGGGGGCAGGAGACAGGGGAAAATCTAGGCTCTATACAAATAAAATATATCAATTAAAAATCTATTAAAAGCAAAACACATACCTCACAATAACCTTGTGGCTAGTGCTAGCGTTATTTTTTTTCCTCGCATTTTAGAGATAGAAAAACAAGCCCAGAGGCTGACCTGATGACATCCAGCTGACGAGTGTCAGAGCTGGGCCTGGAATTGGTTTTTGCTAACTCCAGGTCCAGGGCTCTCAAATATCAGTTTGCTATCTGGTGATCCTGGTAAAGGATCAAGGCCAGCCATAATTTCCAAACTCAGGCTAAAATTTAATTTCACTGATTCTTACTCCATTATTCCAAAACAACTTAATGAAGCTATTTTCTGAGTAGGGTATCGAAGCCTGGCACCCAGCACTATGCCTAGCGTATGCAGGCACTTAATAAATGCATGCTAATTGACTGCAGAATTATGAATCATACTCTAAAAATATATTTGGCTTAGAGCCTTGTTAACTGCAGATCCATAAAAATAAAATCATAGTGCCATAATACTAGAGCTAGAAGGAACCTCACTTTTCCAAAGAGAACACTGGGAGGTTAAGTTACTTGCCCAGGGTTACACAGGTTAGGTGGCAGAGGTGAGATTTGAACCCAGGTCCTCTGTTATGTGTTACCATGTTGTATGCCTTCCACATGGCAGATAAACATTCAATCCTATTTTGAGGTAACTAAGTGTTTCACTCCTCCTTATTTTCCCCTGTCGCAATATCCAATGGTAACATGTCCTTGCAAAAGTTGCCACCATTGCTAGCCTACCCCTCTCCACCTTTGAGAGCCAGAGGCTTGGAAGCTAGCCTGTAAAAAGGAGCAGCTCCTACCCTTCACTTACCTCCACCTTGTACTTCCTCCGGGCCTTGCCTACATTGATGGCAAGATGAGTGACCAATATGAAACTGGCAGCTCCAGTGAGAATCACAAAACCATATTCCTTTGAGAGGACTGCCATCTTGGCACTGTTGGAAAAAGAAGCAACCATTAGGATGTTAAGGAATAACAGTCTAGTTCTCAGTGTAGTTGGATGAGGCATTGGGGAGGATTAAAAGAGGAAGCTTGAACCAATTTTCATATAATGGAAGACTGAATGGATAAATTAATTTTATTATTGAATAAATGTATTATTATTTATAAAAAGCATTTCATAAGCACTGACTGCATGTAACATATTGTGCTACACCCTGAAGACAGAAATAAAAAACCAAGATGGTACTTACTCTCAATGAGCTGACATTCTAATGGGGCTGGCAACAGAGGTGGGGGGGTTTCAGGTAGAAAAGGTTAGGGAATTTGGGGTGCAGTGGTAAAGCAGATATATTTAATGTCATCTTCACTGATAAAGCCACATATAATTCTGATGAATGATTGGATCTTGCCAAGGAGTTTGGAGGTGAGAACGTTCTTTTTTGAATCTTCAATAGCATGGAGGGGACAACATGAAAGGCAATATGAACTGGGGATTAAGGGACCTGAGCTTGAATACTGACTCTACTTACTAGCTGTGTGTTTGTGGGCAAGTCACACAATCCCTCTGTCTTAGTTATCATCTGTTACTTTACAGGGTGCTGGGCTTGAGGAGAGTGCTTTATATACTTTAAAGTTCTATGGAAATGCTACACACTACTATACGCACACCAAAACACATATGAAGGACAGGCAATATGATAGAGTGGAGAGACCAACCCAGAAGACCTGGGTTCAGGTCCTGACTCCTATAAATACTAGCTGTGGAGACCATGGACAGGTCACAAACTTGCAGCACTCCAGGCAATTCTAAAACCAAGTAATAGATAGTTACTGACCCATGAAATTAGGACAAAATAGTATATATTTTTATTTTACTGCATTCCTCCATGTACTCTACATTTCAGTCATCTAGGATTGTACCCTCAAACACGCTGTATTTTATCTCCATTATGCCCTTCATTCTATACCCTATGCCCGGAGTGACTCATTTCCTCCTTCTTTGCCCGGTGAACTCCTATCTAACCTTTAAAGTACAACTAAATTTTACAACTTCCCCGACACCTTTTCTGTGTTCTTTAGATAACAATGACCTCTCCTATCTACATCATTACGTAGTATCTGGTCTTACATTCATTATATGTTCCTGTATTTTAGTTATCTGGGTATATGTCATATCCTTGCTAGGCTGGACACTCCATGAGGGCAGGAATTGTGTGTTCTCTAAATTTTATATTTTCTCTAACAAATGGATATTTACAGAGTAAGCACTTGGTAAGTCTTCATGGAATTAAATACGAGTATTGGTCATGCAAAAATAGCAAGAAAAAGTCAACCTGTGTTTTTATAATGCTCTTAGTAGGTAAATATCCCTGTTAGGGAGAAAAGGTATAGATGACCTTTGGAAAGGATGTACAACACAGATTTTCTAATACCCCAATAAAGATTTTTTATTACCTACCATCTGCTTAGTACTGTTGGAACATGCATGAGTAATAAGAAAAATAGTTAACATTTATATAGTGCTTACTACGTGCCAGGCACTGTACTAATCCTTTTACAATTACTAGCCTCAGTATTAAAGCCTCACCACAACCCTAGGAGGTAGGTGCTGTTATCATCCCCATTTTACAGATGGAACAACTGAGGCAGGCAGAAGTTAAGTGACTTGCCCAGGGTCACACAGGTAGTAAGTGTCTGAGGCCACATTTGAACTCAGGTCTTCCTGACCCCAGGATTGTACAGATTATCAAGTCCAGAAAAAGCCAACAAAATCTGGCTTTTCATGGAGAAAAGAAGGGTTTTGTGGGGTTTTTGGACAGAGGTTCACATGAATTGTGTTTTATGTGGAAACTCAGACAGAACAGCTCAGCTTCTAAATCATTAAACCAAACACAGAAATGCAAAAGGTTCTCCCTGCCCTGCTCCTGTATGATGGCCAGATCCCAGCAGGGGCCAAGGCTGGCAGCACTGCCTCCTCCATGACTGTGCAACTGGCAGCTATGCCTGTGAAAGGCCTGCTCAGCAGGGCCCAGAGATTGAACAGACAAGGACTGCGGCCCTTTCCCAGCAAGGTTTTTCATCATTTCTAGAATTTAGAAAATAAGTTAGAGAATAAAAATATAATTGGAGTAGCAATTATTAATAGAATAGCATCAATTCAAATTTATATTGCATTTTACAGTTCCAAAGGCAAGATTTTATATATATATGTATATACATACATATAGATGTATATATAAAATTATGTGTGTGTGTATGTGTGTGTGACAGAGATAAAGAGACAAGAATAGAGAGACAGAAACAGAAAGACAGAGAGACCTGTACATCTCCCTCTATGAATAACAACCTCCTTTTAATGCTCAGAATAGCCCCACATGTTATCTTTCCATCTTAAAGATGAAGACAGGTTCAGAGTAATTTTCCAAGGTCACACAGCAGGTAAGTGCTGACTTTGGGACTCAGAGTCAGTTCTGATTTTAAGTTTGGCTAGCAACAAAAATTACATTGCGAATGGCATTAATGAAGGGTCCTTACACTGTTCCCCCTCTCCCAACACAATGATACCTTGTAGACAAAACAGCTTCAATTCTTCTACACATATTCTTTGAGTTATTCCTCTGCCTAGATGTAAGCAAGTTTGCTTTAGTCTTTTTCAAGTTTGTAAATGAACTAGACAATCCCATTCCAAGTCACATAGTATTATTCAATTTTAACAATTTTTAAGCGGTCACTATGTACAACATACTGTATGAAATAGGCCCCATGGTGTAGAGAACAGGATGCTAGACTTGGAGTTACAAAGACCTGGGTTCAAATCCTGTCCTATTCACTAACTATGGGACCCTCAGCACGCTACTTAACCTCTAAGCCTCAATTTCCTCATTTGTAAAATAGAAAAAAAATGAAAAAGAACCTGCTTTCAAGATGCTTAGGTTCTTCTGGGAGTATGCAATATGTAGACAATTATGTTACATGAAAAATCAAGGCTCCCAAGAATACTAATTGGAGTGGGGGAAGTCTGAAAAGGCCACCTAAAAGAGGCAGCAAGGTTAGCTTCACCTTGAAAGTAGACAAGGAGAGGTAGGAATGAGGAAGAACTACATTTTGGTCATGCGGGATGACTTTCACAAATGCACCCAGTCAGGAGAGAGGATGTTGAGTTCAGGGAATGAATAGCTCGTAGTCCAGTTTGACTGAAATACAGTTTATTAAGGGGAGCAGTATGAAATGAGTTCTGAGAAGGTAAGATCATAGATTTAGAGCTGGAAGGGACCTTGGAGTTCATTTAGCCCAACCTCTCAATTTTACAGATGGGAAACTGATGAGGTGAAGTGACTTGTCCAAGATCTAGATGTGACCTTAGTTACTGACTCCAAATTCAGGGCTCTTTCCACTGCACTACATTGTGTCTAGGTAAAAATCAAATTGTTGGGGTCCTTAAATGCCTAAGGCATTTGTATTTTAGCCTAAAGACAATGTGGAATCCCTAAAGGTTTCTTAGTAGGGAGATGATATGGTCAGATTCCTGCCTTAGGAAAATTATTTTGGTGGAAGTGTGTAGTATGAATTGGGGACAGAAGATGAGATAGGGAGAAAAAAATAGAAGACTCTAACCTACAGACCAGCTTGAAGTCATTGAACGACCCATAGAAAGGTAGTCTAAAAAATAGAAGGGTGCCAATTTGTTGACCTCCTCCCCCCCTTTTTAAGGGCACATGGTGGGAGTTGGGGAAGTTAGTACCCTTAGAATAGGCAAAGAATACTCAGGAAACCTTCTTTGTACAAATGTCACTAATTGACATTCCAGAAGCTTGATATTTACATGGATTTGCATATAAGTTCCTCTCTTAAAATGCTAATGGTTTCTGGAAGGAACAGAAGTGACAACTCTGTTAATCAGCCTTTCTTGATGGAAGCTGGATTTTGTTACATTGAGACTGGAAACCATGACTGGAAAAAATGAAGGAGGCAGGAATAATTTTGAAGCAGAGGAACCCCCCCCCCCTTTCTCTCTCTCTCTTTCTCTCTCTCTCTCTCATTTGCTCCACTGGCATTGTCCTTGTAAACATTTTTAATAGTGCATAGGGAGTGGAGAAATGGCAAGGGATGATGGGAAACAAACAAAAAAAAACCCTCACACAAAGCACAATTCACTCTAGATTTAAAACAACCTGATCGATAGTTGCTGAATTCTTGCTCCTTGGCAGTCACAACCACTCCCTAGAGAGTACTTGTCATAGAGTTAACAGATATCTTAAAGCCAACTTACTGAGTTTGAGTAGCCGATAAAACAAAGGCATATATCTACTCCCTTTGGGCACTGAACATTGGTTTTTCCTTGTGCTGGGCATACCATACATTTTGTCACTCTTGTATGATTTTTTGTTAGTCAATTCATTCTTTCAATTGCATTAGGACCTCTTTGAGGACAAGGACTTTGTTCCTTGGGCTTTTTTTTTAAGTTGAATGTTTAAAAGGAAGGGTTGCTTAATTAGCTGGTACTTTTGTTGCAGGAGTGTCATTCCATACTATGCAATATTATAGAATTACATGGCTGGGAGACACAAGTAGAAAGCCTTGAGAGTTGATAGGATCACAGATTTAGCCAACCCTCTCATTTTAAAGATGAGGACACTGAGACAGAGAGATGAATCGTTTTGTCCAAGGGCCCACACATATAGTAAGTGGTAGAGTTGTGATTCAAACTTCAGTTCGGTGACCCAAGTTGAGTGCTCTTGAGTCCACAGGAAGAGACTGGATAATCCATTTTGTTATACAGGGGATTCCTTTCTGATACGGCTTATAGATGGCTGCTTAAGTCCCTTCCAACTATCAGATTCTGTGTTTTGAGTCGCGTTGCACGATAGTCTCTAAAGAAATCAATCTTATTATCACCCAAAAAGCAAGGGAGAGGATGATGGTAGGAATGAGCAGGCTTCAACACTTATAAACAAGTAATTAGCAACCAAGGAGTGTAACAGATATCAAAGAAAGTATGATTCAAAAACAATATGGGCTGGTCATGTGTTGAGAGCAAGAGACAATAGATGAATAGTGAGGATCAGGACATAAGCAAGGATCCTAGTACTTTAGGGGGTCCTTTGTGGTCCTCTTATGAGGATCTGAGGAGAGGTGCACAGGTGGGTCTGGAATGGTCCACTGAAATCTTCATTATTGGTAGGAACAACGAACTGCATGTCCACTTAAACCTCATCCAAGGGAGTTGGAGTTTCATAAAATCAACCTTGAGAACAATGTTACAATGGAGATCTCCTAAAAGTCTTTTAGAATTTTCACTAAGAATTCGTGATAGGTAAAGAAAGAAATGGAGTAGGAAGAAGAGCCACTGAAGGCAGTGAAGAGGCAGAAGGAGGACCAGGATAGTGTCATAAGGTCAAGGAAGATCCAGGTTGTCACAGAATTATAGAATTTCAGAGCTGGAAGGGACCTCAATAGCTGTACTACAATCCATAACTCACAAAGAATTTCTTTTATACTATAACTGACAAGTAGCCACTTAGCTTGGAGGCCTCTAACAAAGGAGGAACCCTCATTCCCTAAGGCAGCTCATTCTATTTTGGTATAGTCTTAGTTAGAAAGCTTTTCCTTGCATGAAGACTCAGTTTCTTTCTTTGCAACTCCAACCTAATGTTCCTAGTTCTGCCCTCTAATAAATTGAACACATCTAATCTCTCTTCTACATGAAGGGCCTTCAAACATTTGAACACAACTATATTGTTACCTTCACCCCACCCCACCTTTTTCTTCAGGCTAAATACCCTCAGTTCCTTCAACTAAGCCTCATATTATTTATCATTCTGGTGGCCCTCCAGCTTATCAATGTTCTTAAAATGTGACACCCCAAACTCAACACTATGCTATCTGTAGATATGGTCTGACTAGAGTATAATACAATGAGGCTATCAGTCCTCATCCTCTACGTTTCTTTCAATGCAACCCAAACTGCATTAGCTTCATTGGTTCCCATGGCATACTGTAGATTCACTTTAAGTTTTCAGTCACCTGGTGTTTGAGAATTTTTTAAAACATAGGTATATAGCTTTATATTCATTCCTATTATATTCATCTTGTTTCAGCCCAGTGTCAAAATATTTCTGGATACCAACATTTAGTGTATCTAGATATCCCTACCATTTGACAAGCAGTTAAGTAATATCCTTAACTAGATAATTGATAAGAATTAACAGCATAGGGCCAGGAACAGTTCCCTGTAACATTCCACTAGAGACCTTACAAGTTGACATTCAACAATTAAAGATTTCTTTGGAGCTAGCCATCCAACTAGTTCCCAATTCATCTAATATTATCTAGCCTACCTTATTCCATCTAATCTAAACAGCATGAGACTTTGTCAAACATCTTGTTAAAACCCAGGTAAGTTACAGTATATCTACAACATACCTGTGCTTTTCCAGTTTAGTAGCCCTGTCACAAAGTTAGGCTGGAGAGATCTAGTTAGATTAAAGGTATTCTGGTTGCCCTGGAATATTACTTTCCTCCCTCTCCGGCCCTTCCCCTCCACTCCCCTCCCCCAGATATTCACTAAACACTCCTTTAATAATAGCCTAGAATTTTGTTAGCAATGAAACTCAAAGTTCACTGGCCTACAATTTGCAGATTCTATTTTTATTCCTTTTTGGAAAGATGAATAGATAAACATTTTTCCTTGATCAAGAGTAGCATCTTTTCCACTCCCCAAGATCTTAGCTGAATCACTGATTGTGATCTTTGAATCATAGCTATTAAATACCATGAGATATTTAGGAGAATTAAAGTCTTTGAGTTGGATTTAGTAATTAAGAGCCAATTAAGCTGAAGAGGTTTAAGCAGTGAGACAGTGTTAAAAGAATAGAGGCACAAATCAATCCCCTTAATTTCTGCTTTAGCAGTGTCCTCTTGTTTTTACCTATCCTCTTGCCTACCTTCAGTCCCATGGGTCTCCCTCTCCTCTGAACACCTTTCATATTTGCCCATCACCCACTTAGCACTGCATGGATACAAGGAAAGTAAACTAACAATAAATGCAAGGGAGTGGACCTTTTCTCTGTAACCAGTCTATAAATTCCTTGAGGGCAGGGTCTCTGTTCTTTACTTTTTTGTACCCCACTCAATGCTTTGTATTCACAAAGAATTCAAAGATGTGAAGACAGTTATAGATACAAAAGTCAAACTTTAGCAAAAGGGACTTTTATCAGGTCTGAAATAAGATGAGCAAAGCCTAGACTTTGCCCTTTCCACTCTGGGCATACCCCCAATAGTTGCCAAAGAGTAGAAAATTTCTGAGTCAGGCAGGGTGGAGGTAATCAGACTAAGTCTACTAAAGGTTATTTTATTTAGTGAATACCTGGCTTGGTCAGCCCTTCCCAAAACACGCTTGTTGGTTACTTCTTATGATATCTATTGGGGTGAGGGATGCTCAAGAAAAGCGCTTTATACTGTTAATGAATCATGAGATCACAGATTTAGAGCTGGAAAGGATCTTGGACATTATTCAATCTTCTCATTTTACAGATGAGAAGGCAGAAATCTAGAGAAATTAAGTACTTGCCCAAGGTCACCCATAGGTGGTAGAGCTGAGATTTGAACCCAGGTTCCCAAGTGCTCTTGCTTTGATGGATTTGCAATTTCAGAGGTATCTAGCCTCCATCAATTCATAAGCCTTCCATTCCTTATCATAAGTAAAGGGAAAAATAGCCCATAGTCTCTTGAAAACAAGATGATTAGTTTTTAACCTGTATTCTTTTTCATGATCATAGTGATGAACCAGAATAAACTTTTCAACAAAACACCCTTGCCCCATTTTTCCATGCCTCAGAGTCCAGAAGACCCAAGTTCGAATGTTGCTTCTGACACATCCTGGATTTGTGACCCTGGCCAAATCATTCCACCTTTAAGAGGTCTAGTTGATTTTTTAAAATTTAATTGAATTTATTTTTTTGTTACCTTTTAAGTTCCAAGTTGTCTCCCCCACCCCACAATAGAGAAGGCTACAATTTGACACAGTTGTGTGTGTATCTGTGTGTACACGTACATACACATATATCTATATCCATCTATATCTGTAAAACCATAGCATGCATACTTCTATTGATCAGTTCTCTCTCTGGAGATGGATAGCATCTTCCTTCATAAGTCATCTGTAGTTGATTAGACTATAATATTAATAGGTGACTTTTAAAAACTCTTAAGTTGCAAAGGCTTTCATTGGTAAAGGGAGTTTCCTAGATTCATGTAATCACAGGTCCACTCCCTAACCCTACTTTCAACATAGTACAAGTAGGAAGCAGTTCAGAAACTGAATGGTTATTATTACAAACTTTTAAAACAACCCATTTGGAGATCCAAAATGAAACAGTCTTAGTCTCCAACCTTGCTGCACAAAGCTTAATTTCGTTAGGCCTAACTATCAGAACCAGCAAAGTAGATGAGGCTGACCTGTTCTAGCTGACAGGGTACTACTTATGCAACAGGGACTGGGATCCGAGTCTGAATCTGAGCTGTTTCCTTCTATACCACAGGATGCATTTCAATTATATTCTTAGGACTTTATGCTGTCTAGCTCTAACCCAATAACAGTAGATGATCACTTCTAGTATGAACTCAAGACATTTCTGGTTCTGTTTGTTGTGGTATTCAATTAATTTAGTGATCCTTTAAATAAAAATAAAACAAAAACTAAAATAAAAACAAAAAAATAACCCAATCTAAATGTAATTAGTTGGGTTAAAATTTCCTAAATGGTTTATGCATTGAATAAGGATTTGTATATGAGTACAGGGTGCTTATTCTTTTCCCAAACTGAACCACACTTGATATTCAAGGTCAGCATGAAAGATGATGCAGAGTAGCATAGTGGTTCAGGGGTATGGAGAAAAATATTCTTATGTTTTGGGGTTGGGGTAAGAACTGATCTCCTCCTCCCCTTCAACTGTCCATTCCTACTCTGGATCCCCTGCATACCTGGACTGTCTAGAATACAACATGGTTTGGAAAAATGTTTCCTTAAGAAACTGGACCTAGAATATGTGAGTGTGCAGCTTTAACTTAAAGGCGTAAGCAGGTTCGCCTGCTTGTAAACATGCCAAGACCAAGTGGGACAGGTAAACCCAGAAACATGAGTTAGCAAAGTTCTATGGAATTGGGCCAAAGAGAACCCAGACAACTGAAGAATAGTTTTCTAAGATCAGAAACCTCCTAAGAAATGGGAAAGATGTTAACTGCAAATTCACAGTTATAATCCACCCGAAGCCCAGGGAGAAATCTTTTGGGCTCAGCTAAGAAAATGACTTCCTTTTCCTGAGCCAGGGAACCAGATTAGATTCCCAAAAGGTAGAGTGGCTGTTCAGGTTAATAGAAGAGAAGGGTAAAAAAGTCCAAAAACTCAAGTCATACTGGACCAAAGGACAAAACACTGGCAGGATGAAGTCAAGTCCGAATAGAGCAGTGTTTCCCAAACTATACTATATTATATCTTATATAAAATGTAAACTGGCCACAGCAACTGTCAATGGCTGAGGTTGAGGAGCAGGGGGAAGATTGGGCATTATTTAAGCTTGTAAGGTAAATAGTAGGAGTTTGTGGTATTAAGAGGCAAAGTACCCTGGGAAAAATTTTCTGCTGGGGACCATTGGTTGGGAACCTTATCTCAGGCAAGCCCCAAAAGGGACCATATGCTTTCATTTGAAATTGTGACTATTATAAACTCTTAAAAGCTTAAGAGTAAGGAGTATGTAGAAAGATAAAATATATGAGTTTTAGAAGAAATGGCCAGTTTCTCACTTTCTTTTGAGATGGGTTTTAGAATAAGCTTTTGCTAAGGTACTGTCTTCTTTAGTAATGCCATTCGCTAGTGAAAGTTTTTCAATTGTAGGACTTCACCTAACCTTTTCTCTAATTTCATACTTCTGGATCTGCTCTTATCTTAGTTAGGCAGGAATTCCTGTTATTGCACCAGGGCTAAGCTAACAGTATTTCTGAATTATACTTGAGTAAACTTAACTGGGTGTGGGGCCCTCCTTCATTAACCAAATTGTTTCCTTACAACATACCTAGCTTCCCAGCACAAAGTCCCCTGGGCCAAAATTTACACTATGAAGTGTTTCAAAGAAAAAAGCTCTCTCCCTCCTACCCAGTACCTGAGCCAGGCTTTATTCCTCATATGGAATATCAAAGTTCATAAGGCATATCAAATTCTAGCACTACAACTAATTTTGTTTAAAAACCATGGGTCTAGTTAGTTTCTAATCAATAAAGCAATCCCTTTTATTTAAGCTGCAGCAGCTATAGTGAATTCAAGTCGAAACATGTATTAAACACCTGCTGGGACAAGGCACTGTGGTAAGGCCTGGTGCCAAAAATGCCAGTCCCTTGCCCTTAGGGAAATTATATCACATGGGGGCTTGGGGGAAACAGTTGGAGGAGAATATATAGCACATACACATAAGTAAATTATAAGACAGTGAAAATGCAATGTCATTAAGAGCTAAATAGTGAGTTTCAAAAAGACTAAAATAGAAATAAAATTTCTTAAACCCAAAGCTTGATTATCCATGCTAATAAAGAGTTCCAGAGAAGGCACATCTCCAGGAGTGGGCTATTTCCCATTCTTTTCCTACTTTTAGACCTCAACCCATCTGGGATGGCAGACCACTAGGCAGTGGAGTCAGGTCTCTGCTCTCTAGCACTATACCTGAATACAACAGGAATACAGCAGGTGCTGCCTGTGAAAGGTCTGGAAGAAAATGGAATTTAGCTTTATTTAAGTAAGCATTGCTGGAATTCCAACTCTCTGAATGAAAGGTCAATAGGCAGTGCTTTTTAACACAATTAAAAAAAGTAAATAACCATGAGAGGCATGGTATAATGGAGACAGGGCTGGCCTAAGATCTTTGAAGACCTGGGGTCAAGTCTCACTTCCGATATATGCTATATGACCTGGACAAATTATTTAATATCTCACTGTTCTAGGCAACTCTCTAGGGCTGTCAATTACAAAGAAGATGCCAAGCTACTACATTGGTGGAAGGAGTTTCCCCACCAAGTTGTCTCTATACTAATGAAATTATAGGTCATGGTTAACATGCCTTAGATTTGAAACTTTTCCAGATCTAGGCACGTTAAGTCCAAGACAGCACTTTTGTAAATGCTACCAGTAATGAAGACAATCACCTAATTTATCATCTTCCCCTTGGAGAGAGAAGAGAAGGAGGGATCATTGGTACAGACATTATCTGGTGCTTAGCTATATGGGACAAGCTCTCAACTGGTACAAGTCAGCTCTGTTAAGGTCAAAACAAGGACATTACCTGTTCCCTTGTTTCTGGATACACACTTTGGTGCAAAGAGGTATTAAAACACAATCCCAAATGAAACTGAATTTCTTCTCCTGTTGGAAAAGAATCTATAAAAAAGGCTAGATTGGTGGCAAGTGAATGTAAAACTCCAAATCTCCTCGTTTGAGTCATGATGAAAAAAAAGAAGACATAAAATCCCCAGATATGGCTAAATTCAAAGCCAGTTTTCCCAGATGTGCCCTTGCAAGGTCAGATCAAGCCCTGTCTGTTACTCCATGTTTAACTGGAGTTCAGCCTTACTTTCTTTAGCTCTCCAATAATGTAACCCTACAAGTAAACACCGTTTCCTAGTGTCTAGTTTGTTTTACAAATGGCAAAAGTCTAAATGAGTAGGGAAGAGAAAGAGTAAAATTCACAGGCAGTAGACTTGAGCTTGTGGCTGGAGCTAATTTTTCCAAATCCTACAACAATTTAGCAACAGTATAGTTAGAAAGCGTGCAGAATTTGGAGGTAGGAGACTGAGGTTTTTTTTTCCAGTTCTGATACTTATTAGCTACATGACTAAGGCGCAAGTCATAATCTCTGAGTTGTCTCCTCAGAGTGAAGTGGGGTCTGTCTGTTCCACCTTCCTCACAGCCCTGAGAGCTACGTGCTTTGAAAATGCTGAAATGCACTTAAAGTTAGTTATCATTATCAACAACGATCAAAATGCCTTAGCACATGTGACTTCTCCCAAATGGAATTCCCTTTCAACATCTGAAACCACGTACATCACCTTCTTCTAGAACTACCTTAAAACCTGCCTCCTCCAGGAAGCCCTCCTGAAGTAATCTTATTTAATCATCCTTTTAACAACTCATTCATTCTACACATCACGCATACAGTATTATTGAATAAGTCTACGTTGTTGCCCATGTATTATCTACTAGATTGATTAGCTTCTAATGTAATCCTTAGGAGACCTCCTCAAACTAGAGTGCACTGCAGCACACAGATGTCCAGGAAATAGTTAACTCCACGAAGAAGTGATGCTGATTTCAGCCTGAGATTTCCGGCCATATGGAATCCCTCTGGGGAAAAAAAGTTCGGAAAGAGCTCCAAACTGAACAGCAAGCCTTCACTCTTCACAAGTTAATACTGTACTTGGACTCTACACACTAACACAAGGATAGGAACCATAGGAAGGAGAACAATTCCCAATTTCTCCAGTTTTTAGACGGTGTCAGTTTTTCTTCATGGTGTTTGTTGTATGGCCAGTAGTATTAAAGTACATGTAAAACTATGGCAACATTCCAGTTGACTCTTTTGCCTCATGATAGCCCATGACCTTAAATCCCAAGACATAGGAGGGAGATCTTTGGTCATACTTGAGGAAGGGCAAGGGAAGCTATGGAGGAAAAACAGTTACAGAGGAGTAAAAGCCAAGGCTGGAAAAAAATTTAAGCTTTCAACCCTCCTCCCACTTCCCACCCCCCACCCCCAGTCTAACAAAAGAAATGCTGGCAGCCTAGACCTGATTCCTCCGGAGGCTTCAGCATCACCGGCTGTGCTCTAGCACCAGCACATGGGAGGTGTTTAGCTCCAACAAGAATAAATCGCTGCACAGCTTTATTTAAAATGTAAACTCCAAATCTCCTAGTTTGAGTCATGATGAAAAAAAAGACATAAAATCCCCAGATATGCATAAAGTCACAGGCACATCCCAATCTGCAGAGATAAAATATTACTTTTAAAAAATTCTATGAATAGATAAATTGAGGCAGATTTCCAATGACCACTAAACAGTTGAGACGTGGTTTAGATGAGATTTACACTTTGGCTCAAATAGAGGTAGAGATGAGCCCTGATTTCATTAACAGGGGAAATTCCCTCAGCCAATGAAGGGCAGCACTCTTCCTTCAATTACAGCTTTAGAAAGTTGCGTAGACTAGGGGTTTCAAACACCAAGCTACGGCAACATTCAGTGTGTAAAATTCCTGAGTGCGGCTAGAACCAGATTAAAATTTGGGAAATGTTTAACAAAATAAATAAAAATACAATAAAATATAGACAATGTTAATCTGTGATTTTCTAAGTCTATACGCTGCTTGCAGGGATCCTTATGAATACCTTTTTGCTATCTGAGTTTGACCCCACTGCAGTAGTGGGTATCAGAGACAGAACAAGATCCTACATCTTCCTGGATCAGAGTCCAGCTCTTACTCTGCTAAACCACACTGCCTCAAATTCATAAAAAAATTGTTAATAGAGTGGGAACAATGGCAGATGTAATGCCAAACTGGAGTTTTTGGAAAATAATTTACAATTGCTTTTTAAATGCATCTTTTTTTTTTGTGCTAAAGTGCTTACCTTCCTGATTATATTTTACCTAGACAAATAGTAATACTGGCTTGATTCCAAAAACATACAGGTTGGGCAGTGGGGGAAAACAAACAGATAAGAATGTAATGGAACATGAACAAAAAGTAGCCTAGAATCAAATAACCTACCCAGAGATTCTTCATGTGAAGATAATGAGTTGATGGTAAAATGCTTTAGTAATAAAGGATGTAATAAATATCCTTCAGGTTGTAAAAAGATTCAATAAATTGTAATAAGGATATTCAAATACTCTAAAATGGCAGTAAATAAATGCTTCTAGGTGGCATGGTGGATAGTGTGCTATGCTTGAAGTCAGGAAGACTTCTGGTCCTGACTTCAAATCTCACATCAGATACTAGCTGTATGACCTGGGCAAGTCACTTAACCTGAATTGCCTCCAAACTCCCCAAAACAAAATAGGAAGGCACTGGGTTGTGAAAAATGACAAATGGAGTTTATATTTGATCATGTAGTTTTCTGGAGTTTTCTGAGAATGGGTAGTGACAAGGTCAGACTTTTGATTTTGGAAAATCATTTTGGAAGGCTGCATGGAGAATGGTTGGAGAAGGGAGAGAGTTCAGGAAAGGAGATCAATCCGGAGGCTATCACAATAGTCCAGGCAAGAGGTGACAAGGGCCTGAAACAAAGGGGTGGATGTATAGCTAGAGAGATGGGAACATACACAAGAGTAAACAAAGAAAAAATTTGGCAGCTACTTGTCTGGGAAACTATGAGGATGTGGTACCCTCTACAGTTACAGGAAGTGGGGGTAGAGAAAAAGGTTTTGGGAAACAGATAATGAGTTCTGTTTTGGACATAATGAGTTTGAAAGCATGAAAGGGATAGTTCAAAATGTCCAATGGCTGTAGATATATACACACATTCACATATGTGTGTGTAGGTGTATATATTATATATATATATATGTATGTCAGCTGCATAGAGATAATTAAATGCAAGGGAGCTGATGGGAGCATTGAGGGAGAGGGTAAGGAGAAAAAAAGAGAAGAGGGGCCAGGAGGAAGCCTTTGGGGATAACCTTAGAGGTTATCATGAAGATGAAAATTCAGCAAAGTATTCCAAGCAGCAGCCAGAAGAGAGAAGAACCAAGAGAAAGTAACATCATAAAAAACCCCGACAGAGTATCTATGGGGGGTTGTGAACAACAGTGTCAGATCCTGCAGAGAGGTCAACAAGGTTGAGGATTGAGAAAAGACCATAAAATTTGGTAGTTAAAAAATAATTGACTACCCTGGAGTAAGCAGTCTCAGCTGAATGATGAGGCTGCCCTTTGTTTAGAAAAGAGGACATTGAGGCATCATTTCTAGGTGACTTTCCCCCCATACTTTGGCAGCAGTATGAAGAATGAATTGGAGTGAGAAAGACCTGGGGCAGAGACATGAATTACAATGCCATTTCAACAATCCAGATGAGATGATAAAGGCCTGAACTAAAATGGTGGTCCTGTGGGTAGAGAGTGAATTGAAAGACAACCTGCGATTTTGTTTATGGCCTTACTCAGGATCAAATAATCTAGCCTTGATAATGAGGACCTTCAAAGGATCTATAGGTTTTCAAAACTCTGCCATGATTGAGTATCTACAATGACATATCATTATATACAGGAACGTGACTGGGTCTGAAAATGAACAACTTTATTCTTCCAAAAGGGTGAAAAGATCCTGATTCATCTTCATTCTAGATGAGGGACCTGATGCCTAGAGCAGTGGGATGTTTTACCCAAGGTCACGCAGGTAGGAAAGGGGGGAGAAGAGGGACTTGAATGCAGGTTTTATAACTTCTTTCCAGAACACTGAAGCTGACTGTTCTGGTTTCATCTTTAAAAATTCATTTAAACCCATTCAAAGTTCACTCAATCAAAGTCCAGCAAAATGATAACCCTTTCAAATGCTGCAGTGTGGTGTGTGCCCAATAACCTTGAGTATCTTCCATTAGCCGTAGGTTGCATGTGATCAGCAATTTTCTCAAGAACAGCCTCCTGCCTACCGGAGAGAACCCCTGTACAGGCTTTAGAAAGCATCTGCTAACCCAGTCTGGAAAAGCTAGGAATGTGGAGTCAGAGGATCTGGGTCCTAGACTTAGCTCTGCTACTTACTGCTGGTATGACCACAGGCAAGTCATTTAACCTTTCTGCGCCTCAGTTTCCCCATAGTTTTTTGTAAAAACGAGGGGGCTGGACTAAATGACACCCGGTTCTTTTGGCTTTAAATCCCCAGATTCAACCCTACACTCTTGCTTCAAAGAAATCCACCACAGTAACAAATGCTGTAGCTACAAAATAAATCCACGGAGGCAATCCCCCAAACCCTTCCTACTCTCATTTTTCTCCCCCAAAGGATGAGGGTCACGGCTGCTTTCAGCAGCCTCTCTCCCCAGAGTTTAGCCTTTCGCTTTCCGCTTTTCCCCGCCCCCGGCGCTAATACGTAGCTAGTAAACTCTAGAGAGCAAAAAGGAAGGCCTTAAAGATGGAAGTTTGACATAGAAGCCACAACTTCAGAGAATGACTCAAGGGCAGCGGCCTTCCAGCACGCCCAAGTCCCGCAGCCCCACCCTGGTTCCGCTGGGTCTCTCTGCATCATCGGCAAGGGGAGAGCTCCTGAAAACCCCTCCGCAAATGCCAAGCCGTATTTTAAAGTTACATCCTAGAGACTGTCCCCAGTGTCCCTGGCCCCACCACCTGGCCTCCTGGCATTCTGGCAACTACTGCGCTAGGGAGCAAATCAACATACATGTGCAGATACAAATGGACAAACGTTTCCACGAGGCAGGAGAAAAAGAGAGCCCCAAATTCCCTGGGCGGTGACGGGCTCCTAGCAACAACCCAGCCGCCCCCGCCCCTGCGTTCCCAAAAGGGAGTCTTGTTGGCTGCATCCGGGGCTGCTTGCCTACTAGGCCAGCTCGGAAACCCCAATGTCATCGAAAGAGGCCCGCGGCAGCCCTAGCCCCGTGACCTTCAGGCTCCCCTGCGCCGCGTGTACTTTCAGTTCAGAGAGGCCCAGGGAAAGCGCTCGGGCAGGCGGTGCTGGCCAGCTGTGCACCTAACGACGGGCGGGGGTTGGTGAGACTAAAGGAAGCAAGCAAGAAAGCCTTGACCTTGGAGCTCCCCCGGGCTACTCAGCCTGTGACTCTGCTTTCTAACCCTCTCCGCCCTTCCCCTCCGCCCCCCAGTGACTCTGACAGGCTGGAAAGGGAAATGAGATGGGGAGCAAAGAGCCAGCTTTCTGAATTGGGAGAAAAGAGAAAGAGTCCCTAAAACCTAATCAGCACCCCTGGGCGGCTGGGGTTCTACTTAGGGTCCGGAGAAGGGAAGGCGGTAGAGCCAGAGCGCGTGGTGAGACCCTACTCAGCTTTGCAGTCCAAGCCCCCAAACCACTTACCTAAATTACCTTCCCCCAACAGTTGCAAGGCGATCCGAGTAGTTGTCAGAACACTGTACTGACAAACAGGCAGAGAAGAGAAAAAGGAGGAGGAGGAGGCTGTGCCCAGAGTGGACCACGCCCTCGAAAGAACCACTCGCCGCAGGCCACGCCCTTTCCCTCCCTTCTTTTCTCTTGGGCGGGGCTCTGGGGTGCAGGGATGCGCTCCTGGGGAGGAGTGTGGCTGGAGTCGCGGCAAACATGGCCTGATTCTTCTCTGCACTGCGACACCCCTTTTTCCAAGAAGCTAACCCATCAGAGTGGTCCTTTGTTCCCAACTAGGGCTCCATTAGCACTCTATTCCTTGCTATCTCGAAGCGGGTTTAACAGGAGCCGGGGAGTAGCGCGTTATTACTTTCGCCTCCGCAGAGCCACCGTAGTTCGGCTCTATTTTTTAAGGGCTGGAGAGCAAGCAACTCTAGCTTTTGATCCTTTGCTCCCTCGGCCTTGCGGGAGTGCATTGCGGAAACCCAGCCGGAGGGCGGGCAGTGCCTCTGCCCTAGTAACTCCTTTAGCAGAAGCATGGGAATCGGTGATGTTACTGTTCATTGTTTTAAAAAAATGCCTAGATTTGGGAGAGAGTCTGACTCTATTTGTACCCCTGGTTAATGACTTTTGTTTATGCTTTAAAAATAATCAGTAATTTCACAATAGCCTAAAAACTCCTCTACTGAAAGGAAGGAGGCATGTTTCCTTTAAGATTCCCTAAATTTTACACTACCTCTGTTGGTAAGGTAAATTCTGTATTTCACTAAGAATTTGAATCAGAATTGAACTGAGTAAAGAAGTGGCATTCATGTTGGAGATGTTTTACTTAATTCCTGTTTGGTGATTGTATTGTTTCAGTCTTCTTTGGTGGTTCGATTATTTCTCTCTCTCTGTCTCTCTCTTTCTCTCTCTCTCTCTCTTCCCTTTTAATAATAGGTAACATTTTTATGGCTTACTATGTGCCAGGCACTGTGCTAAGTGCTTTACAATTACTACCTCATGTGATGCTCACAAGAGCCCTTCGAGGGAAATGTTATGTTACAGATGAGGAAACTGAGGCAAATGGAGGTCAGATGACTTGCCCAGGGTCACAAGGCTGACAAGTGTTTGAGGCTGGATTTGAATGAAGGTCTTCCATGCTTGGGGAAGGGCAGTGGTTCTCCATTGATTGTCCACCTCCTAGCCCAAAGGTGGGAAACCCTCAGCCTCAGAGGCTGCCTGTGGCCCTCTAGGTCAAATTTGTTCTGTGAAGTTTGCATTCAGTCAAAGGGCCAAACTTGAGGACCTAGAGGGCCACATGTGGCCTTGAGGAGACATGTTCTCCACCCTGTCCTAGCCCCTTCTGTCCTTAGAAGGAAGGGATAAAGGGCCACTTCATTTTAGAACACAGCTCTAGTATTTCCTTCAACAGAGTCCCTATATTGCCTCAGCTGTCCCACACTTAATAAAGAAGAGAGGCATGACAAGAAGGGGCAACAGAAGTTTTAGAATATAAATTATTTTCAAAATGTTAATGGAGAGAAATATTGGAGAAGATTATGAGTCGGAGCGAGTGGATGAGGTAGAGAGGAAAATAACGATGCGGAAATCTTGAGGTGACACTCAGTAAGCTGTACCATTCTAAGAATATTTATAGGTGCAGTTGGGAAGGGAACAAATAGATGAAAAATGGGACAAATTTGCTAGCATTTCCATAGTGACCAACTTTTCTTTTTGAATTCTTTATGACAATGGAGCAACCAGCAAAATTAGGAGAATGGCAAAAGTTAATTAGCATTTAGGAAAAGTAGCCCTCTGAACCCAACAGACCAAGCTGGCAAGTCTCTCTAAGATCCTGAATATACTATTTTATTCCTTTAATTTGAGCAGTTTACAAATGGAACATGTGATTCCAACATGGACCCAAATTTTCATAGTCACAAAAGCTGAAGAAACTGTGAAATCTCCATGGTGGCACATTGTCCATTATCCCACTCAACATTTTAAAAATCAGCTCCTTTAACTCATTACCAAAACTATGGGGTGGTGGGGTTCGAAAACCTCATCACATGGGAGAGTGGGGAAGGCTTCAGAAGGTGTGTTTAAGGATGTGGCTACCACTGGTCTTTTGACATAGTTTCATGACATTTGAATTTCTCTGTGCCCAAGATCCCAAGTAGCTTACAGAACAGCTAGTGCAGGAGATATTCTCAATAATATGTAGACACCAAAGGAAGATCATCAAGGAGTAGTGGGTGCCTTTGGGCTTTATAATTCTACTGTACTAGCTCTCTCTACTGTCAGCATCATCAGCTCTGCTTCATATTGCAGGGGCCAATTTAGGAAGATCATTCTAGAGGTTCTGGGTTTTCCAGCATTTATGTATTTGCGATCTCAGACTGGGAGAGAAGCTGATAACTACATAACTACTCTTGACTGTTTGAGACCTCAATTCAATTACCCCGATTGTGCTAAAAGTATCACACCTAAAGCTCTTCTCTTTTGTCATCCTGCATGGATTAGATTTGGTGGTAAATGTGACCTGATCTCCCTACAAATACCTGGGGTGAATAGGCTCATATCTATAAGGATAGGGCTAGTTTCCTTTTATCTGTTAGACTGCAGCAAGTTTGCAACAGAGCTGTGGCTGGCTGCTGCTTTTATACTTTATTGCCAGCTGTTCAGAACAACTACAAGTCATATGCCACAAGGCGTATGTGTCCAGAATTTTTCTCATTTTTCTCAAAGATTTTCTTTTTAGCTTTCTCTCAAATCCATCAAACAACTGTAGGAAAAGAGTGAACCCCGTGTATAGAGAGGCCCACCAGTGGCGAGGGTTGTTGATATGTGGCTTGAAGGGAAGCAGAATAGACATCCCTAGTTTTTCTCCCCCCCCCCCCCTTCTCCAAGGGCGGGAGACTTTCCTTCTTGCCAAGAGAGGAAGGAGGAGCTGGGGGCTGGAGGCCACTCTCCTCTCCTCAGAGAGAGGGGGTTCTGGACTAGAATTGTATCTGCCTACTCCCTTAAATATTGTTAGTCTAGACCTAGGAGATATGATTGCGTTCAAGCTAACTTCTGATCAATTTATTATTAATGGGGCAAGGGGTCCCCCAAACTGTATATTCAAGGCTTGACTCCTTGCTCACCAAATACCAGTTCCACAATGAACACACAGGAATAGTGTAGAGACCCATTTATCCAACTCATAGAAAAGCAGAAATTGGAGAAGGTATGCATAGGAGATATATACCAGACAATAACACAGCTGAAGAAAGAGGTATTGTCCTTGATCTCACCTGAAATCTTTAGTGTAGCAAGCTAGAGATAGGGACATGATTGAGACTGCCACCTCCACACATCTTCCCAGAATCTTTTCCTTCAGTAGCCTGAAGTGGGATTGGCTTCTCTCATCTTCCTTCTTGAAGCTGGAAGACAGAAGCACTCACAGTGACTCAATACTTGAAGACTTGAAGCTTGAGGAGTCCCAAAGGAGTCCCTCTTTGATAATGGGGTTCTCATTTAAAGTGTCTCCAAGGGAGATTGGTCCTGAAGAGTCCCAAAGGGGGACTGCCTTTGGAAAGTCCCAAAGGGGACTGGTCAAGAACTGAAGCTGTCTTACCTCTCACCAATTTTGGCCTGCCCTCCATGCAAGGAGAGAGTCTCATATCAATGGACTTTGGGAAAGCCAGTCAATAAAGCCAGATGTACAGAGGATGCCCTGGAAAAGTTGGAAGCTTTCCAGTTTCTGTTGACCTTGGGAGAAACTTCCAAGGAGAAACCAGTTATAAACACAGAACAGATGGAGAACTAATTAGGATTCCAAGTCCCATGAATTTGTCCTAAAATGTTGATTTGAGGGAATATTTCTGTCTGCTTGTCCCACTTGCCAAAGTGCTTTTTTGGGGGGAGGGGCATGCCTCCCGCATACACACCACAATTACTAGTTATAGTCCTGGGGTAAGGTGAGAATATCATCTTTATTCTAAGATTCTTTCCCCTATCCTTCCTAATTTTAGAATTAATCTACCTGGATGAGCTAAATCATTCATTTTTTCTAATCCTAGGCTTAATCTCAGCCAATCAAGAAGATTCTGGATTGAATAGCAGTTTTGTTGCTTATCTATCCATGTTATTATAAATTCACTTAGCAAGCTTACTGTCCCACCAAAGGACAAACAAGGAAAAACAGATGAGGAGATGATGAAGACAGTCTCTCTCTCTCTCTCTCTCTCTCTCTCTCTCTCTCTCTCTCTCTCTCTCTCACACACACACACACACACATACACACACACACACCCTGGCTCTTACTATATATTTGTTTGACATTTTGTTTTGCTGTTTCTGGTCTAATATGTGTTTTTCTCACACAAAATCCTTCAGAGAAAATGCATTTTAGATCCATAGCCTACTCCTGAAGGCTAAGTAGGAATCAGTCATTACCTTTCTATTTTCAGAGGTGGATAACAGAAGCCCAAGGGTAAAATAACTCACCTGAAGTAACTCAGGGAGCCTTAAGCGGAGAGGTCGGGGACACTAATGTTCATCTTTTCCATTTCTGATAATTATGGCTCTGGTTCACAGGCAAAAACTAGGTAGCAGTGTTCTCTTAGAGGGAGAAAAGTGCTGATTGAGAAAAACCAGCAATGATAGTATGAGTTAGAATTTATAGAGTACTTACTTGAGGTTTCCAAAGCACTTTACAAATATTATCTTATTTGTTCCTCACAACCATTCTGGAAGATGGGTGCTATTATTACCCTCCTCCCCCAATTTAAAGATGAGAAAACTGAGGTAGGCAGAGATTAAGAGATTTACCCAGGGTCTCACAGTGTCTAAGGAAGGTTTTGAACTCAGGTCTTCCTGGCTCCAAGTTCAGCTCCGTTCACAGGGAACATAGACACATCCTGGCTAATGCACTTAATCAGTTTTTATAAAAATGGAACTTTAGTCAAAACAACATTCAACAGAAACAATGTTATTAATGAGAGATAGGTTATAAGTACGCCAATACTTGTGCAGAACACTCTGTGAGGGAGACCCAGGAGGTCTGGGAATGAGTTAGTCATCGGAGCTGTTAACCTTTCTATGTCATGCACTCCTTTGCAGGGCTAGTAAAGCCTATGAACCCATTCTCAATCGATCAGTAAACATTTATTAAGCACCTACTAAATGCCAGGCACTGTGCTAAGCACAAACCTTTTTCAGAATAATATTTTTAAAATGCATAATATAAAGCACATAAGATTACAAAGTAAACCAATTACATTGCAATAAAGTTATTAAAATATTGAAAAAATAAAACCCCACCCCTACAAATTCATTGACCCCAGGCTGAGAGTCCCCGTGGAACTAGACTACTCTGATCAAGAAGAAGCTAAGTTCTCCAGAGTGTCTGGGTACCTGTTGGCACAAGGGAATCCCCAGGAGGGTGAAGGGCCAAGTGGATCAGAGTCAAACTAGGACCAGGAACACTAGAATAAAAAGGTAATGATTGATTTCCAGCTGACTTCCAAGATTGTGCTAGGGAGCAATGTTGTAATGTGTTTTATGTGAACAGAACAACATGGCAAGCCTCAAAATAGCAATATAAAATGTTGAACAATAGTGAAAGCCAGGCTTTTCTTCATCCTCTTGGAATGGAGCAAGGGTGGCGAAAAGCACAGAGTCTGTGCAACTAATTTGTTGCTGTAGTTGTTTAGTTGTGCCTGACTCTTTGTGACCCCATTTGGGGTTTTCTTGCAAAGATGCTGGAGTGGTTTTCCATTTCTTTCTCCAGCTCATTTGACAGATGAGGAAACTGAGGCAAATTGGGCTAAGTGACTTGCCCAGGTTGCACATCTTATAAATGTCTGAGGACAGATTTGAATTCAAGAAGATAAGTCTTCCTGTCTGTAGACCTCCCACTCTATCCACTGTCATACCTAGCTGCCCTAATGGCAAATTTAAAAAACAACAGAAGAATTCATTGAAAAAATCAGGCATGCTGGGGCAGGGTTGAGGAGACAGTGGGGAGCGGGGAGAGACCCAGATGAGAGGGATATGTCTCAGTGTTTGGGAATAAGGGGCCACCTAATGCTGGAGTTTCACTGTGTTGTAGTGAGGGCTTGGTTATAGGACTATAGATTGAGAGCTAGAAGGGGACCTCACTCCTTCCTCATAGATTATAAAACTAAGGCCTCAAAAGGTCTAGTGACCTGGCCAAGGTGACCCAAATAGCAAGTGTCAGAGGCAGGATTCAAACCCAAGTTGTCTCTCTCAATCCAGAATTCCCATGACACCGTGCTATGTATTAATGATGTTACTGTAAACCTTCCTCATTTAACTATCAAGCAGCGCCTGATCCTAGTCACCAAAAGGCTTGGGCTCTGGGACATCCCACCATGATTCCAGGGCACTGTGTGCTCCACTCCATTGGAGGAGGGGTCAAATTCTCTATGGTTCTCAAAGAGCGGATGACCTCCTGTCTTCCTTTTCTGTTTCATTTTGGGAGATTGCATTTGTCTTACTGGTATAAATATTATGAATAGCTATGTGGCTTAGTGGAAAGGGAGCCAGGCCTGGAGTCAGGAAGACTCATCTTCTTGAGTTCAAATATAACCTCAGACACTTAACTAGCTGTGGGACCCTGGGTAAGTCACTTAATCCTATTTGCCTCAGTTTCCTCATCTCTAAGATGAGCTGGAGAAGGAAATGCAAACCACTCCAGTATCTTTGCCAAGAAAACCCCTTATAGGGTCGTGAAGAGTAGGACATGGCTGAATATTACTGAACAACAACATAAATTTTGTGGTTAGTGGAGAGTTATCCAATCAGATTTAGCTCTTAAGCCTCAACCAATCAGAAGCTCCACTTCCTTTCCAAATCTACCGTATTTTACTGAACCCTATTCATATTACCTTGGCATAATGAAGTAGGTGTCTCATTAAATGCACATACATACATGAATAGTGAAGAACTCACCAGCAGGAGAAGGAGGCTACCTTCTTCCAAATTAATTATAATTACCAAATTGATTCATAAGTCCCCTCACCACCTCTTACTTGTTATAGGTTGTGTGTTGTTCATGGCAATACAGGATTTCTTCTGTTGGTACAGCATGTTTCTGAAAAGTTATGTAGCTCATTAAAAAAATCAATACTATTTCCTTGTTGACTCTGATTTTCATTTGTAAATTAATCTTGTCTTACTTTGCTTTCTGCTTGTTCATGAACACAAAGGGATTGTTGGCAGCATTCTGTCTTCAAGTAGGTCTATATATCTGCCTCTCTTTCAAGTGGTTAATGAATGGGCTGTGTAGATTAGTGGCCTCCAGTGGATATGTGGAAGACCCCTGGGGGCTGCAGAGTTATTGCAAAGGGTCTATGAATCCACACTTGCACCAAGCACTGCCATTTTGATCTTTATTTAGCTCTGAAATATGTAGCATGACTCAGTATATTAAAAAATCTAGGAACTGAAAATGAAAGTCCATAGGCCTTCCAAACTATATTAGTTCCTCTTGTAGCTGCTGGTGGGTATGTAGGAAAGTCAATGTTTGCCAATACTTCTCTCAAATCCCCAAAGTTTATTTTTCATATACTTAATAAATAATATGTCACATTCATAGACATATTACTATTTTCCAAATTAAAGTCAGCCAAAAAGAGAATTGAGGAGGTGTATTGCACCATGAACAGGCTGAATCACATTAACAATGAAGAATTGCACAGGAGGGTAAAACATGTCCTTGCATAAAGGGTATCAGCAGAAAGATGTATGATTGGAAATACAGATGGGTTGTTCACGGAGCAAGCAGCAGTAACTGACAAGAGGGCCTCCATGTTCCACTTGTATCCACAAATAGGAAGAAATATAGAGGAAAGTTCCCTGTATATTGGATGAACCTCATGAGGAATATTTTTGGGAGAGTCTGAAACAGTGTCAGAAAAGATGGGTAGGTGTGGATGAGTTGCAGCCTACATAGTAATCATAATAATCAAAATTTCTATAGTGTGCACAATATGCCAGGCTTTATAAATACTGTGCTCAGTGCTTTATAAATACTATCTCATTTGATCCTTACAACATCCCTGGGAGTGAAAGAAATGATTATTTCTCTCCCATATTAAATAACCAATTATTGGGGAAATCTGTTTTTTCCCCCTTTTTTTTTTTGTATTTCAAAGTCCAGTCTTTCAAGGAGATCTCTGACCTTGCCCAAAATTTTATCCCACCTAGACCATTTTATCTAGGTGGAATTGTTGCTCAACCCAATTAGAAAAATCTTACAAAGAAAATCTAATCTGGGTGAAATCCAGCCCATTGGGTGATCAGGCACATTGCCCCAGCCCCTCATTAGAATAGGTCCACCTCTCATTATAATATTCATTCTTCTCATTAATTGTTGATCAATCAGATTCGATTGCCGCTTGTTGGGAGCACCCACTCTTCCAAGGGCACATGAGAATTAAGAAGCCTCTATGACACATCTTTGTCTCACAAGAGGCAGCCCAATAACCAATCCTCTTATTAGTTAAATACTAGCAATAATTAATAACATGATTAATTGCCCAGAAATTATGTCTCTTGACCTTTTTATACATCACAGTTGGTGGGTTCTATTATCTTCATTTTGTAAATGAAGGAAATGGGGTAAACAGCAACCAAGTAACTTGCCCAGGGTCACAACAGCTAGTAAGTATCTGAAGCATCTTTGGACATTGAAACTGCATCCATGAGATCACAGATTCAACAAAGTAATGAAGCATTTTTCAAATATATGTGGCCACTGCTGTAATTGTAGAATACAAATTTATTTGAAAGCATTACTGAATTCATTGAAGCTTTCTGTCATCAAATGTTTTCTCAGTCAATGAATGCCAATAGTAGAACTACAGTCATATCGATCCATCAAGAAGCATTTTTTTAAAATCACCTACTATGCATGGGGCTCCATGACTTATTCTCAGATGTGAAAGGTGACCTAAGGTGAATCCTTTTGTAACATGAATAATCATCTCCTACAGCTGGACTTACCTACACTTTATTCCCTAGATCATTTTGCCTTGCACATATAAGGTTAGGATGTTTTCTCTAAGAATTCAGGAATCTGAGGGCATCTAGAATTCTATCAGCACATGTCTGTCTCAGCATTAACCACAGTCTTCTCTGACAAGTAGTGGGGTATGGACTTTGAAACACAGCCAATTCCTGGGAGGCAATATATCTTCTTCGTATGATCCTAAAAAGAATGTATCTGTTTTCCATTAGTGCTTTTTGGTTTAGAGAGTCTGCATTTGGGTTCTCTAGATTTTCTGCCCATTTCTCTTATATGAGTCATGCTCTTTGTGGTGGGTCTCAATAAGAGGCTATTTGTGTTGGAAAGTGGCTTCTGGAAATTATCATTTTCAGCAGCAAAACTGCTTAAACAAGTGATTATCACTTGCATCCAAATGTTCCTCCTTGCATTGGTGGAAAATATCACATGGTGCTAAAATTGATAATAGCCTAAATAAAATGTTTGTTGCTATTCCTTGCTCACTGTTCAAGCAGCTGGCAATAGGCAATGTTTTACATTAGCTTAATTTACTTTTTCTGATGCTGTTTTATGCAAAGAGCTAGGAACCAAAGCTCATTCTTGAAGAGGACCTGGAAAAGTTCTCTATCTAAGGGGCAGCTAGGTGGTGCAGTGAGTAGAGCACTGGCCCTGGAGTCAGGAGGACATGAGTTCCAATCTTGACTCAGACATTTGGCACACTCACTAGCTGTGTGACCTTGGGCAAATCACTTAATGCCAATTGCCCTGCCTTCCCCCTCCAAAAAAAAGGAAAAAGAGAAGTTCACTGTCTATCCCTTGGTCTCCAGGAAGGACAGAATGAAGATGCTAGGACATATGTGGAGCTTTATATTGTAGAATAAACAAAAGTTAAGTCAGGCTGGCCAATTTTTACCTGTGGTACTCTTTGGCTTTCTGTGGGAGGGCAGGAGATAGTATCTCTGTAGGCATCATTCCTTAGGGCTTTGGCCTAATCCTAAGTCATTGTGGTCAGTGAGGCTTGTACGCATGAGGTTAGGATGTCTTCACTAGAAATTTGAGAATTTGAGGGCAAATGCAATCCTATAATTATGTCTGTCTCAGCATTATCTGCAATTGTCTCTTACAAGTTGGAGGTGGACAAGAATAGGTTGATCTTATGCATCACTGAAGGTTTAGCAGGCACTGGGAAATCACGAACAAAATCTGAAACTCAAGTCCAATTCACAACACCCCAAAAACGTTGATGTTGGAACCTCGAACTGACTATTTTATGTTCCTTAGGATTATAATTTTTACTTTGCTGATGTTTATTCCCATAGCTAGTTCTTCCCCCACTCCTCCTTTGGAGACACAATTTATCCATATAAACATAACAAAATACAGCAAGGAGAGATTCCTCCTTCTTCCTTTGCTGAATGGATAGTCTAATCATTTTAGAGGTAGTTGGCTGGTCTCATCCAGTGAAGCACTGAGTCAATTCCTTTCCTCTTTGGCAAGAATCACATTCAGTCATTTCAGCCTTGTCCAATTCCTCATGACCCAACTTGGGGTTTTCATGGCCAAGATACTGGAACTGTTTGCCATTTCCTTCTCCAGCTCATTTTACAGATGAGGAAACTGAGGCAAACAGGGTTAAGTGACTTGCCCAGGGTCAGATAGCTGGAAAGTATCTGAGACCTAATTTGAACTCAAGTCTTCCTGAGCTTAGGGCTTACACTCTATCCACTGTGCCACCTAGTTGTCGTTTGCAAGAATAGCTGGTCCTGCAAATTCATACCTCCACTTTTCCTGAATTCTTTCTTTCCTGGTCTTCTGAAAATAACTCTCTTTATCTGAACCCCCAAGAGAATCTTTGCCATCATAATTCTTGAATAATTTATGCCTATGAAAGTCTACATGAGGCTTGTAGGTATTGGGAACTGACGTGGACCTTCTCCTACGCCTTTTATTACCATTCTCTGCGATATTATTGACTATCTTTCAGCTTGTCGAAGGATTCATGCTTTTGCCCTAGTACGGGTATGGCTGATTGTTACACAATTGATTTAGCTCCTGCTATTCGTGGGAGTAATCCCCTGTCATACTTGTAACACCTTTTTGAAGTTAGCACTAAACAGGCAATGTTGTTGTTGTTCAGTCATGTCTGATTTTTTGTGACTCTATTGGGGTTTTCTTGGCAAAGATATTAAAGTGGTTTGCCATTTCCTTCTCCAGCTCATTTTACAAATGAGAAAACTAAGGCCAACAAGGTTAAGTGACTTGCCCAGGGTCACATAGCTACTGTCTGAGGCCAGATTTGAATTCAGGAAGATGTTTTCCTGACTCCAGGCCCAGCACTCTATCCACTGCGCCACCTGCTGCCTGGTCCTAGGCATTAGCAATTTATAACACTTCATGTCACATCCTGGTTCCTAGAACTTATTCAGGTTGGCCATATATTCAACCACTCCTCAAGGGTACCCATTTCCCCACTCTTCCCCTTGACTAGCCAGAACTAATTCTGGCACATCACAGGAAAGCATAAGGCATTTCCTTAAAATAAAACACAAGGCAAATAACAAGAAATCATAGACAAGACAGAACATTCTCAGCACCCATTTCCTCCGACTTTAGTAGTCTTACACCTTTAGTTCAGGGGGATGGGGAGAAGAGGAGATTAAAAATACTGATTCTTGTCTTCACTCATCAGCATGGAAGCAGGGTGCTAGGTTACCGGGTAAAGTAGCATCATTAAGTGCACTGGGTCTCTGGGCACAGAAGACTGTAAGAATCCTATGTTGTGCTCTCACTATCATCACTGAACCTTGGTTGGCAGCATGGAAACCCTGCTCTAGATTCTGATCATCATCAGTGAGGCCCAGTCAAGATCAAAGAAATTTCATCTCTGGAGAGAGCTGCTTCTTGGGATCTGGAGGCTTGGGACTTCTGGATCAGATCCTTCTTTTTTCCCAACATCCATTTCTCTGTCACTTCTTTTGGTCCTTTCTGATGTCTCATTCTCTGCCCTTTCTCTTCTTTGTCTGTATGGGCTCTTTGGCATTTCTCTTTTCTCTTTCAAACCTGATTTGGCTATTCCTAAGATACTTAGGCAACTGGGTAGTACAGTAGATACGGATGCTGGACCTAGAGTCAGGAAGACCTAAGTTCACATCCAGACTCAGACACTTATTGTGTGACCCTGGACAAGTCACTTAACCTCTGTCTGCCTCACTGTCTTCACCTATAAAATGGGGATAATGATAGCACCTACCTCCTAGGGTGGTTGTGAGGATAAAATGAAATAATATTTGTCTTAAAATTTTTTTAAATTTAAAATAAAAATCTTTCTAAATTAAATATTTGTGAAGCACTTTGCAAACCTTGAAGCACTATGTAAATGCTAGTTATTATTATTAATTATTATTATTATAGTTATCAAAATAAGGTGCAGGGGTTCTTGAGGTATACAAGGTCAAACTATTTTATAATAATGCCAAGATATTTTAATTTTGAAATACAGTAAATATATACACATGTATCACACTGAGTCTTTTGGGTTCCTCAACAAATTTTAAGAGTGTTAAGGGGTCCTGAGACCAAAAAGTTTGAGAGCCATTGACCTAGTATATAACTTATACATCAAAACTTCTAATAGCAGCCATGAGTATATGCTAAAATATTGTATAAAGCACAAAAGCAAGAGCAGTATGGAAAAGATACACACCATAGACTAACACAAAAGTTTCATGCAATGCATAGCACAGACTCAGGGAAGCATACAACAGATTATTGTTGTTTGTCCTTTGTTCTCAAAGAGGACCAAAGATGACAGAAGGGTGGTATCTTGACTTGTAAGTGAATTGGAATAAAGTGAAGCAGGGCTGTGCAAAACCATCAGCCTCACACTGTCCTCGAGGGTCACCTGAGTCTTGTGGTAAGACATAGGTCAGAATGACTGGAGATGACCCTAAAGGCAGTAGGAGATCTTGGCCTTCTTAAGCAAAGGTTTTCCCTAGGTTTCAGTTTGTCTAAGGCAACACCCTTTCAATGATTTAAGGCTAAGTGAGAAATGAGGCAAAGGATGGCCTAGTTTGCCTACTCAAAAGAGAAAAAAAATCAAACTGAGAGGGAAACACCCTCAGGGTTTCTGGCCAGAACAGAAATAATTGCTATTTATATTCACTCTCAACAGAACACCTACAAAGGTTTCATATAAAACATAACATTACCTATTGATGTTCCATAAAAAGTATTCATAATATGCATCAATAGACACAACTGGCACACATAATCTCTTCTCCATTACTTCTGAAGCATCATATAAGCTTGGGCACTAGGCAAGATAGTCCTGACCTTTCTCTTGTGACCTGTTCAGTCCGTTCCACAGCCTGGGTATTATGATACCCATTTCCTTACAGATTTAATCCTGAGCTCATGAATGGTCTAATTTAGTGCCAAATTAATCAGCCTCTATTGGCGGCCTGTATTCCCTTGCAGACTTAACAGAAGTAAGGAAGGAAATGTGTGAACTCTGGATTCAAATCCTCTCTCTTTATCTGTGCAGAGATCCTCCTAGGGTCAGGGAAGTCTAATGGCCCTCTCTGATCTTCCTGAGAGTACCAACATGCAATTTCCTGCTCATTCTCCATCATAGGAACCTCATCATATAGTCTCCCTGAAGCTGGTGCCTGAACCCTTCTTGGAAGTCACGTGGATGACTCTACTGTTCTTGTCTCACTGGGGAGTCTGACAAATTCTCCTATGGGCAACAGGTGGCCATGATATATTGTCTTTGTAGGGCCTTGACTGATCTTGGTCTATATTATAAGCTAGCAGTTTGCTTGGTATTTCTGTTACCTAGTATGGGTGGTTTCTCACCAGTCTGTATTTTATTTGAATACCAAGATATCTTAACATGACTTTTATCTCCTGGCAGTGAAATTGAGCACCATGCTGTTGCTTGTTCCTCTTGAAGCTTTTCTGAGCTGAAGTCATAGGAAGTTTGTGCAGCCAGCTATTTTTCTGGTAAATGCATGGCTCATAAGGCAGGCAGATGGGTGACTGGTTTCCCTTTTACAGATCAAATAAGTGTGCAGCTCACTGTGGCATTTCCATCCAAACAATGTGAATCATTCTGGTCAGACTTGTTTGATGGTGTAGTGGGGTTCATATAGTGACGAGGGACATGTTTATATAAACATCCAAAGCAGTTAATGAACCCATAGGTATACCACTGAGTGCCAGAGAACTGTACCAACCCAAGGAATATTTTTTTAATCTGGCTTACTTGTGATTGGTAGATCACAGAAGCATGGGATTTTCCTATCTTAGGTTGGCACATTTATAAGATATACCTAAACAACCGATTTATAGGGGGGTAAAAAGGAGTGCATGCAGAAGGAGATGTAATTGGGAATAGCAGGCTACTTACACTGGGTTTGCAGTTCTGGTGCTACTGGCCAGCTCACGAGTGCCCTGGCAAATCCCAGAGTCAGGACAGAGGGGAACCAGAATAGCTACACGTCCTCATTATATCTTTTGTTTCCTACCACTTAAGTTCCCAGTGACTGAGAGGTGTGTTTTCCTCCCTTGAATCTAGAAATCAACTGCTGTGCTCCCCCAGAAAGACTTTTATTATTATTTGCAAGGGAAGGGAAGCCTTTCTATGAGAGCTAATTCCAGTGCTCAGTGATCCCAGCCGCTGGGAAGATTTTTACTTATTCTTAGCTTACAGAAGCACTAGGAGTGTGGCAGATAGTGTACTAGCCATGAGGTCAGGTTGATCTGGGTTCAAATCTTTCCTGAGACATTCACTAAATATAACCCTTGGATAAATCATGTGATCATGGAGAGTTGGAAGGGACCTGAGAGCTCATCTGGTCCAATCCTCTCAATTCATTAAGAGAGGAAACTGATACCAGACTTGCCTAAGGTCACACAGTTATCAAGTAGCATAGTGGGGATTGAAACCTAGTCCATCTGACTGCAAACCCACCCCACTTTCCAATCAACAAGCATTTATTAAGTGTTTCCTATATGCCAATCATTCTGCTAAGTGCTGAGGAAACAAAGAAAATAAAAAAAAACATGGTCTCTGCCCTCAAAGAAATCATATTCTAAAAGGGAGACAACGTGCAAATAATTATGCATGCACAATATAAATACAGTGCAAATGGGATGTATCTTAGAGAATAGAAGGAGGGAGGGTAGGATATACAGGGAAAAGCCTTTGCTATCACCTGCTGCCTCTCACAAATCATACTCAGTTTTCTCAGCTGTAAAATAGGGATAATGGTACTAATCTCATAAGATTTTTAGGAGCAGATAAAAAAAAAGTCTGTCGAGTGCTTTGCAAACTTCAAAGCACATATATGCAGGCCTGATATATAATTAACTTAAGTTTCTTATGCGGCAGTTAAAGCTGTTGTTTTGTGCTTGATGGAGATGGAGAA
Source organism: Trichosurus vulpecula (assembly GCF_011100635.1). Classification (NCBI taxonomy): domain Eukaryota; kingdom Metazoa; phylum Chordata; class Mammalia; order Diprotodontia; family Phalangeridae; genus Trichosurus; species Trichosurus vulpecula. The sequence goes on along the minus strand of NC_050576.1, from coordinate 58,733,389 downwards.
CAGCTGGTCCTGTCCGTTATATATAGCCATCATTCTCTTCCTCAGGCTTACTTCTTCCATTTCCCCATCTCTCTAACAGGAATAGCAATACTTGCTCTACCTTCCTCACAGCGCCGTTATCAGGATCAAGTGAGATGATGCAAAAATGCCCTGTAACCATCAAGCGCTATAGAGAGGCAACCCGCTATTATTGGTTACGACTATTACCAGCATTATCATCATTAGATTTCTTCCTGCGACCAGGGCTCTCAGTCTGTTTCCCCACCAGATTTCAATTCCAGCTCCAGCTTCTTTAGTACAAAGGATGCAAAGTTCTTTGTAGAGACAAACAAACCATATGCTTCTAGGATAAATTCAAGGTATTATTTATGTATTATAACATGTGGAAACTTTGGGATAATTCAATGAGCAAGCCAGTCACCCAGAAGGCTCCAATCCAGAGGAAATCAGGCTTCATTAGTTTCCTCATGTTGTGAAACTCCTGGTTAATTATAGCTTTTTTAACTGAACCACGAGTAGGGATTTCTCTGCCTATCAACTGCTGAGGGCCTAATAGATTCAATTTCATCCCTGTGTCCTCACGCACACATGAAAGCCCTCATAGAGGAGTTGTGTCTGTTTGCAAGAGCTTTCCTTCATACCCCAGCTGCTCCCTTGCCACTTTGGTAGGTAATCTGGGGGTGGGGGAGAGAAAGACAGAGAGACAGAGACAGAAAGACAGAGAGACCCAGAGAAAGAGACAGAGACAGTCAGAGAGATAGAGACAGACACACACACATAGAGAGAGACAAAGAGAGACACAGAAACAGAGACAGAGAGAGATGTGTTCTTTCTGCTCCTCCTCTTCCATGCTCCTCTCCCTTTTGCCCAAATGTGCACAAGGGTGAGTTTACCATAGAGTACTTTTATATTCCCTTTTGTTTCCTATTTCTGCATTTCATTATCTGTTACTTATCATTTGAGATTCTTTGCTATCATGTTGGTCCCAGGTGGGGCCCTGACTTCACCAGCATTATCTCATTTTCCAGATCTATCTTTTCCCTCCCACCTCCCCATCCATTGGATGGGAGCTGAAGTACCCAACTTCCTCAATCTTTTCTTTCTCTTTTCTCATCAGCCCAGCTGTAGTTATAAATGGTGCCATTCTTCAGCGCAACATCAATACTAAGGAGTTACTGTTGCAGAAGTAATAAGAACAGCAAGAAAAACTCAGCTGTTGCCCATATTAAATATGTTACGAATTATCCAGTTATCTGTCTTCACTATAAAGTAAAACGGTTTGTGATTCATTGTTAAAAACTCTAAAGGTTCAACACTACTTTTATTTTTGAGCTGCAGGGGGCAGCATTGCCCAAGTCATTGATTCTGGAGCTGCTAAAGCCAGCGGCCTAACTTTTCTCTGTCTCTCCATCTCTCTTTCCCTCTCCCTCTCCCTCCCCCTCTCTTGCCCTCTCTTCTCCCCCCTTTTCTTTCTCTTCTCTCTCTCCTCCAGCTTCCCAGGCTGGGCCAGTACGTACACATGACAGGTTTCAGCAAACTGGCCTCAAATACCAACCTTCAAGAGTGGTTGATGGAGAAAGCCCCTGACACAGGGCTGATCCACGGGGAGGAGTAGCCTCAGGGATTAGGAGATGATATTAAATCAAGGGGTACTTTATTTGCGGTCATTGGCAGGTATGGCAAGTTGGTACCAGAATACACCACTAACTGTCAGCAAAATTAAAAATAGCAACAGACCCTAAAACTAAGTCAAAGAACAATTCTTCCCCAGGTTCAATGTAGGAAGAATGTTTTTAAAATGGAAATTTGGTCTTTTCATTCTTATACCTATACTTTGATGGATATTACCATCAGCAAATTTTATCATCTTTGAACTATAAGGACCTATAAGTGCATGAATGCACACACATACACACACACATAACACACACACACATACACACACACACATACACACACAGAATAAAGCTGATTTTTTTTTCCAGCATTCGGTCAACTATCATACCCCCTTAACTGGAATTTCAGTTAATTTCAGGAATTTGTAGTATAACGAAAAGTGATATTTGTATTAATACTGTAGCATTCCAAGATCCTCAAGTGCTTTCTGAATCATCACAGAATTACTGAATTGTGTTAAATGTAGTATATTTTGTCATATTCTAGTTCTTTGGAAGTTGTTAATCCACACGTGCATGGCGATTCAATACTAAACAGCATATCTGGCTAGAACGTCCCATTCTGGAACCATGAGTTTTCAAAGAGTCAATTCATATACACACATCCATTAATCTGTCTCAGGCAACAGAGAAGGTCTCCAGACTTCAGCAGAAAAGCACTTAACTGGTTTGGTAGGATGTAAGGTGGCATGAGGTCAACGGAGTAACAACAGAATGAGCCTTTAAAGGCTGCCAGTTTTAATCTTCTTTTCCATCAATGTAAGTTGAGGTAGTCACTGAATATGTCTGGGTTTTGGTTTCTCCATCTGCTGAGAACAGAAGGTCACCTAATGCTTGTCTGAAGTATAATCTGGTTTAGTTTCTGGAGATTATTTCCCTTTATATTTTTCTCAATTTCTCCCATATTTTACCAATTTTTTCTTCCTCGAATTTAACCTCAGACCTACTTCGCTAGTTCAGTTTCCTCTAAATCACTTGCATCATTGATTTTCTATATTCTCCCTCACCCTCTCTTCAACTCTCTGGACTCTTCCTCTGTTTCTTTATCTGCAACATTGTTCCTGTGTAGATACCTTCCTCTTCCTTTCCACCACCCTTCCAACACCACTATATATGTTGTCTTTTACCATCAGAATGTAAGCCCTTTGAAGGTAAGGTCTGCCTTGCTTGATTGTATTTGTATGTCCAGTGGTTAGAGCAATGTCTAGCACACGGGAAGCTATTAATAACTGTATTCTCTCTCTCCCTGTAGCCAGAATGGCCTTTGTTTTCTTTGAATGACTCAGCTTACCTCATTGAGCCTCTGGACACTGTGGCTTGCTCTTCCGGGGCAGGAAGCCCAAAGAGCATTCCAGGAAGCAGACAACTTCCTGTGTGATGAGTCATGGGGCTGGCTGAGGGGAGGTGTTAACGGCTACGCTAGGGGGAGGGGCCAAGTCAAGAACCAATCGGCCCTGGTCGTTCAGGCGGTGCTTGATGATGTCAAAAAACTCTATAAGAGGGGAGAGGACAGCTTGAAGATCTCTTTTTTCCTTTTCCGGTTGGAGCCAGAGACAGTTACAGCGACAGTTACAGCGACAGTTACAGCGACAGTTACAGTTACAGTTACAGCCACAGCCACAGCTGAAGCAGGAGCTGCCAGTAGCAGAGCTGACCTACGGGAGGAAGCTGAACAAAGACTTCAGGCCAGTGGGTAATCTTATTACCATAGAGGGGGAAACATGATTTTGCTTTACGCAATCATGCTTCTCTGTAGCCTCCTGGTTACTCTTTCAAGGCGTACTTATTGGGCCTGGAAGCTTTTGATCAATATATCAAAATGGGGTTGCTGGTTCATGGGTTGGTTACTGTGGAGCCTAAATAAATGTTTTGATTCTTCTGCCTTGTACTTTGAGAGTTTCTTATATCCGGCGGTTCCGAGCCTTTCAGACATGTTTATGATCCTCTTTGAGATTATAAACTCTGCCCTCCTAATACACTCCCTCTCTCCCATCTTTCTCTCCCTCTCTCTCTGTGTCTCTGTCTCTCTCTCCCCATTCCCAATCATCTCCCATAGAAACCAGAAGATGTACAAGGATCTGTTAAGAGCTTACAATGTGCTAGGCATGCTGTTCATGACTAGTGATACAAGAAAAGGTGAAAACAAACAAAAGCAGTCCCTGATGAGGGAGGCAACTTGTAAATAAATAGGTACATATAAGATCCAGACAGAGTTAGGAGGAAGGTAACTTTTGAGGGGAAGGCTCAAGTGGTTGGGTCGGGGTAGGGTTAGGAAGGCCTCCTTCAGAAGGTGGCATTTGATGTGAATCTTGAAAAAAGCTATGATGTCAAGAGGGCAAGGTGAGGAGGGCATTTCAGGACTAAGGGCAAAGGTGCAGAGATGAGAGATTATAAGTTCACACCTGGATGCACTCTTCTAGGCTTTATCATGCTCCCTGGAATCTCATCATCCTTCAAGATAGCATCAACTCTGAAATGCACACCTCCTCAGTACCCCCTGCCCAGGGTCCTTCCCTTCCTCCTATTGGAGATGGTAGAAGGTAGATAGTGGAGAACTCCCCCAGATCCTCTGTTTAAGGAGGGGGCCCAGGGCATCCATCTCCTCATTTCCTAGACACCAAACTCCCCTGGACTTCATCATTCTGCCTGCCTGCCTTTAGTCTTTAATATCTGTTGTCTTTCCCTATTAGATTATGAGGTCCTTGAGATCAGGGGCTGTGTTTTGCCTTTTTTTGTAACCTCAGCACTTAGTACGGTGCTGTCAGTAAGGTGAATTTTAGTGTAAGGTAGATTTTAGTGTGTGTAAGGTGGATTTTTGTTATTGTTTCTTAGAGTTCATTTTTCCCAGGATCCATAGCCGTAATAATCTCTGTTTCCCAGGTATTAGATATAAATTCCCATGCTCATGGTTCAAAACATCTTTGTGCAGCATTATATAATGATAAATAATATAAACATGTGTGCTGAAACTGTAAACATCCACTGTGACTGCGCAGTGAGATATAGGGATGAGGTGATATAAACTTGTTGCTTGCAATATGTTTTCTTTGTCTGATGCCCTATAAAATAGGTGGTCAGTGGTCAGTGAGTTGGGGAATCTTTATGGCTGAATGCACAAGCTGGGATGCTGTGTATGCCTTGATTGGCCTCCATCAAGGCTTGGGAGGGGGGAATCTGTGTTTGCCTCAACCAGCCCCCATTGAGGCTTGAGGGGATTTAAGGCATGTACAAGTTGAGCTTGTCCACATTGATCCCATTGAGATGTAGGGATAGTTGCCCCCCTTCTTGCCAGCCCCTGTGAGAAGGGTGATTAGGGAATGCTGTAGGAGTGTGTGGTGCTTCCGTTATCAGCAATATTGTGTTAGAGAAAACTAGACTAGAATAAAGCCTATTATTAACCCTTTTGAAGCTCTGTTTTCTGTCTGACCAGATCAAGAGTGAACCTGTTAGAGGCTGGCGTCCAAACCTCCAGTGCCTCCTGTGTGTTATCTAACAGGTGCCTATTACATAGTAAGTGCGTAATAGGTGTTTATTGACTGGCTGAGTGCCCTGTAGGAAGAACGGCAAGTAGATTAATTTTTGCTGAACCATAGAGTACATGGAAGGGCTTTGAGTATGAGAAGACTATAAAAGCGGGAAGGGGTGAGGTTGTGGAGAATCTGTATAGCAGTATATAAAGTGGAATTATATAGGTTAAAGTGGAATAGACAGGCTTTGGAAAAATCTATGTAAAGATAATTGATTCTATGAGAGCTGACGTAATCGTTCAGAGAAAGTGTAGAGAGATAAGTGAAAATGACACAGGATAGATCCATTGGAAGCATCCATGCTAAGGAGGGTGAGGGAGAGATGATGATTCAGCAGAGGAAAATGAGAGGTCAGACAGGGAGGAAGAGAACCAGGAGAGGGCAGCATCATGGAAGGCAAGGGAAGAGAGAATATCTGGGAGCAAGGACTAACAGTGGCAAAACCTACATAGAGGTAGAATAAGGACTGAGAAAATGCCATCAAATGTAGCAGATCTTTGGTGATTTTGGAGAGACCAGGTTCAGCTGTGTTGTGAGGATGGAGGCTGAATTCCAAGTGGTTAAAAATTCACTAGGAGGTACAATTAGTATAATTTTATCTGTAATTAGAAGCATTTGGAGAATCTTTCAATCAACAGAAGTTTGTCATTTCCTAAAGCACTGGTCTAATCATGTTTGAAGTACTTATCCAATCTTATTCAATCCAAGAACCATTGATTAAGTGCCTACTATGTTCAAAGCGCTGTGGTAGGCTCTGTAAATACAGAGATATATTTTAAAAAATAGTCACTGCCCTCAAGGAAACTAAATTCTATTGGGGGTGTACAATAAGTACATGGATAAGTATAGGGGTGATTCTTTGGAGAAGAGCAATGCTAATAACTAGGGGAATCAGGAAATGCTTTCTATAATAGCACATATTAGCTGAATCTTGGGGGGAACGAGGGATTCTTGGTGGGGGGAGGTGAGGAAGGAATTCATTTCAACTATGGAGGACATCCTATGCAAAGGCATGGAAGGCGAGGGGAAGACTGCTGAGTTTGAGAAGTCATATCAATCAACAAACATTAAGTGCTTACTGTATGCCAGGTATTTTGCTAAGCACGGAGAATACAAACACAAGCAAAAAGATAGTCTCCACTTTCAAAGAGCTTTCATCCTAATGGGGGAAGACAACAAATAAAGAGGAAGATGAAAAGGTAGGAGAAGGAAGTACCAGGTAATCCAGAGTGTTGAGTGGAGCTCATAGAGAAAAGAAGACATGACTGGCCTGGGCATTTCCCTTGTAATGAAGGTTTTGGGAGGGTCTAACCAATCAGAGAGCTGAGCTATAGGATTACAATGAACTTCCAGGGTGAGGAGGCCACAAAGGCAGAGTGAACTTCCAAGATGAGAAGGTCATTGTGGAGAAAGTCTGAAGAATCAGGAGACCTGGGAGAGGAAGCCATAAAAAGGTTAGCTTAACTGTAATGTAAAATGCATGAAAGTTGATAATGCAAAAATAAATCTAGAAAGGTAGGCTGGAGCCAGATTGTGCAGGGTTTTCAATGCTAAGCTGAGGAGTTTGTATTTCAACCCATAGGCAATAATCACTGAAAGTACTTGGGCAGAGGGTCATCTGGCCATACTTGTGCTTTAGGAGGAGTATTGTGGTTCTGGGTGGAGGATGGAGTAGAGAGGGGAGATACTGGAAGTTGGGAGTACAATTCACAGGCAGCTGCAATTGTCCAGGCAAGGGGTAGTGAAAGCTGGTGAAATGGTGGAGGCCCTGGAGAAGGAGCATGTGGGAGGGACACTGTAGCACTATCATACGGTACATCAAACAAAGTAGACATGGCTCTACTTCCTAAAATATAACAGTCTTTCCAAAATAATCTTGATTTGGGCACATAACTTTCCAGTGTCAGTCCCTGGTCTGCTTCCTTTGAGCCAACTGAATAACAAACTGACCCATAGGGAAAGGAAAATTTAACGAAGGATCACTTAACTTTGACACCACTATAATCTCACAGGGGAAGCTAGGTGTTGAGGTAGATAGAGTGCCAGGCTTGGAGTCAGGAAGGCTCATCTTCCTGGGTTCAAATCTGGCTTCAGACATTTACTAGCTGTATGGCCCTGGGCAAGTCTCTTAACCTCTGTTTCCTTCAGTTTCCTCAACTGTAAAATGTGGATAATATTTGCACTTATCTCCCAGGGTTATCGTGAGGACCAAATGAGATGATAATTGTAAAGTGGTTAGAGATAATAATTGTAAAGTACTTAGCATAGTGCATGGAACATAGTAAGTACTATATAAATGCTTCTTCTTCTTCTTCTTCTTCTTCTTGTTCTTCTTGTTCTTGTTCTTCTTCTTGTTCTTCTTGTTCTTCTTCTTCTTCTTCTTCTTCTTCTTCTTCTGCTTCTGCTTCTGCTTCTGCTTCTGCTTCTGCTTCTCCTGCTTCTCCTGCTTCTGTTTCTGCTTCTGACATAGGTCTTCTTCACCCAGGTACAAAACTCTTTCCACTATATCAGGGGTGGGGAACCTTCAGCCTTGAGGCCACATGTGGCCCTCTAGGTCCTTGAGTTTGGCTCTTTGCCTAAATCCAAACTTCAAAGAACAACTATTTTGTTAAGGGGATTTGTTCTGTGAAGTTTGGATTCAGTCAAAAGGCTGAACTTGAGGACCTAGAGGGCCACATGTGGCCTGGAGGCTGCAGGTTCCCCACTCCTGCACTATACCATTCTGCCAGGGTGGTGCTATTAAAAAACAGCAGCAGCAGCAGCAGCAGCATGATTATAGTTACAATGCTCAGATTGGGGAGAATTTCTCTCACTTGTATCTTCTCTCCAAGGACTAGAATACTGATACCTTTATTGGGATTGAGCTATCCTCTCATCGGCCCTTGCTTCCTGACAATATTGCAGGGTAGCTGATGCAGATAGAAGGAGGAATTGTAGCTTTAGGCTACTTTTTAGAAGTCAGTCACCGGAAAACTCAGCCCAGTCTCTGGACACTCCCTTTCGAATCATCTCTTCAGACATTTGTCTGCCCAGTAGCCTGACCTTTCACCTTAGAAATGGAAACCCATAGTATGTGTTTCAGCAAGGTTAATTTTGAACAGTATCAGTGTCTGGAAAAAGCCCAAGTGGATATTTGATTCCTTGGAAAACTTCTTAAAGACCCTGAATTGTCTTGCTTAGACCTAGAATTATTTGATGAATTAATCTCATTCCTCAGACCGAAGACTTTTGAGCTGCTCCTTCAATGTTCTTGGAAGAATCATATTCCATTGTGGAGGTAATACTAGGGAGTAAACCATCCCCTTGTTGGTAGGTGGAAATCAGGAAGAGCAGTGGGGTGAAAAGGAAAGGAACATTTTCCTTGGAACATCCTGGCTCTCTCAGAGCCTTGTCTGTATTTGGTGACTATATTACATTTCCTGGTCTTCTCTTGACTTATAGATAACACCAGACCAGAGGACTGGCAGCTATAACCAAGAACTCTGGGCCCAATTCACTGGTGCCAGGCTGTCCAGCACATGACATTTAAACTGGAATTCCACAGCTGGGCCTTCTAAGCTTCAAGAGTCTCTGAGGATTATAGATTCAGAAAAGAAAAGGACCCTAGAGATCATCCAACTCCCTCATTTTGGAGATGAGAAAATGGAGGCCCAGAGATTTTTCCAGAGTTACATGGGTACAACGCAGCAGATCTGGGATTCACATTAGGTTTTTAAACTCAAAATGCAGCATTCTGTCCCCAGCACCATGTTAATTTAGCCTTTCAGAGTCTTCTTACAACTTCCTTCTTGACACATACTCTTTGATCCAGTGACTGTTGCCTCTTGGCTGTTCCCCAAACAGGACACTCCAACTCTCCACTCTGAGTATTTTCTGAGGCAGTCTCCCAGGCCTGAAATGCTCCCTACTCTGCTCTGACTACCTTTAAGTATCAACTAAAACCCCAACTTCTACAGGAAGCCTTCCCTAATCTCTCTTAATTCTAGTGACTTCCCCGTTAATTATTTCCTATTTATCTTGTCTAGCTTGCTTTGTATATAATTGTTTGCATGCTCTCTCCCCAATTAAATTGTAAGCTCCTTCTGGCAAGTCTGTCTTTTGCCTTTTTTTGTGTGTAGAGCTTTTCGAAGTGCCTGGCATATAGTAGGTTCTTAATAAATATTAATTGAATTGATTCGAATAGTCTCCTGGCTATACAAAAAGCAGTAGAAACTCAGGGTTGAATCACTGGAAAATGGCCTTCGGTGTTATGGAACTTCTGTGGGCTTTAGTTTCAAATTAACCCCATCTCTCCCAAGAATGACTCGAGCAATTCACAGTCCTGCCAAGAGTACATTAGTGTGCCTGTCTTTCCACAGCTCTTCTAACATACAACAAACAGTATTAAGTGCCTACTATGTGCCAGACATTATGCTAGGGACTAGGTATACAAAAAGTGAAGTAATCCCTGTCCTTAAGAAGCTTCCATTCTGCTACAGTTGGGAGGGATCCATGCAGAAATGCAGCAGAATGACATTATTCGGGACAGTGGGGAAATTGCAATAAGGAGTGAACATGAACACCACCCCTTCCCCGTCCATGGAGAGCCTCAGCAACTGTCCTATACTGACTATCGTGCAAGTATTAGGCGACTGTGAGTTCCAAGGTTTGTGTGACTGAAATAGGTGGAAATTCAGGTTGTTGGAATGGATCATAAAGGGTCATAAACATAAATGCTGGAATTCCAAGGATGATGACAAGGGTGGGGTAGAGAAGAAGATCAGCCAGTTGCTAAAGCTACTGAGAAAAAATAGAGAATGACCAGGAAGTCAGTAGATTACAACATAGATGATAGAATCATCAAATTTCATAAATTCCAAAGAAAAGATTACTAAAGGAAAGTGACAGAAGAAAGGTCTGAAATAGGGGAATTAAGAGCCATTCTGACCTCTCCTCCTGGCCCTGTTACATTTCATCTTATCAGACTAGGCCGATTTTTCCAGCCTGTCATATTTTTGGATCCTGATTCTGCCATCAAACATTATTAGCTTTCCCCCTCAGATTTGTGTCATCCATAAAGCTGATGAGCAGGCCATCTGTGTCTTTCTCCAAGTCACCCTTAAAAATGTCAAACAGAATAGGGCCATGGCCAGAGCTCTGTAGTGCTTTTCTGGAGATCTCATTCAGGTTGATGTTGGTCTATTAATCTCTTTTGGATTCAATCATTCAGCTAGATCTGAATCCACCAGTCTTATCATCTAGTCCACATGTCTTGTCCTTAAGGATATCCCAAGAGCCTCTTCAGAAGGAATGATTAGGGGAACTATTATGTCCATGGTGTTGGAAGTCACCCTCCCTCCTATCTGCCTACACATATGTCAGTGTGACTCCTTCAGAATCTGTCATGGGAGGGGGCCATATGTTTTATCTCTTTTTCTAGAAGAGCAGGGATATTGGGTCAGGACCTCATTTGTCTTTGATCCTCTGTGGTTGTCAGAAGGGAACTGGGGAGTCAGCTCAAATAGACGGGGAGGTTACCACTGATGAGTCTTTCAGATTAGCCTCATTGCAATTGTTCTGAAGAACTTTAGGATGCCTCGAGATTCAGCTCAAGGGCTACCTTCTACACAAGACTTTACCTCTTTCTCCTAGCTGCTCTCACCTTCCCTTCAAAATCATCTTGTACACACCTTGCACGTACCTCTATGTGTAGTATTGTCTCTCTCCCTACTTCCCTACTCTCCCTCCATTGTAAGCTAATCCAGGACATTTTTTGTATTATCAGAACCTGGTACATAGAAAGATCCAATAAAGGCTTGTGAATAAAATCCTGACTCGGATACTTCCTAGCTGTGTGACCTTGGGCAAGTACCTTACCCTCTCTCAACCTCAGTCTCCTCATCCATAACAAATATGCTTTACCCTCATTCTGTCAGGGGCAGGCCTGAGGGCTTCAGAGGGTTTCCACCGTGTTCTAGATTCCCTATTTGTTAAGGTCTAGCACCTAGCACCCAGCTCCACTTAGTGACTTAACATCATATAGCTTAGACAAGGGATATTTGAGGCATAGCACAGTGTCTGGCACATAGTAGGTGCTTGATAAATATTTATTGAATTGAATTTACTTAAAAGATATAGAAAGAACAAATGAGAAAACGTTTTCCCCAGTACCTCTGGGGCATACTCTCCTTTACACCACCTTGTTCTCTTGGGGAAGTAGGTAAAAATTTAGCTCAATTCCTATATAGCCTTGGTCTCACCAATTTCATGTTCAAAGGTGGCATCGCTGTCAGATGTTTTGGCTATGGTTCTGAAGGTCTCTTTCAAAGATCACTCCTTGCTTCTTAAGGAATTGATCATAGGGGCATCTGTAATATCTGGCCTGGATTCTGATTTCTAGGTTTCTGTGGCTCATTCTGCTGTGAGTGGAGATTCTATTCCCTGCACCTAGAATTGATAAGAATGAATGAAAAGTCCAAGGATAGAGACCTGTTCCTCAGGGGCCATGTGGCTTCAGAGGGGAATAAGGCCCTGAGTCCTTTCCTCTCATAGCATAATCTCTTACCTGACACCGAGTGAGGGAATCATCCTGTGACTTGAATGAAATAAAGAGGTGGCCACAGTTGACATGGGCATTTTTGAAGACTCTGATGGTTTTTGGCAACACAGCCAATTTTTAAAAATGGCTCCTCCAAACCATGTTTAGCCAACCAGAAACAGTTATATGAGACCCACTCATGCTCTACACTCCCTTCAAGACACTTCCTTTATATATCAGCACAGTTCTCCCAGAAGCCCTCTCTCTAGCATTCTCCACAATGAGGTTATGTCAGCCCACCTAGATGATGGGATCTGTATATATGCCAGACCCCCATTACATACAGAGCAGATGCAAGGTCATCTCAGAGCCAAAGGCACTAGTACCTGAGGGATGGGAGGGGGAGTGGTGGTGACAAGAAAGGGATGCTGCAGAAAGTAGGATAGGAGCTAAGCCTTGAAGGAATCCAGGGAAACTGAGAAGTGAGATTGAGGAGAGCAGAGCATTCCAGGCATGGAGGAGAGACAGTGCAAGAGTATGGAAATGAAACGGTATGGGAGGAAGAGCAACTAAACCAGAGCAGTTGGATCCTAAAGTGTATAGGGTATAAGAGGACTGGAAAGGTAGGAAGGGACCACAGTTAGAAGGGTTTTAAATGCCAGAGAGGATTTTATGTTGGATACCTGGAGCTTTCACAGGAGCTCATTGATAGGGGGTGTTGAGTGATATGGTCAGACTTGTGCTTTAGGAAAATCAATTTGAGGCAGGAAGATGAATTAGGTAGTGATTGAAATAGTGCAGGTGAAAGGTAAGAAGGACCTGAACCAGGGTGGTGGTTGTTGGAATGGAGAGAAGGGGATGCATATGAGAAGTGTCATACTTGAACCCTCTGGTTCTGGAGTAGGTGATCTTTCCATCGTCCCACATGGATTGATTGGTACCAAGTAAGTAGAGCCCTCTGGGGGAAAGAATCATTCTCCCAAGAGACTTTATCTCCAGGTCCCCGCTGAAGCATGTGGGACTCCAGTAGGGGAGAGCAGGATGGAGCATGAATGCTGCATTCCAAGGTGTTTTGATATTATTGATGATAGGAACTGTGGAGTTACTGGGAAAGAAGGCCATGGCTGGACTACTGCCCTTGTAAACCTCACTACCTGAATTGTTGGTTTTGGATGGAGCTTTTTTTCTCCCAAATCAGTCCCACATATGCCCTCTCTAATAATGTCAGATGAATGAGAGGTCAGGCTAGCCCCTTAATAAAAGGGTTTGTTCTGTGAAGTTTGGATTCAGTCAAAGGGCCAGGCTTGAGGACCTAGAGGGCCACATATGGCTTCAAGGCTGAAGGCTCCCCACCCCTGGGCTAGGGTGTTGCCCTCGCAAATCCCATACCTTCAGAGACTCCGTATAATGGTGGTTTTCAAATCTCTCATTGGGGGTAGAGAAAGAGGGCCCAGAGTGTTCACAGATCTTCCTTTCCAGAGTTTTGTGAGGCCCTCTCTGATGGTGGCTGTGGATCAGAGAGGAAATTTTAAAAGATTGGAGCAACATCCTCAACGTTCTCCTTCTAGATACTCTGAGGGCCCACTTTCTGCCACCCCCACTCCACTTGGCTACATCTGGAAGAAAAGAGGGAAGAGTATGAACAAAGACCTGAGAACTGACCAAATTGATTTAATTACTCAATAATTTGCACTCCTAGATCTAATCCCAGGTATAGGGACTCAGATGGAAGTCTTGGCGTTTAGGATGGGAAAGAGGAAATTCTGTGGGTGCTGACTTCACAGCTCTCATTCCCAGGTGTGAAGCTCTCTTATGGCAATGGGGAGTTTCTTGGAGGCAAAAGGTGAGAAGCCCTGCCTCCACTCTCTGCTTCTCAGTGATAGCTAGTGCCTTTGAGGCTTTTAGTATAGGAAGAAACAGAAAAGGCTGAAGTGATCTCACAAATCTCATTTCCAAGTGTTCCATGTTATCTCTGAAACTCTTCCAACCACATTCCTAGGGGAGGAAGCAGAATCCCAGAATGCCTACTCAGCTATGGAGTCTGTGGCTGAATCTAAATTAGTCTCCTTGTGGACTTGTCCTAGTGTTTAGCTGACTCCAACTACAAAACCTAAGAGAATCAGTAACAGAAACTCCACCATTGCTCCCTTTTCAGGGAGGGTCAGCCTATCAGCAGAGCACATTCAGTATAAATATAGGGAAAGACCTTTGCTCACCTAGGTCCTTTCCAATGTCCTTTGATTCTCATAAAACTTTCATTAGGAGACAAATGCTTCCAGAAATGCCCTGGGAGCCCTTCTAACTATAGACCCATTAGTTCTTCAGCCTACTAGCCTTGTTCTCACCCTTGTCCCTACTTCTTTAAAAAGTTATTATCAGCTGAAAGCCATGACACCCTCTGGAACAAGGTATTCCTTGTTGTCTAGATCTGATTTGGAGGTCTGCCGTCTTGTTGTGGAGATTAGCAGATGCAAGAACCTCAAGAAACTCTGAGCCACCCGCCAAGTCCACCAGTGGCAGATATGTGGGATACTATTCTTCTTTTAGGTTTAACTTGAGTCTCACTTGCATTCTGGATAACCGCCATAAGCAGCTGCAAAGCTTTTGTCCTGACAGCTGGAGTAATGGTGCCCTGTTGATTGGCTTGCTCTTACAGGTGAACTCCTGCACTTGGGATTTTTAATGGCGATACCTTTGGAAGGATGTTAGTGCTCTTGTGAGGTGGGAGCCCAGGCTGAGGCTTTAGTGGGCAAACTGGCAGGCTCCTTCCAAAATATACCAACTCTACTTCATCCCTTGATGGCAAAGATGTTTGATTTCAAATGAACTTGGTTGGTTGGTGGTTGTTGTCATCCTCCATTCTCAAAAGAGGACCAAAATGACTCCAGTATGTTAAAATCAAGTTACAGTGTGTTCCACTGAGGTTGATTGGACCAATGTGAGCTTGGGATGCTCTACCACAGGACGGGCACAAGTAGTCCATGTGAATATTTGCGGTGGATTCTCTAAATTTGTGCATCTTGTGTTTCTTTTGAGCTGCTTCAGTTCTACTTTGCTCATAGAGCACAGCACCTTTGTTGAAGGTATGCCATGCTGGGTGGTTCTGTGCTGGTGTCTCCCATGTTGTACAATCAATTCCAAAGTTCTTAAGAGAGAATAAACTTATGGTTACTCTAAAGATGGGACACCATCCTCTTGGTCATTGACACCTTGATGAAAAGTGTTCATTTCCTGCCTTTCTCAGGACCTCCCCATTGCTCCTGAGGCCACACTTTCATATTTCTCAGGGAGATTTTCTGACTCCTGGTATCATCCTCTCATCATGTTAAATAACTTCATTTAAAAAATACATGTAGAGAAGATGGAAGAAAGGGCAGGCAACTGCAAGAGTGATTCAGTTCTGTAAGTACAGTGTCAGGAATGCCATAGTACACAATGAGTTGTACTGGTGGTGAATGCTAAGAAATGAATGAACGGATGAAAAACCATTTATTATGTACCAGACACTGTGCTAAGTGCTGAGGAAACAAATTCAAAAAAGCAATACAGCCCCTGTCCTCAGGGAGCTTATATTCTAATAGGGGAAGGCAACACATACTTCTTTCTCTTGGTTTTATTTATAGCAAAAATGCCAAGACTGATTTGACTCAGTTCCCCCAGGACATCAATTCGTTGGAAAAATAGGGGATCAGGGAGGGGTGTTTTGGTCTAGGAGGTCACAGGGATGGTAAGCAGAGTCACAAGGCAATTGATTGATAGATTTTTTTCTAGGAATGGTAATGTTGATTTGATTACTGTTTTCAGAATAAAAGGTAAAAAGCAGGGGTAGTAGGAGTGATGAGTTTCCAGTAAGATGGCCAGAACACGTTGTGGTAGGTTTGGGGATCACGTCATGTATTGAACTCTCCCTAGTCCTGCAAACCTCTAAAAAAGGAAAGGAAGCTAGTTTGATATGATCTGCTCACTTCTACTACATCTTTTAGTGATCAGAATCTCCCTTTCTGTTCTTGTGATGATGAAAGCTTTTTTGGATGAAGTTTATATTACTATCTTGTTCAAACATACCATAAAATTTCTGAAAGGAAACGGTATTGGAGATTGCTGCAGTAAGATTCTAAATGAAGTAATCAAGTGTATTTGGCAATATTAATAAGAGAATGTATGCATTTGAGACCTTGTAGACTTCCTTATGTGAGCTCCTTCCTCTTAACCTACAAACGCAGAAGTCTACTATACATCCATTCTTGTCTTTATTTGGTACTGGTGAAGATTTTTACTGAGGCTGTTTTTGCCATGGAAAAACAGTCAGGAGCCCTGGGGAAAGTGTGGAAGTATGGAAAATTGTCTTCCTGGCCCCCTGACACTAGTCATGACATTCTTTAATACCTACAAAACTGTTTGGGTCTACACCTGGACAAAGGACTTACCTGGATGCTGGCACAGATCTGGATGGAAGACAACCTTTTATGATACTACTTATCTCTTTCCATCTTAGGTCCAGGACTCTGCCCTGGTGGTATTGAATACCCCACAAACTTGGGCTGCTTTCTTCCCTACAAAGGACCAATTGTCTGATAGAAAATTTTCCTTCCACTGGGGGGTATGCTGCCCCATGCTTTCCCAAACACATTATCTCAGACTGTAATGTTCAGTTTGTTCACAATTTTGGACAGCATTCTTCACTTCACTGAATCAAAGATACATGTATGGAGTACATTCTACACCTAGTCTAATTATGTCAGGTGTGATGAATAACCTGGATTTTTGAACAGCAGTTCAGTTGTTACATTTTCCACTGTTAAGGTAATTGGACAATCTTCTTTCCCATGGCACAATCCACAGATTACATCCTTTACTACTTATGGTGAATATCCTCAATTCTTCCTTACCCTCATGTCATATACTTTCATGCCTGTGGCAGACCTGGAGGAATTGGAAGGATTATATGTGTGTATATGTATATGTATATGTATATGTATATGTATATGTATATGTATATGTATATGTATATGTATATGTATATGTATACATATACACATACACACATGTATATATGTGTATGCATATATGTGCATGTGTGTATGTATGTCCAGTTCTCTTTGAAGACAATGAAGGTAGACCAAACATGGGCTATGGATTGTCAGCCGACATTCGGTAAACCCCCAGAAGTCACAGATTCAGTATTAATACAGATACAGGGTCTTCAGTCCAGTCAATGAGTTGAGAAATCATACAAATCAAACCCATCAGATTCTAGCTAGACTATTCTTTGAATTCTACCTCATTTTCCAGCATCATCACTTTATCAGGCCCATGAAAGTTGGAGTTATAGCTTTCTATTCCTTGATCCCCTCTGGTATTGATGGATAGATAGGGAAGAATTCACAGAATTTGAGAGTTGGAAGGGACCTCAGTGGCCATGTAGGCCAATCCATACATGAAAGGAATCTCTATTATTACATATTCAACAAGTAGTTGTCCATTTTCTGCTTGAAAACTTCTAAGGAGTGGGAACCCATACTATTTCTTGAGGCATTCCATTTCACATTTGGATAGCTCTAATTATTTGGAAGATTTTTCTGACGTCAAGACTAACTTGCCTCTTTATAACTTCCACTCATTGCACCTGGTTCTTTCCTCTGGGGGCCAAACAAAATGAATTGAATCCATTTTTCATATGACTGGCCTTTAAAATAATTTTTGAAGGCAATCATGTTCCCCCATAAGTCTTCTCTACTCCATGATAAACAGTCTCTCCAACTGATCTCACCATTCTAGGTGCCTTCCTCTGCACAGTTTCCATCTTACCAATATCCTTAAACTATATTGTCCAGGACTGAACAGAATATTTCAGCTGAAGTCTGAGGGTAGAGACCGCTGGGAACTCTGTTGTTTTCTTCCTTTTAAAAAAAGAGATAACTTTTACTCTATACTAATCTTGTGGTTTCCTCTTTATTTTCTATGCACTTTCAAATTCATCGTGCAGGATGTTCTTGCTGCCTAGAGATGGTGGAGGCAATTGCAGCAGCTGCTATTCATGGCAGACATTGGCCAATGGTATTCCTGAGAGCATGTGAGATGGCATCAGCATCAGCTGATGCTCATTGGCAATTTCTAGAACTTCATTTAGTTCATTGGCGAACACTTCTGCACTGCTCCTTTCTTGGTACTTTCCCAGACTATTATAGCCAGATTTCCTGGGAAAAGGACCATGACTTCTAACTTGTGATGGTCTGTTACATTCACCAGACATCAATAGTGGTCACCACAACCCTCCTGGTACTTGTGTTCCTTACATGTATTCGTTGCTTCTCACTCAAAACGACCCTAAATGTCCCTGAACATATCTACCTTACTACAATACTGCTCTCCCGTTACTGATAATGGGAGTGATGTCCTTCAGAATAAACGTAATTTTTATTTGATGGTTCAGGATTCAAGGATTTTAAAAAATATTTCATGACCTTGCCTCAGGGTCACAGAGCTGACCATCAGCTTTCATGCATGCACTGAAAAAGACATAAGATTTTTAGCTGACTTTGTACTATACTCAATGCCACATCCTAATTCATTATTTTGTAGGAACTTGTTTTCTTGTGATTTGTCTTTCTCTCTTCAAAATAGAGCAAAGGAGACACAACTCCATCTAACTGATTAGTTGAAGTTTCAGCATATTGAAAAAGTTTTGTTCACTAATTTTTCCATTTTTGTATGTCATCCTCCATTAGACTATAATCTTCTCATGGGCAGGGGCCACATTCCCTTTACAGCACTAAGCACATATTTATTCTTGAAATTTATTGATTGGTTGACTGGTTACCTAGGTACCCTTCATTTTCACTCAGCGAAGCAGCCATGCTTTAATTCCCTGTGTTTCCTCCCCCAGTTTTTTGATTTTTAATCTTGTCTCTGAACTCTCTGTGAACTCTTTTGAGATAATTTATACCTTCCTTGTTCTGAAATATCTTCATCTCTACAGGATTCTTAAAGGAATCTTACTTTTTAGAATGATGGGCATGATACTAACTGTCCAATTAAGTTCCAAGAAATTCTAAAGGCCTCATTTGCAATTTTCTTTGCAACACACTGATCTAGTTGGCTAGCCTCTCTCATCCATAGGAGTTTTTAAAACTTTGCCACCCAGATTAAATTCAATTCAATGCACGATGCAGTTATTAAGAATTTATTTTGTGTTAGACATTGAGTACAAGTGAATAGACTGGACGGTAGGACAGTTAGGTGTATTTACAACTAGTTGAGTGTCTGGAACAGAGAATATTGAGTAATGATTCAATGTGGCCTTGGAAAGAAGTCTTCATCGGAGAGCTCTCGCTACCTATGCCCAATCCTGTGCTCGTTAATATTATTATCAATTACTTTGAAAAATGTGCAGATGGCATAAATGTCAAATTTGGAGAATAACACAAAGCTAGGAAGGATACTTAACCTAATGGATCACAAAATTAGGATCCAAAAAGATCTTGATAAACTGGAAGGTTAAGTTAACCCAGTAAGATCAAACTTAACAAATAAAGGTAGAATAAAGATGAATAAAAAATAAGATAAAGATAAATGGAAAGTCTTATACTTCAGTTCAAAACATAGGTCAGGGAGACATGGCAAGACAGTATTTTGTCCAGAAAAGAGCTTAAGGTTTTGGGTGGATTGTGAACTCATTGTGAGTTAACAGTGAGTCAAAAGTTGTGTGATTGTCACCCTGCCCCTCAAAATGTTATCTTAGGCTGATTTAAGAGATGCATAGCTTCCAGCAGCAGGAAGATGGTAGTCGCACTATTCCATCCTGGTGGTCAGGCCACATTTGGAATATTTCTGTTCTGGGCATCACATTGTTTTTGGAATCTTTTTTTTTGAGGGGGGAAGGCAGGGCAATTGGGGTTAAGTGACTTGATCAAGGTCACACACCTAGTAAGTGTGTCAGGTACTGAGGCCAGATTTGAGCTCAGGTCCTCCTGACTCCAGGGCCAGTGCTCTACTCACTGTGCCACCTAGCTGCCCCAGGGCATCACATTTTAACAAGGACTTTGCTAAGCTAGAGAGTACTCAGAGGAGAGCAGCTAGAATGATGAAGAGCTTCATGTTTGTGACTAGTGAAGGAACTGACAATATTTAGCCTTGAAAAAAGAAACTGTGGGGATTGATAGCTGTCTTCAAGAACCTCAAGGGATTTGATATGGCAAAAAAATAAGAGCAATGGGTAGAAATGGAAAAGAGACAGATTTGGGCTCTAGAAGAGGAACACATACTAATTGGAAATTAATTATAATGAGCTGCCCTGAAGAAGAATGGATTGTCTTGGGAAAGGGGTAGTGCAGGGGTGGGGAACCTGTGGCCTTGAGGCCACATGTGGCCCTCTAGGTCCTCAAATGTGGTTCTTTGATGGAATCCAAACTTCATAGAACAAATCCCCTTAATAAAATAATTTGTTCTGTAAAACTTGGACTCAGTCAAAAGACTGCACCTAAGGACCTAGCAAGCCACATGTGGCTTTGAGGCCACAGGTTCCCCACCCATGGGGTAGTTCATTCTTCCACATTAGAAGTTTCCAAGCAAAGGGAAAAGTAACCATTTGTTGCATATGTTTAAGATGAGATTTTTTCCCCCAGCTATTAATTTGACTAGATGGGTCCTCAGGTCTCTTCCAACCTCAACCTTCTGTGATATCTTTGGAGTCCAATCTGTGCTGTCAACTCACTATCCCAAAATACCTCACCTTTCCCTGAGTCATCTTCCCTGAATGATTTGGAAGAAAATCCTCACTGCTCTAGGTCAGTGCTGCTGTAGTTGTGAAATTACAAGGCCGCATGGGGACTTGAAGTATTTATAACCCTTACTGTATTTCTGCAAGGTGATCTTTTTTTTTGCTGCAGACCTGAATTGTGCATTTAAGTGTAAAGACAGAAGAAAAGCTATTGGCACGGATACCACAGGCTACCTTCTGGTTTCATGGCTGTTGCAATCTGGACTCAGGTGTCTAATTCAAGAAGAGAAAGGAAGATGGTAGGTGAAGAGGTACACACTTGCTATCTACTTCATTACCATCATGGGGACCACAGTTTGTTACTTTAGAGCAGACCTGCAGAACTCGGTAATAGGTAGGGGCCAAAATTAAAGTAGGCTAAACTTCTTCAGGCTGCAGATAGGTTTTTAGTGTCTCACTTTCTGAGTAAAGGTATAATTAGTGATTAAACTATTTTGCAAATAAACCATATTTAAAATAGGGAAATTTCAATTAATATCAATTAATTGGGCAGAGTTGCCCAAAGTAGTCAGCCTCACTCTTTCTTCCAAAGTCATTGAAGTCCAATGGCAGGACAAAAGTCAAGACAGCTGGCAATGGCCAGGGATGCAGTGACTGACCTTGGCATCTTCAATGTCTGACCAAACTCTTAAATGCTCTGCAGCACCTGCTTCAGCCACCTTCATGGCCGTTGAAACAAAGTGTCCTCATCCACCTATTCTGCTGGGGGGGAAGGGGGTGTTCACATGCTTGGGGTAGACATCCCCATAACTCAATGACGGGTTTGAGGCGTATAAGTTACACTCAACCTGGTTTAGCCATTTGCTGAGTTGGTTTTGCTGGGGTGTGGCTGCTGCCCATGCTATAGCTTCTTGGAGTCACAGGTAAAGGTTGGGTGAAAGGGGACACCAAAGTTGGATGAACAGCCCTGAAAGGGCTTGGCAAGCCCTCAAATCACAGGTGCTAGTTCTTCCTGAACACCCACATGCCCCATTTTAGAAGTAACCTTCTGTAGAAGAGGACTAATCTCAGGTTATGTGTGCCATCTGCCACTTTATGAGAAAGGAAGCTCTTCAAAAAGATAGTACTCAACATGACTGAAGTGCCTTCATGTAGATTTAGATG
Source organism: Trichosurus vulpecula (assembly GCF_011100635.1). Classification (NCBI taxonomy): domain Eukaryota; kingdom Metazoa; phylum Chordata; class Mammalia; order Diprotodontia; family Phalangeridae; genus Trichosurus; species Trichosurus vulpecula. The sequence goes on along the minus strand of NC_050576.1, from coordinate 58,711,786 downwards.
AGATTCTGTAAAGGAAATACATGTGTGAGGGGCTTTGCGGTATAGTAGACAGAGAGCTGACCTTGGAGTCAGGAAAGACCCAGGTTAAAATTCTGCCTCTGATATATACTAACTGTGGGGCTGGGAGCAAGTCAATGAACTCTTTAGAGCCCCAGGAAACTCCCTAAGACTGTAAATTATAAAGGAATTACCAATCTGGATCAGTAGAGGAGTCTCTACCCTTGCCATAGTCTACAAGGATGAAATTCTAGTTCAGGATCACCTCTCTCCCAGTCCTATTGGTCTTAAAAAACAAATTACTGGCTCATAGAATTTAGGAGTAGGTAGGGACCTCAGTGGCTAGATCCCTAAATCCAGCAAGTATCTTAAAAGAATTCCCACTAGAATATCCCTGACAAATGCTGCACGTGTAAAAGTAAACTACTACCCCCCTGAGGTGGTCTATCCTGCCTTTGTATACCTTGAATTGTTAGGAAGTTCTTCCTGGTTTTAAGCCTAAATTTGTCCCTTTGCAACTTCTATCTATTGCCTCTCATTCTTTCTTCTCTGACCCAAACAGAATAAGTCTAAACCCTCTTCCATATATCTATCTACCTCTCACCCCACTCTCACCTATGGCTCTGAGAAGCTGTAGTATGCACAGCAGCCACACTCCTGGTAATCTCAGCAGATGGGCTAAACCAGGTTGAAGGTAACCAACAGAACTGAAACCCACTGGTGAATTATGGGGATGTGTACCCCAACCATGTGAAGACTTCCCCTCAGCAGAATGGGTGGATGAGAGCAATTTGTTCAATGGCCACGAAGGCAGCTGAAGCAAATGCTACGCTGTGGAGCACTTAGAGCTTGGTCATCCACTGCATCCTGGGTCATTACCAGTTGTTTTGATTTTTGTCTTGCCCCTGGACTTCAATGACTCTGGAAGAGAGAGAAAGGCTGACATCTTTGCGCAAATCTGTCTCACTTAAATCCAATTCAGGTGCAAGTCAAGTTCCATAGTTATAGACAGGTATCATGTCTCCCTTGAATATTCTCTTATTTAGGCAAAAATAGCCAGTTTCTTCAAATTAAGGGACCTAAGGTAACTAAATCTTAAATACAGGGATGAGAACCGTAATATCACAGAATGTGGAGTTGGAAGAGACCTCAGCAGGCATCTAGTCCCAACCACACTTGAAAGTGAATCCATGGTATAATACATCTATAGGTAACATGTATATCAGGCCTCCATTGGGTAGCCATTATTGCCAATAATAAATGGGAATGGGGTTGAGATTGATAGGATGATGAAGCACAGTGCTGAAACCTCCCCACACCACCAGTCTGCCATCAACCCAATAAAATAGTACACATGGAATATCAAACAACTCAGAGAGATTTCCCAGTGTACATAACTCCATCTCCCAAAATGGGCGATGGTAAATGACTCTTATTTACCCACTCTGTTTTCAGCTCAAAATCACCTAATGTTTCAGGAAGGCAGTATCACTAATTCATTTGACTGAGAATGAGATTGGAAATGTAAACAATAGCTATTTGGGGTGACTATGTACTGAAGCCAAACATGAAGGCCTCTGATACCCAGTCTTTGACACTAATTGTGTACTTGGTCTAATCAAATCTCAGTAAACAGTTACAGTTCCTTGCCTGTAAATGGGGTTAGTCAGTGAGAAGCTGTGAACTTGGAAGATGGTGAGATGCAAGATGTTAGGCCCAGAGTCATGAGTTTTGTGCTACTCTAGGTGTCCAAATGGTCCAGCTGAATGGCAGAGGCATACTCTGGAGTGTTCATGTCTTAATTCATATCAGCAAGATATGAAATATCCATATAGTTTAATATAGGCTGGTCAGTCTAGAGCCTAAAAGAAGTTAGGCTGAATCTAAAGGAACCTATTGTGGACAATTAAGGATTTTTTTTTTTGAATTTTCTCATTTTTATTTAATATTTTAGTTTTCAACATTGGTTTCCACAAGATTTTGAGTTACAAATTTTCTCCCCATTTCTACCCTCCTCCCATTCCAAGATGGCATATATTCTGATTGCCTCCTTCCCCAGTCAGCCCTCCCTTCTGTCACTATACTCCTGCCCCCATCCCCTTTCCCCTTACTTTTTTGTCGGGCAAGATAGATTTCTATGCCCCATTGCCTGCCACAGCTCACTGATTCATGTCGCTATGCCTGTTCCACCTGGCTCCCAGTCTGGTTGGTCCTGGTGCAGCCTACACTGGGCTCTTCTCCACTTTGCGATAGACCCTTCCCAGTGACCATCTAGGCTGTCCTGGGCTGGAGCCCTGCTTCCCTTTGTTATTTCATGGGTTCTTCAGCTCTAGAATTTGTTCAGAGCCATTTTTATAGGTGTTTGGAGGGACCTGGCGGGGCAGAGCTTAAGCAAGTCCCTGCTTTCCAACCACCATCTTGGATCCGCCCCTCCCCCCCAGGAGGGCCAGATTGAATCTGAAGTAGATTAAATCTGAGGTCCCCTTACTTTCTTATAGGGCAGAATAGGTTTCTATGCACCATTCCCTATATATCTTGTTTCACAGCTGCATGCAAAAAACAAACTCTTTTTTTGAGCATCTGTTTTTAAGACTTTAGGTTCCAAATACTCTCCCCTCTTCCCTTCCCACCAACCCTCCCTAGGAAGGCAAGCAATTCAACATAGATCACACCTGTATCATTATGTAAAACACTTCCACAATGCTCATGTTGTGAAAGGCTAACATCCTGTCCTGTCCCCCTTTATTCCATTTTCTCCCTTGATCCTATCCCTTTTCAAAAGTGTTTGCTTTTGATTACCTTCTCCCCCTATCTGCCCTCCCTTCTATCATCCCCCCTTTTTTATCCCCTTACCCTTACTTTCCTGTGGAGTAAGATACCCATTTGAGTGTGTATGTCATTTCCTCCTCAGGTTGAATCTGATAAGATTAAGATTCACTCATTCCCCCTCACCTGCCCCCTCTTCGCTTCCAACAGAACTCCTTTTTCTTGGCACTTTTATGTGAGATAATTTACCCCATTCTATCTCTCCCTTTCTCCCTCTCTCAATATATTCCTCTCTCACCCCTGAAATTTATTTCATTTTTTTAGATATCATCCCTTCATATTCAACTCACCCTGTGCCCTCTGTCTATATATATGTATATTCCCTTCAACTACCCTAATACTGAGAAAGGTCTCGTGAATAACACACATCATCTTTCCATGTAGGAACATAAACAAAACAGCTCAACTTTAGTAAGTCCCTTATGAATTCTCTTTCTTGTTTACCTCTTCATGCTTCTCTTGATTCTTGTATTTGAAAGTCAAATTTTCTATTCAGATCGGTTTTTTCATTGAGAAAGCTTGAAAGTCCTCTATTTTATTGAAAGTCTATATTTTCCCTTGGAGTATGATACTCAGTTTTGCTGGGTAGGTGATTCTTGGTTTTAATCCTAGCTCCTTTGACCTCCAGAATATCATATTCCAAGTCCTTCAATCTCTTAATGTAGAAGCTGCTAGATCTTGTATTATCCTGATTGTGTTTCCACAATATTCAAATTGTTTCTTTCTGGCTGCTTGCAATATTTTCTCATTGACCTGGAAACTAGAATTTGGCTACAATATTCCTAGGAGTTTTCTGTTTTTTCAAAAGGCGATCAGTGGATTCTTTCAATTTCCATTTTGCCCTCTGGTTCTAGAATATCAGGGCAGTTCTCCTTGATAATTTCTTGAAAGATGATATCTAGGCTCTTTTTTTGATCATGGCTTTCAGGTAGTCCAATAATTTTTAAATGATCTCTCCTGGATCTATTCTCCAGGTCAGTGGTTTTTCCAATGAGATATTTCACATTATCTTTCATTTTTTCATTTATTTGGTTCTGTTTTATAATGTCTTGATTTCTCATAAAGTCACTAGCTTCCTGTGTTGGCAACCAAAAATGGGCTCCTTAGCACTTAGTCAACAAGTGCCCTTGACTAGTTTGGCTTTTTCCCCTGAACTGAATGCTGTTTGTATGTTGGACTGGAGTAAGCTTGTCGGCCCCTTCACCTTGCTTCCCTTGCTTAAGCTGATGGAAAGAACCTGTGCTTTCCCGGTCAACCCCTTCACCTTGCTTAAGCAGATTGAAAGAACCTGTGCTTTCCCCGGGGTACCTTACACCCCCGCAGAAGCCGGATGGTTAAAAGCAGCTCCCGTTGGAGGCAGAGGCTGACATAGCCGCAGCCGCAGCCGCCAGAGCTGACCTACGGGAGGAAGCTGAACAAGGACTTCAGGCCAGTGGGTAATCTTTTTACCATAGAGGGGGAAGCATGATTTTGCTTTACACAATCATGCTTCTCTGAAGCCTCCTGGTTACTCTTTCAAGGTGTACTTATTGGGCCTGGAAGCTTTCGATCAATATATCAAAATGGGGTTGCTGGTTCATGGGTTGGTTACTGTGGAGCCTAAATATATGCTTTGATTCTTCTGCCTCTTATCTTGAGAGTTTCTTATATCCAGCGGTTCCGAACCTTTCAGACATGTATATGATCCTCTTTGAGATTATAAACTCTGCCCTTCTGATACACTTCCACTTGCTCCAATCTAATTTTTAGGGTAGTATTTTCTTCAGTGGTCTTTTGCACCTCCTTTTCCATTTGGCTAATTCTGCCTTTCAAGGCATTCTTCTCCTCATTAGCTTTTTGGAGCTCTTTTGCCATTTGGGTTAGTCTGTTCTTTAAGGTGTTATTTTCTTCACTATTTGGCCTCAACAGTATGGTACTATTCTATCTTTGGGTTGTTATCTCATTCTGTTCTCCTCTGTATACCCTTCATGCTCCATCCAAATTTGAATACCTATTGGATTTGTTTTTTGTGAGGCAATCTGGGGTAAGTGACTTGCCCAGGGTCACACAGCCAAACAAGTATCAAGTCTGAGACCAGATTTGAACTCAGGTCCTCCTGACTTCAGAGCTGGTGCTGTATCCATGTCACCACCTAGCTGCCCTTTGAATCTCTGTTGTTAACAAAACACTCTCGATACTTAACTAATTCTGTGCCTTTGCTGACTTTGTTTCCCACACCTGGAATATCCTTGCTCTCTCTCTTCACCTGTTCTATCCTTTAAAGCCCAGCTCAATTGATTTCTTCTCTATGAACCTTTCCTGGTTCTTGTTAATTATTTTTCACTTCAGTTTGCACTTTGGTGCTTTATACTTTCAGTCTTTAATGCGCTTATCAAGTATTGTTTGTCCATTGTCATTTATATGTGAATCATGTCTTCCTACTAGACCTCAAGCTCCATGAGAGTAGGGGCTGTATATTATTTAAATTTTTGTTGATCACCAAAACTAAATACATAAAATAGGAAAATAATAAATGTTTTATGGATTAAATGGCTTTTTTCTTTTATTCTCTTGACTATTTTTGTCTATTACAGGAGTATTTTATTGTTCATGAATAGCTCCATTGGAGCAAAGGAAATGAAAGGATGAGAAATTCAAATCTGTCTCATTCTGTTACAACATTTGATGAGGAATATATTTGAAAGTATTGAATAAAATGAAGCTTCTCAATTATTTGTGCCTTTCATGTACCAGGACTTCCTACTTCTCCATTAGCCTTCATCAACTCTTGCTTGAGCTGTCATAGTAGTCCAATAGGAGTCCCTGCATCACGTCTCTTGCCTATCAATTTATTCAGCTGCCTGACTAATATTTCCTAAGCACAGATCTGACCATGGGGCTTTCCTATTTCTTTTCTTCAGTGGCTCTCTCTTGCTCCTAGGATAAATTATAACCCCCCCCCCCAGGCATTTAGTCCTACATAATTTAGCTCCAGCTTCCAAACTACGTTGTTCTCCATCCATTGTATTATGTTTCCCAATGCTGCCATTGCACATGTACTGTCTTCCATGCCTGGTACATACTCCCTCCTCATCTACGTTTTTTTTAGAACCCCTTTTTCCTTTCTAGACTCAGCTCAATTGCTAACTCCTGCAAGAGATTTTTCCTGATTAAAGTCCCTGCACTCCAGGTGCCCTTCCAGCGCAGTGAAGAAAAACTCCAGGACAATCTGTTTGGTTCTGTTGATAGTAGCCAGAGACATGATAGGATTTAAAAGGCATTTATTCCCTAAGACCAAATATTGAGTTGACTTGAGGGAATTTCCACTAGGGGGTAATGAAAGTCCGTCAAAAAAAGATTGATTTGATCTAAGAGATTCTTTTTGTTTTGGCTCTTCTTGTGGTTGGAAGGGAGTTCTGACCCCCCAAAGAGCTAAAATAACCCTGAAGCTGTAGGCTAGCACTGGAAAGGGTTGTTACTACTCCCCTTCGAGGAGGAGCCCTCCTATCAGCTCAAATTCAGCAGAGAAATAGCAGATGTCAGCAGCAGCTCAGTAGAGAAACAGTTTGCCTCTCAAAAAAGAGAGAATGAAAGTAGATGGCATCACTATCTCCTCAAAGGGCCAGCTAGTGGCAGATTCAGTCAGGAGGGGAGCTGGGAAATTCAGAGGCAGAAGCATTGCAGTAGAGATTCCACCCTAAGTTTCTGGTCTATACATGTTCCTTCTCTCCTCTTTCACTGGGACAATGTGAATCTGTGAGAGTGTGCCTCTTTGTGTACAGGAGAAATTTTTCTTGTATTTACCTTAATATCTTGTTAAATTAAATGTCTTTGCTTTGAATTCATGTGTGGTCTAGTTGATCTGATAATAAATAGTAAATAGTGGAATTACATTTGAGAGATGTGGTTTAGAAGTATGAGAGCCTATGTCCCTAGTACAGTGTGAAAAGAATATCAAAGAAATGAAAGATGTTTTCTCTTTTGAGAGACAAGTTATATGCATAATCTTTGTAGAATTCCCAAGATCAAAGGAGAGCAGGTAACATAACTTCACTTTACTGACTGTGAACTTCAACTTCAGAAGTCTGTAAAGCACATTCCAACTCACATAATCTAACTTTATTTTCTTAGATATTAATGGGATGACCTGGAATTTTCCTCTTGGAATCCTGATCTCCTGATTGGTAACTGCTTCTCCCATAACTTTATTTCAAGAAAGCTCCAGCTACACTTCACTTTACTCATTATTCTCTGGCCACCTCTTCTATTGCCTTCTTGAAGTCCCTTGAGTGCCTCTTTCCTCTTCCTCCCTCCAGTTCTGAGCATGATTATATCAATACTGCCATTGTTCCTGGATGGGATGTGCCAGTCTAATCTCCTCTGGCTAAGGCCAGCTAGGTGGTACAGTGGATAGAACTCTGGGCCTGGAGTCAGGAACATCTGAGTTCAAATATGACCTCAGACTAGCTGTGTTACCCTGGGCAAGTCACTTAACCCTGTTTGTCTCAGTTTCCTAATCTGTACAATAAGCTGGAGAAGGAGATGGAAAACCGTTCCAGTATCTCTGCCAAGAAAACCCCAAGGAGTCATGAAGAGTTGGACACAACAGAGAAACAACTCAACAACAACATGGTCCTACTCACTATTCCAGTAGCCTTCAAACCAAAATGCTCATCCCTGGCTACCAGTCCCTTATATGCATTGTTTCCTCTATTACAATGTAAGGCTGTTGAGGACAGGGACTCTTCTTCTTTTCCTCTGCCTGCTCATCTTCCTTCTCTCTGTCCTCCTTCTTATTGCTATACTTGGAGATAGGAAGACCTAGGTTTGAATTCTGTCTCAAATGCTTACTTCTTTTGCTTTTGTATTTGTATCTCCACAGCTTAGCACAGCACTTGGCATTTAGTAAGTGCTTAATAAATACTTTGTTATTTATTTATCCATTCATGACCTAAATATGTGCCCTGACTGATAAGCTAAACTCTTTTAAATATTTTTATCCTACTATTGCCATAGACTTACCAGAGCTCCCATGCTTTCCAAAAGTCAGATTCATTCCTTTTATACTCCGGTGATGTCTGGCCCATAATTTTTTGGACAAGTCACTAGTACACACCCCTCACTATATGGTAACTTGCAAAGAAGACATAGTTTTTTACAGTCTTAATGGCAATTAAGACTTAAGAGAATTCAGATCAAGGAAGTTCATATTTGTTGTGAAGTACTAGCAAATAGGTGGCCAGTCTAAGTGGCTGGATTTAGATGTCTCTGTGGAATAAGGTCCATGTTAAAATCAAAACGGGAAAAAGTCTTTGCAGCACATTTCTTTGACAGAAGAATCATTTCCCCATCATTATAAGAAACTAACTTAAATATATAAGAATAGGAGCCCTTCCTGAAATGATAAATGATCAAAAGATATGAGTAGTTGGTTCTCAAGGGAAGACATACAAGCTATTGAGTGAAATAGGAAAAAGTGTTCAAAATTACTAGAAATACAAATTAAAACAATCCTGAAGTTCCACTTCACACCTATCAGATTGAAAAAGCTGCTGCAGGACAACAGGCACAGTAATATACTGTTGGTGTAGCTGTGGATTGGTTCAGCCATTCTGGAAAGCATTTTGGAATTATGCCCCAAATATTACTCAACTTTGATAAAAAATAACACCATGATATCTATACCCCCAAGAAATCAAAGAAAGAGGAAAAATAGTCATACATACAAAACAATTTATAGCAGCTCTTTCTGTAGGTTCCCCCCTCCCCCCAAAGGGAAACTAAGATGCTTATCAGTTGGTGAATGGTTGAGCAAATTATAGCACACCAATGTAATGTAATACTCTTGTGTGGTCAGGAATGAGGAAAGAAATGATTTCAGATGCAAAATGAAATAAGCAGAACCAAGAGAATGATTTATATAACAGAGTGAAAACAACCAACTTTGAAAGATTTCAGAACTCTGATCCAATGCAGTGACCAACTTTAATTTTAGATTAGCTGTGATAGAGCATGCTACTCACATTTTGACAGAAAAGTGTTAGATGCAGAATGAGTCACATATTTTTGAGTATGACCAGTTTCAAAATTTGTTTTGCTTGAATGCATATTTGTTATGAAGGTTTTGTTCTTCTTTTTTCTTTTTCAGTAGTGGGGGACATGGGAGAGAGAGAAAATAAATGCTTGTTATTTAAAAAAAATTAAAAAAAAATCAAAGTGGGAAAAAACCTTTTAAATGATTGAATTCATTTTCCCAAGAAATGACTATTCTTTTTGATAAATTGAGCTCAATTTTTCTTACATGGAGAGATGACAAAATCTGGAAATACAGTGTGGTTAGGGGAGTGAAAGAAGCCAGTGGAGTGGAATTCTAAGGACTGAATAAATGCGAATTGCTGGTTAGCTTTCCTTGGCCCTGAAGAGTTCTTGTAACCATAGAAAAAACATATCTTCCCTATAGTAAAAAAAGTATCTAGTAAGGGTAAAGGTTGTTTCCCAGCTGCATTAGTTGAGAGATTCAATGACATTACTCCTCAAACTCATTCCAACTCTTGGGGATTTAGCACTCATATGTTAAAGAGACTTGAGAGAGGCTCATGGATATGGAATCTCTTTTGAATATTCAAAGAAGATCAAGAACAATTCAAGGATTTCTGTTGGTTCCAGTCTAACCCAATAAATACTTTGTATTGCCTTCTGTGTCTACCACACCATTCTTGGTGTAGTGGGGATAGAGAAAAATAAAACATGGAAGACACCAGACCATTCTTAGTTGTTTCTTCATGTAGATGGACATAAAATAGTATTTCAAAATTAAAACGCAATGTTTTCTTGTAAATAGTGGTGTAGGCATGATTATTGTTTCATGATCTTGGGTAATCTATATTTCCTAAGGATCTTCCTTTGTCTTCTCTTTTTCCTCAGTAGTAGACTTGAAGACTAGACTAGATATACTAGACAGGAAGACAGGTTTGAATCTTGCCTTAGATGGCTACTATCTGTGTGACTATTGGCAAACCACTTAAACTCAGTCTAAGTTTCTTTAATGGGGATGATAATGCTGGTAGCACTTCTCTTACAGAGTTCTTCTGAGGCTCCAATGTTCTATATACACACACACACACATACATACACACAATAGATAGCATATTTGTAGCCAAAAAAGATCTCAAGATGCCAAAATAAGCTGCTAATAAAATGTAATTTACTAGGTATAAAAGATAGATGTGAGACGATTGCATAGCTACAGGAAGGGGAAGATGTGGCTGGAATGCTACTTATGAGAAACACTCACCTCTCCATTCTCCACACAGCTGCCAAAATGCTACCCCTAAGCCATAGTTCTACTTATAACACTCCCTTGTTCGAAAAGTCCCAATGAATCCCTAAATGCCCTCTTGGCTCTAGGATAAAATGATGAGTGATTTTTTTTTGTTTTCTGATCCCTTTCACAATCTGACCCCAATCTACTTTTCCAGAGTAATTACAAATTATTCTCTTTCATATACTCTATATTACAGAAAACTGGCTTACTTGCTGTTCCCTTTATACAGCATTTCCACAGGCCATCTTCCATGCCTGGCATGTAGGTCTAGCACATAGTAGGTACTTAACAAATTTGTGTTGGATGAACAAATATTGTTGACAGGATTTATGAGATGAACAGGGGCCAGAGTATCCAAATTTGCATGCAAGTTCCCACTTCTCTACTACTGTAGCCACCATCTTGGTGCTGGCCTTCATCAGTTCACACCTGAACTATTGAAATAGCTTCCTTGTGGATCCCTCCCCATGTCAGTCCATCTTCCACATAGCTGCCAAATTACCATGTTCCATCTCCCAACTCTGTGCCTTTGCTCTGACTGTCCCCTTGTGCCTGGAACTTCTCCTTCCTCACTTGGCTTCCTGGATTCCATGACCTCCTTCATGTCTCAGCTAAAATCCCACTTTCTAAAGGGAGCCTTTCTTGATCCCCCTTAATTTTAATGCCTCAGCTCTGTTGTTTACTTCCAAGTTATCATGCCTATAGATTGTTTGGATATCAGTTTGCATGTTGTCTCCTCCATTAGAATATGAGCTCCTTGAGGGTGGAGGCCATTTTTGATATTCTTTGCATCCCCAGTGATTAGCTTAGTGCCTAACACATTGTAAGAGTTTAAATTTGTTGACTTGACCTGTTGATTTTTGGTTTTCTCCATTCTACCCTTTGGTAAACCAATTCAAGTGAAAATAGACCTATGGAGAAGGAAAGGGAGGAAGCTGTGAAATGGCAATCATTGAGCTTGTTTATTTTGTTAATATTATTTCATCCACAAGAATAGCACTGAAGAGATAGGAGAGAGAGAGAGAGAGAGAGAGAGATGAGAGAGAGAGAGAGAGGGAGAGAAGAGAGAGAGGGGATAATTGAGAGAAAGAGAGATCGAGAGAGAGAGAGAGAGGGGGAGGGAGAGAGGGGGGGGGGGGAGCAATAAAGGGAGCTGGGATCCTGGGATCCTCAGGGAAGGCACATCTGGTATTAGTCTATGGCATCTAAACAAAATGGTGGTTCGTGGCATCAAAATTTCTATCATGATTACATTTAAAAACCTGGGTCCTTTTGGGCCTTTCATCCTTAATTTCTTCATCCAGCTCTTCATCTTCAGCCTTCCGGTGGATGTTTTCACAGAGTACTGCACACACTCCAGTGATCCAGGCTGCGACTGTGCCACCGAAGAAGATGCAGAAACCAATCAGGAGCAGGAAGGCATAGTCCCAGCGGTCCAGGTGGGTGAGACATTTGTATCTGAGTGGGTTCCCTGCCATGTGCAAGGGCCACCCTGCCATCTCTGTAGGTTCTTTGCAGGTGGCATTTAAGCCACCTGTAGGAGAAACACAAGAGAGAGAAAGAGAGATAACTAAGACATAATAGAGACCTCAAGTGGTTGTCTAGTCATTCCCAGCCTGTGGGCCATGGACCCTGGGGAGCTCTGGGATAATTGTAATGGTGTTCATAGATATACCAAAATTGTCATTTTGGTTTTTATTTATCTCCAAAAAATATGCATACTAATTCAATATATTAGATAAGGAGACATATCATCTATAGAAGGAATAAACAATTTCTCTCAGCATATCTATTGCTATTTTTCAAAAGTTTGTAGTTGCTGTCGTGGATGACAGAACATAGACTCATTTAAAAGCATTTCTGAATACATCACAGCTTTTATGTTTTACATTTTTATATGTTTTATATTTTCAAGCAATATGTATTAATAGTATAACTACTATCATGTAGTCTATAAACACTTCTGACATTAAGAAAGGTTTCTCAAATTCTAAGAGATGGAGAACCACTGGTCTAATCAATTTCCTATTTTCAAGTATAGCTGCAGTCAAGTGGGTTTATATCTTGTTGTTAAGGATCATCAAAGAAAGAGGTTCCATATAGGTTCAGAGAAACCAGGTGATCTATGGCATGGATGCTACTGAGTACCACATGAGGTTATCCACAGGTCAACACTAAACTTGCAATCAGAAGATCTTGCCTAAGTCCTTGATTGGCCACTATAGAGATGTGCTATCATGGACAGGTCACTACTTCTTTGAGTAAGTTTCCTTATCTGTAACCTTGAGGTTAATAAACCTTTTACCTGGAATGATTGTTGTGAGGAACTGACTTATTAGCTACAAAGCATTATATAATGTCTTATTACTATTTACATTATCCTTCTTTTCTCCTCCATTTTCATTGCTCTTGTTTTCTGACATTTTCTCTTCTGTTCTTCCTCTACCTGTGCTTTACCCCTAGCAGTGACACCAAGTGGCTCCTATGGAAAATACTTATCTTAGTTGGTACTCCTCGTAGAATAATAATAAAAAGTAGCATTTAGATAGCACTTCACGGTTGTCATAGTGCTTCAAATATTATCTTATTTGATCTTCACAATAGCCCTAGAAGGTACGTGCTATTATTATCCTCATTTTACAGATGGAGAAATGGAAGCAACCATGGTTAAATGATTTATCCAGGGTGATACAACTAGCAAGTGTCTGAGGCCAGATTTGAACTCAAATTGTCTTGATTCCAGGTTCAGCAATCTATCCACTGTGCCACCTGGCTGCCTTGCATAGACCTTAGAGAGCCTCAGGAGTGGGGAACTTGTGGCCTTGAGGCCACATGTGACCTTCTAAGTCCTCAAATGCAGCCCTTTGATCGAATCCAAACTTCACAGAACAAATCCCCTTAATAAAAAGGATTTGTTCTGTAAGACTTGGACTCAGTCACTTTTTTCCCCTGGTATCTTATGACTCATAATCTTAGGAAGATGTTCCTTCTGTTTAAATCTGAAACTTCTTTTGCTTATTTTTTTTTGTTAATTTCTCATTATTCTGTTCTCAGAGGAGATGGAGAAGGAAAGTCTTCATTCTCTTAATGAGGAGTGGGAACTTTGGCTCACATCTTTCTCTCTCACCCAAATAATCTGTGAAAATAACCTCACGACTTCATTGCATGTGATGGTCCTGTTGCATTAACTAAAATAACACTTGAAAATTCTTTCTGTTCTGAAAAGTTCTCTTGGAATTGTAGAGCTGGAAAAGACCTTAGAAATCATTTTTCTCAAACTCCTTTATTTTACAGATGAGGAAATAGGCCCAAAGAGGAAAGATGATAAATGTACAAGGTCACACAACTAATGATAAAGCTGGGAATTATTTTGTGACTTCCTGACTACAGTACCATACTGAGTCTCTCATTGATGAAACAGGCAACTAGAATTATGTCAGATAATAAGTTCTGAGTTTCATGGATGATTACGCTCAAAGAATTGGTCAACTAGTGGCTGATGGACTTGATGAGACTTGCTGTACTAAGACTGGTCCTCAGGAAACAGGCACAGTTAGTCATACTAGGACTATCCTTAAAAACTTTATATTAAAATTATTATTATCTCTCGGATATATGATTCTCATCACTCCTGCTGTATTCCACAGGCAAGTAAACTTTTATATTGTATATGCCTGGATGTGAGATCTCTGTATTTATATGTGCTGATGGCTTTAGTAATAATTTAGTGTAAATTGGTAAGTAGTGGGCCTGGGAGAGAGAGAGAGGGAGAGGGAGAATGAGAGGGAGAGGGAGAGGGAGAGGGAGAGGGAGAGGGAGAGGGAGAGGGAGGGAGAGAGGGAGAGAGAGAGAGAATGCTTCATGTGAAATACTGCAGAGAAAGATGAGGAACAAGAAAAGGCAATCACATTTGGCACTTAGAGATCATTGGTACCTGTAGAAAGAGCAGTGTCAGTTAAGTGATGAAGTCAGATTGCAGAGGGTTTAGGAGCAAGTGAGAGGAAAGGTAGAGGCACCTAGTGTAAATGGATTTCTCAATGACTTTAGCAGAGAAGGGGAAGAGTGTTATAGGACAGTAGCTAGTTGCATGGGTAGAATCAAGTGAGGGGTCTGCTGATGCCAACACTATTAAAGATGCTGTTTCAGAAGTTACCAATGATTCCTGAGTTGCTTGTTCCAACCTTTTTTCCTCAATCCTTATTCTTTTCGATCTAATCACTACTTTAGACTCTGTTTTAGACTCTCTTTGGTACTGTCTCTTCCCTTGATCTCCACGATGTTATACTCTCCTGATATTCCTCCTGTTACTGCTTTTAATTCTATTCCCTGACATATTCCCCAAAGTTCTGGCTTCCCTATTTTTCTTCTTCTCTATCTATGCCTTCCCAATTTCATGGTGCTGACTATTACTTTTCTGAGGATGATTCACAAATCTGTGTCTCCACTTGTAATGTTTATCTAATCAATTGTAAAGTCCCCCTGATTCTTACTCTGACACAACTCTCTAATCTCTACTTATTTTTTTTATCTCCATGGCTGCACTCTAGTTCAGGACCTTGGAATTAAGAGGACCAAATCTTCCTGATGATCTGGATCCAAAGCTCACCTCTGACACTGCATGTGTTTGGCAAGTCATTTAACTTCTCTGACTTGGTTTCCTCATCTGTACAAAGGAGATAGTAGTAGCACTCATCTGTCTCACAGGGTTGTTGTGAGAAAACTAGCTAACCTTTAGAAATGTTACCTACCATTATTATCTCTCTTTGAGTGTTGTGATAGCCCCTTAAATTTTTTGGGGGGAGGCAGACCTGTGATTTAATGGAAAAAGGGAGCTCCCAGTAAAAAAAATTCCCACCAATAAAGATTGGGACCTGCTTTTCCATTTATAGCCTAAAAGACCTGCCCAAGTGTAGTATCAATTAAGTTGAGACTTTCTTACTGTTTTAAAATGATTAATCGAGTGTCTTTGATTGAGTCTTACTAGGTGCGAAGCCCCAGGCCCAAACCCCTATTAGGTGCTAAGCCTATATGGGTGTGAATTGGTAACTAAGGTGGGGCTCCACGTGGGGCCAGTGAAGGAAGGTGCTAACACCAGAGCCAATTGAAGGAGCCTAAGTTCTGGTTGCTCAGAAGATGTTTGATGATGTCTGAAACTGCATAAAAAGGGAAGGCAGAGCTATTTGCTCAGGACTCTCACTCTTGGTGGCATGCTGATGTGGACACTCCAGGCAGCTGTAGCCAAGAGCCCTCCAGCTTGTAAACCGGGATGTTGGGACTTTGTTAAACCTTGGTAACTATGAATTGTATTGGGTCTGTTTGTAATTTGATTGTATTTGCTCTGAAGTTCAGGGTGCTGGCTTTTTCCCCTAAACTGAGTGAATGATATTTGTATGCTGGATTAAAGTAAGCTTGTTAGCCACTTAACATTGCTTTCCTTAGTAAAGCAGATCAAAAGAACCTGGGCTTGCAGCACTCTGTGAGCTGGTTGTTGTTGTTTTTACACCCCCACAGCAGCTGCTAGCTGGATTGTTGAAACACCGAGTCAATGTGAAGTTAATTGACTTATTGAGGGTCATACTGCTAGCAAGTATTGAAGGTGGGACTTGATAGGTCTTCCTGATTCCAGAGGTCAGCTCTGTATCCACTGCCCTACAATGCTTCTATCTGGTCACTGTGACTCCAGTTTCTCTCTTTCCCAATCTACCTGACTGTCCTAGTCAGCATTGCCAGATTAATCTTCTTAATGCCCATTTGTGATCACATTACCCCACTGTTCAAAACCCTCCAATACCCTCTCCCCCACTGTTGCCTCCAAAATAAAGTCCAAACTGAGACTGACATTCAAGGTCTCTGCCAGTATGGCCCCAACCTACTTTTGCAGCCTTCCTTCACAATACACCCTTTCCCATACTCGACATCACAGCCAAACTGGAATTGCCAGGATTCCCTGAATACTTCCTGAGCTTTCCTGACTCAATGCAGAGGCTCTTACTGCTTCCTCCCTCCCTGCAGCTCAGTTCCAATCCTACCCCTCACCATGAAACTTTCCCTGACCCCTCCCAGACATGATTTCTCTCTCCTCTGAACTCTCACATAGAACTTATTGTAACCCTTTCAAATTCTTCCTTAACTTATTATATTTATATCAGAGTGATTTGTATCTGTATCATTATCATGCTTACTAGACCGTAAACCCTATAGGGCTGGAACTATCTTATTTTTCTTTATATGCATCTTTCAATTGACTACCATAATACTTTGCCCATTTTTGAGGTGGGAAGGGGGTGGATTGGACTTGTGATGTCATTGGTATGGGAACTTAATATAAGAAAATTCTATCAATGAAGACTGAAACCTTTCCTACCATTTAAAGTCTCTGAGAACTGTGCCCTGAGGTATAGGAACACATTCATTTTTATATCATCTCTCTGATATATGGTTGCCATCACCCCTGCTCTGTCTCATTGGCAAGTAAACTTGCTTATTGTCTATGCCTGGGTGTGAGATTACTGCATTTATATATGCTGATGATTTTGGCCAAGAGATTAGGTGACCTGCCCAAGGTCACACAGCCAGTGCGTATCAGGGTTTAGACAAATCCAGGTCTTGATTATGAAGCTGGATCTCTGTGAACCTCTATGAACATTGCCCCTTTATATATGTAAGTATTTTGCATAGAGGAATGGGTCAATGCTTGTTGGATTGAGTTGAATTTTATCGACAGAAAATGGATGACTACAAACCTAGGGGATATACCAAGCTATGATCATCATCATAATAACTGACATTTACACAACACTCTGTTTTGCAAAGCATTTTACATATGCAGAGTGACATAAAAGTCTCGGTGCAGTTTTAAGCTTCAATGGCTTTAAACCTGCATCATCTCGTTTGTCACACAATATTCCTAGCACTTTACATATTTAAGGTGTTCCAGAAGTCTTGGTGTAGTTTTAAGCTATTAATTTTAAGCTATTAAAGCTTAAAACTGCACCAAGGCTTCTGGGACATCTTGCATCATCTCATCGTTTATACAAGATTCTTAGCCCAGCTGAAAATAACTTACACTTAATTTCATTAGCATTGACCAGCAATGCTGATAATGAATAGCATGGCTGTCACAGGATTTGGAGTTGGAAGGAACTTTAATAGTCATCCTGTCCAATGATCTCATTTTATAGATCAGCAAACCGAAACTTAGAGAGATTGTATGAGGGATTTGCCCAAGGTCAGGCAGTCAGTTAAGTATCAGAGATAGGGTTCAAACCCAGGTTTTCTGACCCCTCCCCCCAAACCAGTGTTCATTCCACAATATAGGGCTGAAGAAAAGAGAAGTCAGCAGTAATGAGAACACTAATGAGAGGCAGTATGATGTAATTGATAGCTGACTTTGGAATTAGCAAGCCCTGGGTTCAAGTCTTGTTCTGACACACTCTCTCTTTGTGATTCTGGGCAAGTTATTTAACCCCTTAGTTTCCCAGACAACTCCCTACTGCTTGTAAGGTGCTGGTCTGCATTGGTAATGGAAATTAGTCACTGGAGCTCCTCATAGCTATGAAGTCGCAGATTCCTTACACATAGTGAGGGGTATGGCAAAGCTTGAGAGTTTATAAAGTACTTTATCCATAGTAACTCTTTGAACCCCACAATAACCTTGGGAGTCTGGTAGTACAGGTTTTAGTATTCCAATTTTATAGATGAGGAAACTGAGTCTCAGAGATATTGATAACTTCCAGGTCACGTAGCTAGCAAGTGGTTTGGGTGGGATTTGAACCAAGCATGTGGTCCTGAATCCACGTCCAGTACCATTTCTCCAAGGGAATTAGAAGAAGCATGACTTTATTGCCAGCAATATTACTTCAGTCTTGTGTGCTCGGGATAAGACATGCTTTCCTATGCCAAGTCCTAATGCCCCATCTTCCAATGCTGAAGTACATACATGACAGCCATGTTATGACCATCAGTCATTCTAATATTAGATCCAGTTTCAGAAATGAGGTCCCCTTCTCTAATCTCTGCTTGTTAAGAACCTATTTTAAGACACAGACTCCTCCATCTTGGGAGAGTGTGTCTGAGGGGGTTATCTTTATCTTTATAATAGGTTATACATTCAGAGTCTCTTCTCCCTTTTGATCTAAGAAGCAATGATGTAATAGAACAAGCCTGTGTAGTGGAATGAAAGACCAATGAATTCAGAGTTAGAAGACATGGGTTCTAATCCCATGCTGTTTGACCTTGGGCAAGTCACTTGTCCTCTTTGGGGCTCAGTTTCTCCATCTACAAAATGAGAGGGTTGGATGGATAGCACTTATATATTGCTTTAAGGTTTGCAAAGCACTTTACAAATATCTTGTTTTAGCCTCATAACAACCATGTGAAGTAGTTGCTATTATTTTCCTCATTTGACAGTTGAGGAAACTGAGGCAGACAGAGGTTAAGTGACTTACCCAGGGTCACACATTTGACATGTTTTAGAGGTGAGATTTGAACTCAGGTCTTCCTGAGTCCACCAGTCTATTCACTGTGTCCCCTCCATTGCCTCTCTAAAATGATCAATCACTAAGGCATCTTCTAGCTTGGGATCTTTGTCAGCTGGAGTTGGAGGAACTGGATCTGAGTAGAGGCTCTAACACCATTAAGCCAAACAAATATGGTCACATGTTACTTGAACTCTCCAATTCTCAGTTTCTTCAACCATAAAATAGAAATAGTAATGAATTACACTATATATCTCATAGGGTTATTATTGTGAGAAAAAGCGTTATAAGAATGTAAATTGCTGCTATAAAACAATAGAGTAGCTATCTAAAGACAGGTTTTCCCAGAATGAGTCAAAGGTAGCAGCAGCAATCAAAACTCTTTTTTCTCTCCTAAAAATGGAATTCTCTGCTTCCTACCCTGAAACTTCCTCCTTTATGACCCACTAGTTGGGGTGATGATACTAGTGTGGGTGCAGAATGGAGAAAAGGGTGAAAAAGCTTGGAGATTTTAGACAGTCCATAAGAATTCAATAAAATAAGAAGGGAAGAAATGGGGAAAGGTAGGAACAGGCTAGGGGAGGCTCACTGGCATTGGAGTGACCAAGGTATCTCCATGCTCCCTAAATATGTTGCTCCACCACCCCAAACCTAATTTCACTTTATGTGATCACACTGAAGAGAGTTCTGCTAATTTGAGATTTTTTTTCTGTTGGACCATCTCCACTTTTAGTAATAGATACTTCTGGGATGGTCAAGGGCAATCTGTCATTAATATCACTTTAATCTCTTTATTAGTTTAATCTTATTACTTTCCTGAGGACAGTGGCACTATGAGAAAGGAAGTATATGTAGGGAGCCAAGTATGGAAATTTGGAGCATGGAGCACTTTGGGGGAAGGGAGGCCTTAGTAGAATGCTGGGGCCCCAAGGTAGTATGAAAGCAATGAGGACTTGGGAGAAGGATGTAGAAAGGGAGATAGAAAGGAAGCAAAAGCAAAGGTTGTTTCCTTTGGAATTTTACTTTGGTCTAGCCCTATAAGCAGGGAGGAGTTGGAGATTCTTCCTGTTTCATCCCCACTTCTGCTCTTCTAAGGCACTCTTGTTCTTAGAATCCCAAAGAAGGGAATACTGTTATGCTATAGTTCAACAGTGTTATGGGTTTAGTAGCTGTGCCTTTTCTTGGCCACCTAATCTTATGTATATTCAACACTGTTCAAAGTTGAGAGGCAGTGCAGTATAGTAGACATACTATTGAATTATGAGTCAGAAGACCTGGATACTTCTAAGATTTAGCAAGGTAATTTACTGGCTGGTTGAGTGATCTCAGACATGTCACTAGATAGCACAGTGGATTAAACACTGGGCCTGGAGTCAGGAAAATGACCAAATCCAGATTCACATACATACTAGTTATGTGACCCTGAGCAAGTCATTTAACCTCAGTTGGCCTCAGTTTCTTCAACTTAAAAAAATGGGGACATTAATAGCATCTACCTCCCAGGGCAGCTGGGTGGTGCAGTGGATAGAGGGCCACCCCTGGAGTCAGGTATGCTCAATTTCCTGAATTCAAATCTGGCCTCAGACATTTACTTGCTATGTGACCTTGGGCAAATCATTTAAACCCATTTACTTCAGTTTCCTTATCTATAAAATAACCCAGAGAAAAAATCGCAAACTACTCTACTGTCTTTGCTAAGAAAACCCCAAATGGGGTCATGAAGAGTTGGAGCTGGGCACTACTGAAAATGACTGAACAGCAACAATCTTCCAGGGTTGTTTTGAGGATCAAATGTGATATTTGTAAAGCACTTAGCACAGTGCATGAAACATAGTAGGTGCTTGTTCTCTTCTACTTCCTTTCCCTCTCTGAGCCTCAGTTTCCCCATTTGTAGAATGGAGAAAATCTCTTAACAGTATTGTTGAGAAGATTCAATGAGATAATAGATGTGAAAAAGCTATATGATTTTAAGTATTATTATTGTTAATCTTATTTTCAGTCAGGGAGGGTGAGCTAAACATAAAGGGCTTTCTTTACAATTACATAGAAATTCACTTGGTTAACCTGGAAAATCAGGTTCTGAGGCTTTTTTTCCACTAGACTTTCTACCTGCTGCTCCTATATAAGAAAGTAGGAGCTTGATTTCATTCATTCAAAAGATACATATTGAATGCTTACTTTGGACTAGGCATAGGTTCTGAAACATGCTCCCTAACCTTGAAAGGTTTACAATATAGTATGAGTGATAAATCTCACAAATATGCAAATATTTGAAGGATTTGTGATTTTACCATTTCAGGGAGTTCCCTGTGGGGAGCCACCACCCACCAATGCACATTGGAATCTATCTAAAGGAGAAGCTTCTGGCATGAAAAGGTTAAGTGACTTGTCCAGGGTCACATATTTAGTGAGTGCTAGAAAAGGCCATTTAAGTACTTCCTGACTCCAAACCCAGCACTCTATCCATTATGCTCTATTTCCTCTACAGAAATAACTACAATAAAAAGAGGGAAAACTCTCTCCCTCCTGAGGAAGTCCATTCCACTGTAGGATAGCTCTAGTTTAGTGGTTCTCAAACTTTTTGATCTGAGGACCCCTTTACACTCTTAAATATTATTGAGGACCCCAGAGCTTTTGTTTATGTGAGTTATAGCGGTTGGTATTTAGTAAAAATTAAAATGGACAAAAATTTAAAATTAGGATAATAAACTCATCATAGTTAACATGATTTTTGTGAAAAATAGCTCCATTTTCCAAAACAGAAAAATTAGCAAGAAGACTAGAACCATTTTACCTATTTTTGAAAATCTTTTTAATGTCTGTCTTAACAGAAGACAATGATAAAATAATGATTAATAAAAGGAGTTGGATTCTCATACCCGCTTCTGCATTCAATTTATTGCAATATGTTTTGTTTGAAGGACATAAAAAAATCCAGTCTCACATAGATGTGTGGTTGGGGAAGTGAGGAGTTTTTAACAGGTAAATAACATTTTAGTGTTATTATCAAAATAGTCTTGACCTTGCAGAATCCCTGAAAGGATCTTGAGAGATCCTCAGGAGTGCTCAGACTACCCTTTAAGAATTGATACTATAGTAACTCGGACTTTCCCCCTTACATCAAACCTATACTTCTTTGCAATTTCTACTAGTCATTCCTATTTCTGCCTTCTAGGGTCAAAGAGAAGTCTAAATAATCCTTCCGGACGAAAGCCTTTGAAGTACTTGAAGTCGTCTATCATATTCCTCCTGAGTTTTCTCTAGGCTAAACATCTCCAGTTCCTTCAAATGACTGGCAGCATGCAAGGACTTGAGGTCCTTTAGGTCTCGTGACTCCCAGACTAGTGATCTTTCTACTATACTAGGAAAATTCAGAACTCCTTAGCTCTGGCTAGTAAATAGAGCATTAGGTCCAGCATTAGGAGACCTAGGAGATGGAGATTATAACTCATGCAGATACCCAGAAAATAGGAGGCTTACTTTGTAAAAGTCCCAGCTAGGAGTGTAAGACTCCCATGAATGGACCCAATTCTAGATGGATCACTGTTTTATGCTGTGAACAGTTTTTCCAAGTTTTATAAACTCTATTTTGCCACATAGATCTGGGAAGACTTCCTCAAGGTATCCCCCTTTCCCTACCCCCTTCCTCTTTCTCATTCCTTTGCTTCCAAAGGTCTAGAAATGGAAAGATGTAGCCTGAAAAGTTTTTTTTTAATGTGTACACAGAAATGGACTCTAGAACTATCTATATGCAGAATTATACTTCCTAGATTTCAGGTATCCCTTATGCCAATCTTACCTTGCTGAATATATCTTTTCCCCTCATTTATTCTCTAGTACTGCTCCACAGATCGACTTCTTAGCCTGACTTTTTAGACTCTTTTTGTTGTTCAGTCATTTTCATTTGTGTCTGACTCTCCTTGACCCCATTTTGGGGTTTTCTTGGCAAAGATTCTGGAGTGTTTCGCCATTTCCTTCTCCATTTCATTTTCTAGATGAAAAACTGAGGCAAACAGGGGTAAGAGACTTGCCCAGCGTCACACAGCTAATGAGTGTCTGAGGCCAGATTTGAACTCAGAAAGATTAGTCCTCCTGCTTTCAAGCCCAGTGCTCTATCCCTTTACCACCTTTTAGGACTCTATAAGCTGGGTTCTATCACTTATCCCACCTTATGGTTTGGCCTTTGTTCTTGAAGAAGACCATAACAATGGGAAGATGATTTGAGTGAGGGAGTTTTCCCCCCTAAACTCCTACTATACCCCTTCTCCTCCATCCTTCTGCTCTGTTCTCTTGCTCTCTCTTTTCTCAAAGCCTGGGGTGCTTTCCCATTTCTTTCTCTAAGCCTTAACCTTCTGTAAAGCCTTTGGTCTAATATCACCTTCTCTATGAAGTCTACTGTGACCACCTCAGCTAGAAGTATACTAGTAAAATGTTTAACAGCCTGAAAAGCAAGACATGCTGTCAAGTTTAATATGAATTATTAACATTTCCTACATTACTTTCTTAAATCTAAACAATAAACAAAACATTAAATCAAGCCCTGATTTGTAGCATTTGAGGATTTTTGAAGTATAAATGTTTACCCTGAAAATTTACCAATCAACTCTTGAGAGGTGGTTTGAGCTGCTTCCAGCACACCCTGATAGCTCTCTCTTTTTCTTTGTCTTATCTGGCACCCACCTTTTGAGAGTAAGCAGATGTTACCTTGATTTGTAATTTTAAAAATATACCTGACTTGTCTTCCTCACTCCTCACTATAACTCTTTCTGAGGAAACATATCTTAGACCTCTTTGAATCCCTAGAGTGTCCTTAACAAGGAACCACCACAACAATAATGGTGATAATAATAATAATATTAAGTATTTATATAGGGCTTTAAGTTCTGTAAAATGCTTTACAAATATTCTCTCATTGGATCCTCACAAGAAGCCTGGGAGGTAGATGGTATTGTTATTATCCCCCTTTTATAGATGACGAAACTGAGGATAGGAGGTCAAATGACTTGCCCAGACTAACAAGAGTCTGAGGATGGATTGGGATTCAGGTTTTCCTGACTCCAGGTCTAGCACTATATCCACTGAATCACCTAAGCTGCCCCTATGAAAGTTTTTGAAAATGACAGCTGGAATTTACATAGCTCTCTAGGATTGGCAATATGCTTGTCAAACAATGTCACATTTGATCCTCACAACAACCCTATCGGGTAGGTGTTGTTATTATCCTCATTTTATAGACAGGTAAACTGAGTCTCAGAGAGGTAATAAATTGCCCAGATTCACACAGCTAACAAATGTTTGAGGCAGGATTCACATTGAGGTCTTCTCGATTCCAAGTCCAGCACAAGATGGACTCTCTTTCCCCTTTTTCTTTTTGCCTTTCTTGGTCACCAGTTGTCTATTCCTCGTTGGGCCCAAGGCTCTTGTTTGTCCCAGTTAAAGCTCCTAGATGCAATTACACACTCCATTAAAGTTTAACCTGAAAGCCTGCAAATGGTTCCTGGGGAAACATAAAACGCTCCTTTTTCTATTTTGAACATGGCCCATTGCTTGCTCACAAGGAGAAAAGCTGCCTGCCGCAGTGTGATGTTAACAAGGGAGTGAATGCTACAGTTGCCCCAAACACCCTCTTAGCCTGAGGGAGGGTGCAACCTTTATAAATACTGGGGACCCTTTGTCTTCTCAGGGATATTCTGACCTCCTCTGCTTCCCTGCAGAAAATCTGTCGGAACTCAGTAATTGCAAGGAGGCATTCTTTTTTTTCCTGCTACTACAAGATGCTTACCTCTGAGGTTCATAGGAATCTGGTTCCAATTTGGAAGCAGTGATCCATTGATCCATGGATCCAGTGATCAGGCAAGTGTATAGAATGCTGGATTTCGAGTCAAGAAGACTTGAGTCTTCAATCTGGCCTCAGGCACTTACTAGCTGTGAGACTGTGGGCAAGTCACTTAACCTCTATCTGTCTTCGGTTTCCTCACCTGTATAATAGGTATTAATAGCACCTGCCTTCCAGGGTTGTTGTAAGGATTAAATGAGATGATATTTGTAAAGCAATTAGCACAGTGCCTGATATATAGCAGATGTTTAAAAAATGTTTGTTTCCTTCCCTTCTCCCATTGAGCAGATCCCTCACAGTATACCCACAAAGCCTGGACTCAAGTCCTGGCTTTTCTATTTGTCAACTAAGTGACCTTGGGCAAATCGCTCAAATTATCTGGGTCTCGTTTTTTATTAAATGAAGAGGAAAATGGACAAGGTGATCTTGGAGGTCCTTCACAGCTTGAAAGGTCTATGCATCTGGCTGCAGGCTATATTTGAGTAACAGTCCCTGAAGGAGCTAGTGCCCTGTACATACCCTAGCAAGTTCTGGACCTTAATCTTTGACCATCTCTTCACACAGGGGGCAGTATGACTCAGCTGACCAATTGGTGTCCTGGGTATCTGAGTTATGTTTCATCTATTTTGTTAATTTTGTACGTATGAGCAGATAATAATAGCTAGGGCTTTAAGGTTTGCAAAGGACTTTGTAAATATTTACAAATATTTCATCCTTCCAACAATCTTGGGCAGGAAGGTGCTATTAATATAACCACTTTACAGATGAGGAAACTGAGACTGAAGGAGGTTGAATGACGTTTTTAGGGTCACCCAGTTAGCAAGTGTTTGAAGCTGGATTTGAATCCAGTTCTTCTTGATTCAATATCCAGTACAGTACCCACTTTGCCACCGGCTGCCTTGGTTACCATGCCCAGAGAGCCACACTCTGCAGGACCATTGAGACAGCATATACAATCAAAGCTTAGTGTTTCAATCACTTAGGATCATAGGATCATAGATACGTTGCTAGAAGGAGCCTTGACTAGCTAGTTCAATGGAAACCATGGCTGGGAGGAGTTCAATGACTTTCCTATGGTCATTCAGGTAGGAAGTGGCAGCAGCAGGTTTTGAACACCATTCTTCCTGATACTAGGTCCAGCATTCTATCTGCCAGGACAAAGTTAATAATCATGGCACAGTGTATCTACAATGATTAGTTCCAGGGGAGATAAAATGCAAAATGTGAAATAATTGTGCATAAGATATATCTAAAATCAGTTGGGGATAGTCTCAGAGGGATGGCACTAAGATTGAGGAGGGCTGTGGAGAGCTCCTTATGGCAAATGAGACTTGAAGAAGTTGGGGGAGATGAAGAGGGATAATGCTCCAGGTACAGGAGACAACCAGTGAAAATTCTGGTAGTTGGAGGTGGAGTGGCATGTGTGAGAAGAAAGGAGGGAAATAAGCATTTATAACGGGTCTACTATGTGTCAGGCACTGTGCCAAGTGCTTTTTTCCCAAATATTATTTTATTTGATCCTCACAACAATAGTGGGAGGTGGGTCCTTTTGTTATCCCCATTTTACATTTGGGGAAACTGCGGCAAACAGAAGTTAAGTGACTTGCCCAGAGTTGTATAGCTAGTTAGTATCTGAGGACAGATTTGAACTCAGGTCTTCCTGACTCCAAATTCAGTGCTTTATCCCTTGTGCCACCTCTTTTTCCAGCTAGGAGGACATTGTCATTGGAATGTATAGAGGAGAGTAGGGTGTAGGAAGACTGGAAAGGTAGGAAGGTGCCAAGTTCAGATTTTATATTTGATTCTGGAAGTAATAGGGAACCATTGGAGTTTATTTAATGGCGTGTGTGTTGTGTGTGTGTGTGTGTGTGTGTGTGTGATATAACCAGAACTGCATATTGGGAAGATCAATTTGACAGCTGAATGGAGAATATATTAGAGTGAGAAGACACTTGAGGGAGGGACACCAACCAGCAGGATATTGTAATAGTCCAGGTGTGGGGTGGTGAGGGCCTCCTGCACTAGGATGGTGGCATGGTTAGAGGAAAGAAAGGGACATATATGATGTCCCATACATATATGATGTTATGAGGCTAGAGATGATAGGACTGGGAAACAGATTAGATAAGGGGCAGCTGGTGGTACAGTAGATAGAGTGCTGGGTCAGGAATACCTAAGCTTAAATCTAACCTCAGACACATATTAGTTGTGTGGCCATGAACAAATAGTTTAACTTCTATTTGCTTTAGCTTCCTCAACTGCAAAACGGGGATGATATTAACATCTGCCTTGAAGCGTTGTGAGGATCAAATGAGATAATATTTGTAAAAAACACTTAAGACAGCGCCCAGCACATAGTAGAAACTTTAAACATGTTTACTCCTTTCCTTTTCTTCTTTTCCCATGGGGGGTCAAGAACAATTGAGGCCTAAGTTGTGAGTCTAGGTGACTGGAAGGTTAGGGATACCTTAGACAAAAAATAGGGAAGTAAGAAAGAGGGGAGAATCCAGGGTGAGTGGAAAGATAATGAGATTAGTTGTGGATGTGTTAACTTTAAGATTTCTATGGGACATTCAGTTTGAATAGCAATTGGCATATATGGGGCTGGAGATTGGGGGAGAGGTTAGTGCTAGACAGGTAGATATGGGACTATCTGTATAGAGATGATAACTGAAAACATGGAAGGTGATGATACTGTCAGGTGAAATTGTACAGGGAATGAAAGGGAAGAAGACCCATGACAAAGCCTTGGGGGACCTGCCACTGTTAGTGGATGTCATGTGGATGAAGATCTAACAGAGGACAAAGAAGAAGCAGTCACACAGGTAGAAGGAGAGCCAGGAGAGAGTAATGTTGCATGATAGGCTACAGAGAATATCAAGGAGAAGACAGCAGTGTCAAAGACTGAAGAGAAGTCAAGTAGGATGAGACCAAGAAAAGCCATTATATAAGAGATTAACTAGTGTTAAGAGATTAAGCATTTAAGAGATGATAACTTTAGTTTGATAACTTTGGAGAGAGCAGTTTTGGATGAATGATGAGGTTGGAAGCTAGACTACAGAGTTAAAAAGAGAATGAGAAGAAAGGAAGTGGAGGCATTAGTTATAGACAGCTTTCTAAAGGAGCTTAGACGCCAAAGGGAGGAGAGATATAGGACAACAACTGTTGGGGATGGACATGTATAGTGAGAGTTTTTTTTTAGGAAAGAGGAGACATAACTATAATTGAAGGTAGATAATAGGTAACAACTAAAGATTAGTGAGAGATCAGGGATAATAGAGGGAACAATCTGCTACAGGAGACAAGATGGAATGGGATCACTTGTCGAGGAGAAGGACCATTTTTTCATACGAAATGGTTGAAGGAGGGAGTAGTCACAGAAGGCACCTGAGTGAAGTTAGATGAAGAACAAGGGAGAAAAGGGAGCTTTTCGTGAATGCTTTTTTAAAAAAAAATAAAATAGGCAAGGTTCGGAGCTGAGGGGGTAGAGAGGGGAAGGCTATGGTATATTTGAGGAGAGAAGAGGTTTGGAAAAGCCAATATGGTAAGTGAAATAGTAAATTTATTAGGAAGGTGTAAAATGAATGCCTGGCCACATTGAGGGCCCGATGGAGATTATGTAACATAAACTTGTAGTAGACCCAGTCACCAAAGTTTCGTGATTTTTTTTTCCAGCTTCATTGAGCAGCACGCCAGTCAGACCTTTAAAGGCTGGGGTTAGTGAGAGTAATCCAAGGTTGCCATTTAGCCAGACAAGATCTTTGATAGGATAAAGGGACAAGGGACTTATAAGAAGACTATGCAGTCAGTCAGTCAAAAAGCATTTATTAAGTACCTATTGTTTGCCAGTTACAATGTTAAGTGCTGGAGATAAAAAAAAGACAAAAGACAGTCCTTGTATTTGAATAACTCACAGTTTAACGGGAGAGACAAGAAGCAAACAAATATGTACAAACAAGCTCTATACAAGATAAATAGGAAATGATTAAGAGAGGGAAAACACTAGAATTAAGAGAGATTAGGAAAGATATGTTTCATAGAAGGAAGTATTTTAGTTGGGATTTGAAGGAAGCCAGGGTAGCCAGGAGAGAGAGATAAGGATGGAGAGCATTCCAGGCATGGCAGAGTCAGAGAAAATGCCTGGAGGTGAGAGCTGGAGTTTCTTGTTTATGGAACAGCAAAGAGGCCAGGGTCACCAGATGAAAGAGTGGGAGAATGGACTGATAGGATAGGGGGCTAGGTTATGAAGCACTTTGATGCCAAACAGGACTTTTATATTTAATCCTAGTGGTTATAGAGAGCCACCTGGGTTTATTGAGTGGTTGTCTCTCTCTCTCTCTCTCTCTCTCTCTGCGTGTGTGTGTGTGTGTGTGTGTGTGTGTGTGTGATAATTGGATCAACATTTTAGGAAAATCACTTTGGCAGAAGGAGGATGGATTGGCATAGGGAGAGATTTCTGGCAGATTGACCAACTAGCAGGCTACTGCAATAGTTCAGGGTGTAATAGTCCAGTGTCAGAGAAGAGAAAGAGGCATACTCAAGAGATGTTACAAAAGTGAAATCAATAGATCTTGGCAACAGATCGGATATGGGGATGAGAAGGAGTGAAGAGTAAAGATTGACACCTAGGTTGTAAGCCTGGGGAACTGGGAGGATGGTAATGCCCTTGACAGTAATAGGGACATTTGGAAGAGAGGGAAGCTTTAGGGGAAAAGATGATGAATTCAGTTTTGGACAAACTGAGTTTAAGATGTCTACTGAACATACAGTTTGAGATATCTGGAAGGCAGGTGGAGATAGGAAGTTGGCAGAAAGGCTAGGTCTGGATAGGTTGATTTGAGAATCATTAGCATAGAGATGATACTAAATATATCATAGCTGATGAGATCATCAAGTATAGTAGAATAGTGGGGAAAGAGAAGAGGTCCTAGGACAGAGCCCCATAGGAATTTAACATTAGTAGTCTTCACCTGGGTTAGGATCCAGAAAAGGACACTGAGGAGTGGTCATACAGGTAAGAGGAGAACCAGGTTTTACAAGAGAATTTCACGGAGAAGAGGGTGTCAAAGGCCACAGAGAGGTAAAGGAGAATGAAGATTGAGAAAAGGCCATTGGATTTGATGATTAGGAGATCTGTGTAGAGTTGAACATGTTCACCCCGGGGTCAAAATGGGAAGAGAAGAGTGTAACCAGTACAGGAATGATGGCCTGAGAAAGAACTGAGAGGTCAAGGGATTGATGGTCATGGTGAAGATAAAGAACAAGCTTTGGAGTTGCAAGGCCAAAGGAGAGGTGGAATGACAACAGATTATAAATTTTTGGAATTCATGAACATGGATATGGAACACTTGTGGGTGATGACAAAAGCAAGAGTACACACATCTCTGTGTGTGTAGCTGTGGTGGATGAGTGGAAGATTAGTTCACGGGAAACGAGTAATTTGAAGAATTGGGAGGGAACATCAACATGAATGTTGAAGTCCCCTATGTAAGGGCAGGCAGAAAGAGAAATAGTGTGAGTCAGGTGCTGAACTCATTGAGGAAGGAAGGATAGTGTCCTGAAGGTCTGCAGACAACAGCCACCAGAATCATGATTAGCGATAAATATGGATTGAATAAACCTCAAAGAAAGAGAAGCAGATAAATGATGGTGGTAGGAAGAGAGCCTGGAAGTGACAGTGGAAGGAGAAATAATCCATTTTCCCCACCATGAACAGTGAGTTAGTTGGTAGTAATGAAAGTGCAGCCCATACTGGATGTAGGGATGAGAAAGAGTGAAGAGTAAAGGTTGACATCTAGGATGTGACACCCAGGCTGACAAAGTGTGTCATTAGAAGAGACCCAGGTCTCAGCGAGCACTGAGAGTGTGGATGCTTGGTCCACATGCTATGTACCTATAACTGATGTCTCATTGCTATCCTGCAGTTCAAAGAAGCTTGGTTTCAGAGTTGGAAGACCTAAAGTTGGAGTCCCAGTTTTGCCTCTTACATATAATTGTAAAATTATGGGCAAGACTTCTGAGAGTTTGTGATTGACAAGTGGATCTGAATTCATGACAGGAAGATGCTGAAGTCTTGTAGCTAGAACTTAGTTTAGAGTGTGACAGCATCCTCTCTGCAGTGAGTCTTGTCTCCTCTCCATGTGATTGGCTTTTTGATCTGGAGAAGATGACTTTTTCTCTGCTGGGGAGCTAAACACATTTTTCTTCTCATTGGCTTATTTTGGGGGAATAATACAAAGTTAGAATTTATCTTAGATGAGTTTCTGTAAAACTTAATGTGAGACCTAACTAATCTAGCTCATTCCAAGAGCATTTATAGAGGAAGCTGGAAGGAGAGCAACAAATACACAAAAAATGGAATAGATCAACTGGGATTTCAATAGCACTTACCTCTTAAAGAGCCTGGCACATAGTAGTGCTATCTGAATGATAATAGAATTTTTATTAGCAATATCATTATCAATCTATCCCCATCTATGGCAAGGGAAACAAGTCATTTGGATTCTAATATTTCAGTCTCCAATGTATCATATGGAGAAATACAAATGGCATTTAAGAAGATGAACTTGGGAAAATCAGCAGCACCAGACCAAATAGACATGGAAGAAAAGAATGCTGGAGACAACCCACTTTTGAAAATATTGAACCATACGCCTTTAACATATCTGGAAAAAAGGGGAAAATATAGAATAAATGGAAAAATGCTATTTTAAAAAGGTAATTGGGGGAAAAATCAGTAACATATATGTGCTTTTTAAACTCTCAGATCTTTATATGAATGGCTTATCCACATATCAAGCATATCCTTGAAGAAATACAAGACAGTAATAGTAGGCTTTCACAGACTTTCATAGCCTACCATATCTTCACATAAAAGGTTAGGTAATATATGATGCTGTTGAGTATTAACAAAAGTATAGTTTAGTATAAAAAGCATTAGCAATAGTAGAAAATAAATATAGTCCTCCATCATTTCTTCTCATGCATGTTAAGACTTAAAATATTTGATAAATTCAACCACAGAGATAACTTAAAAAATAGCAACAGGCTCTTTATTATGGGTACATTTTTACTTCCCACAGGGAAGCGTTTAACTTTATGTGCCTGGGGCATGGAAGAAGTGGGGCAAGCCTACATTGGGATCAGTGGCTCCTAAAAGACTATAAAGGACACCAGCCTTGGGTACAGTGATCTTTAGGACCACCAGGAGGAAGAAGGGAATTAATGATCCAATGAGAGGTGCCCTTAATAGACAGAATTTTAAGGAGACTTTACATAAAGATAGGATAAGGAAAGGGTCTCTCACAGTTTCCAGTTATAGAGGTGAATGCTGTCTGACTCCAGCCTCAGGAATTATATGCAGCACTTGCCTAGCCAGGGAGCATGAAACCCGCCAGATCAGTGATCTCATCAGTAGTAAAGACATTCTGACTCACTAGGTTACAAACCCAGGGGTGGTTGTCTGCATAGAACAGATCATCCAAGTAGTTCTTGTGGAAATCTTTATCCAGTGGTGATATCTGAAGCCACTCATGTCCATTTTGCTGAGTCTTTATGGGGGCTTTCCTTAGCTGCTAAAATATGAGCATTTAATCTTTCATATTTATTACATTTAATAAAATTTCCTTTTGCTACCTTGTCATGGCTTTCATTGTCCTGGTTTTTCCATGATTTGAACCCAGACTATTGGTGGATTTGCATAGCCATGGCAGGATCATGGTCCCCAGGCTGAGGCCATGCTGTTGTCTGGAGTAAAAAGAGGAAAAGAAAAAAGGGAGTTTCTCTATAAATGAACAATCAAGATGACAGAATGTAGTCATTTAATGGTATTGCCTGTCTGCTTGTGCTCAGAATCTTTTTTTTTTATCCCCGTGTGACTGATGATTCTCATGGTCAAGACCAAGTTTACTTTATAGCCTGAATCAGAGCAATCTTTCAACCCACCAGCAATAACAGCCAGGGTTGTTCAGGACCCTGGAGCAGAGAATGGAGAAAATTTGGAGCAGAAGTCAGGAGAGGGTCTGGAATGGGTCCTAATGTGTCCTATCAACTGAATGAATGGTTTTTCCAGGAAATGCTAGTGGCAGGCAGTCCAGCAAGATATAGCCTGAACCGAAGGAACTGGGGCTGGAGAGTAGAAGGAGGGCAGAAAAAAGGAGAAAAGGAAATGTGTGGTGATAATCCAGCTTACTGAGCTCTAATGCTCCAGTCAGTATTCATTTCATGCAGAGGCTAAAGGCAGATGTAGAAAGATGTTGGGAGTGGGAGGGATCAATAACTTAAACCAAGGGCACCAGTATAGAATGCTACCCTGAGTCAGATAAACCTGAAGGCCCCAGAAACTTTGGGAAGGACTCATTATTTGATAAAATCTTTTGGGAAAACTGGACACCAGTCTGTCAGAAATTAAGTTTAGATCAATACTTCATACCATATACCAAGTAAGCTCCAAATGGATATATGACCTAGATAAAAAAGGTTATATTGTAATTGAATTAGAGGAGCAAGGGAGAAATTACCTTTCAGATCTATGGATAGTAGAAGAGTTCATGATTAAACAAGTGATAGGCTCACTCAGAATAAAATGGACAATTTTGATTATATAAAACTAAAATGTTCTTCCTCAACCAAATTTAATGTAGTTAAAATGAGTAAGGACATGTGTAAATGGGGAAAAATCTTTGCAGCCAAGTTTTTCTGATAAAGGTGTCATATTCAAGACATATAAGGAACTGATATAAATTTACAAAAATAAAAGCCATTTCCCAATAGGTAAATGATCAAATGATATGAATAGTCAGTTTTCAAAGGAAGAAACAAAAGTTATTGAAAACCATATAAAATGTTCTAAATCACTAGTAATTAGAGAAATACAAATCAAAGCAACTTTAAGATTCTACCTTATACTTATCAGACTGGTAAAGATGACAAGAAGAAAATGATGAATATTGGAGGGGCCACAGGAAAACAGCACATCAGGACACAGTTACTGAAGTTGTCAGTTGGTCTAGCTAGCTATTCTGCAAAGCAATTTTGAGCCATTCCCCCCAAATTATTAAATTATACATACCCTTTGACCCCAGCTATACCACTACTAGTCCTATGCCCCCAGAGAAATTAAAGAGGAAAAGGACTTATTTGTATCAAAATATTTATAGCAGCTCTTTTTTTAGTAGCCCCAAAATTGGAAACCAGGGTGTTATCCAGTTGGGGAATGGCTGTACACATTATGGTATATGAATATAATGGGACATTATTGCGTATAAGAAATGACAAAATGGACCATTTCAGATAAAACCGGAAAGACCTCCATGGACTGGTGTGGAGCAAAATGAGCAGAATTTGTAGAAAAATTTGTACAGAGGCAAGAACGTTGTAGAGAAAAACAGTCTTTAGAGTCTCTAAAAGACTTATTACTCCAGTCAATGTAAAGATAAACAATGAGAGTAGAAGACTGAAGAGATGTCACTCACCTCCTGTCAGAAAGGTGATGAACTTAAAAATTCAGAGAGAGGCAGAGATTTTTCAGCATGGCCAATGTCGAAATTTGGTTTGCTGTGCTATGTATGTTTATGATAAGCCTACCTTTTCTCTCTGGTTGTTATTATTAAGGCAGAGTCATGAGATGGAGAGATTATAAAACAATGCATTTATTATTTTTGTAAAATAGAGAAAATGTTGCTTTGAGAGCTGAGCGAGAGACTGAAGATAGTGAATGAGTAGATGTTAGAGGGAAGGGGTCTTTTGGAGGTCATCCTCAGACCAGCAGGACCATTCAAGATTATGCCTTGGCTGAGATATGGCTGGCATGGGATGTCAGTTTGGTGCTCTCATCTCCGCAGGGAATGTTATGGCTGGGAGAGAATTGGAGGGATCCTTGCAGCAGCCCTTTTAATAACACCTTGGCCAACATAGTTACTTTTCTGTCTTTGCTGAGTTTGGCTCTAAAACTTTCTAGCAGAGCTGAATCTAGAACAGGGATGCTGCTGTATTTATCTGGAGAGAAGACCTTTTATTTATTTCCTCCTCTCCAGGTTATCCATTGGAATCTTCTTAGTTAGATAAACAGATGCTGGCTGTGCTTGAAGAGATAGCCTGCAGAATCAAAGTTGAAGACCATTCTGCAAAATCACCTTCTGTTCCTGGAACCCAGTTGTGACTCCAACTTGCTCTCCTGTTAGTAGCACTGCTATGTATTTATCTATGCTGCAACAGGGGTACAGGGAATTTGTGGAACACTTTCCTTGGGGGGGGGTGAAGGTCTTTTTCAGTTTCTAGCTATAACCTTAGCCAGTGGAATTATATGTAGTGCCTGCCCAGCCAGGTAGTGGCATGAACCTAGTCACTTGAACTCCCTTATCTGTAACTGCCAGTTACAGGTTGATTGCTGGGACTTCTTGGTTACATATACAGGAGTGGTCTTCAGACATCACCCTAATTACACTTGTAGAAGCCTTCATCTAGAGCAGTAGTGTCAAACTCAGATAGAAAGGAGAGCCGATAATCTGTACATAAATATCCCTGTGGGCAGCATTTTGATTTACTTTGAAAATGTAACTTCTGTATTTGACCAAATTTTTATTTATTTTGCTAAATATCTTCCAATTACATTTTAATTTGGTTCAATCTGTAGTTGGGAGTATTATCGGCCGCATGTTTGACATATTTGAACTAGTGATGATGTAACATTTGCTTGTTCCTATGGCTGTTTTATGAGATCTTTGCTCAGGCTCCCCCAATGCTAGAAACTTGAGTTTCCCCCTTTAATCTTTGTTCTTTATCACCATTAACAAAAGTCCTTTTTTGGGTGGCTACCTTGTAATTCTTATTGTTCTGGTGCTCCCATGATTCAAACCCAGGCCCTCCACGGACCACAGAGTCTTCCTATCCCGAAATCTAGATTATGCCTAGTTCTTGGTAACTTCTCCAACTGTTCAGTGCAGGACATCCTGCATATACTAGAGAAATAGAATTTAACCTTTTATTCTAAATTAGGTGTGTGTGTGTGTGTGTGTGTGTGTGTGTGTGTGTGTGAGAGAGAGAGAGAGAGAGAGAGAGAGAGAGAGAGAGAGAGAGAGAGATAGGGAGAACTGAGACTCTGATACATTAAGGTTTAAACAACAGCTCTGTGAGGTAGGTAATATTAATATTAACCCCATTTTCTTAAATGATACTCCATCTATAGGAAGGCAGTGTAATACAATGGATAGAATGCTGAATTTGGGGTCACAGAACCTGAGTTCAAATCCCAGCTCTGACACTTAACTGACTTTGTGACTGGGAGCAAGTTAGCTAACCCCATCTGGGCCTTAATTTCCTCATCCATAAATAGCAGGGTTAGACTAGATGATCTCTAAGTCTGTTCCAGTTCTAGACCTTGACTAGATCCTGACACTAAGAAACAAATATGAAAAGAGTGTGGCAGGTGCCACTGTCATGGAGGGTGTCATGTGCAGAGTCCAGAGGGAAGAGGAGTTCTCGATAGATGGTAAGGTCCACTCTTTGTGCCTGTTTGCTGATGACATTGTACTGATTGCTTCCAGCCCAAGATTATTATAGGACCATATTCATGAGATATAAGACCATTCAAAAGCATTCAGACTAATTATCTACACAGAAAAACCAAATGGACAAAAAATGGCTGTCCCATATTATGCCATGCAGTTGGATGAACAGCCCATTGGGTCAATACATCGGTTCTTCCGTCTTGAGTATGCATTGCGCTTCAAATTAATAATGACCTAAGTCTAGAACTAAATCAGAGGAAGAGAATAAGCTGGTTGTATCTGGGTAACTAATTGTATATGGTTGCTAGGTGGTGCAGTGGATAGAGCCAGGAAGACTAGGTTCTTCCTTATTGGGGATGGTCAAACAAAGAATGGATGGGTATTCTGTGGAGGGGATGCTTGATAAGGAACAGGTTGAACTAGATGATTTCTGATGCCCCTGTCAACTCTGAGATTCTGCAAACCCTAAACGATTTGATAAGGATGAGAGGTCAAAGAGAATTCAAACAAAAAGGTGGTTTGGGAAATGATGGCATTCAGCAGAAGCAAAATGGAATACTTGGACATCCAGCAAATGTAAAGTCTGCTAAGAAGGATGGGAGGGGGCAGGAATGGAAGGTAGGTAAAGTGTAAAATGGAAGGTTTTAAAGAATAGGGTTAGGTAGTCAAAAACATCATTCAAGGTAGCTGTCCCTTAGAAGATGGACTGACTTGTTCAGCTTAGTTCTAGAGGGAAGAGCTAAGAATAATAGGGTAGAAGTCACAAAGAGGCAAGTTTAACTTTAATGTAAGGACAAATTCTTTACAATTAGAGCTATCTCAAAGTAGAATGAGATAGTTCAACCTCCCCAGAAGGGGAGCAAAAGTCAGATGATCATTTGAGGATAGAGGGCTGGGCCTGGAGTCAGGAATACCTGAGTTCAAGCATGACCTCAGACACTTACTAAACTGTGTGACCTTGGGCAAGTCTTTTAGCTTCTCTTTGCCTCAATTTCCTCATCTATAAAGTGGAATAATAATAGCACCTACCTTCCAGAATTATTTTGGGGATCAAATGAGATAATAATTGTAAAGTGCTTAGCACAGTGCTTGGCACATAGTAAATGCTACATAAATGTTAGCTATTAGCTATCAGAGAGAAGAGATCCCTGTACAGGTGTGTTTTGCTAGATGGCCTCTGAGGTCTTCTAACTTTGATATCTTGGGATTTTTGTTAGGGTTTTTCTTCTTCCCTGGACCATTGAGGAACATATCATACAATATAACTGTTTCTCACACTCTTTTCATAAAGAAAGCACATAATCTTTGGGATTTTTCTAAGAGAAGAAGGAACAAGCTGTTATTAAGTATCTTGTATGTGCCAAGCACTGTGCTAAATGCTTTACAAATCGTATCTCATTTGATTCTTACAACAACCCTTAGAGGTAGATTTTATTATTATCATCATTTTACAGTTGAGGAAACTGAGAGAGGTTAAGTGATTTGCCCAGGGACACAAAGTTACTAAGTATCTAAGGCTGGATTTGAACTCACGTCTTCCTGACCCCAGGCCCAGCACTCTATCTACTGTGCCATCTAGTTGACATTAAGGGTTTTTTTAATTGCTTGTATTCATGGAAAATCTTGGAAGAAAGTGATCATGCCATTCTAAAATCCATGATAATTAAATATGAGAATGTGGGGGATGCATACTTTAGGCAACTAAGTGATGGAGTGGATAGAACACTTGAGGTTGGAGTAAGGAAGGCCTGAGTTCAAACCTGGACTCAGACATTTACTAGCTCTGTGACCCTGGGCAAGTCACTTATTATCTGTCTGCCTCAGTTTCCTGAAATGTAAAATGGGGATAATGCAATAGCACCTCTCCCAGGGTTGTTGTGAATGTAAAATTGGATAATATTTTTAAAGTTCTTAGAACAATGGCTGGCACAGAGTAGGTGCTTTAATATTCCCTTCTATCTTTAGGACAGCAGATTTCAAAGAAAAAAAAACTATGTTATCTTAGGCAGATATCTGCAAAGGGAAAATGGATGAAGAACAATAGAAGTCTTTAAAAAAACCAGAATGCAATCAGGAATAGTCCCATTGAAGAAGAAAAGATGGAGATCTCTGAAGAGACCAATATTACTCAATAGGAATTTCTCTGATCACCTCAGATTCAAAAAAGAATTGGGCAGAAAGGTTGGGCATCAAGAAAGGAGCATATGATAAAGGAAGAACATCGATGACAAACTCAGATTCAGAAAGACATGGGCAGAGAAAGCAAAAGTGGGGTGGAATAAGTGTGTTGAGGAAGGAGCCTGTG
The DNA here is from genome assembly GCF_011100635.1 of Trichosurus vulpecula. Classification (NCBI taxonomy): domain Eukaryota; kingdom Metazoa; phylum Chordata; class Mammalia; order Diprotodontia; family Phalangeridae; genus Trichosurus; species Trichosurus vulpecula. Next base: position 58,673,535 of record NC_050576.1, on the reverse strand, counting down.
ACCAAGGAAGAATATTTGAAAAATGGTAGGGGACTTAGAGAATAGTTTTAAGAGGGCTAAAGCACAGGATGAGCTGAGGCTTATGAAAAAAGTTAATAACTTCTTAAAGCTATGCTTAGGACAAGCAGAAGAATCTGGAGGGGTTAGGTCAGCTCCTTGGGGCAGATACAAACAAGGAGAAAGTGAAGCTTCTCAGCACCATTTTGATTCCACCTTCTCGGTCAAGGTGAATGATCTTTAAATTGGAAAGGGTAGGACAAACATGGTTAAGAGAGAATTGGAGCCAAAGATAGAGAAGGAGATGGTAAGAAAATACCCAGCAGCTCTAAATGAGTTCAGCTCCCCTGGCCCAAGTGAATTACAATACAGAGAACCGAAGGAAGTCATCAGTGTGATTGCTGAACCACTGCTGATGAACTCTGAGGAACTGTGCAGAACCAGGGTTGTTGTTAAATCATTTTTTCAGCCATGTCTGACTCTGGGAAACCCCATTTGGAGTTTTCTTGGCAGAGACAACAGGCAGTTTGCCATTTCCTTCTCCAGCTCCTTTTATAGATGAGGAAACTGAGACAACCAAGGCTAAGAGACTAGTGCAGGGTCACACAGCTAAGAAGTGTCTGGGGCCAACTTTGAACTCAGAAAGATGAATCTTGCTGACTCCAGGCCCTACTGTGCCACCTAGCTGCCTTGCAGAATCAGGGGGTGGCAGAAAACTTAAGACCAGAGATGACTATCTTGAAAATGAGATATACAATTCTTGGACATATAAAATGATTAATGAGCACTTCAAAAAGGGAGTGGCACTTCACTATGAGCCAACATGGGATCATAACCAGTGGTGCAAGACTAACTTCACTATCCTTTTTGACATGGCTAATATGGCAATCCCTCAATAGCTCTAAACCAAGGGTTATTAACCTTTCAACGTGTCAAGAACCCCTTTGGAAGTCTGGTGAAACCTACATAACGCTCTCAGATTAATGTTTTTAAATAATTAAAGGATATGCTATATTTCTGTTCAAGGCGAGTGAAAATAAAAGCACCAAAGCTATCCAAATTTGAAGACCCCCTGAAATCTATCCCTGGACTTCAGTGCTTAACACATTTTCTGACACGTAATAAATGTTTAATAAATGCTTATTCACTGACATTTATTTAGGGCTTTAAGTTTTGAAAAATTCTTTCTTAACAACCTTATTTGGAAAGCATGCAAGTATTATTTTCTCTATTATATAAGAATATACTGAGACCAGGAGAGGTTAAATAACTCATCTCTAGTCATACAACTAGCCAGTGTCAAAGCCGAGATTCAAACCCATATCTTTCCACTGTGTCATGCTTCTTCAGGTAGGTCAGGAGAGTGCTGTAGCATACATGTTGAGATTTCAGCAAAAGGTTTGAACAAAATTTGGCTTTATTCATTCACGGTTTCTTTGAGAACAAGATGGAGAAAGCAGACTGAACTGGATCAAGGGAATAAGCCCTGACATGAACTGATTAATGTCTAACTGCCCTCAGGTCTCTATTGGCATATTGTTGGTCTCTATCTTTGACTGTTCCTGAGATTCTAGTTTAAGCTATAACCTGTTTCTACATCTCCTAAGGTTATTCTTTATCTTTAATAAATGTTAGTTTGAATTGAATGACAGATAACACAAAGCTGGAAGAGGTAGCTAATACACTAGATGACAGAGTCAGGATCAAGAAAGGTTTAAATAGGCTGGAACAGTAGGTTGAAGCAGTAAATTGAATTGTAAAAGGGATAAATATAACCCTCTCAACTTGGATTCAAAGAATCACCTAGACAAGTAAAGGATGGGGGTATATGACTAGACAGCACTTTTTGGGGGAGCATACCCAGAGGAAGGAGACCATTTTAGCAAAAGCATAGGAAGCTATGCCATGTGAAGATTAGCTGATGTATCCTCATCTGTCATGTGAGGGATTTGGACTAGATGTCTTCAAAGATCCCTTCCAGCTCTAGAGCTTTGGTCCTTTGTGAAAGAACATAAGAGTAAATAGGATAGTAAGCTTGATGGGATGGTAGGGTCAAGGGAAGGTGTTTTTTTTAAGGGTGATGGAGAACTAGATATGTGTTTAGTCAAGTCACATCAATAAGCATTTGGTAAGTACTTCCTATGTGTCAGGCAGTGGAAAGCAGTAGATAGGGAGAGGTCAAAGATGAGTTTGAATGGGATAAATGCCATTTCAATAGGCATGGGACCAATAAGATAAACAAAAGCATTAGCCTTGGTAAGAAGAAAGGCCACTGTTTTGTAAGAAACTGGAACAAAGGTTCAAAGACAGCTCCAAAAGACTCATGATGGAAAAAGCTATCCACATTCAGAGAAAGAATTATGGTCCAAGTGCAGATTGAGGCAAACTATTTGCTCTCTTTTTTGCCCCCTTATTTTTTGGTTTTGTTTCTTCTTTCTCATGATTCATTCCATTGGTCATAATTCTTCTTTACAAACTTGACTATTGTGTAAATAAGTTTAACATGAAGGTATATGTAGAACTTATATTGGATTACACGCTGTCTTGGGGGGAGGGGGGAAGAGAAGGAGGGGGAGAAAATGGGGAACCCAAAAACTTGTGGAACTGAGTGTTGTAAACTAAAAATAAAAAATAAATTGAAGAAAAAAAGAAACTGGAACAAAGGAGAAGAGAATGGAGGATGCCATTGAGTTGTTTTAAAGTATAGAATAGGGGAGAAGAGGAAATTCAGGATGAATGGCTTCTGTTTTTAAGTGAAGTATAAGGCAGTCTTCCTCTGAGTTGGAGGATATGTGGTGTAGATGAGTATAGAAAAGAAGGTGGGAACAGCTGCTGTGGGGAGGGTGATAAGAGAGTTAATTGGAGAAGAATAAAAGGACTCCTGGACCTCAGTGAGGGTGTAGTGAAGAACTGGAATCAGTGGATGGAAGTCATAAGGTAAATTCTAGCTCATTTTAAGGAAGAACTCCCTAATAAATGGTGGAATAAACTTCTTTGTAAGGTAGTGTCAGGAGAAAGTGAATGACCACTTGTTGAGAATGTTGTAGAGAGAGTGTTCCTGTTTCATGTTGGGGTTTAGAATAGATGACTTCTCCAATCTCCTCCAGCACCAAGACTGTATTATTTTCACAATTAGACAAGGGCTCCGTCCTATTCTCTATCTCCATTTTCATTTCTTTTTTTCTCTTTTGAGTATTATTGGAAAACACAGACTTGTACATAGAGGATAATATTTGACCTTTGTTCACAAGAGAGACTATACTAAGATTTATCTGTATTTCAAAGGAAGATCAGAAATAGGCTCTTCTGAGAATTTCATCAAATAAATTTGATGTGGTGGTTGGGAATGGGGTGGGACATGTTTTTACTGCTACAAACAAGGAAGAGAACTTTAGAAAAGTCATTCTGCTCCTCTGGAGTTTGCTCATCTTTAAAACAAGGGCACAAGGCTGGATTATCTGCAGCTCTTTTCTAATTCTAAAATTCTGCCCTGTGGATATCATAGACAGGAAAAGCAGACTTTTGTGGAATCAGCACTCTTCTGTTGTATTTTGTTCTGATTCTAGTGGGATTGGCATCACTACAGAGGTTGGTCAAATGCTTCAAAACAGCTATGATGTCACCTCTAAGTCTGGCTATGGCTGACATGGACATACTCTGGGGAAATGTGTTTCCATTGGAAAGAGTGCTGTGCCCAGGCAGGACAATGGAAAACACCCCAATCAGTTTGTACTTATTTGTAGAATGTTCCAATCATGGCTCTGTCCTGCTGACTTTACTTTCCTTAATCTCATAACTTATACTTCTCTCTCCCATAATTGTCCTGTACTATATGCCCTGTCCTCTCATTCATCTCTCAACTCTGACCAACCACAATTTATTTTTCTTCTCAACTCACTTGTAAGACTATAAATTGCCTATCCTTCTCCATTTAGTTGGAGAATATAGCTGTGAGACCTGTTCTCATTACCGTGGTCTAATTTTCTTCTCTTATATAATCATAAAAACATCTTGTCTAAGCCAGAAAATGCAAAGTACTGAACTAATTCTTGCACCCTTTGGTGCTTTTAATTATTGGAGCTGATACAATTATGGGAAGCTCTAGGTCATGTTCACTGTAGACATTTCCCCTAGGGTCAAGTTTTGGACAGGTTCATCAGTTGGCCTGAATATCACCTTTCCTTCGCAGTCTCTCTCCCCATCTCAGGAGTTGTGGTGGTAATTTACTTTTCCACATCCCTTTCAGGTAAAGAATGGTCCAGAGTAGATGGATTGGGACAAAATCTAACATTACTATTTGATAAACCACCTGAAGTAAGACTCTCCTGATGAGGAATTTTTGTGCCTGGGTCCAAGTAAGGATGAAACTTTGATGATTTGCTCCTGTGACTCAATAATCTAAATCGCATGACTACATTAAATTTTCTCTAAACACAAACAATCCAAATGGGAGTAAGATTGAGAACAAGACATAAATATATGAAGCAAGTAGAGAACAATTCTAAGGCAAAATTCCATAGGAACAGATGTGTGATAATATTGTACTGGCTATATAAGGCAGTGCTGAGTTTTAATAATGCTTGTTAAACATTGTGCACTTATGTTGGAAGAAAATGGTCCCAGAAAACAACTTTGCTCATATGCCATGTTATCCTTTCTTGAGCATGTTGTCAGCTACCATGGATTCAGCGAGTATCTCAAGCTGGTTAGTTCCAGATCTATGCATCCAGCCCTATTTTTTCTCTTAAGCTTAAGTCCTACATTGCTAAAAATGAAATCATTATCTCTACACCCCAAGCCTTCCTTTCTTCTAAACTTCACTAGTACTCTTAAGGACACCACTGTCCTGCAAGTTGCTGAAGCTTGCAACCTGAGTGTCATCCTAGACTCTTCACCCTGTCTCTCACCCCTTCCCCATTCCGACCTTTTTCCAAAGCCTATTGATTTTACATTTGTAATATCTCTGGTACATGCTTCCTTCTCTCCTCTGACACAGCCACTATCTTGGTTCAGGTCCTCATCACCTCATACCTGGATTGCAAGAGTCTGCTGGTTGGTTTCTCTGCCACAAATATTCCCCAACTTGAGTCTATCATCCACTTAGCTGCCAAAGTGGTCTTCCTCCTAAAGCACAGGTCTGCTCATGCCACTCCTCTACTCAGTAAAGTACAGTAGCTTCCTATTGCCTCTAGGATCAAATATAAAATCCTCTGTTTAGTATTCAAAGCCTTTCATCATCTCTTCCCCCTGCCGCACCTTTCTAGTCTCCTTTCACCTTATGCTTGCCCATGTATGCTGAGATGAAGTGACACTGGCCTCCTTGCTGCTTTTCAAACAAGACATTTCATCTCCTGATCGGACATTTTCATTGATTGTCCCCCATGCCTGGAATCCCTTCCACCTTCATCTCTGCTTCCTGGCTTCCCTGGCTTCCTTCAAGTCCCAGCTAAAATCCAGCCTTCTACAGGAAGCATTCCCCAATCCCCCTTAATTATAGTTCTTTGCCCCTATTGATTATCTCCAATTTTTCCTCTGTCTTATTTGAACATAGTTTTTTGGGCATGTTGTCTCCCACATTAGATCACAAGTCTCTTGAGTCTTTTGCTTTTTTTTGTAGCCCAGTGCTTAGCACAGTGCCTGACCCATAGTAGACTCTTAATAAATATTAATTGACTGATTGACCAACTGTCCATAGGACAACTCCAACTGGATATCTCACAGGCATCTCAATGTGTCCAAAATGGAACTAATTCCATATTTCTCCCAAAGTTCATCTTTTCACCAAACCTTCCTATTTCTGCTAAGGGGACCCAATCCTTCCAGTCACCAAGATTCACAACTCTAGACTCTCCCTTGATTCTATACTCTCTCTCACTCTACCGTGTCGAGTTTGTGGCCAAATATGGCTAATTCTGTCTTCACAACATCTCTTGTGTTAGTTCCCTTTCCTCCATGTCCACAGCTATCTCCTGGTTCAGATGTTCATCACATCTTACTTGGGACAACTGAAACAAGCTCCTAGTTCAGCCCTTTGACTTTCTCTCTTATTGATCCATTTGTTAAAATTGATAAAAGAAAGTTCCTAAATCACCAGTCTGACCAGTTATGTTCTTGCTCAAGAACTGGTAGTGGCTCCCCATTGCCTCTTACGTAAAATACAAATTCTTCCGCTTGTCATTTGAAGGCCACCCTGGCTCTCAGCTTACTTACTGTCCCTAGGCTTCTGCACAGGACATTTTCCTTTTCAGATACTTTTCCATCCCAGCTGGCTAGTCTGTTTGCTGTTCCTAAACTCAGCATTCTATCTCTCTCCTCGCTATCTTTTCACATACTGTTTTACATTCCTGGAATACACTCCCTCCAACCTCCTCGCTTAAAATTCCCAGCTTCCTTCAAGGAGTTATGTAGAGCTTTCCCTCATCTCCTTAGTTACTAGTGCTTTTTTCCTTTCTGAAATTGTTGAATACATATTTATCCAATTATTGGTTGCATCTCCCAGTAGAATATAAGCTCCTTGAGGGTAGGTACTGTTTTTCATATTGTCTTTTTATCCCCATTGCCTAGTACAATGCTTTGCGTACAGTAGGTACTTACTAAATGCTTGTTGGATTAAATAGGATTTGGATTCCATGATGAAAAATTAGCAATTTCACTAATGTGAGTACTCACTTCACCAAAGAGATTCATGCCCTTTTCCTCCCTCCCTGTACCTTATAGATGGTTTCATGAGGTTCTGTAATAAAGAAAGTCACTAGATCCGTGCCTGACACCTTTTAAGATTGGTAGGATGGTATAGATTTTGAGAATCTAAGTTCTTCTTCTCTGTGAGTAAGAATTACGCAAGCCTGCTTTTGACCAAGGGGGCCATGGGAGCTTTATCTCCAACTAGCTATGAGACTAGATGAGCTGTATAGATGAGGGGACGAAGGGAGCTCTTCCCCTGGTAGAGAAAAAGGAACATTTTAACTTTATTCTTATTCTGTTTCATCCTTTATTCAAGGTTGGCATAGTCAAGTGATGACCCCATTGTTATCCAGTAGGTAAAATATTGCTGGCTTAATATTTTCCGGTTTAAACTTGTGATTGACATGAGGAACTCCTGTATAGAAACTTCCTCTCGTGATGCAGATCAGCAACTTATCTATAAATTATAAGCCACAGAGTATAGGGAACTGAGAGGTTAAGTGACTTGCCCATGATTATATGACCAGAGTACATTAGAAGCAGGATTTGAATCCAAATCTTCCTGGCTCTAAAGCCAGCCCTTCTTATGCTATTCACATGCTTCCTCTTGACCAAATTCTTAGTTACTAATAACATTACTGCATTATTGTGGAGGATTTCATTATCGGCATGCAGGGTTGGCACTAGGCAAAATTCATCTTTTGCCCCCTTCCGCTTTCCCTTTCAGCATTCATTTTACTTGGCTGGCATGTCACCCTCACAACTTATCAGTGCCCTAATGCTGTCCTATGGGTTACCTCATCCAGGTTTCCCCTACCACACCGCGTCTTATACTTCATACCTCTTTGCCATCAAAGTCCCTTCTCTGAAAGGATCTTATAAAATAATTTGCATAGACTTATTAATAATAAGTGATTATAACATCATAACTGTCGGGCTGGAAGGAACTGTGGAGGTTAGATAGTCCAATCTTGTTTTACAGTCAACAAAACTGAGGCACAGAAAGGGTAAGTGTCTCGCTTAAGGTAGCAGAGCTGGGTTTTGATCTCAGGTCCTCTCTCTATTATCCTACACTATCTTTTATGTGTTTTGATATATTATCCCCTCCAGGTATATTTGAATTTAGATAGGACAACCCTTTAACCTTGAGAAGAATAAAATGCTAATGGTTGGTTGGTTGTTGTCTTTCATTCTTGAAGAGGACCAAAATGACATCAGTATGCTAGAGTCAAGTTACAGTGTGTCCAACTGTGGCTGATCAGGCCAATACGAACTCGGAATGCTCTACCACAGGTCTGGCACAAATAGTCTGTGTGAATGAACATTTGGGGTAGATTCTCTAAATCTGTGCAACTTGCATTTCTTTTGAGCTGTTTCAATTCTGCTTTGTTCAAATAGCACAGCACTGTTTCTGATGTGGGCATGCTATGCTGAGCAGTCCTGTGCCAATGTCTCCCATGTCACACAATCAATTCCAAAGAAGAGATTTTGGGAATCAAGGGTCTTCAAAGAAGTCAGAGAATATGGAACTAGAAGAGACTCCAAATCAACCCACAGGCAGCCATCTACTAAGGCAGTCCTAGGGCAGCAAGGATGGTGAGATCTGCTTAGCAACCCAACTACAAGGCCCAAAGTCTTAGGACTATTTTTCTTGCTAAGCAGGTAAACTCAGACAACTCAAGGATGGCCACCCACAGAGAGCAGATGGGTTCTGCCAGGTGCCATGTTTGCTCCAGGTCAATTTTCATGGCTCTAAAGAGCCATGAAGAAAAGAATACATTTCAGCTTCATCTTTATTCTGTTTCGGTTTTTATTCGAGATGGGCATAATGAGATGATGACTCTTGCTAATATTGACCATAGATATTCTAAAACTGAGATTTTCAGAATTAATTTATAGTTAGGAATAGAACTAGAAATAATGTCAAGAGGCCCCAGGTTTGAGGTCTGGCTCTGATATATATGAGCTGTATGATTGTGGACAAGTTACACAGAAGCAGCATTGTATGGTGTAAAGAGTACTGGCTTTGGAGTCATCTGACCTAGGTTCAAATCCTATCTCTGACATTTATTTACCTATGTGGTCTTGGGCAACTCAGTTGACTTTTTTGAGCCTTGGTTTCCTCACCTGTAAAATGGAGGTAGTTAAAATGTTTTTTTGAGGTCTCTTCCACTTCTAGACTTATGGTCTTATAAGTAAGTTATAACTTCTCTGAACCTCAGGTTTCTAGTAGGATTGTCATTGTTTAGTCGATTAGGAGTGTCCAACTCTTCGTGACCCCATTTGGGGTTTCCTTGGCAAAAATACCAGAATAGTTTGCCATTTCCTTCTGTGGATCATTTTATGGATGAGGAACTGAGGCCAACAGGGTAAAGTGACTTATCCAGGGTCACACAGCTAGTAAATGAGGCTGGATTTGAATTCAGGTTTTCCTGACTCCAGGTCCAGCACTCTATTCAATGTGCCGCCTACTGCCCCAAGGCATGAAATATTCAAAGATTAAAAAATAAAAGTGTCTCCCTGTTCTCAAGGATTTTCTATTCTACTGAAAGGATGTAACATGCACACAGATATTTTCAGAGGGATGAGAACATAAGGGACCAGTTGGAGGAGGAAAGGCTTCATGTAGGAGGTGACATTCACTTGAGCTTCAAAGGAAGCTAGGGGTTCTAAGAGGCGGGAGTGAAAAGGGAGTGTTTTCCAAGCATGGAGGACATTGAGATGGGAGATGGTATGTTGAATTCAGCGAATATCTAATAGATTCCCTTGGCTGGAAAGTAGAATATATACGGGGCCATCTCCAGTCATCCTGGTGAATATCAGGCCACTGGACCCAGAAGGCTCTGGAGGAGAAAGTAAGGCTGGTGACCTTGTACAGCCCTCCCTCACTCAAATCAAAGTCAAATGCAAGTCATGTCATCATTTCCCTGATGTCATGGTCCTCTTCAGGAACGAAGGACAAACATGAAGAATATATACAGGGGAGTAATATGAAATAAATGTGGAAATATGGAAACCAGAATGTCTGGCTTTCCTTTAAACTTCCTAGCTTTCTTCCTAGCTTCCTTCAAGGCTCAGCTCAGCTCACATACAGTACACCTGTCACAGAATGTCTTTCCTGATCCCCTAGGTGTTAGTTCTCTCTTTCTTCTTCCATGTCATTTATATACTTATCTGTTGTATTCCCCTGGTGGAGTGTAAGCTCAGGGAAGGGAGAGACTGTTGTTCATTTTGCTTTTGGACCTTGGGCTCTTAGCATAGTACCTTGCAATTAAGAAATGCTTCTTGGATTGGACATCCCATGGAAGTCTGGTTAAACTTGCTGTTTGGCCCAGATGACTTCACAAGGAGCCAGAATGGGTGAAAACTAAGGAAAAACTTCCTGAAAATGAGGGCTCTCCACAAATGGAAGGGAGGCCATGGCATCCAGTCAATGAAAGTCTTCAAGCAAAGACTGGATGACTACTTGTCTGGTATGCTGGAGAGGGGTTTCTTGTTCTGGTGTATTTTGGAGTAATTGATTCTGTGATCACCTTTAGTGTTTAGCACAATGCCTGGCACATAGTAGGTGCTTAATACATACTGCTTGTTGACTTGACTTAAGGTTTGTGATTCTGCAGAAGCTAGGTTTGGAATCTAGACCTTTTGAGGGGTCTGTAATCTAGACCTTTTTCCTACCATATCGTACTTGATTCTATGCACAGATGCAGATAAAAGTTAGGGGTCCAATTCAATGATTGCAGCTGAGAATTATTCTGTATGTGCAAAGATTAAGATGGATTTCAGTGACTATAAAACCCTCATCTCAGAAATTCCCAAAGATAAGTCTTAACAGTACTTAACTGGAGAGAAAGAGCCCAGACCTTAAATATCTAGTTGACACAACAGAGTTGGATGTGGCAGCTTGGTTACTACTTAGTTGCATTATATTAGACAAATTGCTTTTTTTTCCTCTGGGCCTTAACTCCCTTCTCTAGAAAATGGGATTTATGATTATTAATGATTGGTAGGAAGTAAACTGTGCTAAAAACCATTGAGATTTTGAGAGCATTTAGGTGGCAGAAATATCCTTGTATAGACTACCCTACAGGGCTGTAAAGTGCCACACAAATAAAAGTAATTTTTGTCATAATAATGAATACCATGGCAGGTCATCTGTATTTGACCTTATGTTCCTAGGAAATACTAGATATCACAGGAGGAGATTAATTTACCTTATCTTTTTTCAAATAGAATCAATGACTGGAAAAAGACAGTTAGGGCCAGGATATTTTCCTTCTACATGCTGACCCACGCCAAAAACGAAACTGAATCTATTGGTCTATTTCTTTTTAAACTGTATGTGTGCTGATCGGGGCTAGAGTCCTGCTTTTTCATAATCTGGTAGAATGTCAGCTTCCCACCAATATTTAGTATATTATAGGCATACTTTGTGCAGTAAAATTTATCCCTGAGAAGTTGTATGTAAATAGAATCTTTTGGCATATGTCAGAGAAGCATGTTATTCAAAAGGAACTTGAGGTCAAGTTTCTTTTCTGCTGCAAACAACTACCTTTTAATCCGGATCTGTTTGGAAAGTTGAGGTATCCCTGGACCAACCAAAGAGAATGGATCAATGACATATCTTGCTTTGTTCTTTACAGCAGAGCTGGTCCTAAGCAACATTGTAAAGGGTGGGAAGTTTGATGATACATATCACTTATATCATTCCAAGGAAAAAGTCAGCAAAACTGGTTGATGCTTCAAAAAGACTCACAATCAATTCAGTCAAAATGGTCAATGCATGGGTGCAACAAAGAAGGGAGATTGGGAAAGGTAGGGTTTCTGGGGAGACGGAGTGTGATGTTTAAAGAGTACAGCACCTCGATTTCCTATCTCCCGCATCTATAGCTTCAGTCTGTGGAACTGTCTATTAGAAAGAATGCTGGATTCAAAATCGGAGAACTTTGATTTTTATTGGAGACTGGCTGCTTACTAGCTGTGGGCACCTGAAGTCAGACCACCACCTCCTTCACTTCTCTGGGCTCTCTGTCTCTTCTATAAAATGAGAGAATTGTGTGAAATGATTTAGAAGATTCTTTCCAGCTCTAAATCTCCTGATAGACTGAATTCAAGTGTGGAATAGAATGGGGGTGTTTCAGGATACTACAGTGGCAAAAACGATGGATTTGGAGACTGAGGATAAGGGTTAAAAGCCCACATCTGTCACCTACTTTGGCCTTGGCCGAGTCACTCGACCTAATTTAACTTCAGTTACCTCACCAGTAATGGACCAACTGGCCTCTAACATCCCTTCAGGTTCTAATGACTTAGATTTTCTAGATCTAAAAATCCTATGATGTTACCTCATAAAAGCGAGTAACTTTCCTTTTCTCACCGCCACATTTTTAAGCTTAGCATTAAAAGAAAGAAATTAAGTACACAAATAAGATTTATATGGAATCATCTTCAGAGAGCTTTATTATGAATCACAAAAAGAGAAGCCATTGTGATTATTATCTATTGGGCCTTTAGAAGAGAACAAATGTTTTTCTTTCTCATGGTTCCTCCCATTTATTCTAATTTCTTCTATACAACATGACTAGTGTAAAAATATGTTTAATAGGAATGTATATGTAAAGCCTATATCAGATTGCATGTCATCTTGAGGAGGGGGGAGGGGAAGGAGGGGGAGAAAATTAAAAACTTATGGAAGTGAATGTTGAAAACTAAAAACAAATAAATTAACTTATAAAGAAAGAACAGATAAAAATACAAAGAAGAGAACCAATGTACGGGGAAACGAGGTGACTTACCCAAGATGACTCAGCATTTGCATTGGTAAGGCAAAACAATTACTTTGGTGAAATTGTGTTTATTGAGTGGCATCTTAACTGTTCCAGTTGAGATGTCTGGCAAACATTTCATAAAGGCTGTTTATTCTTTACTGTTGAAGAAAAACAGCCTCCAAAGACTGGGAGGGTCACTGGTCCTCCCCCCAGTCTCCTCAATGGCTGTCCTAAGGGTCCCAAACTATTTCAGTATCCCCTGGAATTTCCATATGTAGCTGACTGGAAACTTTACTTAGTAAAATATTCATGTGGATTGGTGCAAATATTTTCAACAGTGTTTTCTATGATTTATAGATAGTTTTCATTTCTTCCTCTGAAAATTGCCTGTTCATATCCTTTGACTATTTATCAACTGGGGAATGACTTGTCAACAGTGTTTTCTTAGCAGAATATGGGGAGGCCTGAAGGGGCAAAGAGGCAATGAAACATAACAATAAAAAAGAGTTAACATTTGTATAGTGTTTTGTAAGGTTTTCAGAAACACTTGAAATAAATTATCTTATCCTTACAACAACTCTGTGAGGTAGGTGCTACTATGACTCCATTTTACAGATTAGGAAAGTGAGGCTAAGAGTGATTAAGTGGTTATATGACTCAGGCAAGGGGTCATATGGCTGGTAAACATTTGAACTGGATTTCAAATCCATGCCTTCCTGAATCCAGGTCCAGCTTACTCTACTTGATACACCACAGTGAAAGTATTGGCTTCATGAGGGTTACTGTCACTTGGGAAGCAGTGTGTAGTTTGGGAAGATCCTGACACTAGCTCTGTGATCATCACACAGTCTTCCTGAGCCTCTCATCTCTAAAACGGTGATCTTTTTGTCTGCTATCTCAAGTGGTTGTTATGGAGGAAAACACTTTTCAAACTTTAAAATGCTTATTGAAATCTGACCTCCTATTCCCATAAGAGTATGGGCCAGGTTTGTTGTCACATCTGGGCACACCTGGTTCACCCGAGCAAACTAAATATACCTTCTTCTATACTGCTGATGAAATTATAGAGGTAGGACCAGCAGTAAGAGACTAGAGTAGAAGAGATTTGGCTTGATGTGATAGGGAAGTGGGGAAATGTGACAGCAGAATCTCGAATGGAGAGAGGGCCTGAAATACAAGGTACTGATTTAGTTTTTTTCTCATTTGGGACTCCCAACAGACTTTGGTGAAGAAGGGGGCATGGTAGTAGCAGTTAGCTTGAAGAGCTTCCATGTGAGACCTCATGATCTACCAGCTAGAGACCCTGGTCTCTGCAGTGGAGGGTGTTAGACATGTCTACAGACAATAACATTCCTGTTTTTAGCTGAGTTCATTTATTCTTCCTTATATCTACTTGCTTATATTCATTTAAGCTTCAAAACCACTAACCAACGTTTTCCTCTGTCCATTGCCTACCACATTCCTCTGCCTCCTGCTCCCTTGATGACTGTCTTTCAGTCCCCCAAACTGTTCTCCCTCCCTTGTTTCAAATCCATTCCTCTAATTCCGTCTTTCCTTTGGATGGTTGAACTCTTGGTGGCATTCACCCTGACTACATACCCCTGAAAAACTTAACCCCCAAATAACGGAGATTGAAAACTCATGCCCTATTTCTTCCCATTTCAACTCAACCTCCCAATGTTACTCTTCTATTTGATGTTTTTACTAGCCACTCTCAAGTCTGGCATTGCCATATGGCGAATGCAAGTTTTTGAGCAATGATCACAGTGCCTGGCACTTAGCAGATGCTCAATAAATGCTTGTTGATTTGAATAAAATTAAATTATGCAAATTAAGGCAATTTCCATCTGAGGTGGGAGAAAGCTCTCCTTTGCCTACCTGTGAATTGGGCTGTTTTCTATCTACCACAGACTGGACCCTCAGTGAAGGTTCTCATGGGAAAGACTTTGCATTTCAATCAATCCATAAATAAGAATTTAAAAATCACCTACTATGAGCCAGACACTATGAACCAATGAAATAGTCCCTATTCACAAAGAGCTTACATTCCGATGGAAGAGAAAAGAAATACACTTTGGGCTTCCGTCTCCCGGCCTCCCATCCCCCGCCAAAGTCTCAAAATGAAAGTCCATATGTGAGCTTTGCAAACTAGACAAGGTGTCCCAAAAGTCTTAGTGCAGTTGAAACCTTTAAAAGCAGATAACATCTGAACAAGTAGAGAAATATCTGAAAATAAAGCTACTCTTCAATTTCCTTCCATTCTTATCGTCTCTCCTTTTTTCCTGCAGCCCACCAGCCCACCCTCAGTTTTGTTGTTGTTGCCTCCTCTCCTCCCCTTTCCCAAGCCCCACCCATCCCCCTCACCTGGGTAGTCGATGCGTGTCACTAGTAAGAAGATGGTCAAGTCCACTAACAGACAGTTACAGTTCCAGGGGTTTTCTTTCAAATGCAGAGTCTTGAGGTTAAACAGGTGGTTGATGGTCTGGACGTCCAGGAATTCCAAAGCCGTGTTGCTCAGATCCAGGTGTCTCAGGGCGGTGTTGTTGGCAAAGGTGTATTTATTGATTTCTGTGAGGTGGGGGTTGTTGGAAATATTTAGGATCACGAGATTGCTGAGCATGCTGAAACCGTATGGGGAGAGCTGACTGATGTTGTTGAAACTGAGGTCAAGGTAGATGAGTTTGTAGACTCCAATGAAGGTGTAATCCATGATCTCCGTGATTTGGTTGAACGTACAGTCTAGGTAGACGAGGTCATTGAGGAGACCTAGGTTTATGGCCGGCAAGAAGGTGATATTGTTTCCTTTCAGGATGAGTTGCCGAGTGGACATTGGCATATCAAGGGGATACTCCGTCAGGCCAGAGCATATCACCTCTAGTAACCTGCAGGTACAATTTTTTGGACAAGCTTCATCCCCTGCAACCAGTCCCATGCCGCAGGAGAACAGCAACCACCAGGGCCAACGGCCTATTGCAAGGGACATAATAAGGTGATGTGGCTGCCTTTGTCCCACCTTGCTGTCTGAGCAGAATGCAGGCAAGTGTGTGTGTCTGTGTGTGTGTGGTGGTGGGGGGGGGGGCAGGGAGGAGGGTGAGGTGAGAAGGGTAAAGGGAGCTCAGGCAAGTGAGGAGAGAGAGCTGGAAAGGACTATAACATTCTACCTTTGTGTAAGCAATTTTTCCATTACAGGACAACAGAGCAGAAGCTGAGATGAGAGGCCTGATGCTGCAGTCCTCTGTTTGGGAGCCCTTCAGATCGCTCACTCACACAGCCTTCTGGCACCTGGCCCACTTGGCTGCTTGAGCATTATTCACCCTTTCTCTAAGTTTGTAAGTGAAGGGGAGCCAGGGCAGAACCGCATGCCACTGTGGTTGCCAGGTGACACCTTTGTGATGTCAGCTGCTGCAAAACAGACCTTGACTATGGGAAAAAGAATTCTCCCCTGTGCAGCTGGGGCACCTGGCCTGGGGGTGGTGTCTGCCTAGGTAAGCTGTTGGGGTGAAAGGCTCTGGAGCTGTTTGGGACCCTTTGGAAAAGGTGTCTGCAATGGGGATCCCTATATTGTGCCTCTATCTGTGGATGTGTGGAAGAGTCTGTGTATGATGGTGCTCTGTGTTGTAGGGATGCAGAAAGAAAAAAAATTAGGCAGGACTTCAGAAGTCCATAGAACAGGCAGATACCTTTTCAGGGTTAGGGATCTAATCGGCACCCAGGTTAAGGTGCTGTATATAGAAGAGGATGGGAGAATGAGCCCTGGGTTGTATGAGAGCAAGAGAGAAATCCAGTGATAAAGATAAATGTCACAAATGGCAAAGTGTTATATAACTTTGAGCTGTTATTAATATTAAATAATTTTAGATGCATGTAAATCTATGTAGAGTATGGATGTTTGTGATAACTAAAACACTTTCGATACTTATAAAATTATTTTTTTTCCTCTTCTGCATAATGACCAGTTGGATGAGATACTCTCCAAGGAGCAGCTTTTTCTAGCTCTGTCGTTTATGATTCAATGGTAAAAATCATAAGGATAACAATAATTATAAAAATTTACTCTGCCACAAGGTACTATTTTGTGGTAACAGAGTTTTAAACACGATTACTTCACTAGGGCTTCACAAACAACAGCAGCAACACATTGTGTGGAGCAGGAAGGCAAGGTATTTTTAATCTTCATTTTAACAATTAGGGAAATTGATGATCAGAAAGATTCAGCAACTATCAGGGTCACACAGTAAGTGGCAGAGCTGGGGCCAGATCCCAAATCTCCTGTGCTCTCTCCACTGCACTGCCACGAGTATAATTAACTTTAGAAAAACCCTTTTTTCAAAATGGATAAACTGGAGAGGGATTGATATAAATGTGCATTTTAAAAAGAGTTTCTTTTACCAGAGAATTCTCCCAGGGGTACTTTAAAAAGTGAGCTCTTGAAGGCATTGAAGGATAGTTACCTAGGGGGCTCAGTGGTTAGAGTGCTTGACTTGGAGCCAGAAAGACCTGAGTTTAAATCTGACTCTAGACATTTACTAGCATATTCTTTGTGACTTGATTTCCTCATCTGTAACATGGGGACAATAATAGCACCTACCTCCCAGGGTAAAATGAGATAATATTCGTGAAGTGCTTTGCAAACCTTAAAGAGCCATATAGGTTCTAGTCATTATTATTATTATTATAGATTGTGACATATTTGATCAAGAAGGGAATAAAGGGGGAAAAGATTGCTATCTAAAGGAGAAAGAGGCAGAGAAACTGGAAGCTAAAGAGATAAGAGAGATCAAGCCCCTCTGATATGCACATACAAATCCGGGGAAGGGGGATGTGGTTTACGAAAGTCTGACTTTTGAACAACTTACTAGAAACACATTTGTAACATTAGTGTAAGTGTGGATAATAAATACACACACATAGGTGTGAAAGAACCTCTCTGATGCCTGGGTTATCCTAGTGAGATGAGCAAAGGCAGGTGGATATGTTGTTAGTCAGCTATATTCATCCATGAAGTTTTTTTTTTACTAAGCCCTCACTGGGTTCTTGATGCTGAATTAGGCAAGATATGAGAGACTCGGGGGAGCGTTATCAAATGGAAAGTGACCTTACTGAAGCAGAGAGCCCAGATGCTTAAAGTAACGGCCCTAATGAAAGGTGTGCATGTATTGTTCCCATGGCCAATGTTTTCTTCTCCACCATGCCTGGAGCTCAGCTATCCAAGAGTCACTTTAGACAGTAGTCTTCCTGATTCAAAAAGGCAATGAATGTATAGTCATGGAAAGAACATTCGCTTTTGAACCCCAAGACCTGAGTTAAAGTCCTGGCTTTGCTGCTTATCAGCTGTGTGATCCGAGGTAAGGCTTTCAGCCTCCCTTTATCTCAGTTTTCTCATCTATAAAATGAGGTGATGGGACTAGATGGCATCTAAGGTACCTTCCTGCTCTAAATCTATGACCCCGTGAACCGGAAAAAAGACTAATAGTTCACATTTTAGAGGGCTTCACAATTGGCTTTCCGCCTAACCAGGGGAGGGGGCAGGAGTAGTTAGTGTAGGTTATTTGCCTCATATTACAGATGTGGAAACTGAAGTTCAAGGATACTGATTTGCTGAAAGTCACATGGCTAGTAAACCCATCATAGAATTTTAAGGCTGGAAGGGATGGACCTGAGAGATCTTTTAATTCAGTAAGCATTTCCTTTGTCTCATACCTCTTGCCCTGTGCTTCCTTTCCTCCCTCCCTCCCTCCCTTCCTTCTACTGGGGGAAGAATGTAGTTTAACCTGTATTTGAACAGGAATCTCCTTGCCAAGTGGTCAGGTTTGGATTTAATTCTGTCTAGACTTATTTCCAGTAGACAGCATTACCTGCCTAAAATGCTATTATTGGCTTGGGCTTGTGACTTCACTGGCATAGGGAACTCCCTGTAGAAAATGCCTTTGGCTGGTGCAGACCAGTGCCTGTTCTGTAACTGAGAGTCCCACAGAGCAGTGTAGGGGCACTGAGAGGTCAAGTGAATTCACCAGCATCATATGGCTAATTAGTTGGTATTTGGCAAAGGCAGAACCTGAACCCAAGTCTTCATGACTCCGAGGTCAGCCTTTTACGTGTTATGCCAACTGCCTCTATAATCATAATAAAAGTGCTGCTGCTGCTTGTTAATGCTGCTTAGCAAAGCTTATATGTATAACTTGATCTGGGAGATCTTAAGAAAAAACATTAATTTTCAAAATTATGTCTGTCTCCAGTGGTTAAAGAGCCTATTGGCTGGAAGGGTTTGTTTAACCAGTAGCTAGGTGGTGCAGTGGATAGAGCGCTGGGCCTGGGTCTGGGAAGATCCAAGTTCAAATCCAGCTTCAGATACTTAGTAGATGTATGTTCCTGGGCAAGTCACTTAACCTCTTTTTGCTTTGCTTTTCCTATCTGTACACATGAAGATAACCATAGCACCCACCTCCTAGGGTTGTGGTGAAGATAAAATGAGATGATGCTTGTAAATCACTCTGCAAACTTTAAAGTGCTATATAAATATTAGCTGTTGTTAACCAATGGTGACTTGGTCGATTGATGCTCATGTGTAAGGACATAACAGAGGGCACTGATTTTAAAGTTGGAATACCTGGGATTGAATCAAGGCTAATTATCTCCTGACTGCCTGTGTGATCTTGGCAAAGAACCCTAACCCCTCAGGGCCTCAGTTTCTTCGCCTGTAAAGTGAAGGGATTGGCAGAATGGCACAGTGGAAATCTTGTTGGCTCTAGAGTGGAAGAACTTGACTGTCTGTAGTCTCTATGGATGGTGACCCAGGCTCTAAACCCCCAACCCCCTCCCTCCCTCTTATCTAAGTTAGCCATGGCTAGAAAAGCCTCTGATAATCTAATTCATCCTAACGTGTTAACGACTGATAGCAGAATAATATACTCCACCTCAGAAGCTCTTCTCATCTATTAGTGTGACCTTAGGCAAGTCACTTTCCTGGTGTGTATAAAAGAGCAGACTGGACTGGATGGTCACTAAATCTATGTTCCTCTGACCAGAGGATCTCTAAAGCCCCTTTCAGCTCTAATTCCTGTGAAGCTGGGTTTTCTGTGTTTCTTTTTCTTTTCCCTTTTTTTAATAGCTGAACAAGTTGTGGTATATGATTGTGGTGGAATCCTACTGTGCTATAAGAAATGATGAGCTCAATGACATTAGAAAAACACGGCAAGAGATCTGTGTTTCTTTACTAATAAGATAATTAAGCCTGATTATTTCTGGGCACAATAGTGAAGTAGGTGAAATTTGTCTTTGGTTCATCCCTACCTTTCTTTGCAGTCCCCCTGTGACACACCCTTTTCCCAGTCATCTGGTATCCTCATGCTGACCGCCTGAGGTCTCTTTGAATAGTGACCCAGGCTCTGAATCCCCGATTCCCTCTCTCCCTCTTCTCAAAAACACTTGAAGTTAGCTATGCCTAGAGAAGCCCTTGATAATCTAATTCATGCTGATGTGTTAATGACTGATAGCAGCATAATATGCCCCCAACTTCAGGAGTATTTGAATTTTAACATAGGCTAACCCCCCAAAAGGTATTTTAGGCATCGGCCATGGAGACCTGTGGAGGAGATATTTTGGGGATGAAGAGTCTTTAGGGGTACTTCTCAAATCGCATCATTTAGGCCTACTCAGAAGGTCAACCTTCTGAGGTTGGGTTCTCTTTTTTAATTCACTTTTGATTGAAGCTGAGAGTAATTAATCAAAGCTGCTGTTGTATTAGCCCACCTCTGAACCTTTAACAAGGGACCATCCTTCACCCTCTACAGTGGGGATATCAAGTGACCAGGCACATGAGTGTGTAATCAGATGCATGATCACATTAGAGCAAACTCATTGGCTTATCATGGCCTTGGGTAGGGACCTATTTTTAGCTCTTTCTATCTGCAACACTGCTACTCCAGACTAATACTCCTTTCTCAGGTGCCAGAATGTCTCCAGACATTTCCCCCAGGGGCCCTGAAAGGCATCATCATTGTGCAGTGGAAAGAGACTGGGAAAGAAATGAAAAGATTTTTGTCAGGGTCCCATGACTTGAGTGTCAAAGGCCCTTGACCTTCAACCCAAGGGCCCCCAAGAGAATAGGGAAGGTCTTAGTAGATCTGGTCAAGGTCATGGCCATTGTGGTTCCTGTGATGCAGATTTATCACTCCTGACCCTTCTACCTTCTACATGCCCAAGAATCTAGGCAGTTTGTAGTGTGGTCCCAATACACAACGTTTCTCTGGGGAAGCACATGCACATACACACACAACACAAGGGGATAATGAGATTTATGGATAGTGACCAGACCTCTGTAATGACACCACTTTGCCTTGAAGAAGTCTCCCCTTGTTCTCTATTTTCCCCCGTCCATGCTCCACCTCCAACCATAAAACCTGTGATAGCTATAGAATGGGCCATTGTGTAACATCAGCCAAGAAATTTTGCTTCTGCATGCTTTTATTTTCTGGCTGCAGATAACCCTGGCATAGGAAGAGAATCTGGTACCCTCATCAGGACCATAAGTAGCAGCTGCTGCCCTTCTCCACTGTGCCTTCTGGGTTTGTGCCAATTCATCTGCCTCATCCTTCTTATTTGACTCGACAACTAGGTGGAATCCTGCCTCCTCCATTTGCCAGCCAGGTGACCTTGGGCACATCTCAGCCTCAGTTTCCTCATCTGTAAAATGGAAATCATGCTTACCTTACCTTCCTCACAGATTTGTTTGGAGAAGAAATGAAATTTATGTAAGACAGTTTATCACATATACATGTAAACTATTACTGTTGGTTGTTGTTGCTAGATATCTGGAAGGGAGGGGGGGTGGCGAACCACACAGAGATGAAACTAGCCATGGTGAGTAAGAGAGAAAGGACATAAATCTTTGCACGGGGAAGGAAGAGAGATAGTCCAAGGTGTCCAAAGCAGAGCTGAAATACCTATGTGAAAAGAGTAACGAGGGGCAAACGATGGGGGAAAATGGAATTCCAAAGTACAGTCTACAATTCTGCAACTCTGAGGAGAAGCAAAGGGGAAGGAGTAAGCATTTACGTAGAGCCTACCATGTCCTAGCCGCTGGGCTAAGTGCTTTTTTTCAAACAAGCAAATGTTACCTCGTTTGATTTTCACCGCAGTCTGGGGCAGTAGCTGCTATTATCTCCATTTCACACTTGAAGAAACCAGAGGTTAAATGACTTGAACAGGTTCACGTAGCTGGTAAATGTCTGAGGTCAGATTTGAATTCAGGTCTTCCTGATTCCAGGCCTAGTACTCTATCCACTGCACCACCAACTGCCTTTGGAAAGCCCTGGTCTATTTACCAGGGAAATAAATGATGCAAAAAAATTACATACCATTTCTTTATGTTATTCAGTAAATAGCCCTCACCTAGTGAAATGGTTATGCTCCAAAAGGACATTTGTGAAGTTGTTTAGAACTCAGAATATATTTTCCCATAGAAAGACTGTTCAGAATCATGATTAAGATCTAAGTCCATAAAATTCTATTTAGCCCACAGTGCCACTGAGCCATAGAATGGGTCTGAATTCTGAGTTCTAGAAGCAAGGGGTTGTGTAATGAAGGAGAGAAGAGGAAGATGAAGAAGAGAGTGACCTCTTCCTTTCCAGAGTAGAGCTGACTTAGTTAAATTTGATAAAAAGATGAAGTTTGCCTTTGACTCCCTCCTATTTCCCTTTATTGCAGATCTCATTAGACTTTCTCAGTATTCTAAGCTTCTAGCTGCAGCACCTGGGCCAAAACGTCCTCCCCAAAGTGCTTCAGGGCTCCAAATTATCTGTCTCTGACCTACCAGATCAAATAAAATATTTGTAAAGTGTTTAGCACAATGACTGATACATAGTAGGCACTTAATAATACTTATTCTCTCCTCCTACCCTCCCCCACCAAACAAAACAAATTTCCTTACTCTCATTGTATCAGTAGA
The DNA here is from genome assembly GCF_011100635.1 of Trichosurus vulpecula. Classification (NCBI taxonomy): domain Eukaryota; kingdom Metazoa; phylum Chordata; class Mammalia; order Diprotodontia; family Phalangeridae; genus Trichosurus; species Trichosurus vulpecula. The sequence goes on along the minus strand of NC_050576.1, from coordinate 58,651,140 downwards.
TCCAATTTGATTATTAGGAAGATAATAATCTAGTGAACTAATTTATACTAATATGGAAATGACTCAGTGAAACCTGGAGGTATTTTCATTTTTTTTAAAGAAGTTGCCATTTTGTGACAGTCCTCTTTCATAAGGGAGTCCCTCTTGGGAGGCTATAGGGTTTCCCTTTGATCCTTGCTTTCTACAGCTGGGTTCACAGTACCATGTTCCCCCAGCATGAGCATAGCTATCAACAGAGTAAGTCCTTTTTTAAAATTTTTATTTATTTTTTGGCATCTTTTAAAAAAAATTTATTTATTTTTAGTTTACAACACTCAGTTCTACATAATTTTGAGTTCCAGATTTTCTTTCCTCCCTCCCCGCCCCTTCCCCAAGACAACATGGAATCCCATATAACTTCCACTTATAACTTCGCGTTGAATTAATTTACACACTAGTCAAGTTATGGAGAAGAATTATGACCAATGAAATGAATCATGAGAAAGAAGAAACAGGACCAAAAAAAAAACCAACCCAAAAACAAAAACCAAAGAGAGAAAAAGAAAAAAAAGGGAGGGAAAAGGCTAGCATGAAGTGTGCCTCAATCTGCATTCATACTTCATAGTTCTTTCTCTGGATGTAGATAGTATTCTCCATCCTGAGTCCTTTGGAGTTATCTTTGTACCTTGTGTTGCTGAGAAGACCAAAGTCTGTCAGGGTTACTCCTCACAGAGTCCATATATCTGTAGTTGTGTATAAGGTTCTCCTGGCTGTGCTCTGCTCACTCAGCATTATGTCGTGTAGGTTTTTCCAGGTTGTTATGAAGTCCGTATCATCCCCATTTCTTATAGCACAGTAGTATTCCATTACCTTCATATACCACATCTTGTTCGGCCATTCCCCAATTGATGGGCCTCCCTTTGATTTCCAATTCTTAGCTTCCACAAAAAGAGCCACTATAAATATTTTTGTATATATGGTTCCTTTTCCCGCTTGTGTGATCTCTTTGGGATACAACCCTAGAAGTGGTATTGCTGGGTCAAAGGGTATGAACATTTTTATAGCCCTTTGGGCATAGTTCCAAACTGCTCTCCAAAATGGCTGGATCAGTTCATAACTCCACCAGCAATGTAACAATATTCCAATTTTCTCACACCCTTCCAGCATTTGTTATTTTCCTGTTTTGTTATTTTAGCCAATCTGACAGGAGAGATGTGGTATCTAAGAGTTGTTTTGATTTTCATTTCTCTAATCAGTAGTGATTTCAAGCATTTTTTCATATGCCTATAGATATCTTTAATTTCTTCCTCTGAAAACTTCCTGTTCATATCCTTTGACCATTTCTCAATTGGGGAATGACTTGTATTCCTATATATTTGGCTCAGTTCCCTGTATATTTTAGAAATGAGGCCTTTATCAGAGATACTAGTTGTAAAGATCAAAGTCCTTGACTGGGTAACCAGTTTATGTCTAATGAGAGGTGTGGGGACCAGCCAGAGACAGTTTAATGCAAAGTTTTATTGTAATCAATAGGGAAGAGGGGGAAAAGGAGAGGAAGAAGGGGACCTGATTTTACGATTCTGACACACGTAACACACTAACATAGGATATGACTTATATAAGAACAGTGCTGTGTTGAGGTGCACAGTTATGGGTCCATTCAAAAGGAAGGGCATGTTCCAATGTGAGGGTGTGCTCCACAGTGCCCATTGCAGAGTGGGGTTCTTATACTGTGATTTGGGGTGTTTCCCCCCCAAAAGCTGATCAATTATAATACCAGGTGTCAAGGCAAAATGCTTTGGAGGTTTGTTATTAGGGAGAAAAATAAGCTGGTGGTAGACAAAATATTGTTTGGGGCACAGTTGTGCTAACCTTTGAAAAAAATTTTTGTCATATTTTTCCATTAGTATATACTAGAAGCTTATAGCCTCCCTTAAAGGGAGACTGTCATGGTGGTCTCAAGGCCACCAGGCCTAATCTTATAACAAATATTTATTCACCCAATTTTAATCGGCAGAATCTTACTCAATGTGGGGGAACATATTTTTGAACAGTAATCTGTTTGATATATCTTTATAGACAAGGCCAAAAGAAGGACTTAAGACTATGGCAGTAAGGATTTTTCCAAAATATTACCTGAAGTTTCTTACCAAATGATACTATGGGTGTAAGGTGACATAGGTTCGAATCTAAAGAAGGGCTTTGATTGGCTATACCTCTTGTAGGGTCCAAATCATGTGGATTTTTAAAAGTAGTCTCAGACTCTGCTTGGATATCCTTCAGTCAGAACCATCTTTGGACACCATCATACTGTGTCTTGCCCTGTACCAACTTGCCTTGAAGGAGAAAAGAAACCACTAAAGGGCAATATATAGCTCTGGAATGTGGGGAAGAGGGAGAGAACATTCTATCATCTTTGTTTTGGTAACTCTGGAAGAAGTTTAAATGGTAATTGTTCGTATGTAAATGAACTTTACTAAAGAACCAGCTGGTAGAAGACTGGCTCTCCTCTGTTCTCCTTCTTATTATCTTCTTGAATTATGTGTCAGCCATGAGGTACTCCTTAAGGTAGAGGACCTTAGGTGATCATTCCAATTTTTTCTAATCCAGAGAAAAGTGACCCTGTCATTAGATATTCATGATCCATGTTTTCATGGAATCCAATACCTTGCAAAACAAAAAGACTTGAAATTATACAAGATGTTTTCTTTTCATATTTTGAGCTAATTTATCACTTCTACAAACAATTTCTTATAAATATGTCTCACACATGTAGGATTTCACAGTTATGTTCAGGTTGCTAGAACCTGTTTGGGTTCCCAATCTATTCCAAAACACTGCTGCTGAGCCTCCTTTTTCCCACTGAATGTCCCATTCCCTTCCATCCACAATCAATTATGTGACAGAATAATGAATGGAATGACATTAGAGGTCATTTTGTTTAGCTCTCTCATTTTCTTTTTAAAAACATTTTATTTCTTCCCAATCACATGTAAAATAATTTTTAATATTCATTTGAAAAAAATTTGAGTTCCAAATTCTCTTCTTCCCTCTCTCCTCTCTCCCTTCTCTAAGATGGTGAACAATTTGATACAGGTCATAATGCAATCATGTAAAACATTTTTCCATATTAGTCATGTCATGGAAAAAAACTCAAACCAAAAAAGAAAGAAAGAAAAATTAAGAAAAAAAAGAAAGGAAGAAAGAGAAAAATTGTATGTTTTGGGTGGCATTCAGAATTCATCAGTTTTTTTCTCTGGAGATACATAGCATTTTTTCATCATGAGTCCTTTGGGATTGTCTTGGATCATTACTGAGAATAGATAAGTCATTCACAGGTCATCATATAATATTGCTGTTATTGTGAACAATGTTCTCCTGGTTCTGCTGACTTCACTCTGCATCAGTTCATGTAAGTCTTCCCAGGTTTTTCTGAAACCATCTCACACATCACTTCTTATAGTACAATAGTATTCCATTACAATCATATCCCACAACTTGTTCAGCCATTTCCCAATTGATGGGTATCCCCTCAATTTCCAATTCTTTGGCACTACAAAAAGAACTGCTATAAATATGTTTGTACGTGTGTATCATTTTCCCTTTTTATGATCTCTTTGAGATATAGAACATAGTAGTGGTATTGCTGGATTGACAGGTGTGCCCTTTGGGCATAGTTCTAAATTGTTCTCTAGAATGGTCATATCAGTTCAAAGCTCTACACATAGTGCATTAGTGTCCTAATTTTCCCACATCCCGTCAAAATTTATAATTTTCCCTTTTCTGTAATATTAGCCAATCTTATAGGTGTGATATCAGAGAGTTGTTCTAATTAGTATTTCTCTAATCAATATTGACTTAAAGCATTTTTTATATAACTATAGATAGCTTTGATTTCTTTATCTGAAAAACCGCCTGTTCATAACCTTAGACCATTTGTCAATTGTAACCCTCTCATTTTCCAGAGGAAGAAACTGGGGACCAGAGAGATAAGTTGATTTACCCAAAGTCACATAAGTTGTGAGTGACCAAGTCTGGATTTGAACCTGTCTTCTGATTCTATATCTTGGACCCTTTCTAAAGGACCAATGCTGGCTGCCAGGTTTGTAATGTGGAATTAAAAACTAATCAGTAAATATACTTACTTGATATTTTCTAAAACTACCACCTCCCCATGCCTATAGTCATATGAAGTTTTGAAACTTCTTGTCCCTAGTTTTCCTAGTGAGCCATCAAGGATATTGGCAGGATGTTAGGGTAATATCCATGCAATCATTATTGGGAGTGCTGGGATTTTGACATGGGAACAAGATGGTAATTAAAAGCCCAAGCTGTGCTATCACCTAAACTGGTGAGGTACATATGGAATTCTACAAACCCCAGGTCTAGACAGTGCTTCTGCTCAAGAACCAGGAGCCCAAGATGCCCATATCAGGCCTTTCTGTGTGGCCCCTGGCACTTCTCTCCACCATTCTACTGTCTATTCTTCACTGCTTCTGGTTTCTCCAGTACTCTCTTCATAATCTACCATGTGTAGGGATGCTGAATGCTTGTGCATGGCTTTGGGGGACATTTAGTTTAGTATTCTCTCTTAATGAATGAGTCCCCATAGCACCCATTTTTATAGGGACATAGAAGTCCTTTGGAGAGGTCCTTTATATGAAAAAATTAGGGAACTAGCATGCCTGAGTCATAAATACACTCCTATTGAAAAATTACATGAATATGTTTTACTAACACTTCCTCTCAATCAGTTTCATACACATCACATGATTCTTTCATGATTCCTAAGTGTTATCTCTCTCTGTCTCTGTCTCTCTCTCTGTATATATATGTATATACATATATGTATACATGTACATGTACATATATACACACACATATTTAAAGCTTTATAAAGTAACTCAATGTGAAGAATTCATTTTGAGTTACTTTCAAAATTTTGTATCTTTGAAATGAACAAATGAATTTGGCTTTATTATAGAGTTTATTTTGCAGTATTCATAATAATTTGGCATACTTAGTGAAAAATGGAATGCAAATGCTGTCTTGTTAGATGTACTTTTCATATCTCAGACCAATAAGTCTTTGGTAATTACTAGATTGCAACTTCCCCTACTGAACGATGCTTTTAGAGTCTAAAACATAGGTAATAGTTGAAGTGTCTCTCCTTTTAAAATTTTCTCTACTGCTGGGTAAATATTTGGCCTTAGCAAATAATAACTTGTTATATCTCCTGTCCCTCAGGGTATTAGGAAAGATTGTAATGTATGCTGAGTAATTAATAGCAGAAATGGGACAAGGCATCATCCAAGTACAATGTTATATATAAGAGATTAAATGGGCAACTGGTATACTAGCTCAAAGTCCCAAATCTACAAAATAAGAGATTAAGGATCTTGGGTGGGAGTATATAATCGGAGTTTGGGAATAATGTATCTAAAATCAAAGGTATGTCATACTGAATAGGGTCAAAGAGCAAATGGATGGCACATTATGAGATTTTGACTAAGAATTTGCTTTCCACAAAGAGGTATCATAAGACTGTGACATTGTGACCATTTTTATGGTCAAAGCTCAGTAGCTATTTTCCTCTTCCTCTTATTTTTCTTTTGTAACCACCTACAACTCAGCTGGAGGTAACACAGTTATGGACTTGAATATGTCTCTGAGAGGTATCTAAGGAAAGATCAAAATGAGAGCTAACTTTCATCCCGGGCCACCAATCAGGACCAGGCATTAATTCTCTTTAGCCACTCATGGATATACACAGACCCAGGAAAGCTTTTCAAAGAATGCCAGAATCTTAAAGTTAGAAGAGATCTCAGATAGCAACTATTCCAAGATGCACCAGAACAAGGATACCCTCCACAGTATCGACAATAAGCAGTCTTCCATCCTTCAAGTGAGGATCTCCAGTGCTTGCAAGCCTCTTTCTTCCTGCTAGGTAGCCTATTTTGTATTTGGGCACCTCTAACCACTAGGAAGTTTTTTCCAAGTCAAAATATGCCTCTTTGCAATTTCATGTTATTTCTATTTCTGCCTCCTGGGATCTACCTGAACAAATTCTTCCTTTTCCAAAATGACACTCCTTTAAATACTTGAAAGTTTTTATATTCTCACCCTAAATAGACATGTGTCCAAGTACAATCTATCCATTTGCATCAACTGCTTCTCATATGGTATGTTCTTCAGTACTCTTACTACCCTAAGTACCTTCCTTCGAATTTTTCCCACCTTGCCTATGTGCTTCTTAAAATGTGGTGCCCAGGATGAACATTGTAATCTAGGTTTGGGCTATTTGGAGTAGAATGGGCTTGTCACCTTCTTTGTTCTGGACATTATGCCTTTTAAATATTCTAAAATGAAGTGTGTCCATTAAAGTCCTTCCTGGGTGCTTCTCTATGGCATAGAGGTGACCCTGGTTCCTCAAAAGCTATGCCAGTGGAGCTCCTACAAAGCCAGAAAAGCTTGGAACCCAGGACCCATGATAGACTGTTATTTCAGGACCGGAATTACTATCTAAAGTCAGAGAGGCAAGGCTGCAGGATGATTATTATTTTCTTTTTACTTTACATATGCATGAAAGTTAAAGAAAAGTTGCAATTTGTTCTAGGAGAGGAACTGTGCACACTTATGAAATTACAGGTCATTAAAGTTAGATGAGATTAGATTTTTTTTTGGCAAGGATAACACTGCTGATTTTGTGGTCCTTGGAAGCCCTTGGGAAATTTCCCCCACAAAACTACTGTCTACCCCTGCTTTCCTCATCTTGTACTTGGGCTGTTGAGTTTTTGAACCCAAGGATTGGACTTTATATTTATCTCTTTGAAATCTAATTTGGTTAGCTTTGCCCCATTATACTAGCCTGATAAAAATTGGGATGGATCCTGATTCTATTCTTTAACATGCTTGCTCTCTCTCAGCTTTGTGACACCTTTAGATTTGATAAGTAAGCCCCTTATGCCTTCATCCAAGTTATTGATAGAAATGTCAGAAACACTAAAGCTCAGAATGAATTGAGGCTGATGATGAATCCTAAAGGCAACAAAAATGGCTTTTAAAGCTATATTTAGGACAAGAGGAAAACCAAAGAAGGGATCTGACTGCTGCTTGGGGAATTTCAAGTGTTTGAGTGAATTCTTAGTCTCAAAATATCACCGACATCTATGACTCTTTACTCTCTCTAATCCCATCATGTCCAGTTGGTTGCCAATCCCTTTCACTGCTGCCTCCATGATATTTCTTGCACAGTTTCCTCCATTCTACTTTAACTGACACCAGCCTAATTCACATCCTGTCTCCTCTCACCTGAACTATTGTACTAGCCTACTTCCCTGCCTTCAGTCTCTCCTCTCTTCAATTCTTCATATTCTTGCCAGATGATCCTAAAGCATAGTTTTGCCTGTAATAATTAACATTTATATAATGATTTAAGATTTACAAAGCATGATACATACATTGTTTCATTTGATATTCACAGCATTTAGGTACTGCACTTAATCATTATTTTTATCTGAGGAAACTCAGGAAACAGGCTCAGAGAGGATAAGTGCCTTTCTCATGGCCACATAGTTAGCAACCATTGGAAGCAGGATTAAAATCCAGATTTCTTTTGTCTCTGAGCCTACTGGTCTTTACATTTTACAAAAATTCCTCTGTGGCTAGAAAAATTTTCCATGGCTGCCCGATAAAATATAAAAACTTTTAGTGGCTGTCCAGTAAAAATAGAAAACCCTTTACCTAGCAATATAGGACTTCTGAAATCTAATTGTAATCTATCTTTCTAAGTTAATCATATGCCATTCTCTTTCATGCTCTGTACAGTTCAATCAAACTGGACTCCTTTCCAATTCCTGGTCTTGTCTTTCCATTTCCAATCCTGGTGCCTTTGCACACATCCTCCTCTATGTCTGCAATAATCTCTCTCAATATCTCTCTGTTGTTGTCTTTCTTTGATGATCAAATACAACCTCTATTTAGCCTTTTTTAGTCCTGGTTATTGTTCCTTAGGTAGCAAAATCATGTATGGTGTTTGTTTTCCTCTTTAGACGGTGAATTACTAGGGTCCAGCTTTTTCAGCACCATGGCCAGTGGTCTGCTCTTTTCATTTGGTGCTCACCTCTCTTGGACAGCACCAGGTTAACTCTTTAATATCAGAGCAAAGGGCTTGAAACATTTTTCAGGTTTTATGTGAACGTCCTAACAGTGATGTAATACACTGATACATCATCCTTCTTTTTCAGATGGGGAATTGGAAAGATGTGACTTGCTCAAGATTGCCAGATATTTAGGCAGCAAATGGAAACCAGATCTATCTGGTGATTGGTGTAAATAGCCTTGGAATTTTCCACCATGCCATGCTGACTGACACAATTATTGAAGATTTTGTCTAGCTTTTTCCAGCTTCCAAGATAAACTAGACAATTTTTAATTCAATTCAGTGCAATTCAACACACACTTATTGTGGTGCTGTGGATACAAAGAATGTTAAGACACAGAGTCTCCTTCCAAGGATATTATGATCCAAGAGGGTAGAAAAGACATATGCACAAACAACTTTGTTACAAAAAGCAGATTCAAAGTAGGGGTTCAGGTAAGATGCTACAACAAATTTAAGGAAAAGATTATTTCCTGATGGAAGGCTGAGGAAAGTTTTCATGGAAGTAGAGGCATGTGAATTGGATCTTGAAGGATTTGGGAGGACTTGTGGAAGTGAGTAGGTGAGGACTTCTATATAGATTAAATCCCATTTCAACAGATGGCATTACAATGACAAATTTCCACATAACCCTCAAACTTCCAATTCCCAGCTGCTGTCCTATTAATGGAGTGATGATAGTTTATACCCAAAAATTCTAAGGCAACATGCATGGCATATTGGATTGAGAGCTGGCCTTGAAGTTATGAAGACCTGGATTCAAGTCCCATCTCTGGATGTTGGTAAATCACTTAAAATTTCACTGCCCTAGGCAGCTCTCTAAGACCATCTGTTGTAGAGAGTTTGTCAATCTGTATTAATAGAGGGTGTTTCCTCACCTGGGAATTTCTTATACAAATGAAATCACAAATCTAGTCCCTCTTTCCTAAAATTCTAACACAATGAAAACTTAAGGACAATCCCTTGAGGACATTATTGTAATGGAAACTGACTTGTGCTTAACATTGTTGGGGGCACAAAAGAAATTAGAAAAACATCTGAAGGAAATTGAATGAACCATGTTTCTCTTTCCCTTTCCCTTTTTGACTAGTTTTCTGAGAAATCTGTGAGTCAGGAAGGGGATAGCTCTGTAATCAGCTATAGGAAGATGCTAGTGGTTTCTTAGCCTCATAGGTACAGGGGACTATTGAGCTCTTTTGGGTTATAAAAAGAAGGGATATATTTGATTCTGAGGCAGCTAGCCATAGACAGATTTGTAATGTGGGAGAAGAAAAAAATCTGCGATTTTAGAATTCTTTCAAACTTCGCTGAAAGGCTATTTTGTCCCTCTGTTAGTCTGGTCATCAAAGTGGGTCTCCATTTGAATTTGCTCTTACTGTATGGAAATCATGCAGTTATATCATTAATATTATGAAGCTTGTGAGAGGACAAGATGAGGAGCACATGGGGCTTTATGGAAAGGCTGAACTTACTGAGTTTTTAATACACCCTTTACTGGGCTCACCATGGGAGGAGAAGAAGGCACAGAGCTCAAAAAAGTTCAGATTTTTTTTTTGTATTGTTCTTGGTGCTCCTGCTACTACTATTACAACTGCTGTACTTCACCAAGAAAATACTCCAGGCTATGTCACCACTTATACAACCTCACAGCAGACATTTGAATTCTTGTTGCTGTCCAGTCATTTCAATTATGTTGGACTCTTCATGACCTCGTTTCTTTTTTTTTTCTTGGGGGGGGGGTAGGGCAAAGGTACTAGAGTGGTTTACCATTTTCTTCTCCAGCTCACTTTACAGATGAGGAAACTGAGGCAAACAGGGGTAAGTAACTTTCTTAGGGTCACACAGCTAAGCAAATATCTCAGGCTGGTCTTTCTGACTCCAGGGGAGGTGCTCTCTCCTGTATACCACTTAGCTGCCTCCACATTCAGATACTTTGACAGCCTTATAAAGTATGAGGAAGGTCTCTTGCCTAGATAACTAGCAGTGTTCTTAATTGGGTCTCTTTTCCACCAGGGCTCCCAAGCACCAGCACAGGTTGAACGGTAATTCTCTCTCCTCCCTGAGGGCACATTTAGATTAGTGTGGAACCTGCTCACAATTTGTCCCTGGGGCTAAGATTCCTCTGCTCTTATACCTTGTTTTTCTAGCTAACTGGCTCCAAACAGCTCCACTTCAAAAAATCTTAAAGTGAAGGCAGAGAGAAAAAAGAGATTCTTTGAAAATCTCTGACTCAGAATATTCCCTTCCTACATTATCCCTAGTTCTTCCTGGTCAATACTGTTTGCCTAGAGTAGAACCAACCATTTTCAGGACGAAGCAGACGCATCACGTAGGGAAGCAGAGCTGGTGTCTCTTCTGAGCGTCTCTTTGTTGCCATAGCAACAGAATTCTTAAACCAGATTTGTACCACAGAGTGGTTAAGCCCGGTGATACAATGTCTCACATTCCTTTTTCCTTTTTCTCACTTCCACCACCCTACTTTAGAGACTCACTGGAGTAGTACAGAGAGTTCAGGGCTCAAAGTCAGCAAAACCTGAGTTCAAATGTGACCCTAGACACTTGCTGGTTGTGTGATCCTGAACAAATCACTTCAGTTCTGTCTGCCTCAGTCTTCTCAACTGTAAAATGGGGAATAATAATAGCAAAATTGTTGTGAAGATCAAATAAGATATCTGTAACGTGCTTGGCACACAGTAGGTGCTTAATAAATGCTTATTCCCTTACTTCATGCTTGGACTATGGTGATAATGTAGCTGCTCTTTCCTCTCCTTCCCTTTCCTCTTTCTCTTCTGTCTATCTACACTCCAATCCACTTGCTGCTGGGCTGCATCAACCCTTCAACGTTCTTTACTGTGGGTATCCCTCCATTGATGGTGAATACAACTCCTTTACACCTTTTGTAGGCAATATTTCAGGAGCTGATATACCTGAAACAAGAATCCATCCCCTCCCTGACAGTCAGCATCCTGGTGACATGGGCATCTCTGAATTAAGCTAAACTAGTGCTCAGATGATGGCATATAGAATCCTTTCCAGCTTGTGTTCTGTGTTCTATCAAACAAAGCACCAGTCTTCTGCCTTGCTAGCATAGATTCAAGAACTCAGGATCACCTCCATGCCACAGAAGACTTTAATAGAGGACTGACAGACTAATCTTCCTAAAACACTCCTTTGTACACATCACACTGTTCTTTTGTTCACCCTCTTTCCTTCTTGGGCTTTCCTTCTCTACTTTTCTCCACTAAATAGTACCTTTCATTTATATTCATCTTGCAGGTCCTCTGTGAAGTCTTTCCTAACTGGACCAGCCTTCAGTGGGACCAGGGGTGCTTCTCCATTCCTGTAGCTTAAGTCTAAATTGCTTTTCTGACATAATAGCCTGTGCTACTTTTTAATAATGCTTTCAAAATCTAGAGAACTAGAGGAAGACATTAAAACCACTTGGGGCTGGGATAAGCTACATATAAGTCCCCAGGATCATATCTGTTACTGGAGTGGTCCTAAAGATGCTTTCACTAAGCACTGCAGAAAATGAGCTTATACCCAATACTTTTATTCAATCACTAGAAAAAGCTGTCATTTTACCCACTTGCATAATAGTCTGCAGATCATTAAATATAAAAGAATAAAAGGAGGATTGTGACTTGTCCTTGGACTGTTTCTATCCAAGCTCCATCACAAAAGTTGAGAAGAATGAGATGATGATGATGATGATGATTGATGATAATAATAATTATTATAATAGCTAGCTTTTATATAGCACTTCAAGATTTGAAAGGTACTTTAATACATTATTCACTTCAATCTTCCTGTCATGCTTCCTGCCACTGGTACCATTTCTGTCTTTCTATCCGCCATATTGGACCTCCAACTTTTCCTGGGCCCCACCTGATTGGTGGAAGCTCAAAATATCTAACTGGGCCCAGCCACCTGACCATGCCATTTTTCTGTTATGCCTCCATGTTCCTACTATCCCTCCATATCCTGTCCCCCTCCTATCCTTCTGACTTTCTGCTTCTCATTTTGGGAATGTTAATTAAATGAAGGCCACTGTTGCTTCTGGAAAGAGGGCATAAATTCATTGCCCAATGTATCCACTCACTATCACTAGGATTTCACCTTTCCCCCTTAGTTTGATGGGATTTGTGCTCGTTGCAGAGTTATTCTCCATCAGAGATGACCTGTACTAACGAACATTAAAGAGGCATATTCATCCCTCCAGCAATCAAACTATCAAAAACCAAACTTAGAAATGAAGACACTTGAAGATGAAAAGCAGCCTGGAATTCTATGTTGCTCAATAGATTTCAAGGGCAGCTAGGTGATGCAGTGGATAGAACACTAGGAGTCAGGAAGAAAGTTCAAATCTGGCTTCAGACACTAGCTATGTGACCATGGGCAAGTTATTCAATCCTGTTTGCCTGTTTCCTCATCTGTAAAATGAGCTGGAGAAGGAAATGGCAAACCACTTCAGTGTCTTTGCCAAGAAAACCCCAAATGGAGTCACAAAGAGTTGGATATGACTGAACAACAATAGCTTTTAATTCAAAAGGCAGAAAAATCATGCAAAAATACATTGCATACTTAATCTCAGCAGATTAAACTTTCAGGGATGGTTGTCCCTACTTTCTATCCTCTATTTTTAGTGCACTCCTTGGCACATAGTAGGTATTAATAGCTGTTGAGCTGAATGAATGAATGAATGAAAATATTTATTAAGTGCATTCTAAGTGCCATGCATTGTTCTATGTTCTAGGGATACAAATACAAAAATGAAGTGGTCTCTGCCTTTGACAAGCCTATGATTGATCCCATTCAAAGAAGTGATAGCCAGGGAAGGTGTTTTGTTTGGGAAAGTCACAGGGATGGTGAGTGGAGCCACAGAAGAGTTGACTGAGTGACACATTTTCCAGAAACAATTGTGAAGTTTGTATTTTGTTGTAGTTCTCCACTTTGCGTTTGCTGCCCTGCCTGTTTTCAACTCGGTAGAACAACTCAGTAGAACCCTTCCCCCATAAGCTCATCACTTCTAAACTCACCACCTGCAGCCTTGATTGAAAATACCTCCCTCAACTTCCCCTCTCTGATTGGAGGGCTGCAGGGTGTAGTACTAAACTCCTCCTACTGCCTTCCTTTATGAAAGGATTCAGTTCACTCTACTTTGCATCTGCTGCCCTACCCGGTTTCAACTTCACAGAACAAGGTGTTCCCCAGCACCTTCCGGGTACCTCATGGTATCTTGTTCCCCACCCTTCCTGTCTTTTTGGGGGGGGGGGTGTTGTCTCCCTTTGGATTGTAAACTCCTTGAGGACAGGGGCTATCTTTTTTTTTACTATCAATTGTATCCCTAGTGCTTAGCATAGTGATATACTAGTGTAGTGATGTGACATAGCAGATGCTTAATAAATGTTTACTAGATTGGATTAAATTGGAGTTCCCAGAACAAGAAGTAGGGAATAGAATGTAAGAGGGACATATTTGGGGATAGGTTGGATGGCAAGAAGATGGTTGGGATGTATAGTTGGAAATGTATGTCTCGGGTTGGCTATGTACAACATGCACCGTGAATTTGTGCTAACTTTCTCTCCAACCATGACCAGAGTCCCAAATATAAGTGGATTAAACACCTCAGTGCGTCTACTTGGATCATCAAAGCAGTAAGACAAGAAGAAGGCTGGGAAGGATATCTAGAAGAATGATGATGATCTTGGGAATGAGTGGTAGGGGTATAAATGGAGGAAGGGAGAGGGGGAAAAGAAGGGAAGATGGAGAAAAGAAGAGGTTGAATGCATAGCTTTTTATTGGGACAGCAACCTTCTTTATTATGTAAAGCTGATACTATTTATTCTCATATTTTTTGATGGTTGGCTTACTGTCAATTTACCTCATGCATATTTCTTCATTCATTTGTTTCTTCATATGTTTAGGCTAACACTACCATGCTGGCAACTTCAGGGAACCAAGATCTTTGTACCCTGTATGATGCCCAGTAGCCTCGGACATAGTAAGTGTTCAACATGCTTTTGTTGATTGGCCATGAGGTACAAAGCAGAAATTATTAATGAATTTTCATGTTCCCAAGGAAAGCCTGTGGTTTAGCAATTACAAGCTGAGGGACTGAAGGAAATCCTTGCAGTCATTTCTCCTTCACGCTGAGTTCCTAGTCTATAAATGGAGATAAGGTCGGTGCTACTTACCTCAAGAGGTTGTTAAGGGGCAGGTACTTTGTAAACTAGAAAATCCTATACAGGTGTGCCAAAAGTTTAGTGGCATTTTAATCTATTAAAGCTTAAAAGTTCACTAAGACTTTTGAGACACCCTGTATATGTGTGTAGCAGAGATTATATCTTTTCTTCTTCTAACATGGCATGGGTCCTCTGTTGGAGGTTGGTCCTACCCATAAAGCTTTGGCTAATTTGAAAAGTTCCAAAGCACTGGGGTAGAAATAGTGTTCAGACAGATATTTAGCACTTGAAGTTTGCTAGTAGAAAGATAAGCAAAGAGAAGAAAAAGGGCATTGGGCCTGAGAGAGCCTTCTTAGGGACATGGAGACAATTTTTAAAAACTGAGACCAATAGTGTGGCCATATCTCTGGATAGGAGCAAAATTATGAGGTGGAGATTGAAGCAGGAGAGGATAGCTGTAGGGCTAAAGTGAAGCAATTGGCAGATGATGTATCCAGGGAAGAAAACTTTATATGAATTCATATTTCTAGTGATTACCCTTTAGGAGGAGTTAGAGATCAGATCATTGACCTGGGTCTGTGTTGCCGCCACTGCAGGGTGATTGGAGTTTGTGAATAGAAAAGCAGATGAGAGGCTGGGGTGGGGAGGGAAGGGACTTTTGCCATCGCCAATGTTGGGAATGTTCACTTTCTCCTGGTTGGAGTGGCTAATGGAGAGGCTGAGTTTAGGCATCTGAACTGGGTTTGGGACATACAATTGGGTTATGGGGCTTGTTATGCCCATTTGGTACTTTGTTTTAGTTGTTGTTTTAATGTATTTTGATTGTAGCCCTTTTACTTTTGTGTCATAAATAAAGACCATTTACAATTAAGTCATACTTCTGGAGCTGATTTGATTATGCCTTATTCATTTGATTAAGGTTCGTTGAACTACAGCAGGCCAGGGAGGATGGTAGAGTTCCCCCATGATTGGGAATTTGAAACAAGATTCTAATTTGATAAATCCACATTGACCATATCGCCTCAACTAACAAGTAACAACTACCACCCAAAAATAGGGAAATCTGGGAAGAACAGAGGTAGTGGTTCTCTAAGAACCATTGAAAGCCTAAAAATTTCCCCCAAGCAACATCAGGTGTTGTGTTTAGCATATAATTACCATGGGTCATGACCATGGACTTAACAGCCCTTGGACCCTCATCACTGAAAAGAATCAGGTAACTTGACAAAACATTCCATGGTGGGTTAGTGTTTCTTCCTTTCCTCCTCCTTTTCCTTTATCCCTCCGTCCCTCCCTCCCTTCCATCTCTTCTTCCTCGTATTTTGTCTCTGTCTTAATTTGTTCAATGTCTCTGTCTCTGTCTGTCTCTCTGTCTGTCTGTCTGTCTCTCTATGTCTCTGTCTGTCTCTCTCTCTCTCTCTGCCTGTCTCTGTCTGTCTGTGTCTGTCTCTGTGTATGTCTCTCTGTCTCTGTCTCTATCTCTGTCTGTCTCTCTGTGTCTCTCTTACTCCCTCTGTCTCTGTCTCTCTCTTGGTGTCTCTCTCTCACACCCTCCATCAGGGAGAAATGTGTTGAAATGGAATGGGCTGCCTTGAAAGAGGTTAGTTTTCCTTCTTTGAGGTTTTCAAGCAGAGGCTGGATCAGTGGTATCAAACCCAAATAGAAATGAGGGCTACTAAACCATACATAAGGATCCCTAAAGGCTCCATATTGACTTAGAAAACCACGCATGTGTTTTTTAAATTATTTCTTTTTTTATTGATACACCAACATATTAAAATCAGATAGGAACTACATTTCATTCTGGTCCAGTCTATACTTGAGATAATGTGTGCTCCATGTGGCCTGTGAGCTGTACGTTTAGTAACTCTGTGCTGTATGATGCCTTGGCTGAGTGTGATAGTGGGGATTCTTTTTGTGCTTGGAGTTGTGCTACATGACCTCTGAGGTTCCTTCTGATGCTCAAATTGTGTGAAGGAATATGATCCAGAAAAAGAATATAGATTTAGAAATGTAAAGAGCTGTAGATCATTTTATAAATGGAGAAATTGAAGCCCAATGAGGTTAAGTGACTTGCCTAAAGTCACACAGAAGAACCAGGATTAAGATCCATATCCTCTGACTCCAAAATGATTATTCTTTCAAGCTGCCATCTTGGCTCCATCCCACAAATGATTATCCTTTCGACTGTATCAAACAATTGGATACAATTAAGATCACATTCAGATGGACTTTTCACAAACTTTTTTCTGGATTACCATTGCCCAATCACACTATTAAATTGGTCACTCTGTCTGGTAGAGTATAGTATAGATTGACAACATTTGTTGCCAGTCAACAAGCATTTATTAAGAGCTTGCCATGTGCCAGGCAATGTTCTAGGTGCTGAAAAGCAAAAGACAATTCCTCACCTCAAGGATCTCACAATCTGATGGAGGAGATAACACCCAACAGCTGTGTGCAAGCATGATATGTGTTTGTTGTTTGGAAATAATCTGCAATAATGAAGTAATCTAGAACCTGGGAACTGGAGGGGAATAAGTTATCTTTTCCAAGATGTGCAAGAGTACAATCCCCTCAGATACAAACCGAGAGAGGTCATCGATGCGTCATGAATGCATATTCCTACACATTCATGAAACGTTGTGCCCCTATTTATTTTCCTAGAATTGAACTGAATTGGATTCTTGGATCAAGGCATGGAATCCTTAGGAATCACTGATGCCACCTATTTGAATAAAGATTTATTTGCAAATGGGCGTGAGCTTAGATCAGTCTGTGCAGAAATCAAGTGTTGGAACATAAGAGCTTAAACCCAACCCTCATATTTTACAGATGAGGAAATGGAGAAATCATGTGACTTAGTCAAGTCTCTCCAGGACTAGAACCCAAGTTTCCTGGTGTCTAGTACTATTTGATCATGAGAATGACTGAGAAAACTTATACATTCTGTGGCCACACATGGATAAATTCTAATAGAAAATGGATGTAACAAAGTATTGGCAACTGCGTATGATGAACACAAGTCTCTTCCTTTTGTGTTATAGGAATATTGATCTCTAGTACTTAATCTTCCTGACTTTTATAAACTTCACATGGAAGTTAAAATAACCTGCAGATCTCAGGTCAGTCATAATTACTAATATCTGACTTTTATATCGTACTTTATGTACTTCATGCACACTATCTCATTGGATCCTTACAACAACTTCATTTTTTTCATACGTTGGCATTTATTATTTAAGTTCAAGAACAGGTTGTGAAGGGGGTGGGGGCGGGGGGGCCTAGGGGAGAGGGAGGAAGGGAGGAGACAGGGAGATGAGAGCCTCTTGTCTGTGTCTGTCCTAGACGGGGTTGATCTTGATTTCTGAGCCTTGGTCCAGGACACACAACGAAGCACGAGAAAAGATGAGGTTCTAGGGGTACAGGTTTAGGAAAACATGGGGGGGGTGGGGGTGGCCAGAGTTACACATCCAACCAGAGGTGGGGGCTGGGATTCTCCTTGGATCAGCAGCACCGCTTTTTAGGAATTGAAGCATAGTGATAAGTTCCATCCCACTTATTTCAGCTCTTATAAAACATTCTTGTAGTTAAAAGTCTTTGTGCTAAAGAATTCTTTTATCACCTCTCTAACTTCTTGTACTTTGCTTCTAGTTTCTTTGAATATGCATCCAACTTGTAAGCTGCCTACTCTAGAGCTGCTACTTGCTACTCAGTTAGAGTGATCTGATCCAGGTAAGGATGAAGTGCTGCATATTTCTGGTTTAAATACTTTAGGTTTCTACTTATGTTTACTGCAATATCTTTCATTTCCAGATACTTCAAGCTAGTCAGTTTGTTCATATTTTCCAGAAGTTTATAGCCTTCACCGGCAGCAGGCAGCTTGCCTGTCAGGTACATGGCCATTTTGGAGAACACAGCCCCGTGATGTCCACCCTGGCAGGCTCCATGGCCTCCTCGGCCATCTCCACCACAGCATCATCTAGGCCGGGGAAGGGAGGAGGGAGAAAGGATGTCGGGAGGGATGGGGAAGGAGGGGGAAGTGAGGGGGAGGGAAGAGAAGGCATAGGGGCAGGACTGGAGAGGGAGGCAGAAAAGGACCTTACAACAACTTTATGAGGTAGATACTACATGGATTATTACCCCAATTTTACACATGTGCAAACTGGGGCTTGAAGCAATTAAGTGTCTGCCATCTTAATGAAATTATCAAATGGTTAGAAGTAGGATTCAAACTCAATTCTTCCTGACTTCAAATTCAGCACTTTCCAGCTGCCCATTGGATAGTTTGAACTTGATATCCCATAGGCACCTTAAGCTTAACATTTCCAAAACTGAATTTATTATCTTTCCCTCTCAAATCCTCCCCTCTTCCTACCTTTTCTATCATTGTCAAGGGCACATCCATCCTCTCAGTCACCCAGGCTTGCAACCTAGGTGACATCCTTGACTCCTTACTCTCTCTCTAACCCCCACCCTCATATCCAATCTGTTGCCAAGGCTGTGAATTTGACCTTTGTAACATCTCTTGTATATACTCCTTTCTCTCTTCTTTTACAGTTTAAACCATGGTACAGGTTCCTCATCACTTCATGCCTGGACTATTACAATAATCTGCCTCAAGTCTCTCCCTGCTTCAGTCTATCATCCACTCTGCTGCCAAAATGACTTTTCTGGAGTGCAACTCTGATCATATTACCTGCTCCCTGGCAATTCAGTAGACTCCAGTGGCTCCCTGTCACCTCCAGGAACAAAGACACTCCTCTATTTGACTTTTAAAGCCTTCAGAAACTGGTCCCCTCCTACCTCTCTAGTTTTCGTATACTTTACTTCACATACTCTGTGAGCTAATGACATTGGCCTCCTAGCTGGACAAGATACTCCATCTCCAAACTCTGCCTGGCCCCCATGCTTGGAGCTCTCTCCCTCCTCATCTCTGCCTCCTAACTTCCCTAATTTCTTTCAAGTCTCAGTGAAAGTTTTACCTTTTGCAAGAATTTTTTCCCACTCTTCCTAAGGTGCCTTTCTTGAAATGATTCCCAATTTATCGAGTATATATCACGTTTGTACACAGGTGTTTGCATGCGTTCTCCCTCATTAGATTGTGAAATCCTTGGGGGCAAGGATTGTCTTTTGCCTTTCTCTGTACCCCCAATGCTTAGCCCAGTGGCAAGCTCACAGTAAGTGCTAAATCAATACTTATTGGCTTGAGATGGCATGTTGAACTTTGAAGGATCAACTGATCATCCCAGGATTTTAGTGGTTAGGACTGGATCTCTGATTTTGTTGGTATCTGATGAAGAAACTTTTTTTTATCTTTGAAGACTGACACTTCTTCTGCAATTTATAGTCTTAGAGAGTTGTGTGGGGTTATGGAGAGGTTAAATTTCTTGCCCAGGGTCACACAATCAATGTGTACTGGTAGCAGGAGTTGAATCCAGGTTTTATGACTATGAGGTCCCTGCATCCCCCATGTCATACTGCTTCTCCAAATAAGGAGTCAACAAAGCCTCAAAGATTTAGAAACTAGCCAAGCGGGAGAATGGTGGTGCCATTTACAGAACTAGAAAAGTCAGAAAGAGGAGGTGGGATTTGAGGCAAGAAGAGGAGTTCCTTTTTGAACACATTGCATTTTCACATGACTGGTTATTTGAAAAACTTCAAGGTGAAATGTTATCTGAGATGGGCTACAGGCCAGCCCCTCACAGAATTCTTTTTATATGTGTTCATGCCTCATTATCCTTATCATTGTCAGTTAATGATGTGTTCCACATAACTGCATTTTCTAGATGCCATATTTTTTCCAAATATTGGGTGTCCTGAATATGGGCTGCACCCTTAAAATCAGATCTCCTTGAAAGGAAACCCCTCCCCCTTCTTCCCTCTTCCTTTCTCTCTCTCCCCCTTCTCCCCCCTCCCCTCTCCCTTCTCTCTCTCTCTCTCTCTCTCTCTCTCTCTCTCTCTCTCTGTCTCTGTATATATATATATATATATGTATACACACACACACACATATATATTTACACATATCCATATATACATTTCTCTATCCTGAAAAATAGTACTGGTTATAGGCCATGTTTGGGTTTAAATGAGCCAGATTATAGAAAACAGTACTTAGGCCAAAATGGTAACTGAAAATTACTTTCTTCAGATCTTTAAAATCCCCATCATTTTCATAGCAAATCTTTCTAAAATTATTGCATAAAATATATTTCATTTTAAAAGCCCTTTCATATGCACTCGATGGCCACAATAACCCTATTAGATGGGCAAGAGTATTCTTATTTTACAGATGAGGAAACTGAGGCCCAGAGAAATTAAATTAGTGCCCAATGTCATAGAGTTAGTGTCAAAGCTATGGCTAGGACCCAAAGCTTCTGGTTTCTAGCCCAGTGCTTTCTGCACTACACAATATGTCTTGATGTTATTAATAGCTGTATATTGAATGCAATTTAACCTTTTCTTGATGACTCAGGCCATCATTAAGAAATCACTTACTGCACTCTGAATGTCCTTAGGGCTTGCTGAGGCATGTAGGACGCCTTTCTCCTATACTAAATGTTTTTAGATAGCTTTTCTACATCTGTACTTGGTTTTGTTTTTTCTGTCTCTATTTTCTTTCTTCTCCTAATTATTTGGCTCTTAGATGTCTCTTCCTACCTGTAGTCATATTTAGGAAAGCCACCATTCCATCCAGAAATGACTCTCTCTGTTGGCTATGAAGTCATCCAAAGAAAGGTTTTCTGTGCTGACTCTGCGTCTCTGCTCTTTCTAGTTCTACTGAGAATTAAAATGGAGGAATGAGGTGGAGTGTTATACATGAAGAATAGAGAAAAGGCTAATTTGGCTGGATTGCTGAGTTCAAGAGGAGGAATAATATCCAACGAGTCTAGAAACATAGGTTGGGGCCAGATTCTGTTGGACATTAAAAACTAAACAGATGATTTTTATGGTTTATCCTAGAAGCAACAGGTAGCCACTGGAGTTAGTTGAGAATAGGAGTCACATGATTAGAATTTCATTTAAGGAAAATCACTTTGACAACATATATAGGAGGGCTTGGAATGGTGTGAGATTCAAGGCATGGAGACCAATCGAGAGGCTGTTACAATACTCTCAGTAAAAAGTAATGAGGGATTGACCACTAAGGTGGTTGTATGAGTAGAGAGAAGGGGTCAGGTATAAGAGATATGAGGTAGAAACAGCAAGATCTGGGAAGTGGGAGAGTATGGAGTCCAGCATAATGCCAAGGTTATTATTAAGTACATAGGGTTTTTTTTAGCAGCCATTTCATCCACTTGGACATTTTTGTTTACTTCTTGACAGTATTCGGTAGAGTTGAGGCTATTTGACCTTCAGTCAAAATAAAGGATGTCAGAGCTAGAAGTGAACATAGAAGTCACATAGTCCAAAGTGAGGCCAATAAAGCCTTTGTAACAACTTCCCTTACATCACACAGGTACTTAATTGGTGGTGTAACCATCACTAGAACCACGTTTCTCTTGGCTTTCAGACTCATGCTTCTTCACAACAAAACATTGTCTATAATAGTGTTGAAACTTTGGTACTGGATTCCTTCAGATTGCCTGAGTAAGTTGGTATTGATGGCATTATTTTGAATGTTATTTGGTAGAATTCTGTGATTTCATCAGTGTCGGGAGGTAATATCAAACTCAAATAGAAATAGGGGTCACTAAATGATACATAAAGATCCTTGCAGGCTTTGTGTTGACTTAAAAACCATACATTCTATTGTATTTTTATTTTGTTAAATATTCCTCAATTATATTTTAATCTGGTTTGTCTCTAGAGTGTTGGGGGCCATATGGAGCCTACAATGCAATATTTGGCACCTCTGTTGTAGGGAATTCCTCAGTAAGAAAACTCCCTTTACCAATTTTTTTCCTCCAGTTAATTTTGCAGATGAAGAAACTGAGGCAAACAAGGTCAAGTGACTTGCCCAGGTTCACACAGCTAGTAAGTGTCTAAGGCCATATTTGAATTCAGGAAGAGGAGTCTTCCTGACTACAAACCTAGTGCTCTATCCGCCATGCCACTATGCAGTTGCAAAGTCTTTAAGAATTAGTTGCCTTGGGTGCTAACAGATTAGATAATTTGCCATGAGTCACATAGACAAGGTATGTGAGAGGCCAGATGTGAACATAGGTAATGAACCCTGCCTAATTCCTAGGCAGGTGTTTTATCTACTACACTTTGTTGCAACTGTTCATGTAATTAGCATACTTTTGCTGTAATAGAAAACTATCTTTGGCAGGAAGATCCCACAAAAACAGATGGTTCTGGAGGCACTTAGGTGATACATTGGATAAAGCACTGGGCCTGGAGTCAGGAAGACTTGAGTTCAAATCTAGTCTCAGATACTGAGTTGTACTTTCACTCGCACTAACTCATTTGGCACAGTGAGGATAAACTTTGCTCCCCATCATCTCTTCCAGATGCTTCCTTTACTGCTATAATTAAGTAACCTGTCCTCTTTTGAGGTTCATTCAATCCAAATTCAGTACTCAATCCAGATTCTGATAGCTGTTATCTATAGACTCCCCAGGATACTCTCCTTCCTTCCCTAATGAGTTCAATGCTTGGCTCACAGTCTTTCTCTACACCCAAACTCTTGGGGATTTCAATATCCATGTTGATTCTTCATAAAAATCCCTAATTTCCCAGTTCCTCAATCTATTCAGCTCCTGTGACTTCCACTCCACTTCAACTATACACAGTAATAGTCATACCTTTGAAACACGTTTTACTTTCATGTTCATGAACTTTGTAATTCTTTATCTGATCATAATTTTTAAATCATTCCATTTCCCCCTCTCTTTTGTAGCCCATAACCCTGTTCTTTGTGGGACAGCTAGGTGGTGCAGTGAATAAAGTGCTGGGCCTGGAATCAGGAAGACTCAGTTCAAATATGGCCTCAGGCACTTGCTAGCTGTGTGACCCTGGGCAAGTCGCTTAATTCTGTTTGCCTCAGTTTTCTTATCTGCAAAATGAGCTGGAGAAAAAAAATGGCAAACCACTCCAGTATCTTTGCCAAGAAAACCCCAAATCGGGTCACGAAGAGTAAGACAACTGAACAACAACAAAGTGCAGAACAATTGGTATTCTGCATTGGTAAAGGGAGTTTCCTTACTGAGGAATTCCCTACGCCAGAGGTGCCAAATATTGCACTGTAGGCTACATATGGCCCCCAACACTCTAGAGCCAAACCAGATTAAAATGTAATTGGGGAATATTTAACAAAATGGGGCCAAGGAAAGTCGGACATCACTCAACAACAACCACCCTGTTCTTTGACTAGATCATATCTTTTGGTCTCTTCTCCCCTCTAGTCTTTTTCCAACTACCACAACTGACCTGACTACATTCTCCTTATGTCCTTATCTTGATTCCTTGGGGAATCGGTTCAATGCTACATCATCCTCTACTCTTTAGTCCTTTGCCCCCTCACCCCGTTATCGATTATTGCTTGCCAAAAACTATCTTGGATGACTCTTACCATCTGCTACTTTTATTTTTATTCATATGCTGTTGAACAGAGTTGGAAAAACTGCACAATCATGCTGATTGAGTCCACGAAAAGTTTTGCTCCATTATCTCAACTGGGGCCTCACTGCCTCAAGGCAACCTTTCTATGCTTCTCTAATTGATTCACAATCTCATTTACTGCAATGGCTCCTGCATCCTCAAGCTTCTTATAGAACCCCCATCTTACCTGAGAACCTTGCTTCATATTTCACTAAAACAAATGAAAGCTTTTGGTGAAAGCTCCCTCTTTTCCCTTTCTCTTCATCTCATACCATGTAGATGGCCTTCTCCACTATCTTCTCTTTCACCACTGTCACATTGACTTCTCCTTGCCAAAGAAAACCCTGCTACATGCACCCTTGACCCTTGACTTAGAAGAATTTTTTTCTAGACCATCTACCCCCTTTATCATCTCCACTCTTGTTCTTATTTTCAATCTATCCTTTTCTACTTGTTGCTTCTTTGCTGCCTACAAACACATCCTTTTCGATCTCACTGAAACTTTTGACATTGTTGGTCGTCCTCAGCCTCCAGATTATCTCTTTTTTTTTCTAGGTTTTCATGACACTGCTCTTTCCTGGTTCTCTTCCTACCTGTCTGTCTGATTTTTCTCAGCTTTTTTTTTTTTTACTGAATCTTCATCCGGGCAATGCTGACTAACTTTGAGTGTCCCCTAAGGGACACCTATGGTTCTGTCTTGGCCATCTTCTCTTCTTCCTTTAAGCTGTCTACTTAATTGTCTCATCAGCTCTTATGAATTCAATTATTGTCTCTGCAAAGATGATTTTCAGATCTATTTAACTAGCCACTTCCTGTCTTCGAATATCCAGTCTCTCATCATGAACAGCCTATTGGATAGCTCAAAGCGGATGTCCCTTAGACATCTCAAATCCAACATGTTCAAAACAGAATTCATTATCCCTCCCCATTCTCAGGCAATCCTCTTCCAAACTTCTATATTACTGGTGAAGGCACCACCATCTTCCCAGTCACCCAAAGCTATACTGTCAATGTCTCCATAATGACAGTCACTGGGAAAATATCAAATAGACACTCAGGTGGCTTCTCGACCCGCATGGTGTAGTATAGTGAGTGTAGAGTGTGTGTGTGTGTGTGTGTGTGTGTGTGTGTGTGTGAGAGAGAGAGAGAGAGACAGAGAGAGAGAGAGAGAGAGAGAGAGAGAGAGAGAGAGAGAGAGAGAGAGAGAGATCAGGATATTCCAGGACAATCAATAGATTGCCCCTGGAAACCACAAAATGGAAGGAATAGAACAGAAGCGATGTGATATTAAGATTTGCAAAACACTGCAAAGAATTGTCCATACTTTGTTACTCATTTACGAAGTGTGATAATGCACTCCAGTTAATCTTGATGGGCTAGCTTAGTGCCTGGCCCTGGTGGCCATTTAAAAAGTGAGACATTGTGTCTGATTAGTAGTTGAGGCAGTAGATATTTCTTTGGAGTATAAATTCTATGGGTGGAGATGAGACTGTGGCAAGACAAAGCTGACCTCAGAACCTGATTTGCCTTAGCTTCCCAGATGAAACCTCCTTCCCCATCCCCTCATCCAACATGGGGTATTGGCACTGGCTTCCCTGACTCAGTTTCCTAGCATCTTGGGGTATAAAAAGTCTCAGCCACGTGCAGTCTGAGTCTCTCAAACTTGGTGGGTGTTGAAGATGACTTGAGATGCCAAGCCAGACATGTTTCCAGATGTAAATGAAGGGTACCACATGTAGCGAAATTAAGTTTCTTTGCATCCTCGTTGCATATTCTTCCAGTGTTAGGGAAAACTAAACCTCCTTTGTTAAATGTTCAATGACTTGTGAGTACTTTATTTTATCACAACATCAAACCTGAACTGAGAGGGTACTAGCATTAAAGCCGTGCCTACAACAAGAGCTAGCTAAAGGAACCCCATCTTTAAGAGGGAACCATTCTTTATGTCTTAGGGGAGGAATCTTCTGTCCCCCCTCTCCCACCCCCATCAATCATAGCATCTTGTAGTTGAGCTACACTACCACATTCTGTGCAAGATGCCACACCCAGCAGTGGATCCATTAAGTCAACACTTGAGCCTGAAGGAGATCTGGCTATATTATTAGGGAGACTATACCAGTAACAAATAGTGCATCCTGATGGGAGCTTCAAGAGGCCAATAAGAACTAGTATTCATGCAGTGCTTTAAGGTTTGCAAAGCATGTTATAAAAATTATCTCATTTGATCCTCACAACAACCCTTGGAGATAAATGCTATTCTTATCGCCATTTTACAGACAAGGAAACTGAGGCAGTCAAAGATTAAATGACTTACCCAAGGTCACACGTAAGTCTGGGGCTGGATTTGAACAGGTCTTCCTGGTTTCAGGTCCAGAGCTCCATCCATTTAGCCAACTAGCTCCTATTCATATTTTGGGAATTTCATGAAGCCTCCAGAGAGGAAGAAAAGGCTTTCCATCAAACCAGGTCCTGTGAATTACACATTGACATGTTTTCTCTACACTTAAGTTAACTTTCTCCTGGGCCCTATGTGTACTCATGGGAGAGTATGTCCCAGACTTTCAGGAAGATATTGTGCTTTGTTCCTTTTTGGGCCTTCTCAGTAAATATACATTTATAAAAACTAGTTGAAATCAGTTAGTTCATTGATATTGGGAAATACCAACTGCCTAAGTGATACTGGAGAGTATACCACGTGAGACCAGAAGGGAGCAAGGGTGGTATAGTGGAAAGAATATTGGAGTTAGAGTCACATGACTTGGGTTCAAATCCTGCCTCGATTTCCTTATCTGCAAAATAAGGGGGTTGGGCTAGATGGCCTCAGAGTTCTGTGGAGACTACAAATCCAGCAGTCACAGTGCACCTGCCTAGTAAGGACTACATTCATGAATGAAACTACTTACTACATAAGACCTGGGGAGAAGAAGACTAGAAGAAGGAGTGAGATAACATCACCAGTGGCCTTGCAGCAATCAATCGATAAACATTTATTAAGCGCCTCCTATGTACCAGGTGCTGCACTAGGCACTGGGGACGCAAAAAGAGGCAAAAGACAATCCCTGCCCTCAAGGAGCTTACACTCTATTGGGGGAGACAAGCAGCAAACGAATACATAGGAACAAGCTATATACAGGATAAATAGGAAATAATTAATAGAGGGAAGGCACTAGAATTAAGAGAGGTTGGGAGCAGAAGTAGGGATAGGCATTGCTCCTCCACAACTTCGCCGCCACAAGCTTTCCCTATGTGTGTCCCTGGGCCACATATGCTCCCTGCGTGTACTCCCCTGCCCATTACTAATGTGTATATTGGTTGGCGAGTGTGTCCTGTCTTTATGGGGAAAAGATTTTGCTACTTTTCTTTATTCTAGTTCATTGAATAATTTCATTCTGAACTTATTTTGTTTCCTGGTTGACTTAGTAAGATAAACATGTTGGTGGGGGCTCATGAACTATGCTGTTGAATGGATATTGATCCAGAGGGTTCCTGAGCCTTGGATAGCCTCGTCTGAGGAATCTATTGTGTAAACTGAGGACTACTCTAGGTGCTACAAATGCATCATATCACTTTATCCTTATAATAATTCTGTGAGGTAAATATTATAGTTATCGTTATCTTTATTTTATAGGTACAGAAACCGAGGCCAAGAAGGTTTGAAAGACACAGGAGGCATGTTTAAAGATTGTGATTCAAACCCAGGCTCCAAATCCAGTGTTTCTTTCATTGCCACATAACATCTTTCCGACCACTCCATTTATTTTGCTAATGGTTTACGTACGAATTTCAAAGGCTATTTACTTAAAAGGAAAAAAAATCAACCAATGCCATCTTTAAAAATCATATTATTCAACATTCAAAGTAATTATGTCAGTTGCTACCAGTAAAGATAACCAGGCAAGATAACTCCCCGGGCTCTGCTGTTCTGAGATGACTGAGACATGAGCAATAATCAGTTGCCATAGAGAGAGACACATTAACATGTATCCCACCCTGTGCATTAGGGAAAAATGCATTTAACTAAATATTCAGGACCATTGAAGCAGCCCACACCCAGCTTTCTGTCAATTAACCATATTATTCTTGCCAGCCTTGACTCTCAGTGCTGCCTGATATTATCTTCTGAAGTGGATGTCTTTTTATGATCCAGCTTCTTCCTGGAGTTCTGCGTGCAAAAGGCCTGGAGAATAGAGGTCTTCATTCTAAAACTGGAAGTTCAATAATTCATCATTTTATGGATGCGGACAGTGATTCCCATGGAGGTTAAGTGACTTGTGCATGGTCACCCAGCAAATAAGTGGTAGAACTGAAGTTAGATCCCAAGGATCCCTGTAAAACCTGGGTTCCTACTTATATGACGGTCTACAATTCCTGGATGTGACGGCAAGTCTAGGAAAGCTGGTCTTTGGTCATGTCTGAGCTATATCTTTTGACGGAGCTGAAAGTCAGACCTTACAAGATTTTCCTTACTCCTAATCCTGGATGCTTCTTTCTCTGTACTTTCTTTTACTTGTTTTTCAGTTGTGTCTGACTCTTCATGACCCCATTTGGGGAGTTTCTTGGTGGTTTGCCATTTTCCTTTTCTAGCTCATTTCACAGATGAGGAAACTGAGGCAAACAGGGTAAAGTGACTTGCCCAGGGTCACATAGCTAGTGTCTGAGGCTGGATTGGAACTTGGGAAGATAGGTCTTTCTGCCTTTAGGCTCAGCACTCTATTGCTGCCCCACTATTTCAGTTAATGTTACAAAAATATGCCTGAGAGGGCTATAAGGGGTGTGTATTCACTAGCAAAGGGCTTTATATATAGTAAGCACTTTACAAACACTTTGGTGAATTGTTGCTGTTGATGAGGTCTGTCAAAGGAGGGAGAGATACTAGCAACTGGAAATAATCAATAAGCATTTATTTAATTTTTTTTGTATTTTTTTTTGCAGGGGGGAAGGCAGGGCAATTAGAGTTAAGTGACTTGCCCGAGGTCACACAGCTAGTAAATGTGTCAAGTGTCTGAGGTCAGATTTGAACTCAGGTACTCCAGACTCCAAGGCCAGTGCTCTACTCACTGTGCCACCTAGCTGCCCCAATAAGGCCCTACTATGCACCAAGCAGGGGCAATCAGGTGGCCCGGTGGATAGAACTCTGGGCCTGGAGTCAGGAACATCTGAGTTCAAATATGACCTCAGACTAGCTGTGTGACCCTGGGAAAGTCACTTAACCCTATTTACCTCAGTTTCCTCATCTGCAAAATTAGCTGAAGAAGGAAATGGCAAACTACTTCAGCATCCTTGCCAAGAAAACCTCAAATGAGGTTACGAAGAATTGGACATGACTGAAACATGTGTTAAGGAAAGATGAGACTTCTATTCTGTCCCTTTCAGCCATGGCCAATCCCAAAGCCTGTGGAGAGAATGGCTTTTTGGCAGGAGTGACAAAGTGAATGAGCGATCTCAATGGTCTCTAATTAACAGCTCTGCAGGAAGAAACCAATCAATTAGTGAACAACCATTTTAAGTGCCTACTATGAGCTGAAAAATGTGTGGTAGGTGACAGAGATCCAAAGCAGAGAAAAGGTGAGTTTAGCTCAGTTATTAGGATATTGCATGACAAAATGTAGCCCCGGTTATTTTTGTGTGATGAAAGTATTATCTAAGTTTACTTAATAAAACCATGGGGGCATCCTATGTGAATACATAAAGGATTTGGATCCCCCCCCCCAGATTACAGCTATCTATGGATTAGTATATAAATCCTAGTGAGTTACCTGATAGTATGAGTAACATAAATGTTAAGTGACTTTCCCAGGAACACATAGTCAGGAGGCAAGATAATAAAATGTTAAAATGTTGGATAGAACGATATACGTCACCTAGTGCAACCCTATAGCTTCAATGATGGCAAAACTCAGTCCCAGGGAAGAGAAATGATTGCACAGGAGAGGCAGGCTGGTACAGAGGGATGAACGCTGAATTTGGGATCACGGGACTTTGGTTCAAATCCAACCTTGTGGCTTATTACTTTCATGACCTTGAACAAGTCATTCTTTGGGTCTTAGTTTAGTCATCTGTAAAATAAGAGGACTAGACTAGATGTCTCCTCAGATTCCTTCCCAATCTAAATGGTGCTTAATTTTAGAAGCAGCCAAGCAACACAGGGGATAGGGTGCTAGACTCATAATCAGGAAGAGCCGAGTTAGAATTCTGCCTCAAACATTTACTGGTTGGGAGGATTCTGGGCAAGTCACTTAACCTTAGACTTAGTTTTCTCATCTGTAAAATAGGAATAATATTATAGCAACCTATCTCACAGTGGTGTTGCTTTGATGATCAAATGAGATAATATATGCAAAGTATTTCACAAACTCTAAAGCACTAATACAAGATTCTATCTCATATTGATCACCTTAGTTTGATTAAGTTGGGACCAGAGCCAGGACTAGCATTTGCTTCTGTTACTGAGTATGATACCCGGGACACTGTATGTCTCAGTATTGAAAAACTACAAAACAGAAAAAATATAGTTATTTCTTGTTCCTTCTAGTGTAGTCAGAAATTGCTATCGACAACAACAAAAAACCCCAAGCCTAAACCAAACTAAACCAACAAACTCTGGGATCTGTTACTTAAAATTTCAGAGAGGAGTAGAGAAGATGGTAGGTGGATTGAAGTGGCTCAGTTGATGGATGTGTGCATGTGTGGATTTCAGCTTGTCTGTTATTGGTAATGGAGATCAGATCTTCTCCAATTAGGTATAATGTAACTGAGTAAGATATGAAGGTATCTAAAATAAAGATATTTGAGGTCAGGAAAGGAGAGAGAGAGAGAGAGAGAGAGAGAGAGAGAGAGAGAGAGAGAGAGAGAGAGAAGGGAGGGGGGAATTTATAACTGGAATCAATAAACCAAATTTTTGTAAGTAATTTCAGCCTAAGGCTTTCACATTAAGACTTTCCACCATTAATAAATGAGTGAAAAAATAAATTCAGTTTCACCCTCTGGTCTGGTTATAGGTTTGAGATCATGCCAACAGTTGAAGGAATTTGGGATTTCTAGCTTGTAGAATGGAAGATTTGTGAGGGATATAATAGCTGTCTCCAAGTATTTGGAGGACTAAAGTGGAAAAAGGATGAGAAGGTGCAGCTCAGGTATTACTTCCTCTATAAGGTGAGTTCAGCCTTTTCCTGATCTTCCATCTGGCAGTGCCCTTTCCCTGAAATTGTTCTGTTTTACTTTGCATGTCCAGGGTATCCCCAAACTCTTAGTGCAGTTTTAAGCTTTAACAGCTTATATGTACTATTCTATGTATATTTGTTACTCCTCCCTCCATCCCACCTCATCCTTCTCCTGGACCCCATCTTGAGGGCATGTAACCAGAATGGCCTTTGATTTCTTTGAGTGACTCAATTTATCTCAGTGAGCTTTACTCAGTGCTAAGCCCCAGGCCCAAACCCCATTAGATGTTAACGTAATCCATGTGGATGTGAACCTCTCAGGGTCCTAAGGGGAGGGGCCAACTCAAGAACCAATCACGAGAGCCTGAGCTCTGGTGATTCAGATGATGTTTGATGATGTCTGAAGCCCTATAAGAAGGGAGGACAGAGCCATTTGTGCAGGGCTCTGGAGATGGTGTTGATGAGCAGACTCTGGGCAGCTGTAGCTAAGGAGCACTGCAGCTTGTAAACCTGGATGCTGAGACTTTGTTGAACTCTGGTAACTATGTGTTGGGATTGAATCAGACAAAGTCTGTTGATGTTTGAAATTTGTTTGCATTTTGTTTTGAAGTTCAGGGTGCTGGCTTTTTCCCCTGAACTAACTGAATGATATTTGAATGCTGAATTAAAAGTAAGCTTGTCAACCCCTTCACCTTGCCTTCCTTAATTAAGCAGATCAGAAAAACCTGTGCTGTTGGCAACTTTCTGGGTGCTGGCTGTGGGTGGATCTTATACCCCCACAGAAGCTGCTAGCCAGATTGTTGAAACAGGGCAGGGGTTATTTTATTGAATATGTAGGAAAATATTGGTATTGAAGATACAGATTTTTACATATACTAGGAAAACTTGTATGAACTATCACAGTTGTTGTAAGGATAAAATTGAAAAAATAGAAAATGCAATTTATATGTCAAGTGCTAAATAGCTTAGCACAAGTGCCTGACACACAGTAGGAGCTTAATAAATGTTTATTGATTATTATTATTAATATTATCACTATATTGTTTTTCTCCTACCACTAGAGGGGGATGCAAAAGTTTACTAAAAGAATGGAAATGGAGCTTCCACCAAAAACAGAACAAAACAAAAACCTGAATGGGAAGAAGACATAAGCAACCACCTAATCAAAGAAATTGCTCTCTCATCTCTTGAAAATCATGGAATCCCAAAACTTCAGAGTTGGAAGGTCCTTCAGTGGTCACTTAACCCAACCCATATGTGAGAAAGAATTTATTTTATTCCATATTGGATGAGAAGTTATCCAGCTTTTGTTAGAAGAATGGTGGGAAACTCATCTACTATCTTCGCCTGCAATCCATTCCACTTATGGATATTTTAATTGTTAGGGAGTTTTTCTCCTATCAAAACTAAATATGTACTTTCTAAACCCATTTCTCCTACTTCTACCATCTAGGGACAAGCAGAATAGATTTACTTCCTCTTCCAAATGACAGCTTTTTTAAAAAATCAAATTAACCAAAATTTTATCTATTTTCTTGTCCCCCCTCCATAAAACCAGCTTTTGATTTTATTCATTAGTTCAATAGTTTTCTTACTTTCAATTTTATTAATCTCTCCTTTGATTTTCAGAATTTCTAATTTAGTTAGATGTGATTGGACCAGGATAGAGTCTAGAGGGAACATCACTTCCTTATTCTCGAAGCTATGCCTTTAGAATGTAGCCTAAGATCACATAACTGTTATGGCTTCCAGATTACATTGTCAATTCAAATTTAACTTGAAGTCCACTGAGATCCCCAGTTCTTTTTCTCAGGAAGTGCTATCTTGAATATTCCCCCCAAAATGTTTGGGTGTTGATTTTTGATTTCATCAGTTTGGGGTGGTCCTGGTACAGAAGCTCCTTATCAACATAGTTTTAGAGGGATGCGTGAGTGCAGAGAGGCTAACTTACTTATCCTTGGTCACACAGTTAATGTCAGAGGTAGGATTTAATCCAGGTCTTCCTGACCCCAAGGCTGGCATCCTATCGCTACCTGTTTGGTGATCCTGCCAAAACAGGAAATAAAGTTATTCTGGATCAATCGTTAATGAAAACTTGCTGCCTCTTTGTGCTTATAGTTTCATTTTCTGGATGTTCATTGTGTTCTAAAATCTAGTCAGGATTCAAAGTCAACTTCTTGTTCTGTATGTGTAGACCTGCCTCTGTCTCTCCTCTTTCCCTTCTCTCTCTGTCTCTATTTCTGTCTGCGTCTCTGTTTCTCTCCTCTCTCCTTCCCTCTCCCACCTCTTTCTGTCTCTCCTCTTTCCCTTCTCTCTCTGTCTCTATTTCTGTCTGCGTCTCTGTTTCTCTCCTTGCACCTTCCCTCTCCCACCTCTCTCTGTCTCTCCTCTTTCCCTTCTCTCTCTGTCTCTGTTTCTCTCCTCTCTCCTTCCCTCTCCCACCTCTTTCTGTCTCTCAAACAGGCACAGTGTCGGCTGCCCTCCAGTTCCCTCTTACCTCTCCCATTCTCTTCAGCCTTTCAGACATCACAGGCTGGCTCAGTAATTACATTGGCTTGATCTTTCAAACCACAGGCTGTAGCTCATCCGATCTAGGTGACTGGAACTAATCAAGAGAAAATAGTTGCATTCTTACTATCTCTAATTTATCTTGAGTATCAACTTCCTGTTCAACACTTTTGTTCTGTCCTTTTTAGTCAGAGGCAGCTCAATGGCTTGTGGAAAATTCAAATATGAGTTGGAAACTTAATAGCTGTGTGACCCTAAGCAAGTTACTTAACTATTGGCTGCCTCAATTTCCTCATCTATAAAGTGGGGATAATAGTAGCACCTACCTCCCAGGGTTATTTTGAAGATCAAATGAGATAATATTAGCACAATGCTTGGCAAAAAGTAGGTGCTTAATAAATGCTTGTTCCCTTCCCTTCTCCCCTTTCCTTCACCTTAAGTCCAAAGATCATTCTCATTATCACAGAAAGCAATAGTAAAATAAGAATTGACTGATCTGCCTTCTCTCTGTTGTATATTATCATTGTTATATCCACCTCAGAGCAATGCTCCTATACTTTCTTTCACTATCTTCTTTGCCCCAAATGTAATTCACCCCTCCTTTCCACCATATTTTGTTGTCCTTAGCTTTCCTTGCCATCCTCGGCTCATTCTGAACTTTAGCAATCCTGACATTTATTTTTAGAGGACCATGCCATGCTTTTGTATTCATCCTCTGTTATCTGCCCTTTCTCCTATTTTCTGTATACACCTTTAAAAAAATCTAAGTCAGGTGGTGGGTTCTCCATTTATATACATCAGACAATTTCTCCGTTCCACAGATCATAGGATTTAGAGATGGGATGGACTTTAGAGGTAATCTAGTCCAATCCCATTATTTTATAAAAGAATAAATTGAGACCCAGAAAGGTTAAGTGCCCAGTCACATAGAAAGCAAAGGATAGCATCGGGACTAGAACTCAGGCCCTCTGAGCTGCGGCAGCTAAGTGAGGTGGTGCCAGACCTGAAGTTAGAATACCTTGAGGTCAAATGCAGCCTCAGACACTTATTAGCTGTGTGATCCTGGGCAAGTCACTTAACTTCTGTCAGTTTGCTCAACGGTAAAGTTGGGATAATAATAGCACCTACTTCCCAGGGTTGGTCAGGATCAAATGAGATAGTATTTATAAAGCACTTAGTGTAGTGCCTGGAACATAATAGGTGATTAATAAACGCTTATTTCCTTATTTCTGAATTCATCTCTAGTGTTCTTTCCTCAGTGCCAGATTTCTTTCCTAATCTGAGTTTTTTCTCTTTTTGTCTTTAGTACTTTTTCTTTTCTTTTCTTTTTCCCTTCCTTCCTTCTTTCCTTCCTTCCCTCCTTCCTTCCCTCCTTCCTTCTTTTGTTCTTCCTTTCCTTTCCTTTCCTTTCCTTTCCTTTCCTTTCCTTTCCTTTCCTTTCCTTTCCTTTCCTTTCTCCTTTCCTTTCTCCTTTCCTTTCTCCTTTCCTTTCTCCTTTCCTTTCTCCTTTCCTTTCTCCTTTCCTTTCTCCTTTCCTTTCTCCTTTCCTTTCTCCTTTCCTTTCTCCTTTCCTTTCTCCTTTCCTTTTTCCTTTCCTTCTCTACTTTTTCATAAGAAATTCCTATCCCACTTGAGCTTTCTTCCTCTGGAGGATTTCATTCCATGGAATTCTACCTATCTTTTCTCTGAACTTTTTGAAGTCTGTTCTACCCAAATTCAGGGCATCTGTCAGGCTACTCCGAGATTTTCTTTCATTCTCTTCTACAAATTCTAAGATGCGTGGAATGTTCACTTTCCCCCAGGGTTCCCACCATTTCTACCCCCTTAGCCAGTTCTTCCCTATTGCTGAGAAATGGATCCAGAAGAGAAATTCTCTGTTTTGATTCCTCTACTTTTTGAAGGAGAAAATTATTAATAATAGTGACAATATCAATAGCTAGCATTCACAAAGCACTTTTACACTGGGAGATAGGACCTATTTATTATCTTTATTTTGCAATGCAGAAATTGAGGCACAGAAATATTAAATAACTTGTCCAGAATCATGCAAGAATGTCTGAGGCTACTTTGTTGTTTGTTTGTTTTTCATAGAGAATTTCAGGTGACACCTAAAATTTTGAAGTCTTTCACTAAATCATGCCTCTTTGCCAGGCTCATGATCCCTGATCTGAATCCTGGATCTCTAATCTCTTTTACAGTTCTCTTCAAGTTATCAGTAATATATTCTGAGGACAATGTTGCTTTTGTTCTTGCCTGTGTTTAATCTTTACTCAAATTCTCTCCACATGTCCCTGTTTTGTTTCCTGGTTTCTTCACAAAAAAAACATTAAGAAGCTTGGTCAATATACACAGGGAATTTTTTTTAAAAAAATAAATTTCCCCTTTCTCTTTTAATTTCAAGCCCCGCTGGTTATATTGGTGAGACATTAGGTAAATAACTTTTTTCAAACTTTTTTTAGGTATACTCCATCCCTAGTCAGTAGCCTGTTATTCTATTATTCTAGGCTGTGATCAAGTAATCCAAATCTCATTTTCAGATATCACCTTCCCCTGAGGTTCTCTTCTCAAATCTGTTTTTTTCTCTTATATATCCACTTTTAGTGGGTACCACAGATGCCTCAAGTTTCTTGACCAAGATCTCATAATCTTTGGTAAGGTTTGTTTTTTTTTTGGGGGGGGTACCTTCTATCTGTATGGTCTCTGCCCAGTAACTTATGAGATGTGGGTGGTAGGCATTCATTTTTTCCCTTTCCAAGTCCTGGGGAGTTTCTCTGACTTGCCTTTTTTACACACAACAAGGACCCAGAAGACCTCTCTGTTGTGGTTATTGGGTTATCAATTATTTTCTTCAATACTTATACTTCCCACTTCTTTTTCCTCTTACTGCATGTCTTTTCACTTGATTTTTTAACCTTTTCCTCCCTTCCTTCCTTCTCTCTTTCTCTTCTCTCCCTCCTCCTCTCACTCCTTCTCTTCTTGCTTTTCTTCTTTCCTTCCATCACTTCATGGTTTTTGATAGGATAGAGGATGTGGAGGTGTTTCTCAAATCATTTTCTCTTCTAGCATGGATAGTGTCGTGCACTTTAAACATGGGTAATGATCACTGGTATATTCAATACAAGCCACTGCACAATTCTCCCTGTGCTTCACAGAAGGAAGGATGAAGAGGGAGGGGGAGATATAATGAGTCTGGAAAGAGAAAAAGGAGAAAAAATCACTGGACTTGGAGTCAGAAGACCTGAATCTGGTGCTGGCTGTGTATTTACGACATGGGATCACTGGGCAAGTCACTCCATCTCCCCAAGCCTCAGTTCCCTCATCTTAAAAATGGTCACGGGCCAGATGATCCCTAAAACTCTGTCCATCTCTAAATCATATGATCCCAAGAAGTAAAGTGAAGGGAATATAAATTCCTCATGGGAAGGAGTTGTGTGTTCACCTCTTTATTTCCCTTAGCACTTAATATAATAGATATTAAAAAGCAGTATTTTATTGATGGTTTAAATGTTTCAGCTTATCTCTTGGTAGGTATTCTTGTAATAACAACTGCTTGCATTAATATAGCTCTTGAAGGTTTGTAAGGCACTTTTATAAATATTATTTCATTAAATTCTCACAACAACCCTAAGAGATGGGGGCTGTTATTATCTCCAGTTTAGAGATTAAAAAAAACAAAAGCAGGAAGAGGTTACATGACTTGGCTGGTGCCACTCAGTAAGTGTTTGAGGCCAAATTTGAACTCAGGTCTTCCTGACTTCAGGTGTAGTGGTTTGTCCACCTCACCCCTTAGCTGCCTAGGATATGGAGACCATGCTGAATCTGGTTTTTGTGCACTTAAGAATGTAACCCTTCCAAGGGAACTCCCTGGGACTCAGTTTCCTTATCTGTAAAATGAAGGAATAGACTAGATGAAGTAGATGGTCTCTAAGGTCCCTTCTAGCTCTAAATATATTGTGTCTATTGTTAAAGAGAAAAATAAAAAACCCCAAATATTAAGTTGCAATTATTATATTTTTATTTACATACATTGAGATTTAAAACTAGGAGATACCATAGAAATTATGTAGTCCAATGTACTCATTTCACAGATGAGGAAACTGAAGTGACTTGTCCAAGGTCATGTCAGGACTAAATCCAGCTTCTCCAACTCCAGTGTCTTTTCTGCAGCTCTATAGCGTGTCTTTATTCAGTGTTTCTCTATCGGGGAAGCCTACTGGTAAAATATGACCTTGCCCATCCCTCCAAAGTGAGCCAGGAAAGGGTGCATGGGGAACTTTGAGAGGGGAACTTTTCCAAGACAAAGTGATTTTACAAAGCCTTGGGAAATCAAGGAGCCCTTAATTACAACTGCCTCACGAGCAGCATTTGAAAAGGAGTGGGAGGCTCATGGAAACCTTAATTGCTTAGAAAAGTTAAGAGGAGAAATATGACAGAAGTAATGGGTCTGTGTGTGTGTGTGTCATGTCTGATTTGTCATTTTTTGAGACAGGCACTCTGCCTCCTGTCTTCCTAGAGCTGAAAGAAAGAGATACTGCAGCTTCTAAGGTGAAGAGACCTTTCTAGGCTAAGAAATGGGGTCCAAAGATCTATCATTCTTATGGGTCAAAAAAACCATTCTAGGTTATTATCATTGGCATGAATAAGAATCATTATAAAAAGTATCTCCTGAGTGGCCACATTGGGTAAGAAGTTCTCTTGAGTGAGTATGGAGTCAGGCTGTAGCATTATGCCTTCCAGGTCTTTTAGAAAAGTGAGGAAAGCCCTTCCTAACTTTCTTTCAGTCATATATGCTTTTTCTATTTTTCTTGCCATAGATGTACGTTTCTTTGAAAATTTTAAGGTGTTAAGGATAGCAGAGCTGTTTGTTTCTGTAAGCCAAGCACTTCTGTGTTCTGAGAGTGTCTTTGTGGGCATGAGACTGGTTGGGTCCTTAGGATTGATGCTGTACACAGAAAAGCATGAGAAATGAGAGCCCATTATAAGGCTGCAAGCCTATTGAAATTGCTGGATGTTGAAGACATTTGGAAGAATTGTAAATCATGATACAAGCAGGGCACAATAGACAAATGTCAAGAGAGAAAGGGAAGATGTTTACTGCTAAAAAGAAGAAAAACAACACAGGAGCCAACAAAAAATAGAGACAAAATGGAACCCTGAACCTAAGAACATCCAGTCATTCCTGGATGATGAGGCAAGGGGAGGGCAAGAGTTAAGGATGGAGTTTCTAGCCCCTCTATTTGAGAAAGACCATATAAGAAAGACACTGACAGCTTAAGATTAACCAATATTAAAATTTTTTTTTGCAAAGGGCTGAGAACTGTAGGTATTATTGCTTTTCTTCCCTTTTTTATAGAGGCAGAAGCTGAAGATCAGAGGGTTGGGGAACCTGCAGCGTTGAGGCCACATGTGGCCCTCTAGGTCCTCAAGTGCGGCCCTTTGACTGAATCCAAACTTCCTACAACAAAGCCCCATAGACAATTTTTCCTTGATCACACAGCTAGTATGTGTTCAAGGCAGAATTCAAACTCATGTTTCCTGAGTTTGGTTTTAATTATTCCTGACTATCTGACTCATATTTAGCTCTCTGACTTTTGTGGAATCGAAAATTAAAAAGAAGGTTGCACGCTGTTAAGACAAAATGATCATTTTTAATATGCTATAGCTCCTAGTAGAAAATAGGCCATAAAATATTTGGACATGGTGATCATCTCTTTCTGTGTGCCCATTTACACACTCATAGAGAACTGCACATGTAAACATATACCTGTATATACACAATGCACATGTGTGTATGCATACATGTTTATGTGCCACAAAAGGTTCTTTTTAGGCAACTTTCTCATTTCTCTTGGCTTATATAGCTCCACCTAGCTTATGAAAATCTCTTCATGGCACTACCCAGTGTAATGAGGTCAGCTTCTACTTGGAAGTGTCCTATCGTTCACAGTATTATATAAATAGAAAAGTAATGGCATTAACTGATCATTAATATTTCTTAGAGAAGTTTAACAAATATAAAACAATAGCAACTCCAAGGATGTCAAAAGCATCCAGAAAATATATTAGCCAAAAACATTTACTCTCCTTCTCAAGTGGCAAGACACGGCAACAAAGAGCAACATTGGTTTAGTAAAAATAGTTAATATTTATACAGTGCTTGCTATGTGCAAGGGACTGTGCTAAATACACACAAAGACTACCTTATTTGATCCTCACAACAACCCTCGGAGGTAGGTGAATATAAAATAATTTTCAAAAGATCATGGAGGAACAGGATGGAAGATTAGAAATGTATTACCTCCAAAATATCAGAAAAATTGTGAAACAGAAAATAAATGTGTAGTCAGCTTGACATGAAACCAAACTAGGCCAGATCATCCCAAGAACATTTTTAGAGGAAACAAAAAATAGCTAAGAAATGGAAGAAATGTAGCTGAAGCTGCGAGGCATCCTGAGTGATAAAAGAGGCAGGCCATTGCAGGCAGGTCAAATTACCATCATTACCTTGACCGCTACTGTCCCTCAGACTCTGATAGATATAGCTCAGGACCCTGAATACAGGAACTTCACTCCCTAACCTAATTCCCACCTTCTTCTCCCCCTGCTCTGCTATTGGTCCTATTTCTAGCTAAGGCCCTGGTACCATCATCGGGGGGAGCAGTCACTGTGGAGAAAGGGCCAAACTTCCTCATCACCATCAATACCATACTACTAATTGACTGCTGCTGATGGGCATGGAAACCCAAGAGCTCCTGGAGTGGCAGTGCCCTCAAGACAGATCAGAAGTTCTGCTTTCAGCCTAGCCTCCACAGGTATCATCTTGGGAAGTGACCTCTGTGGAGGTGTGACTTGGCAACTGCTGATGTGGGTTCTACCAGCTCTTCTTCCTTAAGCAGCAACAACTACTGAAGACAGGTTCAACATCAGAAATGGATGTGGTTAAAGAAGATGTGATACCATCTGGCTTGTTGCTGTTATACCTTAAAGACCATGGACTCTTCCATCTGACTTGCACCTAAACTTCTAATTATTGTGTTCCGCATAAGAATGGGAGTTGCTTGAGAGCAGGGACTGTCTTGCTTTTCTATTTGTATCCCCAGAGATCAGCACATAGTAAATATTTAAAAATGCTTTTCACTCATCCCTGCATCCATCCATCCATTTCTATAGTGAAATCATCTTCATCACTGTTAGTGGTAGAATCACAACATTTGTGCCTAGCTTTGTGCCAGAAGCATTAATCACAATGCAGGGAAAATAGGGCTGAACATGGAGTAGCAGGACCTGATTTAGAATCCTGGCTCTATTACTTACCCTTGGTTGTTGTCATTTGTTCTTGAAGAGGACTAAAATGATCTCACTATGTTGGGGTCAAGGTAAGTGTGTCCCACTGTGGCTGAGCAGACTAATACAAGCTTGGAAGGCTCTATCACAGGTTGGGAACAAATAGTCCATATTACTCACCACTTATGTGACCTAGGTCAAGTTACTAACCCTCTCTGGTACTTGATTTTCTATTCTGTAAAGTGTGGGGGCTAGATGAGATTACCTCTAAGGCCTCTTCCAGCTCTTAAGCTATGATCCTATGATATATTATGTAAAGAATTGGAAATGGCACTCAAAGAAATGAAATCAGCAAGAGAAGCTGAGCCAGATGAAACACATACCAAGAGACGGAATCCTTCCTGGAGGTAATGTTCCTGTAAAGGCCATCAGGGATTGATTTTTGAAGAAGAAAATTATAAAAGTATGAAAAAGGGACATCAGATAGTATTATAACTCCCCATCCTACCAAAAAAATTAGTTTTTTTTGTTTCATTAGAAAAAAAGCACTAGACTCATTAGAACGACTTATGACCTTAAAAATTCTCCTCAAATAAAGTATCTCTCATACATTGGTTAAAATCGTACACGATTCCTTGATAGATGTAATGGCAGGGTACACACACACACACTATATATATATTTATATATACTAAAGATATTCCCCAGTGCCATGGAGATAGGTAATATCTAAGTGGAAGAGGATTCCATAAGGATGGTGAGGTTTTCTAGTTTGTCCTGTTGCTATGTTGTGCTGGTTGTCACCAGCTCTGGAAGACTAACCAGCCACTTCAGTGATATCAGTGATCAATCAGCATATTACCAGAGATGACTTACACTCAAGAAATGGAATAAGATGTTATCAAGGCTACGGATGACCAGAAAAGGAGTTGGGAAACTCATATAGTAAGAACAAAAGTTAACTAGTCGGACAGTCACTATATTGCATGCGATATCCACTAAATAATAAAAGATCCAAGGAAAGTCCACTATTATTTAAACAGACTATGTAGATTTATAGAAGGACATGGAAGAGAATTACATAGAAAGAGAAGATGTAGACAGGCTGTGACCTACCCTGATGGAGGAAGTATCCATGGTAATGGCCCCATAGGTAAGCAGAACCATAAATAATAGCTAGCCAGTAAATATTAACTAGAAAGGTATTCTATAATGCCATGGAGGA
Organism: Trichosurus vulpecula; assembly: GCF_011100635.1. Taxonomy (NCBI): domain Eukaryota; kingdom Metazoa; phylum Chordata; class Mammalia; order Diprotodontia; family Phalangeridae; genus Trichosurus; species Trichosurus vulpecula. Next base: position 58,609,089 of record NC_050576.1, on the reverse strand, counting down.
CGTACAAAGTCCAAGGAAGGGGGATTCCATGTTGATGGTCAGCTTTTTCCAAATAGTCCTATTTGCCATGTATTGTGCTGATTGTATCTAGCCCTGGAATGCTATCCAGACTCCTCAGTGAAATCAATGGCCAATCAAAGAAAAATCAGCTTAGTTATTCACTCAGAAAAAAACCCAAGAAGTGGATGATGAATACAAGTGTTCTCATATGACATATACAAGATTTGGAACAAGGACTGCAGAAGAACAGTGAACTGGATCCAGAGTGGCACAGGAAGAGGAGACTAGGCTATAGTGGGGATATTGTGTGATGTTTTCACTTATCCTAAGCAGCATCCTGTCTCCAAAGCACATTATTTTAGCATTTACACTACCTTGGTAATGTCATATTCTTGCAAATCATTGGAAAACCAAAATCATAGAGAGATCAAAATTGCAAATGACTTAAAGAGCAACTGAAAGACAAATAATGAGTTGTAAGTAGGCTGTGGCGTATTACCAGAGATGACTTGTACTCAAGAAATACAATAAGATGTTATCAAGACTTTGAATGACCAGAAAAGGAGTGGGGAAACTCATGTAGTGAGAACAAGGTTTAACTAGTTGGACAGCCACCATATCGCATGAAGTATCCCCTAAATAATAAAATATCCAGGGAAAGTCCACTGTTATTTAAACAGATTATGTAGATTTTTAGAAGGACATGGAGGAGAATTACACAGAAAGAGAAGATTTAAACAGGTTGGGATCTCTACTGCTACAAATGGTCTTATAGGTAAGTGAAAGCATACATATTAGCTAGCCAGTAAATATTAACTAGAAAGGCTTCAAAGGAATGGACCCCAAAGTACATTTTGATGGGGGTATGTGTGTTGAGAAGGAAGAAAACTTGGCGCAGTGGATAGAGTGTGGGACTTAGAAAAAGGATGATTTGGGTTCAAATGCCACCTGACTAGAAGTGTGACTGAAGGAAAGTCATGTAGCCCCTTTGAGTCTCAGACAATTCTCCAATACATATTTGCTGAGTTTCAGACAAGTTGCTATCTGGGTGTAGGGAGGGAGTTCTCACACCAATGAAACCACAGATCCTTGATGTATTGATTTGTGTGGTGGGAGTAAGGATGAAGAGAAAGTTCCACAACTTTGTATAGCATTTGGGGAGAGTAAGCACAGATGGCAGGGGATGAGTGGTGGGAAGGGCATTGGGCATTATGAATGCATCATGAATGATAATGAAGTCAAAGTTTTCTTATATACCCATTTTGCTTACAGTGGCTCCACATTGGTTCACTTGATTCTCACCTAGGAAGGATCACTTTACATTTCTGGAGATTACAAAAGACAAGTAAGGCTGTTGATGCTGCCTGTACTCCTCCTACACCTTCCTCTTCTCCTTCAACATCTTGTCCTCTCTACCTTTTTTCCTCTTCCTTTCTTTTCTTCTTTCTCCTTCTTTCTGTTCCTTTTCCAAATGGCTGGACAAGCTTTATTTAGGAAAAGTAAAATGTTTCTTGCTCTTATTTTGTCTGTTTCTCACTCCTTCTGTTAAATGCCTTTTCTGTAACCTCTCTCATTTGTATTTTTGTAAGTCTGTGTATAATTTCAAGATCAACATGCAAGTGATAATATGTAATATCTTATGTATCCAGAGGTGACTTAACCAGAAACCTTAACATTAGCTGCACGATCAAGGACTAGGAAGTAAGAAAAAAAAGTGACCAAAAGAGATATCACAAAATTTCTTCACGAAAGTGCATAAACTTTTCTAATTGGAGAACCTCCCCAGATCTCCAAAGAAAATTTATTTTTATCTTAGGCATAGTTCCAACAAGTTTGATTAACTGGTTCCCCAGCCCTTAGCAGATGAGAAACATAAAATTAGAAAGAAGAAGGGGCTGCTGGAAACAGGCATCCTGATAGCCGTGGGAAGTGACAGTTGATAGGCTGACACTGAAGGAGGACACAGAAGAAATAAAAACAATTACATATAAGAACTCAGAAAAGCACAGCAGTTTGGGGCTATTTAGTGTAGGGGCAAATGGTTCTATACATATCAACAGTCTCCAAGGGCATTGTTGATAATGTTGACCCTGTCATTTTGGAAAGTTTAAAATATGTTTGGTGTCTTCTGGTAGGGAAATGTGTGAACCACTTAAGAAATCATTACAAATTATTAAATTTTAAAAAATAGTTTGTCTCCTAAATGGATAAAATTCAGCAATCCAGAAAATTCCCTTCTATGGAATGGCTTATTAACCTATGATTCTTGGTAAATAGTGCATCATTCTAGCTGTATTTTTGTAGCAAGAACAATTCTACAGGGTGTCCCAAGCTTTAGCTTCAAACTGCACTAAGATTTTTGATACACACTGTATATTGCAAGATGAGAGAATGGCTTATTTTTTTAAATATGATTCATCGTGATAATGGCTATAAAATAATCATGATCTGGAGTATGAAAACCATAGCTTCAATCTCAGCTAACACCAACACCAACACCAACAACTGATATCTGAATGATAATTGAAGAACCAGGAATATTGAAGGATATGGGATGATTGAAGCTTTGCCATGTGTTTTCTATTCATTGTCACATTTGAAAGTCACAAGTCTGTAAGTTAAGTACAATGGGCATTATTTTTTTCTGTTTTACTGATGAGAGAGCTGAGGTTTAGAAGGGTTAAATAAGTTACCCATGGTCACAAGCCAGGTCTCCTCATGCTAGGTCCATCATTCTGTCTAATGTGTCACATTCACTCTCTAGGGAAGTAAAGAGATCAGTTTCCATGGGGTCCTGTCCAGCATGCTTTCCACTAACCTCACCGTATTCATCTAGGTTCTGGGTTATTGAGAATATGAGGATAGTGCTTAGATAGGATGGGAGAAATAGCCAGACATGAAATCATTTCCACTCCCCCCACCCCAAACAAACCCAACAAGCCCTTGGAAGCTGCCTTCTACTTAGGGGTCTAATCTCATTCTAATCCAAATGAATATTTGTAAATGGCCTTTCCACATGCTTATTTTCCAATATCAATGTACTGACCTGAAGCTTGATTGAGAGCAGTGTGACAGGTAGTGCTGAGGTGGTCTAATTCCTCCCTTCCTATGTTCTCAGGGTAAAAGGTTTGTTACTGTAAATTTCTCTCTCTGTGCTTTACTGTAAGAGACATGTTGTTCTAGTAGTAGGAGATAGCCAGACCACCAAGCCTTCTGGTAACCATAACAACCATATGAAGGCTTTTGTATGACCAACTCTAAACCTCCTCTCCTGACCTTTCCCAGAGCTTTACTTCCAATCTCTACCACACTGAAAACAGGGATCCTTCAGAAACAACCTTCATGCATGAATGCTATTTAGCATCACTGCCTTCCCAGCTAGCTTTCCCTTTTACCAAAACCACTGGGACCATGAGGGATATGAGTAAAGCTGGAGAGGAAAGGAAAGGGACCAGGAAACTCCAACTCAGCAGTCAACACAATTGAAAGCCCATAGTCTTGTCATAGGAGAAAGAACTGACAGAGCTTTTGCCTTTGCAGAGTTTACAAGTAATAGAGGGGGAAAGGTTCAAGAAAGACAGCCAATTCATTTAGCTATGAGGAACTATCTACCCAAGAGCCAAGGCAGTACTGGAAGTACTGGATTAGGGAGAACTAGTTCAGGAAGGCTTCATGGAGGAGGAGACAAATTTTTATCAGCAGCTTGGAGGTGGTCAATCAGTCAGTCATTAAGCATTGCATACCTGATAGGTCAGGCACTGTGCTAAGTCCTATGGGTACAAAGAAAGGCAAAAGATTGTCTTTGCTTTCAAGGACCTCCCAGTCTAATGGACTACGGATAAGGTGGATAAGGAATTAACTTGATGTAAACGCCACTGGATTGTGGACCAGGGTTTGGTATGGGGGATAGTATAAAACATAGTGAGGGAACCATTGAGATAAGGAAATAGCTGTTGGAACATGGGATGAAACACTGGCAAGGCTTAGGACCCCAATTCATTAGCTCATACTCAGTATACGAATGCACATAGTGGAAGCAACTGGATCAATTCAGCTGTCTTAACTGACTGGAATCAGTGAAAAATTAAATATGATTCAGCCAACCAGTATGAAATTGACAAAAGAATGAATCCAAATGATGAGTTCAGTTTGGCATGTAAGACATCCTGGGGGAGAACCCATAAACCAATTTTCAGGTTTCAGTTTTCTTGGCCATTTGCTTCGTGACATTTAAACATGGTCTAAGCCTTCCTGATGAAGTATGGCAGAAATGTTACAAGGGCTTGAATTCCCACGTCGTTTAAGTCAGCTGACCTTGACTTGGTCTTCACAATCATTTTGGCAGGTAGTCTCAAGGGTGCAAGGAAAGGTTCAGATGTTTGACTCCTCTGGAGTAGTATACAAGAGGAATTCACTTTAGTAGAGGTGTGAGTCAGGACAGTGGTGTTCCCCTTTGTTCTACAAGGAATAGGACCTCAAGTCAGCAAGAGGCAGCACGGTCCAATGGAAGTTAAGCCAACAAGTCAAAAAGCATTTTATGTGCTAAGCCCTGGGGATACCCAGAAAAGCTAAAACAGTCCCCCCCTTCAGGAGCTTACAGTCTAATGGAAGAGACCACATATAAACATAAATATACAAACAAGATATGTAGAGGATAAATTGGAAGTAATCAGTGGAGAGAAGGCATTGTCATTAAGGAAAACAGAGAAAGACTTTTTACAAAAGGTGGGGTTTTAGTTGAGATTTGAAGCATGCCAGGGAATCTAGGAGACAGAGATGAAGAAGGAAAGAATTTTAGGCAGAGGGACAGAAGTGAAAATACACAATGGATTTGGGAGATGGAATGTCTTGTGAGGAACAGCAATGAGCCTAGAGTTACTTGATTGTAGGAGGCAGTAAGGTATAGGAAGACTGGAAAGGTAAGAGGGAGGATAGGTTATGAAAGGTTTTAAATCCTGAAGGGAATTTATTGAATGGGTGCTGACATGGTCAACCACAGTGCTTTAGAAAGATCATTTTGCTATCTGAATGTAGGATGGACTGGAGTGAGGAGAGAGGAGGCAGGGAGACAAATCAGTTTGCCATTGTGATAGTCCAGGCATGAGGTGATGAGGGCCAGCATCAGGGTGTCAGAGGATAGAGGGGGTATATTCAAGAGATATTGAAAGGTAGAATTGACAATGGAAATAATACTGAACCCAAAGCAAGATTTGGGTTCAAGTCTCTGCTTTCTCACTAGCTGTGTGGTTTTGGTTAAGTCAGTTGGTCTATTTGAGCTGTAGTTTGCTTACCTCTAAACTAGTAATAACATTAATTCCCCTACCTATTTAGTAGGTCTGTTGTGAAGATCAAATGAGCTTCAACAAATAAATTACAAAACATCCATTAGATAGCTACTACATACAAGAGAAAGATCCATACCAAGTGCTGTAAGAAAATTTGATGGAGTAAAATCATCGATGACTAGGGGAACGAGGGAAAGCTTCCTGAAGGAAGTGGCAGTTGAAGGAAAAGTGTTTGCAAACTATGAATGAATTAAAAAAGCATTTAATAAGTGCTTACTATATGCTTGGCACTGTGTTATGCTCTGGGGATATGAATACAAGAAAGCAAAAGATTTTCTGCCTTCAAGGAACTTAAATTCTAACAGGGGAATTCAATGGATATGGGAGAGTTAGAGTTAGAAAGCAGGGGTAGGGGTGGGAATGATGGGGGACTGCCAAAGTTATGAGTATAGATCAGAGATGGCTTAAAAATGGTATGGTAGGCCTGAGACTGGGCAATATCTGAGCCCACAGTTCCAGGGGTGGAAGTCTGGCAGGAAGAAGAGGAGGAGGAGGAGGAGGCTGGAGTGTTGGTGGCTGAAACTCTGTGTAAAAATGTAAGCTATTTGAATCTGAAAATATACAAAAAGAGCACGTACTGCTACAATGCAGGCTTGAATCTTTTTCTCCAACCTTTCTGAATGCCTCCTCTAGTTAGATGCCAGCAGTAAAGAGCTGGGCTCATCATCTTGCATACAATATCACTTAAAATCCTAGACTTTAAGCTGGAAGGGCTGTTAGAGGTCATGTAGTCCAACCCCCTCATTTTATGCATGAGGAAGCAGGGAAGCATGCTAGGAAAAAAGGAGAGGGGGAAGGAATTATGAACTAGAAGCATTAGAAGATTTCATATTTAGAGCTAGAAGGTACATTGGAGCTTACTGAGTCCAGCACTGTCATTTTATAGCCAAGGAAACGGACTCAGAAGTGTTAAATGACTTATCTAGGATCATATAACTAAGAAGTATCTGAGGCAGGATTTGAACCCAGGTTTTTGTGACTTCAGGTCCAAAATTCTATTTATTCCTCCATGGCAATACCTTAGTTGTACGAATATTTTATTTTAGACAAGACTTATGGATGAAACATTTTAGAGTTTCTTTCAGAAGGTGGCCAGTAGTTTCTATTTTCACTTTACCATCAGGGTCTGAGAGATCTGGGCTGTTTTTTCAAAATTTCTAGGTAGTTCTGTGATTCTTAAATTTTTTTCTCCTCAATCTGTTTTTTTAGCTCAGTTATTTTTGCCATAAGATATTTTACATTTTCTTCTCTTTCTTCTGTTTTTTGACTTTCTTTTAAAATTATGTATTATCTCATAGAGTTTCTGGCTCCTACTTAGTCCATTCTAATTTTCAAGGTATTGCTTGGGCAAGGTTTTCTACCTGTGTGTCAAGTCATTAATTTCCTTTCTAACTGCTTCTTCCATTCTTTCCATTTTCTTTTCCATTTTTCTTCTAGCGTTCTCATTTCATTTGTAAAAACATGTTTTGAACCTCTTGCTGCATCTCTTCTAGGAATTCTAATCGAATCTGTACCCAAGCTATGTTGTTCTCCTCTAATTGCTAAAGCTAACGTTTCTAGTACAATACTGAATAATAATGGTGATAATGGGCCCTGTTCTTATTGGGAAGGCTTCTAGCTTATCCCCATTACAGATAATGTTTGCTGATGGTTTTAGATAGGTGCAGTTACTTATCATTTTAAGGAAAGCTCCATTTATTTCTATGTTCTCTAGTGTTTTTAATATGAATGGATGCTATATTTTCTCAAAAGCTTTTTCTGCATCTATTCAGATATCGTATGAGTTCTATTGGCTTTGTTATTGATATGGTCAATTATGCTGATAGTTTTCATAGTATTGAACCCAGACCTGCATTTCTGGTATAAATCTTACCTGGTTGTAGTATATTATCCTGGTGACAATTTGCTATAATCTACTTTCTAATATTTTATTTAAAATTTTTGCATCAATATTCATTAGGTTAATTGGTCTATAATTTTCTTTCTCTGTTTTGGCTCTTCTTGGTTTAGGTATCAGCATCATATTTGTGTCATGAGAGGAATTTGGTAGGACTCCTTTTTCTCCTGTTTTCCCAAATAGTCTTTAAATATTTGGTAGAATTCACTTGTCAATCCATCTGCCCCTGGGGATTTTTCCTTAGGGAATTCATTAATGGCTTATTCAATTTATTATTCTAAAATGGGGTTACTTAAGTATTCCATTTCCTCTTCTGTTAACTGGGAAAGCACAAGAGCATTGTCCATTATCTAGTACCTGGGCAAGCGCGCCATCATGAAATTGGCATATGATGCTGATGAACTCCGGGTAACCAAATTTTGACATAACTTTCCATAAGCCTTCATGACTAACAGTATCAAAGGCCTTGCTCAGATCTACAAACATTGTGTACAGACCTCTGTTCTGCTCCTGGTATTTCTCCTGAAGTTGGGCAACAAACAGCATATCGGTGGCTAGTGGAGTGAAACAAAGCTTTGTGCTTGTTCCCATGCTTTTTAGCATGATGTTTTCAGCCATCTTTTCAAACTTTTTTTTTAATGAGGATGAACATAGCATCGAGGTCAGCTACTGCACTAATGGTAAATTCTTCAATTTGAAAAGGATACAAGCCAAGATAAAAGTGGAGGGAGTGTTGGTGCATGACTTTCTGTTTATAGATGATTGTGCAATCAATTCAGCCTCTGAAGCTGAGATGCAGCAAAGTATGGATCAGTTCTCTGCTGCTTGTACTAATTTTGGCCTAATAATTAACACCAAGAAAGCACAGGTGCATCATCAGCCACCACCACACCATCCATATGTGGAACCATTGGTTACAGCAAATGGAAAAATTTTGAATGCAGCAGATAAGTTCACTTACCCTGGTAGTATACTTTCCAGGGATATACACATTGATAAGGAAGTTGACACACTCATTGCCAGAGCTAGCTCAGTGTTTGGGATGCTCTGAAGGAAAGTATGAGAGAGAAAAGATATTAGACTGAATGCCAAACTGAAGGTCTACAGAGCCGTTGTGCTGTCCTCATTGTTGTATGTCTGGACAGTCTACCAGTGCCACGCTAGGAAATTGAATCACTTCCATCTGAATTGTCTTAGGAAGATTCTGAAGATAACCTGGCAGGATAAGGTACTAGACACTGGGGTCTTTACTTGAACTAAACTGCCAAGCATTCAAACTCTGCTTCAGAGAGTGCAATTCTGATGGGCTGGCCATGTCGTTTGAATGCAAAACATATGCTTGCCAAAAAGACTATTTTATGGTGGTCAGAAGAAGCAATACAAGGGCACTCTCAAGGTCTTTCTTCAAAACTTTGGAATTGATTGGGTGATATGGGAGACACTGGTACAGTGCTGCTTAGCATGGCAAGGCCACATCAGAGAAGGTGCTGCACTTTTTGAGCAAAGCAGAATTGAAACAGCTCGAAAGAAATGCTGGATACACAAATTTAGAACACCCTAAATGTTCACATGGACTATTTGTGCCCAACCTGTGGTAGAACATTCTGAGCTCATATTGGTCCAATCAGTCACAATAAGACACATTGAAACTTGGCTCTAGCATAGTGATGTAATTTTGGTCCTGGGAATCTGGGAAATTTATATTTTTCTATTTCAGTTAGAATACCAGCTTCATTAGCATACAATTGGGCAAAATAGCTCCTAATGATTGCTTTAATTTCCTCTTTATTGGTGGTGAATTTCTCCTTTTCATTTTTGATATTGGTCATTTGGTTTTCATCTTTCTTTTTTTAAAGATCAAATTAACCAAAATTTATCTATTTTATCAATTTTTCCATAAAACTAGCTCTTAGTTTTATTTATTAGTTTAATGGTTTTCTTTCTTTCAATTTTATTAATCTCTCCTTTGATTTTCAGGATTTTTAATTTCATGTTTAATTGGGGATTCTTAATTTGTTCTTTTTCTAGCTTTTTTAGTTGCATAACCAATTCATTGATCTGTTCTTTCTCTATTTCATTGCTGTATTTAGAGATATAAGATTTCCCCTAAGTACTCTAAGCTATGTTTTCTCTGAGTCTTTGCTTGTAATTGTTTCAAAATCATTTTCTTATTTTGCATTTGCATTTTGAGCACCCCTGTCACCAAAATAGTTTCTTATGGTGGGATTCTTTTGTGTTTGCTCATTCTTCCAGGCTACTTTTTGACTTCAGGCTTGATGGTGCATTTCTGGAGGGTAGGTCTAAGTTCTTCCTGTTGCTGTTTTCTTGGAGTATGGAGTGTTGTCATTAACAGCTCAATGTCAATTTTGAAGGATTTGAAGTCCCCTAAGCATGTGTGCTTGTCCTTATGCTGTTTGACCTGCTTATCAATGACTTGGATAAAGGCATAGAAGATCTATTTTTCTTGCAGATGACAAATTTGGGAGGGATAGCTAACACAACGAATGAGTCAGTATCCAAGTGGATTTTGTCAGGCTGAAATATTGGGTCAAATAAAACAAGATGAAATTTAATAGGGATAAATATGAAGTAAAAACAAACTTGACAAGTACAAGATGGAGGATGTGTAGTTAGATAGCAGTTTGAAAAAGATAAGGGGTTTTTATTGAATTGCAAGTTCAATATGAATCAACAGTATGATATGGCAGCCCATAAAGCAAGTATTATCTTAGGATGCATTAATAGAGATGTGGTGCCCAGGATTAGGAATGTGACAACACCACTGTACTTTGTTTGGGTCAGATCACAACCTGAGTGCTCTGTTTAGCTCTGGGCTCCACATTTTAGGAAGGTAATTGGTAATATGGCCAGCATTAAAAGGAGGGCAACTTTATTGGTGAAGGAGCTCAATATCATGCCATATGAGCATCAACTGAAGGGACTAGGGATGTTTAACCTACAGAGATGTATGTGGTAGGAGAATGGTACCTCTCTTTAAGGGTTTGAAGGACTATCAAATTGAAGAGAGATTAGCCATCTGCTCAGCCCAAATAAGCCAATTATTTATACTTTTGTCCTGTCACCAGTCTCACTTTGCCAAATCCCAAGCCTGGGTTAGTCACCAGCAGCTGAAGTGTCTGTTTCTATTAGTGTTAATGCTCTTGGAGAATGCTCCTGGAGAGTCTTGTAACCATGCCAACTGGGTTCACTAGTTTGTACAGTGGATGGAGCACTGAGTCTGCAGTCAGCATAGACTGGAGTTCAAATCCAGTCTCAATTACTTACTAACTGTGTAACTCTGGGCAAGTCACTTGACTTCTGCTTACCTCAGTTTCCTAATCTGTAAAATAGGGCTATTAATAGCACCTACTTCTCAGGATTGTTATGAGCATCAAATTAGATTATCTTTATAAATCACTTTGCAAACCTTAAATGGCTGTGTAAATCGTAGTTATTACTATTACTATGAATGTAACCTCAGTTGGGCTTTCATTGTTGCATGATGATCTTTTTATTCTTCACTGATTGACTTTCTATCCCAATCTTTTCCCTTTTCTCTTCTGAGGTCTCCTATATTACCTTATCCTCCCTTCCTTCCCTGCCCCCAACATGCAGTAGAGGACTTTATATTATACTTTTCTGGGAAAATAAAAGTTATCTATCCTGTACTTCCTCTTCTTCCTTTGACATCACAAACCTTTCATCACAACACAATCTTTTCTTCAGTCTTTGATGATGATGAGGATCTTATTGTCTCCTTTTCTGACATTCTTTTACCCATGCCATTAGTGTAAGTATTCCAGAAATTTTTACCCTTGATTTTATCCTTTTACTTGTTTACATTCTCTCCTTTTATGATCTCACTTCTATGTCTAGACCTTCAATTATCACCCTAATCAGTGCTTAGTATAGTGTCTAGCACATAGTAGGTCTTTAATAAATGCTTATTGATTGATTGATGTAGATAGGTCCCAAATGCATGTATCGTATCCTGACCTCTCTTCTGAGTTTTAATCTAGTATTTCAAAGTTACAACTAAGTCATTTTACCTGGATGTTCATCAGTAACCCAGACTGAGCATTATAAGATAGATTTTATGCCCTTTCCCCTGAATCCTGGTCCTCTCTCTGGCTCAACTATCTTGTTCAATGGCATTGTCATTCAACCAGTCACTCATGTTCATCATTTTGGTGTCATCTCCAACTTCTTTTCCTTCATACCAAACCTCTTTAGCTCTAGGGCAGAATGACCATTCAATTCAATTCAGGATGCATTTATTAAGTCCCCGTTATGTGCAAGGCACATAGTAGGATTGTTTTGGACTCTGAGGCTACACAGACAAAACAAAATAGTTCCTGTCTTTGAAGACCTTACATTCTCTTGAAGGAATGTGGTGTACTTGTAGATCAGTACAAAGTAACTTTTTCGGAATGTGCTAATAAGTGGGAGCCTTAAGTGGAGGTGTGTATTTTAAGAAGCAGAGATGAGGAAGAAGAGTATTCCAGGCATGGGAAACAACCTATGCAAAGGCACTTAGGCAAGGAATTGGAAATTCCGGAACAGAGGACAGTAAGTGAGTCATTTTGGCTTTGATGTATCTAAGTGATTAATAATGCTTTATCTAGCTTTTTCTAAAAAAATGATATTGGGAAAGAACTATGAAATGTCTGGAAAGTTAGGTAGAGCTGTATTGTGAAAGAATTTAAATGCCAAACAAAGGATTTTTTCTTTCATCCAAGAGGTATTAGGGAGCCATTGAAGCTTTTAGAGCAAGGACTTGACATGGTTAGACCTATACCTTGAGACTATAAATTTGGAAGCAATGAGGAGGGTGGATTGAAAACAGGAGAGAACAAAAACAGATGATTTATAACAATCCTATTATAAAGGGGTCAGTGGATAAATTAATGGGAAAAAGTATTTCTCAAATACTTGCTATGTACCAGGCACTGTCAATACAAAAGGAAATAACACTAGGAATACAAAAAGAAAGACAGTCCCTGTCCTCAAGGAGTGTACTTTTTTTTTGAGGTAGTCAGGGTTAAGTGACTTGCCCATGGTCACATAGCTACTGAGGCCAGATTTGAACTCAGGTCCTCCTGACTTTAGGGCCAGTGTTCTATCTACTGTCCCACCTAGCTGCCCCATTTCTGAGCTTACATTCTAATAAGGGAAGATGACACACAAAAAGATGGTAGCCAATGAGGGCTATTTTGGATTATGCATGGAGCCATAAGGCAATTGGTTCAGTATCATGTTGAGGAATAGTAGCATTGATTTGATACTGTTGGGTAGAGGTAGAAAGCAGTACGAACCTTGGAGAAAGGGTACATGGGTGAGAATATCAGTGTGGTGGGGCTGGTTTAGGCCAGTTATGGAGAACACTAACTGAGTGGAAAGCAGAGCCTCAGGGTGGAAGCTGGTGGCTATGTTAGTAGGGAGGATAGATGTGAGTGATGTCGTGAAGGGAGAATTGACGAGTCTTGGCAATGGACTGAGTGTGGGAAGGGAGGAAGAGTTGAGAATGACAGATGTTTAACACCCGGGTGATGAAGGATCATGGCAGCTACATGTCTACTTGCTAGGTTTGAACTTATTTGGTTTACTACCATAGTTTGAGATGAACTCATCAATGCTTCATGCTGTGTCCCAAGGGGCTTGGCTTCCTCAAAGAGTAGGAAAAATAATTTGGATTTCCTCTAAGTTTATACTCATTCTGTTTTCTTTCCATAAGCCAATAAAAGAAGAAAAAGAAGAAAACATTTTAACAAATAATTCTACCATAAAACTGCCTTTCTTTTAGTATTTTTTTGTTGCTGTATTAGCCTTTCTATTAGGACAACTCTCTCTTAGACATTAAGAGAATTTGGAAAGGAGACACAAAAGACATGATCTAACTTCATATATATATATATATATACATATACATATACATATATATATATACATATATCTATCTATCTATCTATCTATCTATCTATCTATCTATCTATCTATCTATCTATATATATATATATATATATATATATATATGGACAGGTGTTCAGGACCGGTAGAAAGACAGAGGAGGTGGGAGCATGTCTAGCCTATTGCTGCCTTGGGCAAATACTGTCTTGGCCAGAGGCAGTCTTGACACAAATCATCGTCTCACCAGCATCTGGTGCTGTTTCCTTTATACTGACCTGCTTCATGTTGACCTTCCTCTGGCTTCAGACTACTGCAACAACCTTCTTCACGTCTCCTGCTGAGCTCTCTGAACTTGCTTCCCCAGTGAACTCTGGCTTGACCTGGCACAATATTCTGTCTGCCCTGTCAGATCATAATTTGAAGCACAGTGCTCTTCCACCCAGGAAAATGATCTCCCTTGGGCGTTGTTAATCACCCTAATCAGAATGTGTCTGCTCCATCCCCAGTGGAAGCAGGAATCTGACAGTTAATATAGTTCAAAGCTATTTCTTAAAAACCACTGTCCAAAGTCGATTCTGAACTTCCTTTAGAATACTTTATTTCCTTCTTTTTGCTATCAAAGAGCAGTAGTTTCTGAGTCTCTGCTGGGTCAGTGAAGGAGTCGGTCACAGGGTGTTTGACTCCGCTCTTGCAACTTACCTGACAATATACTCCATTTGAAATAACGCACTTTCTCCAGGATGACCTATCACTGAGTAAAGGGTGGCAAGTCTGGCCATTTTAACAAATATAGGAGCAAAGGACAGAGGGGAAGTCCTATGATTTCGAATTTCATTCATTTCCCCTCACAGTGACCAAATCTAATGCTGATTTTTGGAGTGTGACCATTATTTTGGAGAAATAAATAATGGTCCTGGTCAAACTGATGTGATTCTTGGGAGCCTACTCTAATGAACTCTTTTTTGCCAGACGTGTGATTTTATTGCTGTAGCTAACTCCTGATGAGGAAACTCTGCTAAATGTAGACTGGCAACTTTTTGTAACTCTTACTCTTAAGAGAACTAACTGGTGTACCAATAGATTAAACATCTTGTCTAAGTCCTTTAATACAAGTCAGTCAATGTGCATTTATTAAGCACCTACTATGCGCCAGGCCTTGTGCCAAACACTGGTGATACAAAGAAAGTCAAGAGCCAGTCTGAACTCTCAAGGAACTTATATTATAATGGGGGAAGACAACATACAAACTGAAGCTGAAAAGGAGGGGCAAAGGGAAGGTAAAGGAACGGGGTCATGATGGGAAAGACCAAAGGAGTGCAGCTAGGTAAGAAATGAAGTTTGTGTCAGAGGAAAGACTGGAACCCAGGTTTCTTGACTCTCAGGTTGACTCCCTATTCACTCTTCCAGGCTGACTCTAACGAATCATTAACAGTTATTTCTATTTAGCATCCCATCTCCCATATACTCAAATAGATCTGTGATCTTATAAGTTTGGGAGCTCCCTTCCATGATGCAGTTTCTGACCTATTTACTCCTGTTCAACCTATGTGTGACTCTTATCTATATCCTCCCATATGTTCAGCACAGGAGGTCTACCTAATGTGCTAAAGGACATTTCCCCCTTTCTCGATGTTGCTAGGGGATCAGTGGGACTGTCTGTCCAACTCTCGTTATCTCTTGCCTTGCCTTGATGAGTCCAACTACTCTTCTCATCCTATATTTCCTTAATCACATTTGTTATTCCTTTTCTTCAAAATTCTTCATTGGTTATATGTCGCAGCATGATGGCAGTCACCATATGTTTCCCCACTGTCTTCTTGATGATACCCATTTTTAAATATTCTGGGACTGCTATATGCCGTGTCTCGCTACCACATCGTTTGCTAAAAAGAACACTAATGTTGAAAGATAGCTCTTTATTTCCATGAGAAACTTAGGTTCGTTAAATAATCTTGGCAATTCTCTGAAGGTAATCTAGCCAATTCTCTTTTTCCTTTTCAAGTTTGGGCCTAACTCATCTATTATTATGATCTGTCTCAGATATTTTTTCTTATTGTTGCTTATTCATGGCGGAATCTTCACAACCCTGTGGACCATACTGTCTACGGGATTTTCCTGGTAAAGATATTATATTGGTTTATTTCCTTCTCCAGTGGATTAAAGCAAACAGAGATCAAATGACTTGCCCAGGGTCATACAACTAGTGAGTGTCTGAGGCTAGATTTGAACTCAGGTCTTCCTGATTCCAGGCCCAGTGCTTTATCCATTGGGTCATCTAGCTTCACTTATCATATATATATATGTGTATATATATATGTGTATATATACATACACACACATATATATAGATATACATACATATATATATATATATATATATATAGATGGAGAAACTATGGGTTTTTCATCTAAATGCACGTCATAATCTGTGTAATAGTATTCATTCACTTGATCTTGCTTGTGTGGATGGCCAAGCCAAGCTCTTTTGAGTGGATTCTTATCTCTTTCAGGAGGCTCTGCAGTACTCTAGGGCAATGGTATCCAACTTAAATAGAAATGTGGGCCATGAAACCTCACATAAGGATCCCTATGGGCCATATATTGATTTAGAAAACAATATATTAACATTATTTATGTTTTATTGTGTTTTTATTCATTTTTTCTAAATATTGCCCAATTACATTTTAATCTAGTTTGGGCTGTACTCCAAAGTGGTGTTGGCCACATGCAGTTCATGGGCCATGTTTTTGATGCCTCTTTCCCAGGGCTTCATGCAATAGTACAATGTTGTCTGCAAATAGGAGCATTTGGAATATTTCACCATCCATAGAAAAAACCCTTGTCAATCGGGACTCTGCTGGATCCTCTCCATCACAATAATGACCACCTTTGACAAGCATACATCTCCCTGTTGTGTACTTCATCTGATTTTTATGGTCATTGACCAGAGTTATTTCTAATCTTGTGTCTTTGTAGGGATCTTGAATGATATTTATGTAGGGATGAGAGACAACTTGCATCATTAAGGCAGCATTTTGCTCTACTAGTCAATAACTGCCAAACAGTAAGTACAATGGGATCTTACACACTCCAAATCTTTCAGTCAATTGCAGAATGAGAAAGAAATGGTCCATCATTGGCTATCACATGTAAACACCTGATTGATCCCCACTGAAGGTAAAAATACTTTATCTGATTATACCCTTGGTTATATATAGGTGACACATACAAATTTTGTACAGGTGGAAAGTAGGAATATTGTTTTTTAGTAGCTGACATTTAATTGGTTGGCTTTTTTATAGTGAATAATATCTGAGTTTATTTCCTAAGTCTTTTGATCTTCTCCTTGTGTGACAATCTCTCTTTACTCTGACAATGGTGTCTCCTAAGTGTAGACTTTCTCTATATACACTTAGCCCAATCCCACTGCTTTTCCCATCTTTGTTCTCTTCAGTGCCACTTTCACTTCCACTATAAATTCACCTGGGACTGTAATGTTAGGGTCCAAATACAGTAGTTCAATTTTCCTTATGACTATCTTCAAGTATTTAGAGACTTGACAAATGAAAAAAGTGGTCATTATAGATATTTTTTCCATTTTTCTTCTAGGCTTGCTTTCCTTCCATTTATGTCCTTGGGATAATATTGCTTATTTGGATCCACTTTCAAGTTTTATTTATATTCTTTTTGTTTTTGTTTTTTGTTTTTTTTTTTTGGCAGGGCAATCGAGGTTAAGTGAATTGCCCAAGGTCACGCAGCTAGTACATGTGTCAAGTGTCTGAGGCTGGATTTGAATTCAGGTCCTCCTGACTCCAGGGCTGGTGCTTTACTCACTGGGCCACCTAGGTGCCCCCATTTATATCCTTTTTACTTTTCATTGCTTCTGTTTTATGAGACTATACCAGGAGTGGGGAACCTGCAGCCTCAAGGCCACATTTGGCCTTCTAGGTTCTTGGGTGTGGCCTTTTGACTGAGTCCAGATTTTACAGAACAAATCCTTTTATTAAAGGGATTTGTTCTGTGAAGATTGGATTCAGTCAAAGGGCTGCACTTGAGGACCTAGCGGGCCACATGTGGCCTTGAGGCCACAGGTTTCCCACCCCTGGGCTACACTATTCATAATCATCCATTACCCCTCTTTGTAAGATTTTGCAAATGAGTTTAATTTCTAAACCACTTTTGTCTTTGTCATCTCTTTCTGCTTAGCATATTTTTGTTGATTAAGATCATCTCTTTTTGTTTTCTGTGAGAAAAGATTTATAGAAGTTAAAACTTCTGTATAAAGTTGTTATTATTAATGTCGATGTTATTTCTAATGTCCATTTCCTATTTTAAATTGATGCTTACTTCAGGATTAAGTTAATTCCTTTTTATGTTTTATCCTTTTCTCATGATTATTTTTCCTCCTCCTCCTCCTTCTCTCTCTCTTTTTGCTATTATTTGCTTTGATAAATTGATGGTCTTATCATATATAGATTGCCAGTGTGTGGTTAACACTAAAATTAATTACAAGTATTTTTCCGTCTGCTAGAATGTCATTTATTGCCTTTCTTTCCAATACTCCTTAGCGCTCACCATATCCAGTGACTACCACTTCCCTTCTCAAGAAATTCTTCATAATATGAAATAATGAGTGGTCCACATGTCTTTGGCCCCTTTCATTCTTTTTTCTTGGACCATACTTTTCCAGATTAAAAAAAATCAACCTTTTACCCCCTTTACATTAAAGTTACTGAGCATAAGAGTGTAGGTTGATTCAATTTGAAAACCTTTATTGAGTTCTAAGTAGAGTTTCTCAATCTCTTCCTTCCCAGAAACCAGCATTGGTATGAAGGGTCTGAAAGGTAAAATTATTTTTATGATGAATTCTTTGCAACTATTTATCATCATTACAGACATATAAGATGACAAGATATCCCATGAAATGGTAATTCTTGTTGCCTTTGGATACGATAAAACCAACTCTTCCAATTCTTTTCTTGGCCTCTCCAAGGAGAACCTCTAACCCATCCTTCCTTTTAGCCACAACTTCCTTCTTTTTTTTCTCGTTTTATTTTTGGATAGTTAAATTTATAGCAAGAAAATCAAGATAGATATTCAGCAACTCTGGAAATATGTCTGTTTGTTTGTTTATTGGACAATGGTCATGTTAATGTACCATTAACAACTATTTATCTTTAACATACCAGTTATTAATAGGTAAAGTTTAAGTATGTGATTTAAGAAAGAACAATTAGTTCTCGTAATTCACACACACTACCCTCCACCCATGCATTCTTATTTACATTATTCATTTTCTCAACCGTCTCCCAAAAAAAGCCTTTTGCAAAGGGAAGCACAAAGAGATTTTCTTCATTGTGATCTTTGTTAGAATTATCTGTGTCAAAGGCTTCCAATTTGTGGAATATTAATTAAATGAAAATTTCTTCTATCATAAAGCAAGATTTGTAGTAAAGAAGCTTCAAGTTTGTTAATTTGCTGATGGGTAAGCAGGTAGGTGTTAATTAATTCTTCCCCTTTACTCTTAGATGGAATTAGCACATACCCTCTGATTTAGTAAAGGGGATAAAACCATCTATCGGAATGTGCCCAGATTCTCTGGTACATGTGATTCCAGAATGAGACATGGTTTTGAAGTCTGAAGGTCAGGAACAGGGCTAGGAGGGGGCTTAGCTGGGTTGTGATAACTATCTTCAAATATTTGATGATCCCATACATGGAAGAGGGATTAGCTTTGTTCTGTTTGCTCTCACAAAGCAGAGATAGAAGTCACAAAGAAGCAAATTTAGGCTTGAAGGAAGAACTTTCCAATGATTAGAATTATCCAGTCAGGTTACCTCCAGAGGTGGTGGGTTCCCGCTCACTAAAGGTGTTCAAAGACTGTTCTTGCTGTTGTTGATCCTTCATTTTCAAAGAGGACCAATGACATCATACTTTGGATTAATTGATTGATTGACTTAGATATGCTCTGATAGTTAAGGTATCAAGGTTAAAATGGAGTTGGGTGGGTTTGACCCCACCCAAATACAACTGTTCCCAAAATAAGTAAAATTTTTTAAGTGTCTAGCAGGGAATTAAAGAAAGAAAGAGAAAAAAGGGTAATGTATTAATTTGCATGTGAATTGGATTTCAGTCAGACAGAGTTTCACAAAGTTGTCAGCTTCACTCTCTCTTCCAGGCATTGAAGTCCAGTGTTAGGACAAAAGTCAAGATGACTGGCGATGGCCCAGGACACAGTGGGTGACTTTGGCACCTTTGATGTTTGACCAAGCACCACAGAGCCTGCTTCAGCTGCCTTCATGGCCTTTAGAACAGATCGTTCTCAACTATGCATTCCACTGGGGGGATTCTTCACATGCTAGGGGGTAGCCATCCCCCTAACTCACTGATTGGTTTGAGGCCTGTCAGTTACCCTCAGCTTGATTTAGCCCATCTGCTGAGATGGTTTGGACAGGGCGTGGCCACTACACACGCTACAGCTTCTTGGAGCCACAGGTGAGAGTTGGGTGAAAGGAGGATACCACAGGTGGGTGAGCAGCCCTGAAAAGGGCTCAGTGAGCCCTCTTACCAGAGGTGCTAGTCCTCTCTGAATGCCTCAAACACCCCTCAAAAACTGTATGACCTTTTGTTAGACCTGTTTTGGAGGGAATTCTTTGTAAAGTAAATGTTGGACTGGATGGACCTTGATGCTCCCTCCAAATTCTGAAATTCTTTGATTCTGTGAATTTTAGACTCAGAATTATAAGGGACTTTTGAGACCTTCTAGGCCAAATAAAACTTAAGGTTTGAATCTCCCAAGAGCCCCTTTGACAAATGGTTATTTACTTCCTGCTTGCAGGTACTTTATCACCCAAGAGAGCCAATTGCATTTTCAGGCAGTTGCAATTGTTAGGAGATTCTCCTTCATATTGAGCTAGTACCTTTCAACCAGTGTTCCTATTTCTGTCCTGAGGACTACCCAATCCATCTTTCATGTAACAGACTTTCAGATATTTGAAGACAGATATCATCTCCTTTCCTATATCCTTTTCCAGACTAAATGTTCCCAGTCCCTGTTAGCCCATTGGGCAAATCTCTCTAGTAAGTAGGCAAAGATTATAGACTTGATTTTCATGTGAGCCAACTTGGTTCACTTGATTTTATAGACATAGAGTCATTTTGACCTTGGCCAGCTGAATTTCACATGGCTGATTATGTCATCAAATGTCTTAGCTGTCATCTCTAGTTTTGTGTCCACTGCAAATATGATAGGAATGCCCATCTATGACTTCATCTAATTCATTGATAAAAATGTTCAATAGTACAAGGCCAAGCACAGATCCTTGGGGGAATTCTACTGGGATTGAACCACATTTGAACCACTGATGACTATTCTTTGGATCTGGCTATCCAACCAGTCATGCCATACCCATGGAAACAGAAGCTTAGGACTATAGGGAAGCTTCTCTCCTCTAGTTGAGCACATCATATTTACTTTTTCCATTTAAAAGAATTAAAACTTTCTAATTAACAAAAGTCTATTTTCTCTTAGTCACATCTTTTCTTCAACTTGAAAAAGGAAAATCTTTATAACAAATATGTATAGTTAATCAGAACACATAACCCTACTAGACATGTCAAAAAATTTTTCTTCTTCGACACCCTGAGTCTATCATCTCTCCTTTAGAAGTAGCATGCTTCATTATGAATACTTTGGAATCATGGTGGGTCTCATTGTATTGATCACAGATTTAAAGTCTTTTAAAAGCCACTTGTCTTTACAATGTTGTTATCATATAAATTGTTTTTCTGTACATGCTCATTTCACTCTGACTCAGTTTGTACAAGTCTTTCCAAGTTTCTCTGAAACTATGTTGTTCAATCGTTTCAGTCATATCTGACTCTTCATGGCCCCATTTAGGGTTTTCTTTGCAAAGACACTGGAGCAATTTGTCATTTCCTTCTCCAGCTCAATTTACAGATGAGGAAACTAAGGCAAACATGATTAAGTGACTTGCCCAGGGTCACACAGCTAGGAAGTGTCTGAGGCCAGATTTGAACTCAGGAAGATGAGTCTTTCTGACTTTAGGCCTGGCACTCCATCCACTGAGCCACTTGGCTGCCTATTCTGAAACTATACCCCTTGTCATTTCTTATGACACAATAGTATTCCATCACATTCACATACCAGAATTTTTTTTAACCATCCCCCAATTGATGGGCAGTTCCACAGTTTCTAGTTCTTTGAAACTACAAAAAGAGCTACTAGAAATATATCTGTTTGTACATATAGGACTTTATTTTGCATTGATCTCTTTGGGGTGTAGGCCTGGTAGTGGTATCACTGGGTTAAAGAATATATACAGGTTAGTGACTTTTTAGGCAGAGTTCCAAATTGCTTTCCATAATTACTGGACTGATTCTTGTAGCTCCACCAACAGTACATCCGTGTATGTGTTTTCTCTGAATATCTCCAACAATTTGTCTTTTTCTTTGTTTGTCAACATTGCCAGTCTTATGGGCATGGGTTAGAACCTCCGAATTGCATTAGTTTGTATTTTTTTACAGATTAATGATTGGAGAAAATACATTTTAAGAAAATTTTCCAAAAGAAAGTGAGTCATCAGTCCTGGAACATGGGCCCAATTTAAGAGAGTTTGAGCCCTTGCCTAGACAGGAACAATTTGAACTGTATGTCCAGGAAGTATCTCCATCTCAATAGGTCCCAAACTGAACTCATTATCTTTTTCTAACACTTTGAACTTCTGAGCTTTTCTATTTCTGTCAAGGGCACAGACATTTTTCCATCGCTCAGGTTCACAACCTTGAAGTCATCCCCAACCCATAACTCCCATTCACTCTCTATATCTAATTATTTGTGAAGTGTTTATTCTATTTATATGGCATCTCTTGAGTCTGTCCCCTTTCCTCTCCTTCCTTCTCCATCACCTGACTTCAGGCCCTCATGACCTATCACTTGGACTATTGCAATAGTTTCTCTGTTGATTCCCTTGCCTCAGGTTTTTCCCTGCTCCAATTCTTCCTCTACACAGATGTCCGAGTGATTTGTCTGAAGCACAGATTTGACCACATCTCTTCTCTGCTCAATAAACTACTGTGGTTCCCTATTATATCTGGGACCAACCAGAAACTCTTCTGGCATTTGAATCAACTAGAAGCTCTTCTAGAATTCTCTTCACAATCTGACTCCTACCTGTCTTTACAGCCTTATACCCTACTCCCTTTCATACATTCTACAGTCCAGCCAAACTATCTTGCTATGCTTCCCACATCACTCACCATCTTCTCTCTCTATGTATTCGCATGTCCCATATGCACTTCCTCCTCACCTTCATATGTTAGCCACCCTCAGCTCAAATAGATGCCCTGTTGAAGTTGCTTCAGCCTGGCGAAACTGTCCTCCAAAGCTAGGTCCAATGCCATCTCCTTCATGAAATTTTTCCTGATCCCTAAAGTTAAAATAATCTCTTTTCTTAGAATCTCTCTATCATGTGGTCCCTCTCTAATGGAACTTATCTGATTATCTATTGTACTATATTATTTATGTATTTGGTTTTTTTTTCTGCTAGACTTTAAGTTTCTTGAAGGCTAGTTTCTTATTACTCTTTGTAGACCTGGAGTTTGCCAAACCTTGAAGGATTCCAAAGTTTATGGCAATAGAATCCATAAGAGTCACAGTCATATTGCCTCTCATAAGACAAGGACACTTCCTTTCACCCCCCTCCCCCATGATGATAATATCGGGATGAGCTTGGAGATGCCCAAGAACAGAATGAATGACTATTCTCCTTTGTCAATGGTGTCTGGAGAGTGCTGGTTATTTGGGGAGAAGTCCAGATCTAACTACTTTTGGGAAGTTCCCTTAAGAAGAGTATATGTGTGAGCTCAGCCATTAAAGCCAGGGTTTGGCTGGCAGATGACTGACCTGATTACGCCGAGCATCAAGCAGGAAGCTGTTTGGGAGTCTCAGTACCGTGTTCTATCACAGTTTGACATTTTGAAGCAAGCTAAATCATAATGCGTATTTTCCCTTTTAGATCATACAAAGCTGTGATGAAAATAAGAGCCTTAAAAGGGGAAACTAGGTATATTTGGAGATTTCCAGGGTGGGGACAAGGTATAAGTAAACCTGTAATAGATTAATGACATTTTATATGCAAATGATTATTTTATATTTTAGGGCATCTAGGTGATACAGTGGATAGAGTGCTGGGCCTGAAATGAGGAAGACTCATCCTCTTGAGTTCAAATCTGGCCTCAGACACTTCCTAGCTGTGTGACCCTGGGCAAGTCACTTAACTCTGTTTGCCTTGTTTTCTTACCTATAAAATGAGCTGGAGAAGTAAATGGCAAACCACTCCAGTATCTTTGCCAAGAAAACCCCAAACAGGGTCATTAAGCATCAGACATGACTGAATTGACTGAACAGCAAGAACAATGACACCAAAATTTGATATTTTAAAACCTTAGGCTAAACTTAAAGGAGCCTAGGCTGAAGACAGAGGTGCAAAGTCTTGCTTCTCCTACCAATTTTCAGTAATGGGTTTAAATCCCTTATTTCACAAGGGCCCACCCTAATTGCTATATGTAGGAAGATAATTTTCCTTATAGAACCTACATGTGTACACATTATCTCTCCCTATTGTATTGAAAGCTTTTTAGGACAAGAATTGCATTTTTATATCTCTAATATCGGGCACATTAATAACTTTGTTGAATCAACTCAAATAATGGAAACTCTGGTGTTGTTATCTAACAGAACATAGTCAATTGCTGGTTGAACTTCTAAATATAACTTACCTAGGTAGGAAGTGTTCTCCATAGGCCCTGCATACAAAAGTTTTCAAGCCAGATGATGACAGAAAAAGCCAAAGGCAGGTGACAAAAGAGAGACTAAGTGGGAGAGAAAGAATTGGGAAAAGTGGTACCTAGCTTAAAGGAGGCTTCACAGCTGAACCCTTTTAGTCACTTGGCCAGGCCGGAAGAACTCTGGCCAGTGCTGCAGAATTGAGGAGTGAGTTGAATGAATTCCTCTCCTTTCCCCTTGGCTAGTATTATAGGATTGAAAACGAGAGATGGGATCACCTAAATAAGTGATCATCAGTTGGTCTAGCATGCCTGGTGCCCTCCTGCTCATTTAAGCCAGGCTACCCTCAAGAGAGAGATGAAAGCTAACAAAAATGCCCTGAGTGATCCCTATGACTGCTCATTTACCCTCTGGGGTACTCTGGCCATGAGTGGAACAGCTCTGAAGAAGTGACACTGGATCCATCAAAAGTGAGGTGACTGCCTGTTCTGAGGAGGGTTTGGGAGCTGGGAAAAGATGTACATTATAACCTCAATGGAACTCAAGCAAAGACAAGTTGTTGAAATAGTTTTCTTCAGTGCCTCCTTGAGCAAGAATTTGATTAGATGCAACCATCTTTCACCATACTCTTTCCCTCCCCTTCTTTGTGTCTTTCTGTCTGTCTGTCTGTCTCTCCCTCCCCTCTTTCTTCTCTTTCACACACATCTACATTTTAATCTTCATCTCTATGTCATCTACATCTATCTCTGTTTCTATATAGAGATGTGCATCTCCTTGTATGCACATGTATAAGCTCTCTCTTTATCATCTTTATACAGATACTCATACCTATAGATCCATATTGAATCAATATTTATATATTTTTCTATCCCTTATTACCTCTATCTCTATCCCTGTTATCTCCATTGCCATCTAGATACCCATATCTACATCCATAACTATACTTATACATCTATATCTTCTCCCTAAAGATTTCTAGGCATGTTCATTACCAAAAAATTTAGCATTGCTTTGAGTTGGACTGGCATTGTTTCTTTCCATTAAGGAGACCAAGGTATAGAAATTTGTTTTTCCCATCAGTGTCATCTGATTTCCAAACTTCACCGTTTGTGGAAGTGACTCTAGGTTCTTGAAGGCTGTACCAGGGGAGCGAATCCTTGTACATCTAACCAAGCTGAAAACCTTTATGTATGGTCCTAGTACCTGTTTTCCAAGGATCAGTTTAGATAAGTATCAGGATATTATCAGGATAACAACTTAGTAATACATCCTTTGTCCAGGACAACTCAACCAATCCTACGAAAAACACCAGATAGAAAAACAATGGATTTGATATTTTAGGCTGCCCTACCTCCCCCAACCAAGTTGAATCTACTGTTGAAAATCTTAACAGAACAAAGATACATTGCCAAGATCACAACTCTCCCTTCCCCTTAATCTTCTTGACCCCCATCCCAAATCCTGATATGATGGAAAAATGTTTTGCCAGGCAGAACTGAGTTTACAACTCACAGATTTGGGGGTTCTATTATGTTTCTGGGCCTGTGGAGCCATCCTGCTTTTCTCTTCATAAGCCATCCCTCAATACTAAAACAAAGGCAGACCAACTCAGGTCAAGGTCTTTAAAGTAAATTTTTAACTTTGGATTGGCATTCTTATGGTATGTTCTCCCTTACCTATTTCATTGGCTGCTCTCAGCTGCCCTATTAGGCGGGGAAACCAAATTCCAAAGTACAGTTCTAGGCCTGTCTGCTGGAGGTGGGGGGAGGGGAGAGAGAGAGAGAGAGAGAGAGAGAGAGAGAGAGAGAGAGAGAGAGAGAGAAAGAAAGTCTGGAGATACAGCTCAGCATCCCAGTGATGAGGAGTGACTGCTTTTCTCATTTCAGTAAGTCTGTCCCATGTCTTTGCCTTCCCCCCAACTCTCTCTTCCCTTGAAAATTGGGTGTTTTGCACACCTTACAGGTTTAAGGGTTTGGGGATAAGGGCTTTGTGGTGAATGGAAGGTCTATCTGTTCTCATTTTTCTTTACCTCCCTGTTGCATTTGACACTCTTGAATATCCTTGGATCCTCTCTCGTTGGGGTGTTAATGACACTGTTGTCCTTTGGCTCCTAACTATCTGACCACCCAGGTTCAATTTTTTGCTGACTCATTATTCATAGCTCACTCCTTGACTGTAGGTGTACATTAAGACTCTATCTGGTTTAATTATTGTCTGTGTCTTTAAGCAGATGATTCACAGATTTATATGTTCACAACCAATCTCTCACCTGATTTCCAGTCCAGCATGACTAATTATCTACCGGATATTTCATACTGAATGTCCTAGATACATTTCAAGCTCTATATGTAGAAAAACAGAACTCATTATCTTTCCCCTTCTGCTACCAAAAGACCCCCAAACAAATCCAATCATTCTCTCCTGGACTTCTCACCATGTCTCTGGTCTCCCAGCTTTGTAACCTTGGCATTCTCCATGACTCCTCGCTCTCCCTTACCCCATGGTACAATCGTTTTCCAGATCTTGCTGTTTCTACCTCCACAACATTTTTCACACCTGTCTCCTTCTCTTTCCTCACACAGCCCCCACCTTGGCTCAGGCCCTGATCATTTCTCACCTGGACTATTGCAATAGCTTCTTAATTGGTCTTCCTGATTCAAGTGTTTCTCCACTCCAATCTATCTTCCACACGGCTACCAAAGTAATTGTCCTTAAGTATAGATCTAATTATGCCATTCCTGTTCTCAATAAATTGCAGAGTTTCCCTCTTGCCTAAAGGATAAAATATTAATTCCATTTGGCATATAAAGCCCTTTACAATATGTCCTCTATGTTTTTTCCAGGCCTTTCTTAAAGGATTTATTTATTTATTTTCATTTATCTATCTATTTATTTATTTATTTTTGATTTATGGAATAAAACAAGCATTTTTATAACAGTACAATAAAGAAGATTGCACATGGAACTGCAGATCTACTGTGCACAACTTGCTATTCCTTTCAAATGCACAACAAAATTATCATGTAAATTTTCTTCTTTTGTTTTCTTCTTCCCCCAAAGATGTCTACCATTAGACACACATACACACACACACATACACACACATGTAAAATTATTCTATACACACTTCTATTTTCCAGCCTTTTATATACTACTGCCCTTCCTGTAATCTACAGTATAGGAAAGTTGGTCTTTTCTCTGTTCCTCACACATGGCACTCTGTCTCTTGTGCCTATGACTTTGCTCTTCCCCTGGCCTGAGGTGTACTCCTTTCTCCTTTCTCACCTCATATGATCTCTAACTTCTTTCAAGATGCAGCTCAACTACCACTTTCCACAGGATGCCTTTCTTGATCTCCCTCATTCCCCAATTGCTGGTGCCTCTTTCTAACTACTTTAGGTTTGAATACCTGGTATTTATTTTATATTACGTTTGTGTCTTTGTACACACATATACATATATATGCATGGATACACACGTAAATACATACATATACATTGCTTCCCCTGATAGAATATAAATTTCCTGAGAGTAGGGCATGTTTCTTTACTATTTATGCTGGCATCCTCAGTGCCAAGCATGGTGCCTACCACATAGCTTGTGATTAATAAATGCTTGTTGATTGATAGATTGAAGAGAAGGCAGACTTACTCTTCAATCATGTTGCTGAATGAGTTTCAGAAACTGAGTCCAGCTAGAATGTGATGTTGGCTTTACACTTGGAAAGGATGATGGGTAATAATTTTCCATGGAGCTGGACAGCTTGTTTGGCCTTTTAATTTACCCTGTGGAGTCCTCCTTTCACAACTTTAAAAACTGTAGCTTTTTCATGGGGAAACTGGAAACAGATTGAACTTTCCGATTGTCATGATTTATGTTTATCAATCTGAAATTAAGCAGGGAGGGAGCATTGGGGGCACTTGCTCCAGTGGGATGTGCTACTTGAGCCCACTCAATGATAAATGAAGTGTGTCTGGACTAGTCAGAATGTGGAAATGTTCAAAAAATCATGCAAGATGTGGTTGCAGAGTAAGAGAAATGCCCAATCAGTTCCATTTTATAGACCTGGAATAAAAGATGGGCCATTCATGTAATACACAGAAGAATGTCTGGCTTTTGAGTAATATGCTTCCCCACCCCTCCAAGATAAATGGCCTGCAGTTGGATAAGAGCCAGATTTGCATTTGCTTTCCCATGTCCGTAACATTATATTTTCTCCCAAAGGATGTTTAAAGAATGGATCTACTTCACATGCCTGTGGTATTTATCTCTTAGAACCTCTCCCTTCTCATAACCTTTTCACTTTTCAAACTTCCATAAGAAAGAAAAAACAAGAACAAAAATAAAGAAGTTTAAAATATTCTCAAACATCTTATAGGAGTTTTAAGGTCCATCCGGTGCTGGGAGGGTTTGGGAATCCAATCAGAATCTTTGAAATCTTGCTTCTTTCCTCATATGCTGAATTGTTTGCTGACACTTAATAAAGATCCATCATTCTCTACTTGTGAGTCAAAGGTCATGCAGTTATAAATCCATAGAGGGGCTTTCATATGGGTTGGAGAACTTTCTCTTCTTTTTTCACTACAATCCAAAGATTTCCTTTTAAACTCTATGACTCTTGAAGATTTATTGTGGATCCAGAAGGCAAGGGTACATGGAGATGAATATTGTACTGATTAGGAGGGTAAATCTTAAAGAGTTACCTGAAGAACAGAAAGGTTAAGTCACTTTCCCAGGGTCACACAGAAAATACATGTCATGGGTGGGACTTAAAACCAGCAATTCTTGTTTCAAGTCCAGTTTTCTATCCACTACATAAAGGTGATTCTTACCTTATACATAGTAAATACTCAATAGATGTTTGTTGAGTTCTCTTGAACCACATTAATACTGTAGACAAAATTCCAGGGAAAATGTAAAAACCATTGAAGAGGATAAACTGGTTTCAAATATCAATAAATATTTTAAAAGTATCCATAATGTCTAATTGACTAATTACACATGTTTTTGATGTAATCATTAAAACTATTTCCTGAGGAACCTATATTAACTAACCTTGTATTAAACTACTATTAGTTCCTATTCATACTTGAAAGTCATAGTGTTTATTTCTTTAAAAAATATCTACCTATATGTTTGGTAGTGGCAGCTAGGTGGCTCAGCGGATAGAGCACTGGGCCTGGAGTCAGGAAGACTCAAGTTCCTGAGTTCAAATTTGGCCTCAGAAACACTTACTAGCTGTGTGACCTTGAGCAAGTCACTTAACCCTGTTTGCCTCAGGTCCTCATCTATAAAATGAGCTGGAGAAGGAAATTTCAAGCCATTGTGGTATCTTTGACAAGAAAACCCCAGATGGGGTCAGAGAGAGTTGGATATAACTGAAACAACTGAACAACAAATATATAAATATATATGTATATATACACAATATACATATATACACAACACACACATACATATATGTGCGTATATAAACACACATATGCATACATGGAAATATACGTGCATATACACATACATATAAAACATACACATATGCATACATACATATATATATATGTGCGTATACACATACATATATGTTATTTCCTCTGTGGAGGGAACTCCCAGTAAGGAAATGTATCAATGTAGATTTGTGTCTTCTTTGTAACCTATGATCTTAGAGAGAAGAGTGCGACATTGAGAGCTTAAATGATTTACTAGTTTGTGTCACAGGTGGGACTTGAACCCAAGTTTTTCCAACTGGGAGTCTAGTTCTCTAACCACTATGCAAGGCTGCCTTTCTTCCTTAAAAGTGTTCTAACAAATCCATCTTAGTCTTCCCCATAAGTTCAAAGGTATAATGCCAACTCACATTTGCTGTGTCTTTTGAGCTTTTCAGGGGGCTGTCCTCACAATAACCTTTTGATGGTAGTAGTACAAATAATATTACCCTCATTTTACAGATGAGAAAACTAAAGTCTACAAAGGTTAAATGATTTCCCCAAGCAGATCCAGGATGTGAATGAAGACCTTATGACTTCTAATCTAGTGTACTTTCTACTAGAAATAAGAGCTTTTATTTGTCATTGAATCATTGGACCCAGGTTCCACAGTGATTCCCAGGCTGGGAGGCCCTCCATGTTCTGTTTCATTAGAGTGGATGAGTGTGTATTAAGGGCAACTGGGTATTTGCTCAATAGCTTGAAAGGTAATATTTGCTTTGAATATTTTTGGAAATAGTAAACAAGGGGTTGGAGAGAGTATAGGAGCAGAGGCCTAGTAGTCTGACATAGTGAAAACTGGTTGACTTGCATGGTGGATTTAACTCAAACATCCATTACTTTGCCCCAATATTTGTCTTCTTATTTTCTGTATCTATCTGGGACACAAGATCTGGCTCAATTATAAATAAGAATGATGAATGGAGAGATAAGTCAAGAAATGCTAACCAAAAATAAAATTTTATCTTGAAAATTAACAGGGAATAGATTATTAGATACAAAAAAAACCCAATCATATGCCAAGCAATGTGTGGCCTTCCTAACTTGTACAGAAGAAAGAATAGCAGTTCTGGAATCGAGGATTTGGGTTTAAGTCTTGCTCACTGCTTATTGGGCAAGGAATTTCCCTTTCTTGGGCCTCCATTTTTTCTTCTATAAAATAAAGGTATTGGACTTATAAATGCCCAAGTGGAGACCAGAGCTTTCAAAAGTTGGAGCAATTTGAGCCATGTTTTGCATGAGCCTCTAAAACTTATGTTATCACTTGGACAGAGATAAAAATTCATGCCAGATGTGATCTCATTTTGATGTTTCAACACCTAGCTGGAAAAGCAACTCCCTATGTGCTATAACATAAAGAAGATATGATTCTACATTTAAAAGAAAGTGCAGGGTTGAAGTACCTAACTGATTAGTTACATGTAAAAACTCTGAGATTTCCCAACCAACTTGTGTAGATAATGACTTTGGTGCTGAGCATTATTTTTACCCTGAAGACCTAGTCCCACAGTTCATTGATTCATCAAAAATATGAATTGGGTTTAAGTAAAGAGCTCTGCTTTGAAAGAAGCAAAGGGCTGTCTTTCAAACTTATGAGAGGGAGCACTGGATAATGTAAAAAGTCCTGGATTTAGAGTTAGAATGCCTGAGTTCATAGGTGGGTTGTGTTATATACTAGTTGTGTTATCATGTGCAAGTGACTTCATCTCTCCTAACTTGAGTTCTTTATCATTAAAATAATTAAGAATGTCTTTTAGAACAAAAGATCAAGAATAGTAAGGGAATCAATAAAAAAAAATGTGAAGGAAGGTGATCTAGCTGTACCAGACCTCAAACTATATTATAAGGTCATAATTATCAAAATAATCTACTGGCTAAGAAATAGAGTGGTGGATCAGTGGAATAGATTAGGTACACAATACATTGTAGTAAATGACCAGAGCAATCTAGTATATAATAAACCCAAAGATCTAAGATTTTTGGGACAAAAACTCATTGTTTGACAAAAGTTGTTGGGAAAACTAGAACACAGTATGTCAGAAACTGGGTATAGAGCAACATCTCGCACCATATATAAAGATAAGGTCAAAATAGGTTCATGATCTACACATAAAAGGTCATACCATAAGCAAATTAAGAGAGCATGGAATAGAATTAAAAACTTTTTGCACAAACAAAACCAATGTAACCAAAATTAGAAGGAAAGCAGAAAAATGGGAAAATTTTTTTGCAGCGAACATCTCTGATAAAGGCCTCATTTCTCAAATATATAGAGAACTGAGTCAAATTTATAATAATACAAGTCATTCCTCAATTGATAAATGGCTAAAGGATACAAGCAGGCAGTTTTCAAAGAAGTCAGAGCTATCTATAGTCATATAAAAATACTCTAAATCACTATTGATTAGAGAAATGCAAATTAAAATAACTCTGAGGTACCACCTCAAACCCATCAGGTTGGCTAATATGACAAAAAAGAAAAATGATAAATGTTGGAGGGGATGTGGGAAAACTGGGACACTAACACACTGTTGGTGTAGTTGTGAACTGATCCAGCCACTCTGGAAAGCAATTTGTAACTATGCCCCAAGGGCTGTTAAAGTGTGCATACCCTTTGACCCAGCAATATCATTACTAGGTCCATATTCCAAAGAGATCGAAGGAAAAGAACCTCTGGCAGCTCTTTTTTTGTGGTGTCAAAGAACTGACATTTGAGGGGATGACTATCAATTGGTGAATGGCTGAACAAGTTGTGGTATATGATTGTGATGGAACATTATTGTGCTATAAGAAATGACAAGCAAGGTGATTTCCAGAAAAACCTGGAAAGACTTACATAAACTGATGCAAAGTGAAATGAGCAGAACCAGGAGAACATTGTACACAGTAACAAAAATATTGTATGATGAACTGTGAATGACTTAGTTATTCTCAGAAATACAATGATCCAAGACAATTCTAAGGGACTCATGATGAAACATGCTATCTGCCTCCAGAGAAAGAACTGATATTATCTGAATCCAGACTGAAGCATACTATTTTTTCATTCATTCATTTTTTTGCATCTTCTTGTACAAAATGACTAATATGGAAATGTTCTACAAGATCTCACATATATAGCCTATATCAGATTGCTTGCCATCTCAGGGAGGGGGAAAGAGAGGAAGGAACAGAGAGATAGAATTTGTAACTTAAAACATTTAAAAAATTTTTACATAGAGTTATATCATTAAGAACAGTTAGAACCAGTGGGAGAAACCATGACAAAGAAGAAGAAATGAGAGAGAAAGAGAGAGAGAGAGAGAGAGAGAGAGAGAGAGAGAGAGAGAGAGACACACACAGAGACAGAGACAGAGAGCAAGAGCGAGTGCACAAATAGTGTGCTTCAATCCACATTCAGACTTCATAGTTCTTTTTCCGGATGTGGATAACATTTTCCATCATGAGTCTTTTGGAGGTGTCTTAGATCCTTGCATTGCTGAGAAGAGCTAAGTCTATTCAAGTTAGTCATCACACAATGTTGCCGTTACTATGTACAACATTCTCCTGGTTCTGCTCATTTCACTTAGCATCAGTTCATGTAAGTCTTTCCAGGTTTTTCTGAAGTCCATTTGCTCATCATTTCTTATGGAACAATAGTATTCCATTACAATCATATACCACAACTTGTTTGGTCATTCCTCATTGTTGGGCATCTCCTCAACTTCCAATTCTTGGCCACCAAAAAGACCTGCTATAAATATTTTTGTACAAGTGGACTCTTTTCCCATTTTTATGATCCCTTTAGGATACAGACCTAGAAGCAGTATTACTGGGTCTAAGAGTAAGCACAGTTTTATAGCCCTTTGGGCATAGGAACTCAAAACTTAAAAAAAAATTGTTAAAAATTGTTTTAATGTGTAATGGGAGGGGGGGAAAATAAAATACTATTTTAAAAAATGTCTTCTAATCATTAAGGCCAGAACTATTTGCTGTGCCACATGGATACCTACCACCTGTTGAGCGTTCTATATTGCTGCAACACTGCACAAGAATTCCCAGACCTTGTATTTCCAAACAATTTATTCCAACCATGGAACATCAGGGAAGGCACATCAGTGCTTTGGTTTGTGTTTGGAAACTTGGTGGTTATTTTGAAGCCTTATAGCATCAACTCAGGAGACCTCATCCTGGTGACTAGCTTGCTGAGTAATTTTGCACATTTCACTTCATGTCTCTGGGCTTCAATTTCCTCCTCTTTACAATGAAGGAGCTGAACTCAACAATCTCTAAATTCCATCCTAACTTTAACATCATCATTCTGGTGTAGTCTTTTGAATCACAAACTGAGCAAGAAACCTCCCGTGAACTAGTTATTTTTTTCCTGTAGATTAAAGAGAAAAGGACAGAAGATCAAGCAGGCAGGCAAATTTTCACAAAGAAAGCCAGGACAACCCCACAATGCCAGGGGAATAGAGAGTTTCAGGCAAGACATAGATAATTTCTGCCTAGAAAAGCAGGGATGGTGCCAGTTTCCTTAGATTTGGGGGAAAATACATGTTTGTCCAACGGAGTGGATCGATTCTCAAAATCTCAGTGTTGGAATTGACATCAGAGATGATCTAGTTTAACCTATAGCTAAGGAATCCTCTCTATAATTCCCCTAACAAGTTGCCACCCAGACTTTGAAGAGCTTTAGTGATGATGAACTCAAATCAACTTTTGGATAGCTCTCTTCAACTTCCAACCATTGTTCCCAGTGCCCATGCTTCTCAGGCCAAGTAGAAATACCCAATTTCTCTTTTTCATGGACTTGAAGACCATTATCACATTCCCCTCCAAGTCTTCTATTTTTAGGCTAAGCATCAAAGCAACTCAATTCAACAAATATTTATTAAGCACTTCCTATGTACATACTGTTCTGGTCATTGGGTCCAATTCCATGTGAGGAGTTTTTTCTTTAAAGATGAAGACAAGATAGATTAATAAAAGGTGGTGTTTTTTGGGGGGGTCTGGCATACTTGTGACAGTGGATCGATAGCACATTGAACTTGGATCATTGAAACCTGGGCTAAAATCCCTCCTCTCTTCCTTGATGTAGGACTGTGGGCAAGTCACTTATTTTTTCTCACCCCAAGTTTTTTCATCTGTAAAATACAGGTAGTACTAGAGACAGCATGGCATAGTAAAGTGAGAGCCTACCTTGGAATCAAGAAGACTTGGGTTCCAATACTTTCCCTGACACATACTGGCTGTGATTCTCAATCCTTGGTACCTTGGACAGCTCTCTAAGACTCTAAGTGGTAGAGCAGGTGCGGATTTGTTTTGGCATAAAAAGTTCTATATACCAAATGAAACGATAGGTCCATTCCCTTCTCCTCCTTTCCTCCATGCCTCCAATACCTACTTCGCAGGGATTGTATGAGGTTCAAATAAGATCATGTTTGTAAAGTGTTCTGCAAACCCTAGTTGCAACTATTTTCGTGAGAGAAATACAGATCATATACACATCATAGGTCTCTGCCTTTCTAAGTTCCTCTTTAGAGCCACCAAGCGATGGTTCTGTGTCAATATTGTTTATTTCTCCATTTCACTATAGTAATGACTGATTATGACCTGTTGTGGTTGATGCTAGTTTGGGATTTGGGGTTTTTTGTGTTTCTTGTTGAGTAGTTGTGACTGGGTGCTATTGAATAGAAGGGAGAGTTGACTGGGAGAGGTAAGACCATGAAGTGGAGTAGATAAAGGAAATTTTAAGGTTTTGAATGAAGGGAATGGAGTGGCTTATGAAAGAACTCTACTGAAGAAGATGAGGAGTTGTTTTTTTTAAAAAACTATTTTGAAAGTGTCTTGGCTGTCGTAAGAAGTGGGGGGTGAAACAAGCATTATTCATAGCCCTAACGTAATTTGGATGAGTGAATTCCATTTTTTGTGTAGGCAAGAATACATCAGTGAGTGAATCATGGACAAAACAAACAAACAAAGTATAACTTGTATGGTTCAGGAACCTGAAAATCTTACAAGGAAAAGGAAAGAGATTAAGTCCAAGAAGCTGGTCTAACTCTAAGTGATGTTGCTGAGATGGGTTTGAGGGAGTCTAGTGAAGTGAATTAAATTTTATGACATCATGGGTGGGATGGCACCGGATCTGTTATTTCACTAGTATAAGGAACTCTTGATGAGAAAAAATCCTACCAATATAAATGAACACATTTGTTGCCAATTACAGTCTTACAGAGTTACCTAAAGCACTAAGAAGTTGTGACTTTCCCTGGATCTCTAAACTACTCTGTGCCAAAGGCAGGACTTGACCCCAGATCTTTCTGATCTGAAGCCAGTTTTCTATTCACCATTTCATGCTAATAACATGGAAAAGGGAATACATTTTTCTTGTAACTCAAATAAAAACTCTTTGTGGGAGTTGTATGTGAAAGGATTTCTCATCTCTGAGCTTTCTTATTAAACTGGCTTTACTTTGATATCATCATTTGCCTTTGTTGAATAAAGTTTACTTGAAGACATTTAGAGAGGAGGAACCTAGTACCTCCTGAGCCACTCATTTTCTTTTTGGATAATTCTAATTGTTAACAAAATTTTCCTTTCCACTGCCAAGGTCTTCTCTTCTCCAGGTTAAACACTTCTGGTTCCTTCAAAAGATTCTCATATGGTGTGATCTGAAGATTCTTTACTGTCCAAGCATTTAAACCTGTTCTAGACATTGGAGATTATCAATGTTCTTCTGAAAACCTGGTGCCCAGAACCTAATGTAATTCTTGAGATAAATCTAACCAGAGCATGATAACACAGAAGGACTATGACCTCTCTAGCCCCAGACACCATACCTATCAATGTTGACTCAGACCACATTAGCTTTTTGCTACAGGATTATATGATGGAGTCCTCGAGTTAATCAATTACTAACCCCACCCCTGTCCCAACCCCCCCCCCCGATAGATTTCAGAGGGATGACTGGGTAACTGTATCTCTCCCATGTTGTATTTTGAAATAGAATTTTTGAACCTAAGCTATCCCCAATAAATTTCATCATTCGATTTATTACAGGGAACAGCAAGTAAATAAATATATCTGGAACTTAAGAAAATGAGAAGGAGGCCAAACACAAGTTGAGAAGGACTTTAAATGCCAAACAGGGGAGTGACTGTCATATTCTGGGGGCCATAGGGAGCCACTGGAATTCAGCACAGGGCCAAGCATAGGCTTCTCAGATTCTCTACTTGATACCTGTCAAATCAAGTTGACACTGAAACATTAGTGTATATTTATCATTTCTGGCCATGCAATGATTACCAAGTTTACCTGCCTGTACTAGTCTTGCCCACACCTCTCCATATCGTCAGCAAGAATTGCATGAGATACTTTGCTAAATATGCTGATGAAACTGGGTTAAATGTATCAATAGCATTTCTTTGTCATCTACCCATTTAAGCTTTTATTATTATTAAATATTTTATTACCAATTTAGCTTTTCAAAAAGAAATGAAATGAGTCTTGCAAGACTCATTCTTGATGAAGAAAAGTTGGCTTTTTGTGACCATTTTCATTAAGTATTCATCTAGGAATACATTCTAGAATTTTGCCAGGGATTAAAGTCTATCTCATTGACCAAGTTTAAAGACTCCACTCTTCATTCTTTCAAAATTCAGGACAAAATTTGCTGTTCTTCAGCCTTGAAAACAGGTACTTTTTTGGTCTTTCTTTGTATCCCTAGTGCTTAGGATAGTGCCTGACACACAGTAGGTGCTCAATAAATGCTTATTGACTTGATTTCCCCATGATTTTTCAAAGACCACTAAGACTGGCCCAGCTTTCACATCTGACTCTTCTTTCTGTAGCTTGGCGTTTAGTTCTTCTGGAACAGATGATTTGAATTCATCAAGGTCAGCTGGGTGCATCCTCTTTTTTCATCTTGGGTATCAATTAATCAGCTAGGCAGTGCAGTAGATAGAGTTCTGGGCCTGAGGTTAAGAAGAACTGAGTTCAGATATGGCTTCAGACACTTCCTAGCTGTGTGACCCTGAGCATTTACTTAACCTGTTTGCCTCACTTTCCTCCTCTGTTAAATGGGGATAATAATGGCACCTACAACAACAGGGTTTTTGTGAGTATCAAATGAGAAAATAATTTTAAAGTAATTAGCACAGTGCCTGGCACATAGTAAGTGCTATATAAAAATTAGCTACTATTATGAAGTACTTACTATTTGTCAGGCATTGTTTCTCGATTCTTTAGTAGCCATTTTGGGGGGTTCTGTCCTTCCCAGTCCAAAGATTATTTTTTAAAAAATTGAGAAGCCATGTGAATACAGAGTTAAAGCAAAACCTGGGGCAAGGAAGAAGTCCAAGAACAGATCTATAGTCCTTCCAGGTTAATACTTTCCCCTTTGTCTCTGTCAATAATGCACTTGTCCTTTTGGTCTTGACTTTTAGTGGGTGACCTTTAGCTACGATTTAAGGTGCTGTCGCTCTTGTATTTGACAGCTGTGAAGATTCATTCTGAACAGAGCAACAGTTATTGGGTCTAGAGGGCAGGTCAGATAGCTATTGCTGGGTTTCTACCAAAGAGGAACAAAAGCTGAAGATGCAGATTATTGAGTGATGGATGTTCTGCCCTTTGGTCACAATCATGGAGGACCACAGACTAGCAGATACTTTAGCTTTGGACTCAGGTGCCTTACGTGGGTCTATACTCAGTGTTATTTCTTTTTTGGAGGGGGGATGGTGCTGGTAAAAGATGCTGAAGTGAGCGGGGATGAACAGTGCAAGAAAAAATACGGCCATCTCTCTTCCCCCACCCCCTGGTAATTCTAGCTTTTCTAATCCTGCCTCAAGGTTAAGATTCACTTGCAGAATTCTGACCTTCTTCCTCCCCTCAACACATGTGAACTCAGGGCTTAGACAAACACTCTCAGCTTTTTCTGCATCAGTTCTTTGATGATACAGACTATTATTCAAATGGCCCTGTGATCACTGAATAGAAATATGAGTGCCTATGATGAGGATGTTATAAATGAACTCTCTTTATAAAAAGCTATTGATAAAAAGTTCCAGGGAAGAATATGATTTTGTGAACTGAGTTCGTGGATAAGACAAAGGTATATCCTAGGGAGTCAGAAGTGGTCAGTTTTTTAAATTTCAAGAATTTTGCTTCTCAAAGTATATTCTGTCAGTCAACAAACATTTAATAAATGCCTACTGTGTGCCAGGCATCTGGCTAAGCACTGTATAATATTTGTTCCTTTGACTAGCTATTAATAGAGGGTGAGGTCAGAGAAGGATTTCATCAAGAGCTCTTCTCAGTAAAGTCCATGAAGCTTTTGGACAGAGGTTTAGTGGTTTGATAGGTAGATCAGATGCCAATGCAATGTAAAGGATGAGTGCTTCAGATACCCTTGGGCTGACTTTCAGAAGAAACAATCAACTCAAGTGATTAGGATGGGCTAATTTTGGGGAAGATGTCCCTGGACTGTACTATAATATAGGAGTGCGACTGGGAGGAGGCAAGGACAAGAGAGACGCTGGCATCAAATTGGCAAGAAGAACCCTCTAATTCCTATTGAGAAGAGCTTCTGGATTCCAGAATCTGCCCAAGGTACCTTATATGAAAAAGATGAGAATATCGAAGCATATACATAGAAACTTGCATGGGGCCCAGGGGAGGCTTTTAGGTAAGAAAGCACTTCCGCTGTGAGCCAGGGGGTGTTGGGCTAAGTTCAATAGAAACATGAGTGCTAGAGATTTGGGGTCTCATATGAGAGTCATTGCCATCTGGGTGATCCCTGCTTTCCCCACACTATTTGTGATCTGCTTTGGTTAGGTGTGTTCCCACATAGATGAAATTACAAGGGTTTGTGGCACTGATTTAAGCATTTGTCCTTTTCGTTAGGCCCTTTGAGAGCACTCACCAGAGGACCATATAGTTGACATTCATGTAGAACTTTGCATACATTGAGTTTCATTGTGGTGACTAGATAGAGAGCTGACCTGTGTTCTAATCCTGCCTCTGACACATACTAATTTTGAGGACCCTAGATAAACCTTTTAATCTCTCTGTGTCCTAGGCAAAGTTCTAAGATCATAGGTTTCAGAGAAAGTCCCTACCTGCATTAGTAGAGGGAGTTTCCTGTACCAACGAAATCACAAGTCCAGCCCCTCTCTTTTACAGATATAATTTCATTTGATTCTCACAGCTGAGGGATCACCAAACAGAAGGCTCTCTTTCTTGGCTTTTCATCACCTCCAGTGCCACTAATCAGGAGTTAAGGGGAAGGGAGTAACTCTCCTTTTTAAATTGTGACCTTGGCAATACAGCAGCTCTTCCCCTTGGTTTTGCATCTCCTCTATACTGAGTCACCAGGATGACCTCAATATACCACTTACAGTGGGAGAAGTCACACATAGAAGGAATGAATCTCAATTTAATTTTTTATATTATTAATGGTTCAGTAATATGCTGTTCACAAATCTCTTAAATTAATCTCTCTTTCCAAGCCTCCGTCTTAGATTAACCTCCCAAGTTTTCTTTCTCTAATTTTCCTTTGGGGTTAACTCATAGAATCTTGGATTTGAGAGGGACCTGGAAGTCACATAGTCCAACACCTTTACCTCACAAGTATAAATCCCATCTACAGTAATCCCCCAAAGTGATTATTCAACTTTTGCCTGAAGGACTCTGGGGACGGAGAACTCACTATGTACCAATACTGCATAGCCCTCTTTCATAGCCCTGATTTGTAGGAGATTTTTCCTTATGTTGAACTGAAATCTACTTCCTTATGATATTCTTCTATTCTGGAACTGAGCTGGCCAAGTCAAAAACCTCTTCTGCACAACAGTCTTTCAACATTTGAATACAGCCCTGCAACAATTTCTAACTTTAATCTTCTCTTCTTCAGGTTAAACATAATGGTAACTGATATTTACAAAACACTTAGAAATAGCAAATCACTTTACATATTTCTCATTTAATCTCCCATTCTCTGAGGTAGTAACTACAGGTTTTATTATTCCCAATTTACAGATAAGGAAACTGAGGCTTGGAGAGATTAAATGTTTATGACACTTAGCTAGTCACTGTAAAAGGTGGGATTCAAATTCAGGTCTTTATTGACTCCAGGGCCAGCCTTCTTCGTAGGATAAATCACTAGAATTGGAGTAAGGAAGAACTGCGTTGAAATTCTACTTCAGACACATATTCACACATTTTCTCTGAGCTTACAGTTCCTCATTGGCAGAATTGGGATAATAATAGTATTTACTTGAAAGGCTTTTCATGAGGCTTAAGTGAGATAGTTTGTGTAAAGCAATTTGAAAATCTTAAAGTGTGCGAGTGATTATTCTTTGGTTTTACCCAACTTATATTTGATTAGAATTAGTAATCTTCCTGTGACAGGTAAGCATTATCATCTTTATCATCATTGTCATCATCAGCATCAGCATCATCATCGTCATCACCACCACCACCATCATCATCATCACCATCACTTTCACCATCACCACCACCACCATCATCACCAACATCATCATCATCATTGTTGTCATCATTATTACCAGTACTTCATTCTGCTTATCTTCTTTGATGAGGTTAAAGAGTCAAGAAAATTCGAGTCTACAAGTACTATGTGCCAGGCACTGTGCTAAGGGCTAGGGCTACAAATAAAGGCAAAAAAAGGCAAACCAAAAAATCCCAGTTCCTGCTTTCAAGGAAGTTATAGCCTAATGGAGACAACCTGAAAGGATATATGTACAAACAAGCTACATACAGGGTAAACTGGAGATAATCACGGAGGGAAAATGCTGGAAGTAAGGAGAATTGAGGAAACTTCTTGCAAAATATGGGATTTACCTGGGACCTGAAAGAAGAAGCCAGGAGATGGTGATGAGTAGGGAGAGAATTCTAGGCATGAGGGACAGCTAATGAAAATGCATAGAATTGAGAGATGGTATGTCATGTGCAAGACAGAAATGGTCCAAAGTCAGTTCACTCTCCTCCTATTATTCTTTCATGTTTAGTGTTCTGTAGACTGCTGCAAGGTGAATAAAATGACTGATTTTTGCAGTTGATAAGAATATTGAGATGTAAGCTTATCTTTTGTAGATCCATTGAAAACATCATTAATTAGCTGTATAGCTCTGAGCAAGTCACTTACCTTCTATTTGCCTCAGTTTCTTCAACTGTAAAATGGAGACAATAATAACACCTACCTTGTAAGGTTGTTGTGAGAATCAAATAAGATATTTGTAAAAATACTTAGGGGCAGGTAGGTAGTGCAATGAATAGAGTGCAAGGCCTGGACTAAGGAAGACCTGAGTTAAAAATACGGCCTCAGACACATACTAGCTGTGTGACCCTGGGCAAGTCACTTAGCCCTGTTCATCTCAGTTTCCTCATTTATAAAATGAGCTGGAGAAGAAAATAGCAAATCACTCCAATATCTTTGCCAAGAAAACCCCAAATGGGGTCACAAAGAAACAGACAAGACTGAACCATAACAACCAAAAGTATTTAGCACATAGTAGGCACTATATAAATGCATATATCCTGTCCTTTCCCTTTCTAGTCTGTTCTCTACACAGCTACCTTAATGATTTTCCATACTAGCTTCATACCCAGTGCTCCATCTCCTATTTATGTGCCTTTTCCCTGGCTGTCCTTCATTCCTGGAAT
Organism: Trichosurus vulpecula; assembly: GCF_011100635.1. Lineage (NCBI taxonomy): Eukaryota > Metazoa > Chordata > Mammalia > Diprotodontia > Phalangeridae > Trichosurus > Trichosurus vulpecula. Next base: position 58,566,987 of record NC_050576.1, on the reverse strand, counting down.
TCTCTTTCCTTACCTCTGCCTTTTAGAATTCATAACTTCCTTCAAGAATCAACTCAATGGCCAAGCAAATCTTCCCTCGTTTCCCTAAATGCTAATTCCCTCCCCTCTGGAATTATCTTGTAGCAACTTCATACATATCTTGTTTATATGTGTGTACTCTCTCCTTTATTAGAATACTAGTCTCTTGAGGGAAAGAACTGCTTTTGCTTTTGTCTTTATGTTTCCAGCACATAGTTATCTCTTAATAAATATTGGTTGGTGTGAACATCAAATGCCTTAATATCCTCACTAAACTTCAATCTATTATATATACACATATGTATATGTACACATATATGTATATATGTAAATACATGACTGAGCCATGAGTACAGAAATGAGTCAAAGGTTTTGTGATTATAAACAAAGAGGTCATAAGTGTCACAACACTTTTGAGTGGGTGGCTCAGTGATAATAGTAATAATAATCATTATTATTATCATTTTCACTCTATTATATTTCTTCTCTTAATCAATCTTTGTATAACCTGGTTTTGGCTTCGTCATCCTGGTCTTCTTCTTCTTTATTCCAACTCACTAATGTCCTTCCTAAAATTTGCCACCGATAACTCAATACGGTATTTCAGATGTCATTTGACCAAGGCAGAGTACAGGGTGTTCCTAAACTCTGGACACATAGGCAAAAATGCAAATTTTCAAGAAATGAAATGAATGAAATTTTCAACAACATTTTATTTAATTGGAATATTAACAAATAACATCTTCAATTCATTTGTGACGCAAAGGTTGATGCGCTTTGCAAGATTCACGTGAACTCAACGCAATAACTCCACATTGCTGTCAATTGCCTATGTGTCCAGACTTTAGGAACACCTTGTACAATGGCATGAGCACCACTATTGTTTTAGACATCATAACTTTGTGAGTTAAACATGAAATATGGCAGCATTTCTCTAGCAGTTGAGGTCATTCTTAGGAACCTGCAATTTTGACAAATTTCCTGAGCTAAAGCTACACTGTTCCTTTCTGTAAGAAATCACTTTTTAAAATAATGTTTTTCAAACAGAGTTTAAAATGTGATTTAGAGTTATTTAATCACAGCAATATGTCCATAACATAAAGGGATTAAAATATAACACACATATAGTTGCAACAAGATGGAGTATGGTCTAGTATATAGAGGTCTGACCTCAAGGTCAGTAAAACGACATCTTGGCTTTGTGACCATCTAAAATTCACTTAATTTCTAAGACTCAGATTGCTATGAGGTTCTAGTCTTCATTGGAGTTTTCTCTTTGGCAGTTTCCTAGACCAATGAAATCAAAGACCCAACTCCCTCCCCCACCCCTCCCAATCAGAGTGACAGCAGTCTGTTCATGGCAGGAAGTCACTCAGTGATTTCAGAACCAATATTGGACATCTCCATCACAGCATTCTCAGGGTGGTACCTTGTTAGTCACATTGCCTCTCAGGGGATGCTATATGGGGGGATCCATGCATGAGTAGATTGTTAGAATATGTGACCTCTCATGCCCTGTCCAACTTTGAGATGCCACGGTTTTTTTTTTAAAAACGATTCTGTGATTAATACAGAAGATTTCTTAGCTGAATAATGCACTTGCAATCTGAAGACTTCTGTTCCATCCTCCATGAACAATCATCCCCTTCTGTTCAAGTGCATAATTTTAACTGTTTGCTGAAAGATTAAACTAACCATGAAGCAAAGAAGATCTAGAACAAAGGCAATATTGTCTATCAATTAACACTAAAAGGGAGTCCAGAATGAATAGACAATGGAAGCTCAGAGCACTCGCTGCCCCAAATCTAGCCTGCTGTGGGCAAGTTGGCAAGATGTCCTGAGAGAAACTGGTTTGCAAGCCAAAGTCAAAAGCAAGGATGCAAAAGGAATAGATAGGAGAAGGAAAAGCCTTGCTCTTCATTGGTTAACATAGTTTATCCCCTATCCAAGCAACTTTAGACCAATGCCTTCTGCATGCTTTAGATACTTCATTACCATAGATTTGTAAAGAGCTAATTGCAAGAGTCTTGTTTTGAAAGAGAAAATGGTTTGAAATTAAATGTACCAATTTTCTGTAATTTAGAGACAGATGATTAGGAGCCTTAAGAATAAGTAGAATAAATTGACTTGATTTGGAGGTTAAAAGCTGGAAGGAGAATTGACCTTGATGTTTCATTTTTATCAATTACTTCATTTAGGCTAATTATACGTGACAGAGAAAGGCTTTCATTTGCATGAGTTTAGGTTCCTAAAATTGCAGAGTATACTAATTATAAAGCTTATTTCCAAACTTTGCAGGTATTGTATATACTAAAGCTTGAATAGTTAAAACCACTCATAGGTAGCAAGTGGATGGCACTTAGTAAAATTGAAGGTTTAGCATGTGTGTGCGATAAAATTTCAAATTGAGTTGTGGGTCCAAGTAGAATTACTGCAAGTGATTTCTGGGTGGGTGGGTGGGAGTCCTCTGCAATGAGTCAACAGTGTGATATGAGAAACAAAAAACTAATGTGATCTTATGTGCCATCAAGAGAGGCATATGTTCTAGAATAAAGGAATCTTACTGTTTCTACTTTCTCAATATTTCTTGTATGTTCCCTTCATTCACATAGCCACTATTTTGATGCAGTCTCTCACCATCTAATGCCAGGACTATTGCAATAGCTTTCTGGTTGGTGTCTCTCTCTGCCTCAAAAATTTCCCCTCTGCAATCCATCCTCCATTCAGCTGCTGAAGTGATCTTCCTGCAATGTAAATCCGACCAAGTTATTTCATTCCCCCTGCCTTCAATACAAAAACACACTCAATAATCTCTAGTGGGTCCTTATGAATTTCAGAATCAGAAAATTCTTTGTTCTGCTTTTAAAGCTTTTTGCAACCTTAGCTCTTCCTACTTTTCTAATCTTTTTACACGTATTTTATGCCATATACTCTGTGATTTAGTCATATTGTTCTTGCTCTTCCTCACACTCCATCTCCTGATTTAATTCTCTCTCTCTCTCTCTCTCTCTCTCTCTCTCTCTCTCTCTCTTTCTCCCTCCCTTCCTTCCTTCTTTCCTTCCTTCCTTCCTTTCTTTCTTTCCTCCCCCACTCCCTTCTTCCTTCCTTCCTTTCTTCCTTACTTCCTTCTTCTTTCCTCCCTTCCTCCCTGTTTCTTTCTTTCATTACAGGACAGTTTTTATTTTACTCTAGAAAATTCAGAAGATGCAAAAGCCTTACAGTTAATCCTTTTTCCACTGGACCTACACCAGACAGACAACTCACAGTAACAACAGAGAACAAAGTCCAGGTTTGATTGGGGAATTCCTCTGATCCACAATCTTAGGTTTCTCTCTACCCTTGTGTTTGAACTTCAAATTTTCTCTATAGCTCCAGTCTTTTCATTAGAAATGCTTGAAGTCCTCTATTTCATTGAAGGCACCTTTTAAAAACCCAGTTTTTCTGGGTAAGTTATTTTTGGCTGCAAGTTCATATCCTTTATATTCTGGAGTATCATACTCCAAGTTCTCTGCTTCTTTGTAGTGCTGGCTGCTAAATTATATGTCATTCTGACTATAGCTCCTCTGTACTTGAATTCTTTCTTTTTTTCTGCTTATAGCATTTTTTCTTTTACCTGGAAGCTCTGGGAATTTGACTATGTTGTTCCTAGGGATTTTCATTTTGGGGTTTCTTTTATAAGGTGACCAGTGGAGTCTTTCTTTGCCTTCTGGATCTAAGAGGTGTGAGCATCTTTATTTTAAGATTTCTTGAAATCTGATGTCTAGGTGTTTTTTTGAGTCATAGCATTCAGGTAGCCCAATGATTGTTAAATTTTTTCTTCTCAATCTGTTTTCCAGGTTGGTTGTTTTTGCTATGAGTTACTTTACATTTTCTTTTATTTTTTCAATCTTTTAACTTTGCTTTAATATTTCTTGTTGCCTCACTCCATAAATTTTCACTAGCTGTTTCTCATGCTTTGGACTGTCTCCCTCTTTGCCTCTGCGTACTTGGTTTCCCTGGCTTTCTTCAAGACTCAGCTCAAATCTCATTTTGTGTAGGAGATCTTTCCTCTCTCCCCTTCCCTCACCCCCAGCTGGCAGTGCTTTCCCTACTGAAATTACCTTCCACCCATTCTGTTCATGTCTTGTATGCATTTACTATGTGCCTAGCACTGTTCCAGGTGTAGAATTGCAAAGACAAAAGTGGAATTGTCCATGTACTTGAGAAATGTGTAGTCTATCAGGGGAGACAACACATGAGCACCATATTTCACTTCATAATGATTGCAGATTTCATGCAACATTTTGCAAAAGTGGGGTGCGACCATTATGTGAAGCTTTGAAAAACTGTGCCAGTATTATGTAAAAATCATTTATTATTAAACTGACTTTGGTGCAAGATTAAGATGCATGGAATAGTCATGAATGTACCTTAAAATTGAATACTGACAATGTGCATGCACTAAGAATTCTAGGCTCATGGCTCACAATGTGCAAGAGATAAATGTGTATCCATATGCCACTGGTGAATACATTGCTGCTCTGTTTATCTTTTAAGTGGCATGAATTATACAGAATTATACCATATGACAATTACATGATGAAAAGTTATAAACAAATTTTTTGACTGAAAAATAGGGTGTGATGATTATGCAGGCCATGATTATGTGGGGAAATATAGCATATCAATATATAAGATATGAAATATATGTATATATGATAATTTGGGGTGACAGAAGGCATCAGGAAAAGGCCTCATGTAGAAAGTGGTACTTTCACTGAGTCTGAAAGAAAGCTAGAGATTATAAGAGGCAGAGATGAGGAGGGAGCACATTCTAAGAAAGGGGAATAGGCAGAGCAAAAGCACAAAGAGGGGAGGGAAGAGGAACAATAACAAGGCCAGTTTGGCTGTGGAGTATATGATGGAGTATGTGATAGAGTAATATGTAATAATTCTGGAAAGGTGGCTTGAGGCCAGGTTGTAAAGGACTTTCCCTTTAACATGGAACCACTGGAGCTTGTTGAGTAGAGGGATGACACGATGCGACATATGCTTTAGGAAAAATCACTTTGATAGTTGAGTGGAGGAGACTTTTGGCATGCAGACTCACTAGCAAGCTATTGCAGTGGACCAGATGTGAGAAGATGAAGGTCTATACTAGGGTAGTGGCTATGTCAGAGCTGAGAAGAGGATGATGCAAGAGATATTATGGCCCTGAGAACAGATTGGATATGGGGGATGAAAGAGAGGAAAGAATCAAGGAGTATAACTGTGTTGTAAGTCTGGGAGGATTGTGGTGTTCTTGACAATAATAGGGAAATTTGGAAGCAAGGAATCACATTTTTCTCATCTATGAATTAAGCTTAGGGAAGGAATTGGTGAGAGGAAAGACTTAAGGTAGGGAAACCCATCAGAAGAAAGAGTGTTCAGAGTAAATGGTTGTTTTGGGGGCTTGAGTCTGAATTTAATAGAACAGGGCAAAATAGCACTGTATTAGGAGTGAGAAGACCTAGGTGTATATAATCAAGCTTAGACAAGACACTTGGCCACTCTGTCCCTCAGGTTTTTCACCTGTCAAATGGGGCTAGTAATAGCATCCCAACTTACCTCAGAAGACTGTTGAGAGGATAAAATGAATTTTTATTCGGACATTCAGAACGATAACTTGCTTCTGGCGGGAGGTGGGAAGGGGGGGATATATAATTACAAAGTATTACCAAAATTCCGAATAAAGGAAATCCAAAGTGAGGAGTGTTGGTTTTTTCCCCAATAAGAAGCTCGGATCAGCTTTTTTTCAGGCTTTGCTTCTTTGTCTGTTTTCAAATGTGGGACAATCACCCTAAGAGCTAAACCTTTGCTTATGTCACTTTGTGAATAACTCATCTTTCTGCAGCTTAGCTGTACTTTCTCTAAAGTGGCTTGTTCTCAGATGGGAAATGCCCTGATTGGATAAGTACCAACCAGCCTACCATAGTCTAATGCAGCTTAATATGATGGTTTGTCCTCACTGAAAGTCACATAAATGTTTATGGAAGTTGGCAATAAAATTTATTACTAGGTTTTCACAGCTAAGGCTGAAGGCAGGGTTTGGTAAATCCTTTGAATAATTCAAAGCGTCAATTATTCAAGTAATTTCTGAAATACTGGTCAAGAACCTTTAACACCCCTATCAAGAATATTTAATAGCTCACAAATCAACCAACAAGCATCTGTTCATTTTGCTCGGGGAGCTCATCAGCTCGCATTTATTCAATTATCATCTCTATGCAGATTATTCTCAGATATGTTTATCCATTCCTAGTCTCTCACCTGATTGTGAGTATTACATTTCCAACTGCCTATTGGACATCTGGAACTGGATGTCCTATAGATACCCTAAACTCAACATGTCCAAAACTCAATTCATAATCTTTCCTCTAAAGCCCTCCCCTTCACCTAAATTCCCTGTAATTATCAAAGACGTCACTATCATCCCAGTCATCCAGACTACCACTCCTTACTGTTCAATCTATTTCCAAATCCTATTGATTATACCTTTGCACCATTTCTTGCACAATCATGCCCCACCCTTTCTCTGCTTTCACACTGCCCCATGTCTGGTACAGGTCCTCACCACTTTGCACCTGGTCTATTGCAATAGTCTTCTGGTTGGTCTCCTGGTCTCAGTTCTCCCCACTCCAGTCCATCCTCCACTCAGCTATCTTCCTTAAGCACAGGTCCGACCATATCACCACCCCTCATTCAATAAACTCCAATGACTCCCTATTTACCTTGAGGATCAAATATAAAACCCTCAGTCTGGCTTTTAAAGCCATTGCCAGCCTTGCTCCTTTCTACCTTTCCAGTCTTCTTACATTCTACTTACCTTCATGTACTCTGCAAACCAACAATACCGGTCTTCTTGATGCTCCTCAAACATAACACCATCTCCTGATGGACTATAGTCCTTTTCAATGTCTGCCTCCTGTTCCTGGAATGTTCTTTCCTCAATTCTACCTCCAGGTTTCCTTCAAGTCTCAGTTAAAATCTCACCTTCTGCAAAAAGCCTTCTCCAGTCCTCCTCAGTGCTGGTGCCTTCCTTTGGAGATTATTTCCAATTTCCCGTATCTATCTATCTATCTATCTATCTGCCTTTTTATCTATCTGTTTATCTATCTTTCTATCTATCTTTTTATCTATCATCTACCTGGTTATCTGTCATCTATCTATCTGCTTTCTATCTAGCTGCCTTTTTATCTATCTGTCTATCGATCCATCCATCTTTCTTTCTTCCTTTCTGTCTATCTATCTATCTGTCTATCTGTCTGCCTTTTTATCTGTCTGTCTATCTATCTGTCTATCTGGTTATCTGTCTGTTATCTATCTGCTTTTTTATCTATCTGTCTTTCCATCTATCCATCTATCTATCTATGTATCTCTCTATCTATGTATCTATCTATTTATGTATGTATGTATGTATCTATCTATCTATCTTTCTATCTATCTTATTTGTACATAGTTGTTTGGGAGCTGTCTCCCCCATTAGACTGTGAACTCCTTGAGAGCAGGGATTGTTTTTGCCTTTTTGGGGGGTTTCCCCAATGCTTTGCATAGTGCCTGGCACATAGTGGTTAAGAAGTGCTTTTCAACTTGGCTTGACTTGACAAAGCACATACTTTGTGCCTCTAACCCAATAAATCCCAGGGAATCAAAGACAAGGATTAAACAGTCCCTTCTCTTTAGGAGCTCGGGTTCTAGAATGTAGTAGAAAGTATGTTGGACTTGAAGGCAGAAGATATTTGGATTAGAATTCTGTCTCTGAAACTTATTATCTGGGGGACTTTGCGAAAATAACCTAATAAATCTTCGATTCTTCATCTATAAAGTTTAGAAAATAATAATATGTGTGCCACCCCAGTGGGGTTGTTGCAAAGATCAAATGAGATAAACACTTAGCAACTCGTAAAGATCTATATAAATGTCAGTTATTACTCTCATTATCATCGTTGTTATTGCTATTGCTGATCGGTGGTAAACCTCTCTAACCAGCCTTTCAAGTCACATTTTCAAATGCTTGCCAACTGCCCTACCAGAAGGTAGTGTGTCACAGTGGAAAAAAACCCCACTGGCTCTAGAGTCAGAGGACCTAGGTTAATTCCCCTATGTTGATATTTACTACCTCTATGATGGTGCACAAGTCATTTGAACTTCCTGGGTCTCAGTTTCCTCATCTGTGAAATGAGAAGATTAGGTGGATAGCCCTTGAGATTTCTTCCAGGTCTTGATTGGTTTCTATAACTCTATGAACTAAAGTCACTGTTCTCTTCCCCTCACTTCCTCATTTCATTTAGCTCATGGTACCACTATTCTTCTGGGAATTCAGGCTTGAAACATTGGAGTGACCTGTGACTGTTTGTTCTCCCTCACTCCCACATTCAGTCAATTAACTTTCCTTCCACAATCTCTCATTTGTCCTCTCTTTTCCACCAGCGTGAGGACCAAGGGCCTTTCAGCTGGACTACTTTAATGGCTTCCTAATGGTTTACTCTGTCTCCAGTCTTTCCTCTTACCAATCCATCCTCTGCACTGTTGCTAACATAATATTTTTAATATGCAGGTCCAATCTCATAACTTCCCTCCTCAAAGGGTTTCTGCAACTCACTACTGACTCTAAGACAAAATACAAACTCCTTACTTTGGCATCTAAAGTCCTCCACAATGTTCCTCCAACCTACCTTTATCGTTGTACTTAGTGGCATACCTCTTTGCATACTTTATGTCTTAGCTAAACTGGGCTAACTGTTGGTTAATACCTTAGCTTATCTTGTCCTCACTTTCTCTATATATTTGTGCGTATGTGTACACATACACAGATATATAAATATGTATATGTATAATATGCATATATACATATATTTGTATCTGTGCATATATATATGTGTGTATATGTGTATTTTGTATTTTTTTTCTTCCCCATGTTAGTATGGTATAATGAAAAGAATGCTGGATTAGGAGTCAAAGGACTTGAGTTTGAACCCTGGCTGTGCTACTTTCTACATATATGACCTTCAGTTAGTCACATAACCTCTTGGGGCTTCTATTTCCTCATGTGTAAAGTGAAGACATTGTTCAGTTGAACTCTAAGCTCTCCTGGAGCTCTGAGCCTGTGAGCTTGGAATATACAATGATGACAACTACAACCACAACAATACCTAGAATTTATATAATATTTTAAGGTGTGCAAGGCATTTTACACATGATAACTCATTTGATACATACCTTCCACATCTCCAACTATTGATATCCTCTACCGTTGAGGCTCAACATTGAGCTCTATCCTTCAAGAAGACTTCTCTGCTTCTCCCACCCTTCCCCCAATTTCTCGCCCTTCACTTACACGCTTGCAACATTCTAACTTGTACTACAGTTATTTACATATGTGTCTTATTCTTTGACTAGACTATAAGGTCCTTCAGGACAAGGACTGAGCTTCCCTTCTGTTGTATCACCCACAATGCTTTTCATGGTTTGTCTGCACAAAAGAAATGCTGAGTACTTGTAGAGTGACTGCTTGACTAATCAATCATTAATTGGCCCTGACTTTGTTTGAGAGGTAATTGAAATGAAAAGTTGTTCTTCCTTTGGGCCTCAGAAGCTCCCTAGTTCCTCTTTGCCAATCAGAAAACCCAAAATGCTTAGTTTCAGTCATACTCTTTACTAATTAAGTATTAAAATGCTCATCAAGGAGCTGCCAAAGTGATTTTCTTTTATTATTTGAAATTTTTTTATTGTGAATCTACCAACCATCAAAAACATTTTAAGATACAAAGAATGAGAAAAAAATCAATCATATAAGAAACTGAGACCCTCTGTATGTATGATTACTTTTACAATATTGTTACAAAATCATCCTTATTTGTGTCCCCTTATGAACTTCTCTATAATTTTTATGCATTAAAAATGTTTTATTGATATTTTTTGTGTCTATTCTTATCCAATAACTTCTCCCCTTTCAGGTAGAAGTCCCCTCCCTTTTTGACAACTATGTATTCAGAGAAAACAAATTAACACATCCATGTCTGAGAATGCATGCCTCACCCTGCAATTCTAGCTCTAAAGTATGGATTTCATCATGCCACTTCCCTGCTCAATAAACTCTAGAGGCTTCCTATTATTCATAGGAACCACTACAAACACCTCTCTTTGGAATTTAATTCTCTACAAACTGTCTCCAAACTACCTCTTTAGCCTTATTATACATGACTTGCATTCATAAACTCTATGGTCTAACCAAAATGGCCTTCCTCACATAGCATACTCTTATCTCCTATCTCTTTATCTTTGTGAAGACTGTCTATTCTGCCTGGAGGGCACACCACCCTCAACTCCACCTCTTATAATTCTTAGTTTCTTTCAAAGCTTAGCTTAAGCATCAATCATGAATAAAATTTCTCTTGATCTCTTAAGATTCTGGAGTCTTATAAAATTATCTTATACTTGCTTTGTATATATCTTATATAAACTTGTATGTGTACAAGTTGTTTTCTCTGATAGAATGGGAGCTTCCTGTTTCATTTTAACCTTTGAACCCTACCATAGTGCCTAGCACCTAGTAGGTATTTTAATAGATACTTGTTGAGTAGTTGAAGCAGCCTATTATTTGAAAAGGTCTTTTACACTATTGTTGAATGTGGGGTTTCCAAAATTGTCCAATCTGCAAGAAAAACCACTGAGGTAGAGCTCTGAGCCAATGGAACTTTATTAAAGAGTCCATGTTCCCCTCTAATGAAGTGGACCTCATGATATGAGATGCCCCCTTCCTTAGGGACTTAGTTTTATAGTGCTTGATACAAAAACAATAAAGCTGGACCAGATCAAAAACATAGAATCTCATTGGTTGATAGACCTTGCCCTTTACTGTCCCGGGGGGTCTACACAAAATACAGGATCCCATTGGTTGACAAATGGGCTAATGAGCAGATATCAACAGACCTATCTTGACCTTTCAGGAGGCCTTGCCAAGCCGAAGAGCACATCCATGGGTTGGTAGAAAGGCAGGCTACAGACCAGCAACCGAGGTCACTCATTGGCTATGTGCTCAGTCATCTCTCCATGTTGGGCAATAAAGGGATGTCAAGGCATGGAGGAGCAACAAAAATAGCTGGACGCCTTTCCATGTAATTGAGTCACCTCCACCTCAATGGGCTCGGTCACCATAATAAGGAAAAACAGAGGTAGAGGTCCTCTAGTCAGTTTCCCATGATTAAGCAAGTGAATTTACAATCTGCAGTTCACAGCTCTGAGGCTTACTATCAGAACTTATAATCACCATCTGTATGGAATCATATTGAACTAATTAATCATGATTGGAATAAAATGAGGTCCAATATTAATCATATATCACATGAAACTGATGTTTCATTAAGTATGGCGAGACATGTCTGTAATCACAGTTCTGAGGGCTGGGCAGTATGGAAACAGAGGCTCGTATATCCTTGAGCTTTGAAGTTCTGAGCTGCCATGGGCTATGCTGATTGGATGTCTCTATTAGATCCAGCATCAATATGATGAGGTTCATTAGGTTGTCTAAAGGAGGAGGGTGTCAAATCCACCTAGATCAGAAATAGAGCAGGTCAAATCTCTTGTATAGATCTGCATTGTACTTCCAGACTAGGCAAGATAGAGGGACCCAGTCTCAAAAAAAAAAGAAAAAAAGAGGATGCTTCATCTTTTCTGAACTGGTCATTCATTGGTCCTGTTAGTATTGAAATGGGGACATCAGTTCTTCAAAAGTAAGCGAGTTTTGGGCATTTTGGTAGGTGAGCCAGAGTTCATTTCCAATCCCAGTCTGTTTCTGTATATCCCTGAAGACTTATAATTATAATCCCTGTGGTCCATTACAATGGCTTACTGGGTTCATACATCTTCTTGGCTTATCAAATGAGCCATAGGTTCCTAACCAATTTGGGTCAATTGAGGCTTTGTCTTAGGAACTGGATTTAGAAAATGCTGATAGCATTTTTGGTATTTCAGTAGTATAGAATCTAGCACCTCATTAGCAAGAATAATTAATTAAAACAAAAAGATACCAGACATCAGGTTGGGGTGAACCTTTCTCTTGCCTTGACCTTCTCTACTGCCTTTTCTCCACCCACCCCCTGCCACCATAAACAGAGCCCTCATTCAGTGTCTCAGAGTCTTGGGGTCTCTGTTCCAAGTAGCGCCCCCCTCTATAGAACAGTGTCCCTGGACCTCCTCCAATTCAACTGAGGTTTCACTTCATGTTACTTGCTTACACATCCTATTTACATTTCTATGGGGCCACCTAGGACCTCCCAAGTATGGAGGATTCTGACTATGGAGAATTGTCAGATTCTAAAATATGGGGCTTTTTCTGCCTGTGCAATGGAGAGGTCTCTCTCCAGTGGCACTGGCATTTCTGCCAATAACAACCTCCCTCCCTCCATGCTTAGTAGAAATGTTTTCTGCATCGGGCTTCCATCCCTGTCACGGTCCAGTACATTGCCACTCATCTATCGATTGCAACTACTGACCTTTCTTACCAAAGACTCTTCAAAAAGGCTACGAACATGAATGTTCAGGGATAATTTTTTTGTGCGTGTGAAAGACATAAAGATGGAGATGGGGAATAGAGAGAAAGGCAGGGATGGATCATTCCAGGCAATGTGTCATATTGAATAGCTTTTTGCATCTGAGACCATTTATGAGCTGCATTTTTCTGGGTTGCTCTCTGACTTAGAAATCAGGGTGGTGGTGAATAAAAGAATAAAAGAGTATGTATTAAGTGCATAGTATGTGCCAGTCACATACTATGTTAAGTTACTAGGGTTAAGTGTTAAGTACTAGGGATGAAAATACAAGAAATGAGACAAGTCCTCAAGGAAACTGCACATTGATGGAGGGAGACAACACATTAGTGGAGTGGTGATCAAAGAGGAATTTTGGCATGGATGATCACAGGAATGGTGAGTGGATATACAAGGCAGTGGATTCTTTCCTGAAGTCATGGGAGTATTGATCTGGTTGCCATTCCTATTACTTACTCTGTGCCAAGAGTGAGGGGTGGCAAGTTTGGGGAGATGGAAGAAAGATAACAAGCATTTATCAAGTGCTTACTATATTTCAGGCACTGTGACAAGTGCTGTGGATAGAAATGTAAGTAAAAAAGAAAGGTAGACCTTGCCCTCAATGAGATTATATTTTAATGGAGGAAGATAATACATAAAAAAGGAGCTGAAAACTGGTGGGTATGTGTGTGAAGGTACCCACACATAAAGGCAAGTTCATAAAATCAGAAGCACAGCCAGGAAGGAAATGAAGCACAGCTGGCCTGGACCTGTTCCTAAAATGGTGACCCTGGAGGGTACTCACCAATGAAGGAAAGGGTTACATGGTATAGTGTTGTTCCAAGGTGAGAAGGCAGCTGAGTCATAGTGAGAAAAGTCTTGATTCAGAAGCACAGCCCCGAGTGGAATGAAGTTTGGCAGGGGTATGGAAAGGAGGAGGCAGGTGACAAGGTAGACCAGGTAGATGTATAAATTGGCTGTGAAGCATGGTCTGGTCTTGGACTGGTCAGATTTAATGGTCTTTGGTGAATAAGTTTAATAGTCACTCACTTATAGTACATCTTATCCTCAGCTCAGGAATCCCCAAACTGAATTAACTTCCCCAGGGACTGTGGGCATGGTGTCAGGAGGCCTAATAGTGAGTGTGTTATTCAGGTGGGAGAAGTAAAGCAGTGGTGGGCAAATAGTGAGGCGTCTGCATAGAATGGTTGGATGCTATTTGAGGATCAAATGAAAATATTTGTAATGCACTTAGAACAGTGCCTGCCACACAGAAGACACCTAATAAATGCTTGTTTTGTTCCTGGATGGATGGTGGAATATGAAGTGGAATGGCGAGTTAAACTGAAGTGTTTCACATTATAACCAAGGGAATCCTTTCATTTCATAACCCAACAGTCATCTTAGACTTCTGAGTTTTATTGATCCTTTCAACTCAACCTGGGTCAATAATGAGTGACTGATGTGTTATGGAGGAAGAACCATGGTAATATCTGGGCAGATGGATCAACTGTTTAAGACAATGAATAATATCAAAAGAGCCCATCTTGGTGCTCCCATTAAAATAGGGAAGAAGTGGGGCTGTGATTTCATACTTAGCCCAAGCTCGTGAATTCATTCATGTATCTAGGAAAATGGAATGGGAAGAAATCCTAGAATTCAAATTCCATTTGGAGTCGTTAGTGACTTCCTGGGAGCACTGTCAAGAGGGAGGTCTGAGGAGGACAGATTCTCAAGGCAAGTCTCCAAACCACACTCCCTCCTCTATCCCTACTGTAATAATCTGAAAAGTGCCACAGGATACTAGGAAACCACTCATTTGCCCTGTCCGTGCCCATCCTATCTAGATGTAGTGGAGTTTGCCTGCCTTGGACCTCCATGGTCCATGCACCCAGGAGACCTTAGGGCCTTCTAAAAGGAAGTTTGTGGAGGAGTTAATTGTGTTTTCTGTTGTCTTTCATCTTCTCTCTCTCTCTCTCTCTCTCTCTCTCTCTCTCTCTCTCTCTCTCTCTCTTTCCCCTCCACATTTACTCTTTTTGTAACAAAAGCTTTTGCACCTTGCATTTTACATGAGGAAACTGAGGTTCAAAGAAGTCTAAGTGCCATATCTATCATGTGATCAAAGATCTAAATGGGACCCAGGAGACCATATAGTTCAACCCTCTCATTTTACAGAAGAGAAAAACTGAAGCCCAGGGGTTTTAAGGTCATGAAGGTGTTAAACATAAGAGCCGGGATTCAAACCCAGATCCTCTGCCTTCAGGGATGCTATTCTTTTCACTGGTCAGTCTGAGTCAGGTGGTAAGTCTAAAATGAAAAAATTTCTCCTCCCAATATACTCAAGTTCACAAAATCTGTGGCAGAAGGCCAGATACCTTCTGGGTCAGCAGGTCTGAGCCAGATAACTTCTGAGTATGGACACTGCTTTGTGTCCAGAGGACACAGCTCCCTACTTCAGGAAAAGACACATGGAGAATTCTTCAGAGGTATGATCAGGTCATTCTCACTCACACAACTCCTCATAACCACTCCTTGCCCAAGGATGTGTGCTGCAGTGTTGAAAAAACCATCCAGCTCACCGTATCATTCTCTGAATTTGGTGTGTGACCTTCAACAAGCTCCCTAACTTGTCTTGGCCTCAGTTCAATCAAGCAGGCATGAGGCTCTAGATTCAAATTCTGTCTCTTAAGTTTAATACTTTGTGACCTTGGACAAGTTAATTAAACCCAGATGGCTTTAGTTTCCTCATCTAAAAAACAAGAGGATTTGAACTATGTGGCCTCTGGGGTCCCATCTAGATCTTTGATCGTAGCTATGTCATAGGATTCAGGTTGGGGGTGGGGAGAGGAGGAAAACACTGTATAAATATGAATAATTATTTTACTGGTCTGAAAAATTGGGACACATTTTCCTCCCAGAGGGTTAGTATGTCGTAGTGGATAGAGAGCAGGTCTAGAGTTAGAAATACCTGCTTTCAAGTCTCGCCTCTGATATATAAGGTCTGTATGTCCTTGGACAAGTCACTTAACCTCTCAGTGCCTCAAGTAACTCTAGGACCAAAAATTGAAGAGCCTGTGTTTGATCTCTTTTGGATTTTTTTTTGGGGCAGGGCAATTGGGGTTAAGTGACTTGCCCAAGGTCACACAGCTAGTGTGTCAAGTGTCTGAGGCTGGATTTGAACTCAGGTCCTCCTGACTCCAAGTCCAGTGCTCTACTCACTGCGCCACCTAGCTGCCCCCCTGTGTTGATCTCTTCAGAGAGTTTGCTCACTGGGAAGTCTCTATACCAATGAAATCACAAATCTCAGATCTGGTTCTAGCCTTCTCCTCTCTTTCTCCCCAATGTTTGTTGTAGCTTCTGATGAAGAGTTATTGTCAGATTTAAGGAATACTCTAAGACTGACTCCTAAATCATATGCTTGCTCAGAAGTCTGCTAAAGTAGGATCCCCAGATTACTCTAGCCACCAGTGAACTAGACCCATGGTTCCAAACTCAAATAGAAACATATCCCTATTCACTGTACATTGATAGATAAAACCACAAATCAACATTATCTATGTTCTATTGTATTTTTATTTATTGTATTAAATATTTCTCAACTATATTTTAATCTGGTTGGAACTGTGGTGGAAAGTATTGCAGGCTGCTGGGAGTTTGGTACCTCTGGGCTGGACCATCTCTGAGGTCTCTTGATTGTATAATTCTGTACTAGCGGAATATCAAATATATGCTAGCTTGTTGTATGTATTTGTGTGTATGTGTGTGTGTGTGTGCATTTGTGGGTGCATGTGTATGTCTATGTGTGTGTTTAAAGCTCAAAATCAATAATGTAATTGAATGATTTCCTTTATGTGCCCAAGGTTGTTATTTTAAGTGGATGAGACTGTTGGATCTGCTTCCTGCACTGGTAATCAGCTTTGGAATCATTCAAAGTATCGATCCACCCAAAGATCACTCAGTCTTCTCCTTGAAACTTTCACAGAGGTCTTCCCACCATCCCCAGCCCTTCCTCTCAAAGAGCAGAAGGTGCTTCTGGCCACTTGCTGACTCTTTCATTTTCCTCTCCAAAGCAGCCTTGGCTCTAGAAGCAAAATGCAATTGTAGAGTGGCTCTTTCCACTTGTATTCTGACTCATATCACACAATCTCAAACACACATACACACCACACATACGCGCACACACTCACACACAGAGAGCCTCTCTGTTCAACAATGTGCTTTTTTACATAGTGAAGGGGCCAAACAACAGGTCCACTATGTCCAGAGATATCCTAGGGCAGAGAAACCATTCGGAACTCAGCAAGAGACATTGTCCTCAGTGAGGCACTTTCTCCAGTCCGGGCCTACTGACAATCCAGACCTTTGTGATGACCAAAGAATCATGGCCTGTGAGCTTCCCCTCTGACTCCGCCCTTGCTGGACCCAAAAGGTCACAAGAGTGATGTCATAGAAAAGCACGCAGTCAGAGAGTTGGCCATCAGGAAGAGTCACCCAAAACAGCTAGCTGTGCCTTGCTTCATGATGGCAGAGTGACTGCCCACCCTAACCCTCCCTTCCCCCATTCTCCAGGGAGGTTGTATCCAGCTGAAAGAATCCCACCCTAGCCTGTGGTCTGAGTAGGAGTTTCCACTCGGAAAATAGTAGTGTCCTCACCTAATTCTTTGCTTTCTGTGTGCTAATATCATCTCCCCCATTAGACTGCGAGCTCCTTTAGGTCAGGGACAGTCTTTTGACTCTTCTCTGTATCCCCAGGGCTTAGCACAATGCCAGGCACATAATAGATGCTTACTTAATGTTTTTTGACTAATATCCAGTGTGCAGGTTGGATTAAGAACTGTAGGATTATAGAATTTAGAACTGGAAGATGTCTAGAAGTTATCCCAGTCCTTCTACCTCATTTTACAAATGGAAAGCCCATGCCCAAAGAGTTATGAGTTACTTGCCCAAGGTAATAAACGTAGTGGATTCGAACCCAGATCATAGGAATAGAGATCTAGAAGAAACATCAGAGACCTTTTATTTTATAGATGAGGAAGCTGAGGCCCATGGAGATTGTAACTTGCCCAAGGTCATACAGGTACTAAGTATCAGAGGTGGGATTTGAACCCAGGGCCTCTGACTTTATATTCTTTTCTTTTCTTTTTGGAGGGAGGAAGGCAGGGCAATTGGGGTTAAGTGACTTGCCCAAGGTCACACAGCTAGTAAGTGTGTCAAGCATCTGAGGTTGGATTTGAACTCAGGTCCTCTTTACTGCAGGGCTGGTGCTCTGCACCACCTAGCTGCCCCAAGGGCCTCTGACTTTAAAGCCAAGGAATGCTCTTTCCATTGAACTGCACTGCCTTCTTTGATTTCAGATCCAGCAGATTTATTGCTAAAGGCTGGGCTTGATGATGAGACAATGATGTCTGTCCTCTTGCCTCTCAATACCCTCTCTTCTACTCTGTTCTTCTTGCCTGACAATATCCGGATTACTCTACTGATAGAAATCAAAATCCCCAAGCCCCTTTGCGTAGCCTCCTCTAATAACAGGAGCTAACATTCACACAGTGTTTTAAGGTTTAGGGAAGGCTTGCTGTGTATTATATCACTTGGTCCTCGAAACAACTCTCAAATAGGTATTTGTTGTTACTCCCAATTTACAGATGAGGAAGTCGAGGCAGTTAGGAAGTTAGGAAGTCTAAGGCAAGTTAGGTGACCTGCCCAGAGTCATAGTTTCATAAATTAAGAACTAGAGGGGACTTCGGAGGCCGTCATAGTCCAATCTCTTTATTTTACATATGAGAAAACTGAGGACAAGAGAAATTAAATGACTAGTCCAGGGTCACGTAGGCAGTAAGTGTTGGTGGTGGGGTGGATCGTGGGAGATTTGAACCTAGGTGGTTTGACTCCAGATCCAATGCTCTTTTCCACTTTAAGTGGGGCAGCTAGGTGGTGCCTGGATTCAGAAGACTTCCTGTTCCTGTGTTCAATCTGGCCTCAGATACTAGTGACACTGGGAGACCTTGGGCAAGTCACTTAACCCTGTTTGCCTCATCTGTAAAATGCACAGATGAGTTTCCCCATCTGTAAAATAAGCCAAAGAAGGAAATGGCCAACCACTCCAGTATCTTTTCCAAGGAAACCCCAAAAGAGGTCACAAAGAGGGGCACACACTGAAAAATGACCGAGATACAGGAAAATAATAGTAAGTGTCTAAAGATACATCCAAATCTCGGTTTTATGACTCTGAATCTGCCGCTCAGTTCATTAAACCACCTTGTCTCTCATACCAGGGCCCCTGTACCGCAGGACATCACACATTTCTATGTTCCCTTTTACCATGCCCTCCCCCCACCATTTCTTCTCATACTTGGCCACATGCATCCTTCCCGAGGATCTGTTCCTTGAACGAGGTGCAGCCTGGCACCCACTGAGAGATGACGGCTGTGAGTCTTGGAGTGGTTATTAGCCAGTGCCTGCAAATACCCACTGCTTACCAGGGGCCAAGTCTCTCTAGCCTGAAATTGAGGCATTTGGGGATCTGAAGCTTAAAGGAGATTTAGGTACTCCAAAGAAGGTGAGAGAGAGAGAGAGAAGGTGAAGAGAGCAGTGCAAAACAGAAAAAGAACAGAAACAGATGACCTGGAAAGGACTGATAAATTAATCGCAACTGGAGGACCATAGATTTAGTACCGGAAGAGACATTGGAGACCATCTTGTTTGATCCTCCCTCATTTTACACAAAATGGGTAGAAGCCAAGGGAGGGTAGAGTGTTTTGCCGAAGGTCACATAGACAGCAAGTGAAGGAGACAGGATTTGAACCAGGTCATCTGCCTCCAAAACCCGTGTTCTTTTCACTCATTTAGCCTAAAGGAGAGAAGATCTTAGTGTAACCTAAGACAGCTAAATGGGGTAGTGAATAGAGTGCAGGACCTAGGCTGAGGGAGATCTGCATTTGAATCTTGCCCCAGATTATAGATGGTCATTTAAGCTTTCCCGGCTTCAGTCTCCCCATGTGTAAAATGGAATGATGTTAGCTCCTATCTCGAAGGGCTATTGTGAAGAGCAAGTGAGATTTTACGCGTAGTGCACTTTGCAAACCTTAAAGTGCTGTAGAAATGGTATTATTATCATTATTAACTTTGTGGCCATTTTTGAGTGTGAGAAGGGTATGGAGCATGGGTTGGCAGAAGGTTAAGTAGGGAAAGTAGGTCAAATTGGTCTTTGCTAACTTGGTGCCTCCCTCTCACTGCTGTCTTCCTCTGTCCCAATGTGGAACCTGCTCCCCTATATTTTAGGCCTTTTCAGGCCAAAGAACTCGCTTACCTGAATGAATGATGGACAGTAGGAATTCCAATCGTCACCTTGGTAGTCCAGCAAGAAAGAACTTTTAGGGCCTCTGATACTTAAGGAATCCCCAAAGTGCATCTTATTGGTGACTATCTACCCAGTAAGAGTTCTTAACCTGGGGGCCAGGAACTTTATTTAGAAAAAATTTCAATAACTGTATCTAAATATAGTTGTTTCATTCTTTGGATTTTACTTTATGTATTTTATATTATTTAGTTTTGTTCTTTGGAATATATATATGTATATATATATATATATATATATATATATATGATATTTCAAAAATATAATTGTGAAAAGAGTTCCACAGGCTTTATCAGACTACCCCAAGGATCTGTGACCCAAAAATTTAAGAACCCCTGAGTTACTGCCTCTATGCAGGCCCTGGTTATCAGCTTCTCCTCCCTAACTTCACAGACAATAGAACAAAGGAATATTGATTGATTCAATTTGTTGAATGTCTGAATGCTGGGATTATATAGGTCAAGGCCAGACTAAGGGACCTTGTGAAACCCTTTCCTCAGCAGAACAACTATATCTGCCTGGGCTGGTTTCAGAAAAGTTCTGCCTAGGCACAGGAGCATTCCCTAGATGACTTCTAGAAGACCCTTTCAACCCTTTAACTGATTCTGTGATACTCTGGTATACTTAGAAGACAGGAGCTCTAAATATAGAAGGCATTATTATTAGCTGTTAAATTTCTTCCCACCTCCAGACTATTCTAAAACTAAGGAAAAGGAAGCCTGAGTCTGTGCTGAAGTGTTAAGCAGGAATGAAGATGTATTAGGGGTGGGGGGAGTGGTAAAGAGCAGGGAAGTCCCAGGAGGAAGGAAGGAAGAGGGTCAGGTCAGGACGGGTGGGGGGGGTGTAGTTTGGGTCTAAAATAATGAGGTGTGACACATAAATGTGCACTGGAACTTTTGGAATGTACTTTTCAAGGGCAGTGCACATGGACCTTCAAATACCTGGTCCATTGGTCACTGCTGAGGCCTCCTCTGAATACAGTAGGATCCCTCCAGGGAGCTCTACTATGGGTGTAAAAGTTAGAAATTAAAAACTTGGTCTAGCATTTCCCAGAACCAGCCTAGAGCAGACCTAGAATCTGGGAGGCTTTAAAAATGAAATGAGAATAAATTGGAAATAGACCCATCAATCAATCAATCAGTCAGTCAGTCAACTGATATACAGCAACAAGAAGCAGAGTGCTGGAATGGAACTGAGGAGATCTGAATTTTAGCCCCCAGCTCTGCCACTAATGAGCTGAGTGACCTTGGCTGGGGTACGTTAGGAACACAATTTCCTCATATGTAAAATGAAGGGGTTGGATGAGATGATCTCCAAGTTCCCTTCTAGTTCTGACATTCTATAATTCTATGAAATAGCTACTGGCCCCCTTCTATGTATCTAGCACCATTCTAGATGCTTGGGGTAGGATATGGACAAAGATAATTTATCAGGCACAGTGAGGAACTGGATGCAATAGAAATTGTGAAAGATAATTGACTAGGTCTGTAACTGATTGGATGTATAGGGTTGTGTTATGTTTAACAACTGGGTCTCTGGAAAAAATGCACGCAATATTTATGTTCATGTGTGGAAGAAGGTGAGGAGATAGTGGAGAGAGATGGGAAGAAGTAGAAGGTGATTCAGCAGTTTCAAGCTAGGGGGAATGGAGGTGCCAGACCTCTAAGGAATATCTAGATTAGAAGTGGCCCTGGCCACTCCATCCTAGTTAACATAAGGACAACCCTGGCTGCTTTTGAACTACGCCCTGTGGAATTTTCAGTTTAGAGGGCTGTGCCAATAACCATCACAATATAATTTTTTTTCAAAGCATCTTTCTATTCCATGTATTTATTTATACAGAGGACAAATTTCTACAGATTTATTTATTTATACATCATATACATACATACATACATATATACACACACATATATAGATGTATATATTTAATTATTATTTATACAGATTTATACAGAGGACAAAGTCCTGTTTCCATATGTTCCTGTTCCTTAAACATTTGTAATGTGTCTCTCTATTGAACACAGAACACTTGGGAAAAGGCCTTCATGCTAGAGTCTTTCCTCTACTGATTATCTCCAATTTATCTTGCATAGATCTTATTTGTACATAGTGGTTTGCATGTTGCCTCGCCTATTAGACTGTGAGTTCCTTGACAGCTAAAACTGTCTTTTGCCTTTCTTTGTATTATCATTAATGGTGTTTAGCAAAATCCCTGGCACATAGTAGGTACTTAATAAATGTTAGCTGACTTACAGACCAGGGAAGAAAAGTGTAGCTGGAACTGAAGTCAGGAGGTCTGGGTTGGAGTTCCAATTTGGTCATTTGTGAGCTGTATGATCTTGGACGAGTAAATTAGCGTCTTTGGATCTCAGTTCCCTCATCTGTAAATTGTGGCTGATGAGAATGCTTGTACTGTCTGCTTCCCCGGGTTTGGAGAAGGATTAACTAGCATAAGCTATGCGAAGTCCCTTGTAAACCTACAAGTGGAATAGAAATGTTAGCAACGTTGATTACTCTTGTCTACGGATGTCGATGTTACCAGAGCTTTCACTTCGCTATGGTTTGATGCTATTTTGAGGTATTGCTATAATTGTACTACTCTTTAAACAAGGACACCAGAACTTATACTTTAAATGAGCCTTATCCCTCAGAGGAGTCGATGCCCAGGATCTAGAGTTTATTCTCGGAACATTTTGGGAACTCTTCTTTATAGGAACTGCTTTTGTAGCCAGTTGATGAGATAAAAAAAGAAGTCAGCTTTCTATGCTTCCTTTTTGACAACTAGCACTACTACTACTATTACTATTACTACTACTACTACACTATCACCACTACTACCACTATTACTACAACTACTATTACTATTACTACTACTACTACCAGTATCACCACTACGACCACTATTACTACTACTACTATTACTTCTACTGTCACTATTACTACTACTACCAGTATCACCACTACGACCACTATTACTACTACTACTATTACTACTACAACTACTACCACTATCACCACTACTACCACTATTACTACAACTACTATTACTATTACTACTACTACTACCACTATCACCACTACTACCACTATTACTACTACTACTATTACTATTACTACTACTACCAGTATCACCACTACGACCACTATTACTACTACTACTATTACTTCTACTATCACTATTACTACTACTACCAGTATCATCACTACTACCACTATTACTACTATTACTACTACTACTACTATTACTACTACTACTGTTACTGTTACTACTATTACTATTACTACTACTACTATGATTACTACTGCTACTATTACTACTACTACTATTACTACTACCAGTATCACCACTACTACCACTATTACTACAACTACTATTACTATTACTACTACTACTACCAGTATCACCACTACAACCACTATTACTACTACTACTATTACTACTACCAGTATCACCACTACTACCACTATTACTACAACTACTATTACTATTACTACTACTACTACCAGTATCACCACTACGACCACTATTACTACTACTACTATTATTTCTACTATTACTATTACTACTACTACCACTATCACCACTACGACCACTATTACTACTACTACTATTACTTCTACTATTACTATTACTACTACTACCACTATCACCACTACTACCACTATTACTACTACTACTATTACTACTACTACTACCACTATCACCACTACTACCACTATTACTACTACTACTATTACTACTACTACTACCACTATCACCACTACGACCACTATTACTGCTACTACTATTACTTCTACTATTACTATTACTACTACTACCACTATCACCACTACTACCACTATTACTATTATTACTACTACTACTACTATTACTACTACTACTGTTACTGTTACTACTATTACTATTACTACTACTACTACGATTACTACTGCTACTATTACTACTACTACCACTATTACCATTACTACCACTACTACTACTACTATTACTATTACTACTACTCCCATTTATATACAGCATTTTAAGGTTTGCAAAATGCTTTGCAAATATTATCTCATTTTGTTCTTGTAACAACCCTGGGAGATTGGTGTTATTATTATCCTCATTTTGTGGATGAGGAAACAGAGGTGAGGGGAGGTTAAATAACTTGTCCAGGGTCACACATCTAGTAAGTGTCCAAGCTCACATTGATAGACTGGTTTATGGTTTACAAACCAGTTTCTTTACAAATCACCCAGCAAAAGAATGGCAAAGGCTATTATTGTTGTTGTTCTTAGCTTTGAATACCACCTATGAAGTGACTCGTTCCATTCTTATACAACTCCAGCTCTAGTTTTTCCCCCAATGTTGAGAGGTAGTCTACCTGCCTTTAACTTTGACCCACTGCTTTTAGTTCTGCCCCTTCGCATGCATAGAACAGATTTCCTTTTTCTTCCTCATAACCGTACTTGAAAAGTGCCATCACATTCCCCTCTCATCTTATGGCTTCTCTTCTCTGAGCCAAATCTCCATAATTCTTGCCAATATTCCTTAGATAACATAATTTCCAGACCTTTCATCATCCTGATCCTCCTTTGCTGGACAAACTCTAGTTTATCAAAAGCCCCCTTAAAAAGTGGCTTCTGTAATTCACTAAAATAGCAGAAGTGTTTGTCCGCCCAATGCAATGTACAGTGTGCCTATTAACTCCTTTTACCTGGCTGTATTAATGTTCCATGAGCTGTTTTAGAAGCCTCATATCAGCTTATATTGACCTGTAGGCAATTAAAGCCTTCAAGTTCCTTTCCACATTATTAAGGCATGTCTATACCATCATATATTTGTGTAATTGATTTTTTGAACCTTAATACAGGACTTTACATTGATTCTGATTGTGATTTTGATCACTGTTAAATTTGTCCACTACTACTCTCATCTTTGTAATAAATAGTGATTAGAACACCTTCTTTGGCAGTTGCCAGAGGTCAAATCTACTGTCATGGGATGAAAATTTGCTACCCCCTTGTATATTAAAAAGGAAGGTGAGGTCAATTATGAAAGAGGATTTCTATTCCCAAAGAGGAGTTTTTAAATGGATTTGAGCAAGGATAGCATCATTGGAATAAATGTACAGCCTCTTGAGGAATAAATGGTGAGTGAATGGTGAAATACAAATTTGAAGGTGTAAATTCTAAATTAATGATGTCAATATGTAGATATACTTGGTTTATGTTCTTTGTAACTCAATATTCAGCATACGTATACATATCATGCTTAGATCGTGGGTGTACTATTTGAGTAACTATAGTCTTCGTGACACATCATATACTGCTCAATACATATGAGGTAACTAGTACTACTCCATTTTGGACTAAGAAATGTGAAGCCAATTTCTATCACTAACTAGCTAAGAGATTATGGGTAAGTTGCTCAATTACTTTCTCTCTTTGTAAGTGTATTGTGGTTTCAGTTTCTTCATCTGGGAGATAACAGGACTGGTATAAATGATCTCACAGTTTTTCCAATTCCATTCCATAGCCACAACATTAATATACCATGTTGCATACCCACAAAAACCATATCTTAAAAGATAGCTTCAGTTTTCACCAACAACAGATTTTTCCTCCTAAGATGGCTAAGGAGCAGCAAGATAGAAAAATATGAATTTCCTATCTTTCTTTCCGCTTCTGTTGGAGTTGCAGGTGCAAAATGTGGGCAGTGGAAAAGACAAAAAAGACTATAAAGGGGTATGAGATAAACTATAAACTTCTTAATTCACTAATTAGCACTTGAATAATTAAGAGTTGATGATACAGGTGCACTTTGCTATACACAATCATTGTCTTCTTGTGTAATTTGGATTTTTTTTCAAAAAGTAGGAACGATTTTAAAATGTTAAGGGAATTCCATATTTTAAACAATTCAGCAGTAAATTCTTTCATAGATTTAATGGTATTTTGGTAACTCATATTAATAGTCACAGACACAGATTTAGAGTGGGAGGAGACAGCAAAGGCCATCCATTTGAAAGATCTCATTTTAGGCCATTGAGTTGAACCCCTTTCCAATTAAGTAACTCGTCAAGGTATCAAAGCTAGTAAGTATCTGAGGTAAGATTTGAACTAAGATCTTCCTGACTCCAAGCCCAGAATTCCACTCTCTGAGCAACCCAGAGGAGGAAACTAAGGCCCTGGGAGGTTGTAATTTCCCCAGTCACCTTGATTGTAATCAGCCAAAACAAGAAAAAAATAATTACTAATTTGGGGAGAATTTTCACATTTTGGCACACTGCTATATTCCCTCCTTTTCCTTATGTATACATGCTGCTTTAGTTCTAGTAGCACATAGGCAGCTGGACAGTTAGAAAGAGATACCAAGAGACCCCTTTGATCAT
The DNA here is from genome assembly GCF_011100635.1 of Trichosurus vulpecula. Lineage (NCBI taxonomy): Eukaryota > Metazoa > Chordata > Mammalia > Diprotodontia > Phalangeridae > Trichosurus > Trichosurus vulpecula. The sequence goes on along the minus strand of NC_050576.1, from coordinate 58,540,693 downwards.
TCTTGGGTTCTGACAGACATTTCTCCAGGCTCTTGCCTCAGTTTCCACATCTGTAAAATGAAAAAGTTGTACCAGATCTATTTAAATATCTATATATCTACCTACCTATCATCTATCACATATGATTCATGTATGTCTATATACATACATATTATATATAAAATGTATTTTTATTTCTACTAACATGTATAGGAGTGTGTACATGTATATACCTCCAGATCTATTATTTCATCAGTATAGGGAACACCTGGTATGTTGAGTATTTTATCAACACATACCAACTGTAAAGTGTGGTCTTAAAGAACTACCTTAGGCATTTACAGTTCCTCTTGGTCACCAGTATGAATCCGTATCAGGACTTGAACTCAGGTCTTCTTGACTTCAAAGCTGTCCCTTTATCCATTACACCATGCTGTCTTTCTGTGTATGTGCGTATATAAACACATGTAATTTATTTATATTGAGCATCTAGGTGGTGCAGTGGATAGAGTCCCAGGTCTGGAGTCATGAAGACTCATCTTCTTGAGCTTATATCTGGCCTCAGATGTTTACTAACAGTATGACCCTGGGCAGGTCACTTAAACCTGTTTGCCTCAGTTTTCTTGTCTGCAGAATGAGCTGGAGAAGGAAACAGCAAACTGCTCCACTATCTTTGGCAAGAAAACCCCAAACAGGGTCACGAAGAGTCAGACATGATTGAAACAGCTGAACAACAACAATATGTATATATAATATGTATGGATACTTGCATACATATATACATGTAAATAAGATCATAAGAAAAGAAATTAAGAAAAATTAGCAAGTGAGTAACCACCAAAACCTAAAACTTTGGAAATGATTGGACAAGTATCTTCCTTCCATTTTTTTTCACAATTATTAATCCTACCCCAAGATCACACAGTTAATAAGTAGTAAAACCAGGCTTCAAAGCCAGGACCTTTATATTCCAATCCAGGGTTCTTTCCACTACATCATGTAGGTATTGTTTAGCAGCTTTTCTGTCTGGCCACCAGTTGTGAAAGGGACTTTTGAGATCATACAATCCATATATTCATCAACTGAGGAAAGGCTAAACAAATGATGCTATACCAATGTAATGGAATACTTTACAAGTATAGAACACACTTAATGTAATAATGCATTATTGTCAGATCAGAAAGATGAATATGAAGAATTCAAAGAAAGGTAAGAAGATTATACAATCACAGAATTTTAGAGCTGGAAGGACTTGAGCAACCCACATGCCCAAATGAAACCCCACAGAAACAGCCAAAAATAAGGGATCCAAACTCTGCCTGAAGACCTCCAATGGGGGGAAAACTTTCCAAGGCAGTCCATCCCATTCATTAATGGTTCTAATTGTCAGGAAGCTTTTTCTTGACTTCAAGTGATCTCCAGCCTAAATTATCTTCTTTTTAATTTCCACCCATTGCTTTTGATTCTGCCCTATAGAACACAACAAAGAAACCTAATTCTTGCTTAAAATAATAGCTCTGCAAATACCTGAACTCATGTTCTTCTACTCCCAACTCTCCTGCAAGGTTAAAACATTTCCATTACTTTCAACTACTCAAGCCTCTTTATCATCCTGGTTGCTCTCTTCTGGATGCACTTCAGCTTATCATTTCCCTTCCAAAAATGTGCTACCCAGAACTGAACCCATGTGCTCTGACTAGGGCTGGATCTGCCACTTACTACCTGTATGACCTTGAGCAAGTTCACTGATCCTCTTTGGGCCTTAGTTTTCTCATCTGTAAAATGAGGGGTTTGGGTTGGTTGACCTCTAAGGCCCAGACCTCTAGGTCTATGATTAATATGAAATGGGAAGGAGGGAAGGAAGAAAGCAAAGGTAATACTTGCTCTAGTCATGTCATTAAAGACAAGCACGGCAACAAACTCATGCTATGCATACAATAAAGAAGGTCAAAGATCTGGAAAACAAAGATCATGTGGGTACCATCAATAAAGTCAACATAATGCATCTTTTGGAGGGGGGTGAAGTTAACTTTGACATTATTGAAGTCATTTAGTTTATTAGTTTCCTGGCTCTGCTAATTTCACTTTGTGTCGGTTCCTATGTCTTCCCATGTCTCCCGTTCTTCCTACCATCCTTTTTTTGAATGGAGTTATATTCTATCACACTCATAAATATGTATTTAGGGGCAGCTAGGTGGCACAGTGAATAGAACACCAGCCCTGGAGTCAGAGGGACCTAAGTTGAAATCTGATCTCAGACACTTGACGCACTTACTAGCTGTGTGGCCTTGGGCAAGTTACTTAACCCCAATTGCCTTGCCTTCCCCCCTCCAAAAAATATGTGTTTATATTTAAATAAGGGCATCTTGAGACACATATTTTCATCTAAAACAATGTCTCTAGTGCTTCAATTTCAGGTACTTTGGTGTACTGAAGTGGAGAAAATATCAGTGTTGTAATTAGGTTAGAGGGATATGGTTCCCCCTCCATCGCCTGTGCCGGAACATTTAGAGAGTTCTGACAGCATTTGTACTCTTTCAGAAGCAACTGATTTGAGCACCCTAGGTAGCAAAGATAATTAGTTAAAACTACATTTTAATGCTGAGAACGCTCTCCTCCTTTATTCTGACAACTGACCTCCTTGTCTTCCTGTAAGTACTGACTAAAAATCCCATCTTTTACTGAAAGCTTTCCTAATTCCTCTTAATTCTGTGGCCTTCCTTCTGTCAATTATTTCCAGTTATCCCATATGTAGTTTGCTTTTCACATATTTGTTGGTATGTTGTCACCACCCCCCATTAGATTGTAAGTTCCTTGAGGGTAAAGGCTGTCTTTCGCCTCTTTTTGTATTGCCAGTGCTTAGCACGGTGCCTGGTAGGTAGTAGGCGCTTAATAAATGTTAATTGATTGATTAAAACCAGCTTCATCTTCAGTGGGCTCCTCCTCATTCCCCTCCCAGCTACGCTTTTGTCTTTCTGGATATCGACACCATGCCTCAGCTGCAGTCTCATCGCTGAGGCTCCATTCTCGCCTGTAGCCATCTTTCTCTGAAACATTCCTCACTCCTATCGATTCCCTTCTCTCATTGGTGAGCTCTTCCCCAGCCTCCATTTTGGAGTGAGGCCAGGTTGGCCATCCTTCATTTCCTTCCTGGCTGTGATTCAGACTGCTCCTACTTTTCCTTTTTGTGTGTTGTCTTGTACCCGTTAAAAGATAAACTTCTTGAAGTCAAAGATTGTCTTTCTTTTGTTCTTATTTGTGTCACCAGCTTAGCACAGTGCCTGGCACATAGGACATTTTTAAAAATACTTGGTCTATTCCCAAAGATGATTAGGGAAAAAGGAAAAGAACCTATATGTTCCAAAATGTTTACAGCAGTTTTCTTTGTGGTGGCAAAGAACTGGAAATTGCAGGGATGCCCATCAATTGGAGAGTGGCTGAACAAGTTGTGCTGTGGGATTGTGATGGAATACTACTGGGCTATAAGAAATGATGAGCTCGATTATTTCAGAAAAACATGGAAAGACTTGCACCAAGTAATGAAGAGTGAAACGAGCAGAACCAAGAGAACATTGTATACAGTAACAGCAATATGTTTTAAGAACAATTTTGAGTGAATACATCATTTTGTCTATTATAAACACTCAAATTTGCTATAAAGGATAGATTAAGAAAGACACTATCTGCATCCAGAGAAAGGATTGATAAATAGAAGTATGTATAGAATAATTTTACATATATGTTTATATGTATGTGTGCATATGTATGTGTATATGTGTATACATATACATATGCACACATATGTACATCCATATATACACACACATATACATACCTATTTGTGTCTAATGGTAGCCATCTCTAGGGCGGGGAAGGGGTGAGGAAGGGAAGAAATAAAAGAAAAAAAATTTACATGATAATCTTGTTGTATACTTGAAAGGAATAGCGAGTTGTTCATAGTAGATTTGCAGTTTCATGTGCAATCATCTTTTTTATTGTACTGTGTTAAGGAAATGCTTTTATTCTAATGTTTTATTCCATAAATTAAAAATAAAATAAAATACTTATTGCCTCCCCTTTCCTGCCCCAATTTGTCCCACTGCTGTAACCTTTCCAACAGTAGTAGATTTGAGGTGTTCTGTAGGGACATTTTAGGGTGTGTGTGTGTGTGTGTGTGTGTGTGTGTGTGTGTGTGTGTGTGTATACTTAGCAACAGTAAGCACTTAAATACTTACTGACTGAATACTATGAAGGCAGCTGCTAACTCTGCCTATAGCTAATGCCAGCTCTGCCCCCAGCTTTTCAATATCATTACTCTCATTGAAACCATTCCTGGCTAACTCTGCCCTGTTGGCAGATTGTGTGGCCCTGTCAGCTCAGGCCATGGTGGGTCAAGCTGCTTGAAGGGAGCTACTTAGGGCCACATAAGAGGATTCAGTGATCGGCTGATTGAGCTCTTTGGCCTGTTTCCAATGTTAAACTGAAAGTATCTTCTCAAGATAAAAACAGACTTAAAATTTTCTGCCTTTCCCATAATGCCTCTGCCTTTTTAGCAGAGGCACAGTGTCTAAGAATTAGGCATTGTCTCTGGCTCTTTGCAGTACTGAAATGTTTCCTTTAGCCTCTGTCCCAGGAGAATTGTCATGTGGAAGAGGGGATAGACTCATGTTGCTGGGCCCCCAAGGGTAGAACAGATAATAATGGGTGGAAATTATTGAGAGACAGATTCCTGCTTATATAAAGCATAAAGAAGCATTTTTGAACATTAGACCTTTCAATAATTAAATGTGTAGCCTCCTGATGAAAAGATGAAGGTTACTTCTGGGGACCCAAAGAGGAAGCCTTTTCATCCTTTGCCAAGGGTTTTTTTAAATTGCAGAATGGTATCATGGTCCAAAAATCTTGATGTCGTAAAATAAGAGGTCTGTATTATATGACATCTAAGATCCCCTCAAGTGCTAAGTATAAGGTTCTATGGATGTGTGTGTATGTGCACGTGTGTATGTGCAAGTGTGTGCGTGCGTGTGTGCATGTGTGTGTGTGCACACATGTGTGTGTCTGTATGCATGTGTATGTGTGTGCAGCCACACAGGCGTTCACCTGGGTAGGTTGCCTTTGCCCTACTTTCACAAACAGAATCCAGTGATAGAATTATCTGGTGGTTCTAAAGAGATCATTTTATTCAGATGCTGTTGATGGTTATCTCTTACTTTAGCTCAGGTACGTAGGTTTTGGAAGACTTGGCCACAGAACGATCTGAAATAATTTCTTTTGACCCTGGTGTCATCGTCATTATAACTCCACTGTGGGTGAGGAGGATTCCAGCCTGGTCTTTAATGGCTTCAAAGAGAAGGAGCCACAGTGTGGTACCAAGATCATTTACAGGATTTGGAACCAGAGGTCCTGGTCCACATCCTAGTTCTGCTCTTTACCACTTTGTGACCTGTATGTTGCTTAATTTCTTAGGGCCACAGGTTCTTCAGCTGTGAAACGAGGGGGTGAATGGAAGCTCCTTGAGGACAGAGACTCTCTTCCTTTTGAATGTGTATCCCTGAGTAAATGCCTGCTGATTGGCCACCTGATTGATCATTTTCTTTTGTTGTATAGTCATTGGAAACATATAGCAACTACAAAATCTCTAACAGTATTATAGAATGCCAGAGCAGGAAGGGAACTCAGACATGGTCTAGATCAACAGCCTCAGTTTATTGATGAGGAAAATGGGGCCCCAAAGGGTAAAGCAATGTGGCCAAAGATTCACAGCTAGTGAAAGGCAGAGGTGGCATTGGAGCCCAGCTTCCAGAATCAGATAATTTAAGAGTTGGAAGGGACCTAGTTGCTGTCTTATTCAACTTACTTCAGAAAATGGATCTCTTTCATAACACACTGATCACCAGGTGATCATTCAGCCTTTGCCTGAATACCTCCAAAGATGGTGAATTGAGTCCACTTTTTTGGGTGCTCCACGTGTTTGAACGTGCTCAATGACATGCAACAGCCATCTTTACAAAAAGGAGAATCAGGTGATACAAAAGAAGGGTAATCATTTTCCCTCATAGTGGAAGTGACATCAAGAAAGAATTGAATTCTTTTTAAGTGATCACTGTCAGCCTAGATAGGATATAGGTTGTAGCTATGGGGAAAACCCCAATAAACAACAGTTATACAGGAAAAAGCAAAAATCATAGAACAAAGACTGTGGGGACCGGAGATCAGTTCTTTTTAGAAGCATTTTTGAAAGGAATTTTCGTAAACATATGTGACTCACTTAAAATTAACAACCCTGTCATACGAGATCCAATCTCAAAAACCAGAAAAATTGGGAGTGTTTATTTGTAATAAAGGATGATTTACTTGGAGGTTATTTTAAATAATAAGCTCATTTAGATAACAAGGTGCATTGTATATATGTATTGATTAGAAAAAACAAACCTCAAATCTTTTCTGCGATTTATAGCACCTTAAGACTGGAAGAGGTCTTAGGGATCATCAAATGAGATGATGTATTTAAAGCATGTTGTAAACTTAAAAGCACAATATAAAATCACATTTAGTCCAAATCCATCAATTTATTCATAAGGAAACTGAGGCTGAGATGAAATGATGTGTCCAAGGTCACATAGCAAGGATGGTGTAGTTAGAAATACAGTTTTAGTCTTCTGTTTTTCAGTCTCAGGATACAGCTATTGTGTAAGTTGTGAATCAAGGCAAGACATACAAGTGTGAAACCTTTAACTATTCCAGACCTTACAGGCTCAGTGGTGTTTGGAGGTGTTTCAGACAGAAAGAGCTGTCCAAATTCTTATTTTATTTTTGCAGAGGGATTAGGGCAGATCATGAATCCCTTGAGATATTGTAGATGACCCTTGACCTTCACTCTTTTGACCCTCAGTTTTCTTATCTATAAAATGAGAAGATTGAACTCACTGTAAAACACCTTTCTATTCTAGCCATCTAAGATTTGTTTTGCAGACAAAGAAACTGAGGCCCAAAGGGAGCTCACAGTTTTATGCTCACGTACTAGAATGGGAAAGGTTCTTGAAGGTCATTTAATCCAACCCTTTTCTTTTACAGATGAGAAAATTGAGACCCAGGGAGAAGCAAATTGTCCTATCTCCTAAATACCAACTCAGTGTGACCCATGAATTGTACTTTATTGATACATTCTGATACTGTTATGATGAAGTCTGGCCAGGAGGGAGCTGTCATGCTAATTCCATTCCATTACAGCTTGAACCACCTCACTCCATGTTATAACCATGGAAGTTGCTGTCCCTGTACCATGGGTGCTGATAGGAATCGCAGAAGATGCTTCACCATGCAGGTAGCACAGCATAGCGTTGGGCCTGCAGTCAGAGGGACCTGAGTTCAATTCCAGTCTTAGAAACTTACTAGCTGGGTGACCCTGGGCAAGTCACTTAGCCCTGTTTGCCTCAGTTTTCTTACCTGTAAAATGAGCTGGAGAAGGAAATGGCAAACTTTGGTATCTTTGCCAAGAAGACCCCAAAAGGGGTCAGAAAGCATCAGAAATGATTGAATGACTAAACAATTCTGAACATCAGGTCTTGAAAAACTCAGTTTCAAGAATATTTAAGAGAGCATCTCTGGTACTCTTTTTTTAAAGACATGGTTTATTCTTCTGACTAGGAGTAGTAGACCAGTAGGATAGTACTTGAGGACAGGGCATTTTTGGTTTTGTCGTTGTGAATTCTATGCTTATTGAATGGAAATTACAATGCAGAGTGCTCCTTAAAAAAACTAGATGGCTCAATCTTTTTAGAAATATGTGCTTGTAGCTTTAAGAAAGCTCTCTGTCTTCCCTTCCCCTTCCCCACCCCCATCTTCAACATTATATGTGGGGGAAGGGGTGTGTGTGTGTGTGTGTGTGTGTGTGTGTGTGTGTGTGTGTGTGTAAGGAAATGTTGAATCAGGATAGGAAGTCTGATGTGCACACCCCTGTTCCTGTGGAAAAAGAGTCCAAGAACTCTTAGCCTTGTCTAGAGTTACAAGCCAATAATTGAAGAAGAAAATGGCAGGGATGGTGATCTCTACTTGTCCATTCCTTCTGTCTCTGTTGCTTTTTTCGTTTCCCTCTCTCTTAGCTTCTGTTCCCCACACCCCCTCCTCTTTCTCTGTTCCTGTCTGCAGGCTTTTTATTCTCATCAAAGCCAGAGAATCCTCTTCTCAGGTTCATGTAATGCCCGTTGCCATGGTACCCGGGAACCTGGCATTATTAAGACAATCTCTTTATTAGTAAGCTCTCACATCCCAGTGAGCCAGACTCCTCTTATCCCATTTGACAAGACGAGGAACCTGAGGTTCAGAGAGGCTTACTGATTTGACTGGTGGTCCTTGAAGGAAAGGCCTAGCAGAGTCCAGGCTTTCTGCCCTCTTTTCATCCTACATATGACTGCCAGACTAATCTTTCATTTGCATTGATACCATCACACCACTCTTCTGCTCTAAATTTTCTGATGAATTCCTAATGCTTACCAAATGAATAATGCCCAGATAGGGAGTATGGTTTGGTATAGTAAAGGGAGTCTTGTCCTTGGAGTCTAGATGACTTGAATTCAAATACCATCTTTGATACATGCTACCTGCCTCATTAGCATCCTCATTAGCAAAATGAAGGGCCAAGGCTTGATGGTCTCTGAAGTCCTTTATAGCTCTTAGCATATAATTCTCTTAACCTTAGTCTGGCCTTATGGCCCTTTGCAATTTGGCATCATCATACCTTTCTAGTATCACTTCATCTTCCTTTCCCTTGTGTACTCTAAGCTTCTGCTAAACTGAACTATCAGAGGTAGCTGGGTGGTGCAGTGGATAGGTGCTCTGGAGTCAGGAGGACTTGAGTTCAAATCCAGCCTCAGATACTTACTAGCTCTGTGACCCTGGGCAAGTCACTTAACTCGATTGCCTCCAAAAAAACCCAAACTCAACGATTGGGTCTTTGCTCTACCTTTCCAACTCTCTCACACAAATATGCATACACATACACACATGCACATTACACTAAAACATCTCATTCTTTTCATCTCCACCTTCACATACAAATACAACTTAGTGTCCTAAGCCTAGGCTACTTTCTCTTCCATCTTTATCTAGTGAAATCCTTCAGCATCCAAACCAAATATCATCACTTCCGTGAAACCTTCCATGTTAGCTCACTTGGAAAATTACATTTCCTGGTTACTATTATTTCATAATACTCTCCTGCCCACATTCTATTTTCTACCAGAACTGCGTACTTGTCCTTCCTTTTATATATGAACCTGCATTTGTGCTTTTGCTCACGCTTCCTCATCTCTGCTCCCCCTTGGACTCCCTCGTTGTGGTCTCCAAATTTCAGCACACATCACTTCCTGCACAAATCTTTCCTATTCTTCCAGTTGTTAGTTTTCTCCATCCTTTATTTGCTGGTTCAATTTGACCTTCAGATCATTATAATTACCATCCAATTTTTCTCATCTACTTTGATGGGGCTCACCTAGACAGGGCACCTGGACAAGTTGTTTATTTGCTATTACTGTTTTATATTAATGTCATATAGATTATGGCACAGGTGGATAAAACATTTTTTGAATGGAACTATCAGGATGGAAGCTCTTACTGAAAGTATCTTTGATAGTAGTCAGGACAATAAGGATGATATGAACCTCACCCTGTTTGCATGTAATTTTTATTTCCTCTGCTAGGTCTCTACATTTTGAAGCTTTTAGTTCCCTGTAGCTTTGAGTTTATGAGTATATGGGATGGTGACACCTATTAAAATGTTCCTATATTTTAATGACCAAACCAAGGTTCGGACTGTGATAATGGTCTAGTTTCAGTACAATTTATTGCTTTAGTTCTTTGGATATCTTGGGGTCTGTATTTGCGATATGGGGATTTGTCATTTGTCAGTCCATGAAAAATAGCAAGCTTCTGATTTTAGCCTCTGGATCATGTCTTGCCTTAAATTTTTATAGCCTTTGTGGATGTAGTACGTAATTTCTACTTTTTTTTATCTAGTGTAAATTCTGGAGTTCTCTCTGTCTCTCTGTCTCTCTCTCTTTCTGTCTCTCTCTCTGTCTCTCTCTCTCTCTCTCTCCTTCCCTCCCTCCTCTCTCTCACACATTTCTCTCTCTCTCTCTCTCTCTCTCTCTCTCTCTCTCTCTCTCTCTCTCTCTCTCTCTCTCTCTCCTTGCACTAGAAGGTCCCATCATCTTAGCATAAGTGTTTATTTTTCCTTTTCGGGTACTAAGTGAAACCCTGATGGCTTGGGGAGAATTCCTCTAGTACTATTGCTCGTGAGCCTTCAATACTGTCCTACCCCATTTATTATTATTATTATTATTATTATTATTTTTATAGGAGGATAATATCACTCACAATGATCTATTTCCATAAATTCTGTGAAAATTTTTTTCTAGCCCCTAGGTTTAGTTTGCTAATAGTAAACAGTATAGAGAGAAATATCTTAATTTGTTCAGTGTCAGGGATGTCACGGGGAAACAATCTTGCATTTTAATTTTTTTGTATTTAAAATTCTAACCACTTTATTTGTATCTTCAGTGTTTTGTTGAATACCACATCTGATTTAGCATCTTCTATATGGGGTGATGCCCAGCTTAAAAGATGTTTATAATTTCTTCCCTTCCATTGTCTACTCCCACTCCAAATTGAGCAATGACAGAAAAAATCCAAACCCATAACCTCACAGCAAACACATAGCACAGGAAAACAAATTCCCACATTGGCCACGTCCAAAAATATGTGTCTGGATTTTAAGCCCATCACTTATCTGTCAGGAAGTAGGTGGCGTGACTCAGCCTCCATCCTCTGAACTCAAAGTTTATCATTGCATTACAAAGACTTCTAAAGTTTTTCAAGGTTGTTTTTAAATCTATTATGTTGTTATCATTGTGTAAATTGGTTCTAGTCACTTCACTCTGTTCACTTCAGATCACAGAGGTCTATACAGTTTCCTCTGAAAACCCGTGTAAGACAATCACAAGGAGCAGAGAGGAGAGAACCTTTGTCTCCACCATGCCTCTTTGACCAGAGCATGACCTTGTGAACCTCAAAGGCCAGAACATTTTGGTCTTCCCATAGATGTCCTAGTTATGTTCTCAGAATACCAATGGCTGAATGAACAACTACTAGAATTCTGAGACAAAGATGAGCTAGACTCATTAGGGAACGGCAACTTCACAATTCTACAAAGAGCCCAACAGAAAGCTAAATACACCTCATGAAAACTTCTTGAGTACAGTACAAGGGAATTGTAAAGGACATATGGCAAAGGGTTAACTCACAAGCCTCATTAGTGGGGTGTGGATAACCAATTGATTCAATTGATCACCATGCTTACACTTGCATAATTTACATATTGTTAATTTTTATTACTAGTTCTACCAAAAACTAGGAGTAGTGAATCAATAAATTGCCTGGGTATAATAATTAAATTTAAATTCTTACTTATAGTCCTGATAACAGCTATCGTGACTGAATCATTTGTGGTGTCATTGAGAGAGGATACTCTATGTCCTCATTGTAACTGGACGTATAATAGACATTCATTAAATCCTTGGTGACTTGAATAGAATTATTTTCTTCTTTCTTCTTTTACTTTAGTAAGGTGTGTTCCCTAAAGGCTATTATCACCTGTCCATGTGATAATGGGGAATGCTTTTTATGGCAAAGTAGTGTTCTCCCTTCAGCCCACATTCCTTTTTGCCCTGAGGGCCACTCTGGCCATAGCATCAGTATCTCTGTTCACACATCTGACACTGTCTTGATTGGCCTATAGAAGCAAAAGCCAAAGGTAACTACGGCCTTCACGTCTAATCAGCTGACTGACCATGTCTTGGAGAGGGTGGGCAGAATAGGTAGTTACAAGTTATAACGGAAGGGGCACTAGAAAGTTCCCCCTTTATTCTATAATGATATAGAATCTCAGGAGAGAAGATTATTTCAAAATTCGTCTAGTTCAAACCATAACTAATCATGGGTCTTTTCTGATGTTGTTGTTTGTCCTTTGTTTTCTTGAAGAGGACCATGACATCAGGGAGGTGATGCCATGACATGCAAGTGAATTGGATTTAAGCGAGGGAGGGCTGTGCAAAGTCACCAGCCTCATTTTCTCCTCCAGAGCCATCTGGGACAAGTGGTGAGATATAGATCAGCATGACTGGAGATGACCCTGCATGCAGTGTGAGACTTTGGCCTTTTAAGCTAAGGTCTTTTCCAGGTCTCAGTCTGAAGCAATGCTCATTCAGTGATTAAGGCTAGGTAGAAATGAGGCAGAGAATGGCCTCTTTACCTAGTCAAAAAAATCAATCTGGAAGGGAAAGACCCTAAGGGTTTCTGGCCAAAACAGAAACAATCTCTGATAAATGAGAATCTAATCTCCTTTTATAGTCCTAGACAAAGGGAGCACCCACTATCATGTGGTAGTCGGGTTGTGCAGAACCTGGAGTCAGGAACACCTGAGTTCAAATTCTGCCACCAAAGCTTACTAACTGTGGGATCATGGGCAAATCACAACTTCTTAGCCTCAGTTTCCTAATCTGAAAGTGGGGATGATAATATCACCTGCCCTACAATGTTTTGATGAAGCTCTAATGAGCTAATGTATATAAAGTGCTTTGCAAACCTTAAAGTATTATTGTTATCATTATTCATTATTTTCACAGGCTAGTGAAATTAATCTATTAGAGATTCTTTGCTTTGAATTTAAAGAGCACATTTAAACAGGACTCTTAGGGAGTAAATGCGCCATCCAAAGGGTAACCCATTAAGCTGATGATTACTCATTTACACCTTTATTGTTGATGTTGTCGTTCAGGCACCTACAACTCTTTGGAGTTGTATGGACCATAGAACACCAATGCTATCCATGGGAGGTTTTCTTGGCAAAGATACTGGAGTGGTTTGCCATTTTCTTCTCTAGTGGATTAAGGCAAACAGAGGTTAAGTGACTTGTCCAGGGTCACACAGCTAGTAAGTGTCTGAGGTCAAATTCGAACTCAAGTCTTCTTGACTCCAGGCCCAGCGCTCTAACCACTAAAGCCATCTATCTGCCTCTTTTACACCATATCACGTGGGAAGTTCAACAAATATTCATTAATTGATTTGACTCAATGTGCGATCCCTTTGCTTAGGCTGTTTACGTGGGCCACCTTCATTTGTCAGCTTATCTTCTATGACAGTGATTTCTAGCCTTTTGGAGTATGAAGATCCCTTTTTAAATGTCAAGAAATTGATGAATTCCAATTATATAATAACACCTCTTAGTTAACCTATGAGGCGGCATGATGTAATGGACAAAGCCCTGAACTTCATGTCAGGAAGACCCGAGTGCCTCAGATATTTCCTAGCTCTGTGATCCTGGGCAAGTCATTTAACTAACTCTTTGAATGTCAGTTTCCTAATTACAGGTGAAATGCACCTGGAATAACATTACCTCTTTCACAATACTGTTTTGAGCTCAAATGAGAGAATGTATACAAGGTATCATATGAACTTTAAAGAACTACAAAATGCAATATATTATTGTGAAAGTTTGAGAAAATACAAACCGGAAAGTGAATATGAATTTTGTAATGATTTAAAATAAATTAATATTTTATTAATCACAATAGCATCTACATAATTGAAACAAATTAATAAATGCATCAGGGCAGGCACATTTTGTTCCGTTTACAGGAGCTGTTTGCATTTTTATCACATTAAGTCATATTGCATATTTTATTAGAACTAAATAAAGATAAGTGTGTCAATTCTTGGGGGAATATATGGAATTCTGAATCTCTTTTCTGTAATGTTGCAGCTTCCCAGGGGTAAACAGCCTACATGTTGAGAACCACTGCTCTGTGACAAGTGACTGATAGCATGTCACCAAAGGAATGGGAGTTCTGATGGTGAAGGAGAGAGGAGTAATATTGGAGAGTGAGACATTTCTCAGATAGGATTGGTCTACATGGGGTGCTGCAATGAAGAAGGAAAGTGGCGGGGTGGGGGGAATACCTTTGGGACTTCTAATTTTCCCTAATGTTTTCAGACATAATAGGATAAGAACACATAGGGATAGGACCTGTGATTTCACTAGTAGACACAGAGAACTACGAGGTGAGGAAATTCCATCTGCCAATTCAGGTCAGCACTTCCAATCTATAGTCTTAAAGGTGCCTAGAATGCTGGGAGGTTTAGTGACTTGCCTAAATTCATAGAGCTAGTATGTGGCAGAGGTGACATTTGAACTCAGATATTTCTGGTTTTGAGGACAGCTCTTACCCTCTTCCATTCTCATAATACAATGTAATATATAATAAAGTGTGCTATGAAATTTGTAACAAGAATCCATTTCTATACTATTTTATGTTTGCAAAAGAGATTTTACATACATTTCCCCATTTGATTCTGATGACAAGCCTTGTACATGGTGTATGAAATAATGAGAATACTACATGTGTTACCTCTTTAGACTGTATAATATCTTTGTGAGAAAAGCTCTATTGGTATAATGATGATAGCTAGCGTTTATAGTGCTTTAAGGCTTACAAAACACTTTACAAATATTTTGTTATTTGATCCTCACACAACAGTGGATGAAACTGAGGTTGATAAAGATGAAGGTAACTTGACAAGGTTATACAGCTGATAATTATTCGAGACAAAATTTGAACTTAGTATTTTCTGACTCCAGGTCTAGTGTCCTATCTGCTGCACCCCTTAGTAATCTCTTTCAAAAATTAGAAAACTGAGGTTCAGCAATATTAAGTGACTTGTTCATAGTCACACAGTTCATTAGCAACTGAAACAAGATTTGAACCCAGGATTTCCTGAATCCAAGCTCAGCACTCTAGTTACTATGCCATGAAAATATAGGTTGTGTGTGTTTGCTATTGTTATTAGCTTTTAGAGGTCACCAATCTGAAATGCATGGCCATATGAAGTTTCTCCCCAGATGCATCATCCAAGGATAAAAATTCTCCCAATAAGGTTGGCTACCGGGTTTCCATTTCCATTGAGTTAGGGTAGCTGAGAAAAAAATAACCAGGTCATTGGAAAAGAGGCTAAGACTGGAGTATCAGGGCAACCCAAACAGAACTGGATCAAGGCAAGAAATAGAAAAAGGATAGTAATAATAGCCAGTGTGTATATAGTATGTACTATGTGCTAGGCACTATAGCAAACACTTTATAATTATTATCTCATTTAATTCTCACAACAAACCTGGGAGGTAGGTGCTATTATCATCCACTTTTTATAGTTGAGGAAACTGAGGCAAAGCAAGATTAAGTGACTTATTTAGAGTCTCACAGATAGTAAATGTCTGAAGCCAGATTTTAAAAAAAATTATATTTTATTTTTTTCCAATTACGTGTAAAAACAATTTTAAACATTCATTTAAAAAATGTTGAGTTCCAAATTCTTTCTTTCCCTACATCCCTTCCCTACTTCTTCCTTGTGAAGGCATGCAATTTGATGTAGATTATACATGTGTAGTCATGCAGAATATATTTCCTTATTAGCTATAATGTGAAAGAATACACAGACAAAAAAACTCCAAGAAAAATAAAGTAAAAAAATGTATGCTTTGATTGCATTCAAACTCCATCAGTTCTTTCTCTAGAGGTGGACAGCATTTTTCGTCATGAGTCCTTTGAAATTGTCTTGGATCTTTGTATTGCTGAGAATAGATGAGTCCTTAATAGTCCATAGTCCTTAATAGTCCTTAATATTGCTGTTACTGTGTACAATGTTCTCCTGGTTCTACTCATTTTACTTCACATCAGTTCGTGTAAGACTTTACAGGTTTTTCTGAGAGTATCCTGCTCATCATTTCTTTTAGCACAATAATATTCCATCACAATCACATACCACAACTTGTTTAGCCATTCATCAATTGATGGGCATCCCCTTAAATGTCAATTATTTGCCACCACAAAAAGAGCTGCTTTAAATATTTTTGTACATATAGGTCCCTTTCCTTTGCTTTTGATATGTTTGGGATACAGAACTAGTAGCACTAGGAATTTTATAGCTTTTTAGGCATAGTTCCAAATTGCTCTCCAAAACAGTTGGATCAGTTCACAACTACACTAAAAATGCATTAATGTCTCAATTTTCCCACATCCCCTCCAACATTTGTCATTTTCCTTTGGTCGTGTTAGACAATCTGATAGGTGTGGGGCTGTGGACCAGAGTTGTTCTAATTTGTATTTCTCTAATAGCTAATGATTTAGAGCATTTTTCATATGATTGTAGATAGCTTTGATTTCTTCACCTGAAAACTTTCTGTTCATATCCTTTGGCCATTTATCAATTGAAGAATGACTCATGTTCTTACAAAGTTTTCTATATATTTGAAAAATGAGGCCTTTGTCAGAGAAATCTGATGCAAAAAATTTCCTCTATTTTTTGCTTTCCTTTTCATCTTGACTACATTGGTTTTGTTCGTGTAAAACCTTGTTAATTTAATGTAATCAAAATTATCCATTTTAAATTCTATAGTGTTTTCTATTTCTTCTTTTGTCACAACTTCTTCCCTCATCCATAGATCTGGCAAGTAAACTATTCCACATTCCCCTTATTTGCTTATGATATCACTCTTGATGTCTAAATCATGTACCCATTTTGATCTTATCTTGTTATACTATACCCAGTTTCCGTCAGACTACTTTTAAGTTTTCCCAGCAATTTTTGTCAGATACTGAGTTTTTGTTCTAACAGCTTGGATCATATCAAACACTAGATTTCTATAGTCATTTACTACCACGTATTATGAACCTAGTCTATTCTACTTATCCATCACTCCATTTCTTAGCCAATACAATATTGTTTTGATGCTTACAATTTTGTAATACAGTTCAGTATCTGGTACTGCTAGGCCACCTTCCTTTACATTGTTTCATTAATTTTCTTGATATTCTTGTTCTTTTGTTCTTCCAGATGAATTTTGTTTTGTCTTGTTCTAGCTCAATAAAATAATTTTTTAGTAGTTTGATTGGTATGGAACTGAATAAGTAAATTAATTTAAGTAGAATTATCATTTTTATTATATTGGTTTGGCTTACACATGGGCGATTAATATTTCCCCTGTTACTTAGATCTGACTTATTTGTGTGAAAAGTGTTTTGCAATTGTGTTCTTGTAGAGCTCCTAAGTATTTTATATTGTCTACAGTTATTTTAAATGGAATTTCTCTTTCTACCTCTTCCTACTGAACTTTGTTGCTAGTATAGAAATACTGATGATTTATATTGTTTTATTTTATAGCTTGAAATTTGCTGAAATTGTTAATTATTTCAACTATTTTAGTTGATTTTCTAGGATTCTGTAAGTATACCATAATATCATTTGCAAAGAATGTTAGTTTTGTTTCCTCATTGTCCATCCTAATTCCTTCAATTTCTTTTTCTTCTCTTACTGCTCTAGTAGCATTTCTAATGCAACATTGAAAAATAGTGGTGATAATGGATATCCTTGCTTCACCCCTGATCTTACTAGAAAGACTTCTAGCTTAAACCCATTACAGAAAATACTTGCTGGTGGTTTTAGGTAGATGCTACTCATCATTTTAATGAAAACTCCATTTATCCCTATTCTTTCTAGTGCTTTTAATAGGAATGAGTGTCATATTTTGTCAAAAGATTTTTCTGCATCTATTGAGATAATCATATGATTTTTCTTGGCTTTCTTACTGATATGGTCAATTATGCTGATAGTTTTTCTAATATTGAACTAGCCCTGTATTCCTGGCGTAAATCCCACCCAGTCATAGTATATGATCTTATTGCTGTATCAGTATATGCTGCTTTAATTAGTGCATTAATAGTATATATTGCCATAATCTTCTTGCTAATATTTTATTTAAAAATTTTTTATCAATATTCATTAGGGAAATTGGTCTATAGTTTTCTTTCCCTGTTTCTGCTCTTCCTGGTGTTCCTATAAGTACCATATTTGTGTCATAAAAGGAATTTGGTAGAACTCCTTTGCCTATTTTTTTTTTACAAATAGTTTATATAGTATTGAAGTTAATGGTTCTTTAAATGTTAGGTATAATTCAGTTGTGAATCTGTCTGTTCCTGGGGATTTTTTCTTAGGGAGCTCATTTATGGCTTGTTCAATTTTTTTTTTGCTAAAGTAGGTTTATTTAAACAGTCAGTTTTCTCTTCTGTTAAGCTGGATAATTTACATTTTTGTAAATATTCATCAATTTTGCTTAGATTGTTAGATTTATTGGCATATAATTAGGCAAAATAACACCTAATACTTGATTTATCTATTTTTTTTTCTTTTTCTTATAAAACCAGATACTAGTTTTATTAGTTCAATGGTTTTCTTACTTTTATTATTATTAATTTCTCCTTTGATTTTCAGGATTTTTCAATTTGGTGTTTAATTGGAATTTAAAATTTTGGGTTTTTTTTTTGATTGCATGCCAAATTCAGTGATCTGCTCTTTCTCTTTTTTATTTATATGAGCCTTTAGAGATATAAAATTTCTCCTAAGTACTGCTTTGGCTACATCCCATAAATTTTGGTATATTGTCTCGTTGTTTCTTGCTAATGAAATTATTGATTGTTTCTATGATTTGTTCTTTGAACCACTCATTCTTCAAGATTAAATTATTTAGTTTCCAATTAATTTTCATCTATGTTTCTAAGTCCTTTATTGAATGTAATTTTTATTGCATTATGATCTGAAAAGGATGCTTTTAATATTTCTGTTTTTCTACATTTGGACGTGAGGTTTTTATGCCATAATACATTTAATTTTTGTGTCAAGTTTTTATGCCATAATACATTTAATTTTTGTACCAAGTACCATTGATAAAATGGTATATCATTTTCTCTTCCCATTTATTTTTCTCCAGAGGTCTATCATATCTAACTTTTCTAAAACTCTATTAATCTCCTTTTTTGGGTTAGATTTATCTAGTCCTGAGAGGGGAAGTTGAGGTTCACCACTAGTATAATTTTACTATTTCCTCCTGTAATTAATTTAACTCTTCCTTTAAGAATTTGGATACTAGGCCATTTCATGCATGTATGTTTAGTGTTAATATTACTTCATTGCCTATGGTACATTTTAGCAAAATATAGTTTCCTTTCTTATCTCTTTTAATTAGATATATTTTTGCTTTTGCTTTGTCTGAGACCATGATTGCTACCCTTGCTTTTTTAAATGTCAGCTGAAGCATAATAGATTCTACTCCAGCCCCTTATCTTTACTCTCTGGGTATCTTTCTGCTTCAAGTGTATCTCTTGTACACAATATACTGTTGTATCCTGGTTTTTAATCCACTGTGCTACACGCTTCCATTTTATGGGTGAGTTCATCCCATTTACATTCACAGTTATGATTATTAATAGTGTATTTACTTCTATCCTATTTTCCCTTGTTTATCCTTTTCTCTATCTCTTCTTTCACTCTGTCCCTTCTCAAAAGTCTCTTTTGCTTTTGACTGCTGCCTCCCCCAATTCACTCTTCTTTCTAATTTCTATCTTCTATATCTATCCATATCTTCCCTAATCCTCTTCTCCTTGTAATTCCATGTAGGGTAGGATAGATTTTTATACCCATCTCAGTGTGCATGTTATTCCTTCTTTGAGACAATTCTGATGAGAATAAGGTTCATTGACTGTCACTCCCATTTTCTCTTCCAGTGTAAAAGCTCCTCCTTTCATGCTTCTTTTATGTGAGATAATTTATACCATTTTATCCCTCCTTCCCTTCTCTCAGTGCATCCCTTTTTCTTATCCCTTCATGTTTTTTGAGATCATCTCAACATAACTGACTTGTACCTGTGCCCTTTGTCTATGTATACTTCTTTTAACTTCTCTAATAATGATAAAATTCTTAGGAGTGACAAGTATCATCTGCCCATATACTCCCTGGTTTCTCTTTCATGTTTACATTTTTATGCTTCTCTTAAATCTTGTATTTGAAAGTCAAATTTTCTATTCAGCTCTGGTCTTTTCATCAGGATTGCTTGAAAGTCCTCTATTTCATTAAATGTCATTTCTCCCCTTAAAGAATTATACTCAGTTTCACTGGGTAGTTTCTTTTTGGTTTTCATCCTAGTTCCTTTCCCTTCTGGGATATCACATTCAGTTTCCTCATCTGTAAAATGAGCTAGAAAAAGGAAATGGCAAGCCATTCCAATATCTTTGCCAAGAAAACCCCAAATAGGGTCACATAGAGCTGGACTAAACAACAATATTTGACTAAATTGACTAATTGACTAAACAACAACAACAAAAGTATAAAAGACTAAGTAGGAATAGATACAGAACCTGCAATTTAATTGGAATAGGAAACTTTCAGATGAGAAGATTCCTTCTACTCATGCAAGTTGTCATTTTCTCTGCAACTTAGAGTCTAAGAGAGAGTTGCCTAGAACACTAATAGATTAAGTGACTTTCCCAGGGTCACATAGCCAGTAAGTGTCTGGGACATGAACTCAGATCTTTCTAGCTGCATGCCTCTCTATTCTACCATTCTACCTCAAGACAGTAAATAGTTGGCTCTAAATTCATTGGTTCAGAAAATAAGTAGCCTTTAGAGGAGAGGTGATGTAACTAGCTTGATAGTCAAGAGACTTCCAGCATTTTAACCCCAGCTCTGGCATTAACTCACTGACTTTGGGATGGTAGAGTTGAGAGCTGGAGAAGAGAGTTCCCATTGACCCCCCCCAAGGTATTTACTGTCTTCACCACTTAGGTGGCATTAACTATGTGCTAAGTTTCATTACTATTTATCATTCTATGTGTATCTCTTCTCCATCAGTACGCTGGCTGTTCATGGTGATAAAGCATCCAGTGTTAAGAATAGTCATGTGTTATGAGGTAGTGAGTAGTACATGAAGAACCAGGAATAGAGATAACCTAAGGTCAACATCTGAGGCTGAGGGTCAAAGGGTTTGTAGCATCAACAGTGAATAACCAGTTCTAGAGGTGGGTCCTGTAGGCTGAGGAATCAGTAGATAGGGGCAGAAGATAGGTTGAGAGACATGGGGCAAACTGAGGTCAGGAAAGCCAAGGAAAACCAAATCAAGCCAAGAGATTGATTGGGCTCTGATGCAAGATCATGTGTCCGCCAGGTAGCTAGGTGTTACAATGGAACAAGCACTAGACTTGAAGTTAGGAAGGACATGAGTTCAAATCTTGCACTGGACACTTACTAGCTATGTGACTCTAAGCAAGTCATTTAGCCTCTATTTTCACCAGTTTCTTCAAATGGGGATAATAACAGCACCTACCACCTAGGGTTACTGTGAGGATAAAATGAGATATTTGTAAAGCACTTTGAAAACATTAACGGATTATATAAATGTGACTATTATTAATAGTACCCAGCCAGTATGTATCAGAAGTAGCAATTGAACCCAGGCCTTCATGGTTCTTAGGCAATTTCTCTATCCACTATAGCACTACTGCTTTACATTTTGTGCAAACAGGAGATTTAAACATTATTTATTTATTTTTAACATTTTAAATTTTTTTGAATTCTAAGTTTTCCTGCTCCCTCCAACTCCAATCCAACCCACTGAGGAGGTAAGCAATATGATATCAAATATACATGTGAAGTCATGCAAAACATATTTCCATATTAGCCATGTTGCAAAAAAGCAAGAAAAACAAAGTGAAAAACTTATACTTAAATTTGCCCTTATTTCATTAGTTCTTTCTCTTTGGAGGTGGACAGCGTTTTCATCATGAATCCTTCAGAATTATTTTGGATCTTTGTATTGAGCAGAGCAGTTAAGTCTTTCACATTTGATCATCACTACAGTATTGCTGTTACCGTGTACAACATACCACTAATTCTGCTCACTTCATTCTGCATCAATTCATATAGGTCTTCCTGTGGTTTTTTGAGAGCATCCTGTTTGTCACTTCTTAAAGCACAGTAGTATTCATCACAATCATATACCACACCTTGTTCAGCCATCCACCAACTGCTGAGTATCTCCTCAAATTTCAAATCTTTGCCCTCATAAAAAGAGTTGCTATAAATATTTTTGTACATATAAGTCCTTTTCCTTTTCCTTTGATCTCTTTTGGATTCAGACCTAGTAGTGGTATACTTGGCTCAAAAGGTATGCGCAGATATATAGCATTTTGAGCATAGTTCCAAATTGTTCTCCAGAATGGTTGAACTGGCTCACAACTCCACCATCAGTACATAAGGGCACCGATTTTTCCAAGTCCCATCTATTTGTGACTTTCCTTTTGTCTTATCAGGCTACCTGATAGGTATGAAGTGGTAATTTAGAGTTGTTTTAATTTGCATTTCTCTCATCAATAGCGATTTAGAGTATTTTTTTTTCATGCAACTATAGACAGCTTTGATTTCTTCTTCTGGAAACTGCCTGTTCATATCTTTTGATCACTTATCAGTTGGGGAATAGCTCTTATTTTTTATAAATTTGATTTAGTTCCTCACATATTTGAGAAATGAGGCCCTTATCAGAGAAACTTTCCATAACATTTTTATATTACTTCATTGTCTGTGATACCTTTTAGAAAAAAAAATTGTTTCCCTGATTATTTCTTTTAATTAGGTCTATTTTTGCTTTTGCTTTGTCTAATATTATGATTGCTACCCCTGCCTTTTTTTTTTACTTCAGCTAAAGCATAATAGATTCTGCTCCAGCCCCTTATTTTAACTTTTTCAGTGTGTGTTTTTCTGTTTTAAGTATATCTCTTGTATACAATATATACGTGGATTCTGGCTTATAATCCATTCTACTATCCACTCCTGTTTTATAGGTGAGTTCATCCAATCCACATTCACAGCTATGAATGATTACTAATTGTATATTTCCCTCCATTCTATTTTCTTTTGTTTTTCCTTCTCTCTCTTTTTACTCTGTCTCCCTCAAAAGTTAGTTTTGCTCCTGACCACTGCCTCCTTTAAGGCACTCTCCATTTTATCACTCTTCTTCTTCTCTTATCCCCTTTTGGATAAGATAGATTTCTATACCCAACTGTACGTGTGTGTGTGTGTGTGTGTGTGTGTGTGTGTGTGTATGTGTGTGTATTCTTTCCTCTTTGAACCAATTCTGATGAGAGTGAGGTTCAACCATTGCCTGCCCCTCCCCCCACCATCTTCCCTTCCACTGTAAAAACTCTTCCTTTGCTCATCTTTTATGTGAGATAATTTTCCCCATACTTCCTTTCCCTTCTTTTTCCCCCAGTGCATCCCTCTTTCTTACCCCACGGTTTTTTTTTAGATCGGGCCAATGCAGTTGACTCATACCTGTGCCCTTTGTCTATGTACACTCCTTCTAAGTGCCATAATAATTATAAAATTCTCAGGACTTACATGCATCATGTTCCCATACAGTAATATAAACAGTTTAACCTTATTGAGTCCCTTCTGATTTCTCTTTCATGTTTACCTTTTTATGCTTCTCTTGTATCCTGTATTTGAATGTTAAAGTTTCTATTTTGCTCTGGTCTTTTCTCCAGGAGTGCTTGAAAGTTCTTTATTTCATTAAATATACATTTCCCCCCTGAAGGATTATACTCAGTTTTGCTGGATGGGTTCTTCTTGGTTGTAATCCTATCTCCTTTGCCTTCAGGAATATCACATTCCAAGCCCTTTGCTGCTAAATCTTGTGTGATCCTGACTGTGGCTCCATGATATTTGAATTTTTTCCTCCTGTTTGCAATGTTTTCTCCTTGTCCTGGGATCTCTGGAATTTGGATATATTATTCCTGTAGTTTTCACTTTGGGTTCTCTCTTAAAAAGTGATTGATGGATTCTTTCAATTTCTATCTTATCCTCTGGATCTAAGATATTAAGGCAGTTTTCCTTTATAATTTCTTGAAATATGTGCTCTAGGCTCTTTCTTATCGTGGCTTTCATGTAGCCCAGTAATTCTTAAATTATGTCTTCTAGGTCAATGGAATAGAGACTCTATTAGGGAGTAGCAGAAGAATTTCCTTGCTACAATGGGGCCCCAAATTATATAAAAATTTGTAGTGGATGCGTTCAACATGCAGGGACAGAATATGGGCTCTCTCAGTTTTACAAAATACTTTTTCTCACAACCACCCTATCAAGTAGGAACCAAAAATAATTATTAAGGCAGGTAGGTGGCAAAGGGGATAGATTATAGACCTTGGAGTAAGGGTGACCCAAATTCACATTTCCTAACTGGGTGACCCTGGTCTAGTCACTTAATTACTTTCTGTCTCAGTTTCCTCAGTTGTAAAATGGGATTAGTAATATTAGCTATTGCTTATATAGCACTGACTATATGCTAGGCACTGTGCTAGATACTTTACAAACATTATTTTATTTAATCTTTACAACAACTTTGGGAGGTAGGCACTACTATAATCCCCATTTTACAGATGAGGAAACTGAGTCAGGCAGAGGTTAAATGACTTACCCAAGATGCCTCAGCTAGCAAATATCTGAGCCCTGACTCCAGGCCTAGAGCTCTACCCACTGTGTCCACCTAACTACCCTGATATAATACCTCTTTGCAGGGTTGTTGGAAAGATTAAATGACAAGCGTGTAAAGCATTTTGTAAGCTTCAAAGCCCTATACAAACCTATCTAGCACTATCATACCTATTTTTTTTCAGATAACCAACTGAGGAAAGAGGTTGAACGATTTTCCTGCAACTGTAATTTTAGAGCTAAGACTAAAACCCAGTTTGTGTGGCTTCAAGTTCAGGGCAGGTTCCATCATGCTAGTAGGCCTTCCCTAAAGAAATTGGGCTGGAGGGTGCCACTAATAGGGCTGAGGTGGAACTGCCCCCAGAGTCCTAGGAAGCTTGCCAAGAGTACAGAACAGGCAGCTAGGATCAGCTGTCTGGGTACAAACACACCTGTTATATGCCTATCAAAGGGCTAAGCCTGATGAATTTGGAGCCGGACGTAGCCAATGCCTATTCAAGTGTCCTAAGAAAAGAACACCAGACTTGAAGGAACATCCGTAAAGAGGTTCTGGGGTCATGACTGAGTCATGGCAGGCTCCATAATGGCAATAGAGTAGGCTGAGTAATGTGGCCTTAGGGAAACTCATTCAATCGGTCAATTAATCAATGATTATTTATTAATTGTCTGCTGTGTGCCAGACATTGGGCTAATCACCAGGGAAATGAAGAGAGGCAAAAGAGAATACCTGCCCTCGAAGAGTTTATATTTGAATGGAGACAATATGCAAACAAATATATCTGACTGCATCCTGGGCCATTGCCAGTCATCCTGACTTATGTCTTGCCACTGGACTCTGATGACTCTGGAGGACGGAGTGAGGCTGATGACTTTGCTCTGCTCTGCCTCACTTAAATCCAATTCACTCGCAAGTCATTACCCTCATGATGTCATTGGTCTTCTTAGAGAATGAAGGACAAACAATATGAAGCAAGCTATATATAGGATAAATAGGAAATAATTAACAGAGGGAAGGCCAAGTGAAACATGAGATTTTAGCTGAGACTTAAAGGAAGTCAGGAAAGGCAGTTGTTGAGACTGAAGTTATTTAAAAGCCAGCTAGTGATCTGCTGGTCAATTTATTCTTCAGTCATATGATTTTTTTATCACTCTGTATTGTTAGTGACTTGACCCATCTCATGTAATAGATTCATCCTAGGCTCATTATGCCTTAATTGTGAGGTGTAGTATTGGTAGAAGAGGGCAGATGCTGGAACTAGAAGCATCCGGTCAAGGTGGCAGAGATGGAAGGTTACTACTACAACATGAGAAAATATGGGGTTGGAAGTTTTAGCCAGAAAAGAAGCAGACTATGAAGAAATATGAGAAGAGATAGAAGTATGCATAGGGTGGAAGCATACCATTGATTAGTGGCAGTATGATCTAGTGATCAGAATCCTAGTAGGGAGTGTGGAGATTTGAGTTCTAGTCTTAACTTAGCTGATAACCAACTGTCTGACTTTTAAAGAAAAAGCAAAGATGAGGTAGCTACAACTTTGTGTCTTAAAGTCTTGCCAGATACTGAGCACCCCAAACGCAGTCTAGACTTGGTGCTAACCTCAGTGAGTCAGGACAGTCAGATATACGGAAATGATCAACAGCAATGGGGTTGTCCTAATGCAGCTCTGCCTCTGGTACAAGAGACCACTTAGAGCCTAAGCCTTCACACGAAGAATTACTTTACCAAAAACCTTCCACTCAATGACCCTCCCGGGTAAAAACAGTTTGTAAGACAAAGTAATGTTTATTTCCTCCTTGACCAAAGAGAGGCCACTGGACCAGATCCCAATTGTCCCAAGAGGACTTCTATATCTGGCATTATAGACCACTGTAAAAAATGGAGAGGGTGAGAAGAAAATAATGCCCCGATCCTCAGTGATAGTGATGAAGGCAGTGGTACCCAGCCTATAGGCTACAGTTTGGATAGCATCACTGGCAGCCAAAGGAGGAGGGCAATGTTGCTCCTTGGCTTGTAGGCCAGGAAGCTCTGATGCAAATGGGGCCATTTGAGTTGACTCTCCTTCTTCCCCACCCATGGCTGTTGTGAGTCAGGACAGTGTGAGACAGACTGGGACAATTTGATGGATTGGCCTCAAACTCAGCAGTGAGCCTTTTTGGGCAAAGGGTATATAAGCAGTTTCCTAATGATGGTGTAAGCAGGAAGCTTCTGGGATCTCAGGGAACCTTGTGAACTGCTTTTTACTGGGAGTTCACCAAGTTGATTATTGGCTTATGTTTTTTAATAGAGCTTTAACCCTTACAAAGTACTTTACAAACATTGTCTCATTTACTCCTCAGAATCTTATGGTTAGGTAGTGAAAGTACAATCACTATTTTTATGTATGAGGAAACCTACTATGTACTAGGCACTGTGGATACAACTCTGCTATTAAAGGAGCTATGTCCTAATAGGGAAAATAATATGTTTTTTTAAAAGATTTTATTCCAGGTAGAATTTTTTTGGAGGGGGAAAGGCAGGGCAATTGGGGTTAAATGACTTGCCCAAGGTCACACAGCTAGTAAGTGTGTCAAGGGTCTGAGGCTGGATTTTATCTCAGGTCCTCCTGACTCCAGGGCAGGTGCTCTACTCACTGTGGCACCTAGCTGCTCCACAATATGTTAATAGATACACGTACACACACACACAGAACAAACAAAATGCACAGTGATTAAGGGAGAATTAATAACTAGGAGATTGAGAAAGGTGTCTTGTAGAAGTTAGCACTTGATATAAACATTGAAGGGTGCTCAGAGCTCCAAGAGGCAGAAGGGAAAAGAGAAAGCTTTCCAGGCATTGGGGATAGCCTATGTAAAAGCATACAGTCAAGCAAAGGAATGTCATATATGGGGAACAATATGTAGTTAGTACCAGGGGTGGCTAGGTGGCAGAGTGGATGGAGTGCCAGGTCTGGAGTCAGGAAGACATGAGTTCAAATCCAGCTTCAGACATTTACTATCTGTGTAATCCTGAGCAAGTCACTTAACTCGGTTTGCCTCAGTTCCCTCATCTATAAAATGAACTGGAGAAGGAAATGGCAAATCACTCTAGTATCTTTGCCAAGAAAACCCCAAATGGGGTCATGAAGATTTGGACATGACTAAACAACAACAACAAAGCCGTTTGGTTTGGCTGGCATGTGGGGTACCTGAGAGGAAGTAACATGTAATCAACTTGGAAGGATAGACTAGGGAGAGCCAGATTGAGAAGGATTTCAAACATCAAACACAGGGTAGTTTGTTTTTTAACCTCAAGGCAATAGAAATTCAACTAAGCTTCTGTTGCCAAAGAGTTATGTGACCCTAGGCAAGTCACTTAACCACTTTGTGCCTCATTTTCCTCATCTGTAAAACGAGAAGGATGGTCATTGCATTGCTTAGAATTCTTAAGTCTTTAAAAAGTGTCCATTTTTACAATGTTGTTATAGCATATTGTTCCCCTGGTTCTACTTACTTCACTCTGCATCAGTTCATAGAAATCTTCCCAGGTTTCTTTGAAACCACCCCCTTTATTATTTTTTATAGTACTACCATGCATATTTGACACAAAGTTTTCTTTTTTAAAATTTTTTTGAGGTGAGGTGAGAGGAAGACAAAATAAAAAATTTCCAACTCTAAATCTATCATCTTATGATCATTTGTTTTGGTAGAGCAAAATAAAATATCCCCTTAAAAATTGTCCCTCAGTTAGGTACCTTGCTTGCATACGTCAAAATCCCACAAGCTTTCTTGAAAGAAGAAACAATAGATGTAACAAATAACTTTGTTCATTGACCTTCTGATTACTGATGTCAACAGAGGCTTTAAAAGTGATATGCTCACCAAAAGTGCTTGCTACCATCATGGAGAATGACCAGTGCAAGAAGTATTCCCCATTGAAGAAGTATTCCGTATAG
This sequence comes from Trichosurus vulpecula, assembly GCF_011100635.1. Lineage (NCBI taxonomy): Eukaryota > Metazoa > Chordata > Mammalia > Diprotodontia > Phalangeridae > Trichosurus > Trichosurus vulpecula. Next base: position 58,512,365 of record NC_050576.1, on the reverse strand, counting down.
AGAGTTAGGTCACTAATCTTGTTTTCAGATGACGTTGTGTTGATTTCATTAATCCCTAGAACACGGTAGACTCTTCTAAATTAGATTATAATCACTCAAAACAGTTTGACCTAACTCTTAACCCTGGAAAATGCATGACCTATAACATGTGAGAAGTTAAATAATATGAAGCAACAATGTGAGAAGTGTCCAAGGAGAAGATTTGATGATAAATTAAGTGAGATATAAGAGGTAGGGTTTGTAGGAGAGAGAGGGGTTTTTTTTTTGCATTGCAGAAGTCAGGGAAAGTCTTATGGGAGAAGACAAGAATTGGACTAGGCTTGAAAGGTTGAGGAAGAGTTGGTTAAACAGAATAGAGGGGAGAGTTTGCCAAATGAGAAGCCAAATGACACCAGCACAGGATTTTAGGAGGATTTAAAGCTGGAAGGACTTAAAAGATTTTTTAAGCTAAACCTTTTCATGTGAAGGCAAGAAACACCTACTATGTGCAGACACTGTATTAAGCGCTGGGGATACAGGAAAGAAAAAAACAAACCAACAGTTCACCGCTCTCAAGGAGCGCACATTCTAATGAAGGAATACAACAAGTAAACAACTATATACAAAGAGGATATAGACAGGATAAACTGGAGATAACGTTGGAGGAAAGGCACTAGCATTGAGAGGGATTAGGAGAGGTTTCTGTTCTGCAGAAGGCAGGATTTTATAGGTGAGAAAACTAAGGCTAAGACTTGCCAAAGGTCATGCATGCATCTAGTAAACTGCTGAATAGGATTGGAATCCAGATCCTCTGATGATGAACCGACGTGCTTTCTTGCATTTTACCTCTCAGTACAGGAGTGGGAATAAGCATGGATTGTTTGGAGGCTAGAGAGTAGAAGTCCAGCTGAAGTAGTGTGTTACGCTGTTTAATCTTCCCGGTAGAAAGTAAGTTCCTTGAGGGTAGGTCTTTACTTTGTCTCTGAATCTCCACTGCCCAGTACAATGTTTGGATTGAATTGGTTCATGAAGCAGGAGTAGAGGGAAATATGATTGGAAAAGTATGCTAGAATCCCAGATTGCAATCAGTTCCTTAAATGTCACAAGTGGGATTTTGTCTTGTGGTAACTAGGAGTCATTGATTTCTTTCTTTCTTTTTTGGACAGAAAAGTGAAAAGACAAAAATAGTGCTTTGGAGTGATTAATGTATTCCTCCGCTGAGACATTAGGAAAATAACCCCAGGGTCCAGTCAATACTCCCCTCCCTACCTTGATAGGTTGTCGCCCACTGTGAGCGAGCTGTGTCTAAGAGCATTTCGCAGTTCAATTCGCCAGCCTCTCATTTGAGACGCGATGGATGGCAAAGGCTTTCAGAAAATTAGACGTGGAAAGAGTCCCCACAAAAACTAAAGGCTGCTCTAATTTCCCACTGTGTTGGAAAGGAAAACACCATGAGGGCAGGGGTCGTTTTTAGCTTTTGTTTTTGTATGCAGTCCCCGCACAGTGCCTGGCACTTCCCAAGATTCTGCTCTTCTGTGGAAGGAAGCCCTTCTTTGTTCCTTTGCCAAGTCAGGCCCTCAGGTCCCCGTCCTGTGAATCTCTTAGGTGAAGCCGTTAAGTGACATGGGGGGCAACACACAAGAACTCATAGCCTGCAGAAAGAAGGCTTTAGCTATTTGCACTTGGGGAGGCAGGGCGGTGTAGTGGTGAGAACACTGGCTTTGGAGTCGGAGAATGAGGTTTCGGATCTTATCTCTATCACCTGTGTGACCTTGGGAAAGTCACTTTAACTCTCTGGGCCCCAATTTCCCCATTTGTAAAAGGAGGAAGTTTCACTCCCTTCCGGCCCTGGCTCCATGATCCTATGACTCAGTCTCTTGCTCCATTAACTGTGTGCTCTTGGAAGAGCTTCATTCCTCCCTTCTCCCCAAATCCCTGTCACAGGTCAAATACCAGCTGCATCGAATGGGGAAATGCTGGAGTGAGAAAAAAAATCCTTTTCAAATAAAGCCACATTGATTTTTTTTTGGAGAGGGAAAGGTGCCACAGAAAGAAAAGGCACCCAAAGAGTGTTCCCATTGCGTGATCCCTCCCTCCTCACTCCTGACCTATGCCGATGCGGTCAGACATCGATTGGCTTCCCAGCTGATAGATTGTGCCACTGATGGAGTCCTCAGAGAACGTGTAAGGAGCTCGAATAGTTGGGGCACAGAAGCCTAGCTCTGAGCTGAAGCTAAGGGGCAGCAGCAGCCTCAGCAGCAGCGGCGGCAGCAGCAGAGGCGGCAGCAACAGCAGCATGCGCTCTGACTGCCACACACCAGCTGCTGCTGCCACAGCTGCCTGGAACACACTCTGAAGACTCTCCAGTCCGGAGACAGGCTCCTTCCTAATTAATCTCAGCGAGCGGACGGCCCCTGTACTCCTAGTGGCTGCCAGGAGATGATGACTGTTCTTCCCACACCAAGTTGAAGGAGTCCCGGCTTTGCCTAATAGCTGGGGGAGGCAGGACTATTGAGAAGAGGAAAGAAAGAGAGAGGAGAGAGAAAGATGAACTGAAGAGTAAACATGTATGGCAATTACTCTCACTTCATGAAGTTTCCTGCAGGCTTTGGCAGTAAGTATGTCACTTGGACGGGGCTGACTGACCTTAATGTGAAAGAATGAGAGACAAGAGGAAGGAGGAATGTGTTGTGGTTTTTCCCTTATCCTTCCAGAAAGGAATAATTCACTGGGATTGTTAGAGCAAGTGTGTATACACAGGTGTGTAAGAAAGAAAGCTGAGACAGAAGGGGTGTGTGTGTATGTGTGTGTGTAGTGTGTGGAAAGAGGGAGAGAGAGAGAGAGAGAGAGAGAGAGAGAGAGAGAGAGAGAGAGAGACAGAGAGACAGAGAGACTGAGAGATTGTATATTGCATATAGCTGAGATTGTGTGGTGTGTGTAGAAAAGCTGAGTTGAAGAGGAGTATTAATGGGAGCTGATATGTGTGAGAATGAGTTACAGATACAATAGGAGCATTTATGTGGGAGCTAGTGTGCATGGAAGTAGAATAGTTAATAATAAAAGTATGGTTACATTCCTCCTATACCACTTATCAGGAAGAAAAGCTATTGTCAAAGGCTTTGAAAATATTAACTGCCATGGAAAGGCTTGCTAACAATGATAGGGTTGTTTTCTGGAAAAGTACCATTTTCTACCCATCAGACTGAAGTGTTGGGTGCTCTGGAAAAATAACTTGCCGTTGTATTTTCTTTCTTTCCTCTCCCATCCTAAAAATCTTGAATATCCCATCCTTCTTCCCCCCCCATGTCATGCATCACCATAATTTCCACCTCTCTCTCTCTCTCTCTCTCTCTCTCTCTCTCTCTCTCTCTCTCTCTCTCTCTGTGGGGGCATGCATGTAAAAATCTTATTTTTGGTAGGAACCATCCACCTGACTGACCAAGTTTTCCTATTGTGAGGAGGCAGCAACATGGACATGATATCACACATACTGGAGGTGTTCCATGGGCTTTTGTTCCAGTCTGGAGAAGAGAAGGCTGGGGGTAGGGAGGCAGTGGCAAAAGTCCTCAAACATTTGAAGTGCTGGCACATGGAAGAGACATTGATCTTGTCCATCTTGGCCCCACGAGACAGCTCTTGGAGCAAGGAGGGGAAGTCTGAGAGGGTCAGATTTAGGCTTGATGTCTGGAAAACTTGTCAAGCAGCAGAGCTGTTCCCAAGTGGAGTGGGGTGCCTCAGGAAGAAGTGAGATCCCCTTCGATTGGGCTCTTTAAGCAAAGGCAGGGTGATCACTTGTCTGGTATGTTATGAAGGGAATTAATTTTTTTTTCTGGGTACAGATTGAATTATGAGAGGTCCTTTTTAACTTCAAGATTCTTTGGAAGACTTTTTCCACAAAAGAACAATGGGTAGTTAGTTCAGTTAGAAAACAGTCCTCTTAGTGATAGAATCATCCAAATGGGTTGTCTGGTGGTATTTAGACCCGATCGTTGTTGTTCATCCTTCCTTCTTGAAGAGGACCAATGACATCAGGAGGATGATATCTTGACTTACAAGTGAGTTGGATTTAAGTGAGGCAGGGCTGTGCAAAGTCATCAGCCTCACTCTATCCTCTGGAGTCATTAGAATCCAGTGGCAACACATAGGTCAAGGTGACTGGCAATGTCCCCGGAAGCAGTGGGGCCCCAGGTTTTTTTAAGTTAAGGCCTTTCCCAGGTCTCAGTTTGTCTGAAAAAATGCCCATTCAGTAATTAAAGGCTGAGTAAGAATTGAGGCAGAAGATGGCTTAGTTTACCTTCATAAAAGAATTAATCTGGGAGAGGAAGACCCTCAGAGTTTCTGGCAGAACCATTTAAACCAAATAAATGACTGCTTGACTAGAGTTCTCACTTCTAGGCTGGTGGTTGGGGTTCCATGCAGTTCTGTGGCGTTCCATGCAGTCTGTAGTAGCCATAGTGGAGCCTTTGCCATGTGTCACTGGCAGACAGCACAGGGCAGAGAGACAACAGTGCCAGTGCCCCCCTGCCAAAGCTATATACCAATAGGATATGGACAAGATAAAATAGAGATAACCTGGAACTTACAGGGGTGAGACTTTACAGGTGAGAGAACTAGCATTGAGCCAAGCAAAGCAGAGATTTTTCTGAAGTCTTGAAGGCAGAATCTCTTCTCACTTTCTCACTGGACAGGTAGCCAATTCATTCAGAGGTATCTGCATCTAGAAACTCCTGGTGATTAGGGAGTGTTTCCTCTTGTCTTCCACCTTTACTAAGCAGGACATTTTTCCAGGTATTAGGATACCACAGAGTGGATCTGCACCCAGTCCAGAGAAGGGTCAGGTCCATGGGCAGTGGAGGAGATCAGTGTAAGACTGTAGCACAAGAAAGAAGGATGGGTTGGATTGAGGCTAGGTGGTGACTGATGAAGCTTTATACAGCAAGTTGGAATCTGTCTCCAGTCTCCAGTAAGATCCTGGGTGTGAAAAGACTTCTGAACCCCAGGGTCAGGGCATATGTCATGGCATGTGTCATGGACACAGAATTGTAAATAGCTGCTTTCTTTCTCTCTGAGTACAATTGCCTAAGGAATGTACTTATGTGGTACCATGCTTTTCCAGGACCTTCTAAGTTCTTTACTTATAGTAATTCATTAATACCAGCAATATTCGTTTGAGGCAAAAAAAAAATTTTTTTTGTTATTTTGTCAACAGCTTGGTGAAAAGCTAGGGAGGTGTGTGTGTGAGGTGAATTAAGGTGCAGTGGGGGGTGCAAATTAAGGTGACGAAAAATGAGGGGAATCTGAATAAAGCTTAGATTGTAAAGTAATATTTAGATTTCAATTCAGATATCCAGCATGGGGCTTTGCACATAGTAGGTGCCTAATAAATATTTGTTGAATTGAATCAAATTGAATTCAGGGGGTCTTTCTCCTAGATTCTGAATTTTTAGAGATTCCTTTTATCTTAAGGAGAGATCATCTCATTTTTCAAGTGAGGAAATAGAAGTTAATGACTTCTCCAAGGTCACAAAGCTAGTTAGTGGCAAAGCCCTCCCAAGGAAGAGCTTGAATCATCAGGGTTATGTTACTATTATATAAACTTAAAATCATCAAAATTATGTTTTTCAGACAGTAATATTATGTAAATGGGAGTAAGGAAGGCTTGTGTTCAACTCTGATAACTGTCACGTATTAGTGTGATCATGAGAAAGTGACTTAACCTCTCAGTGCCCCAGGCAGCTATACAATTGTGGTTTGATGGAGAGTGTCCACACTGGGACTTCCTCAGACCCATAAATGTGTAGGTCTAGATCAAATATATATATATATATATATATATATATATGCATATATATATACATATATATATGTATAGAGTCTAGATGTATTAGCCTATGACTCTATGTATAGAGCAGGGCAGGACCTTGCAGATAATTTAACCCAACCCTCTCATTTAAAAAATGAGGAAACAGACCCAGACAGGAGAAATGACTTGTCCAAAGTCACAAAGGTGGTGTCTACTGCAGAATTTGAACCAAGGTCTTCTGACCACAGAGCCAGTGATCTTTTCACTACGTCCAACCTTTTCAAATAAATACATGTAAATTAATTAGAAATATTACTTTATAAACATGAAAACAGGATCATTTTCTGAAGAACAAATGTAGCTGCTGTTAAGATAATAAAGACAAAAAAGATAATAATGACAGTTTCTATAAACATGGACTTAATTTGGTGATTGAGAGATTACCCAGTGTTTGGTGTGATTAGTTTTCGGTTGGTAAAAAGCACAAATTTACACACTGATCACAACATTCCAAATGTGGATGGGGATATAAGATATAATGGGGGTGGATGGGAGAGGAAGGCCAGGGAGACAGTTACCTAAGTTGTGAAGTATTTTCCTCTCAGACTCAGGAGAGAAAAACAACGAGGTTTGGGATTTGTACTGTTGATCTCCACAATTGTAGTTGAATAAAACTGGAAATTTAAGCCAAAGCGCAGGCTTAAGTATTTCAGACACAGGTCCTTAGCATCAGAGTGATATGCACTGGTCCAGGGCTTGAGGAAAACAGCGAGGGATGAATGACGGAAATGCCAGGACTAGATTAGAGTTTCTCTGTAGGCTCAACCTCTTGTTAACAAATTGCTCTGCTCTGCACATATGAAATGAGATGTGATTTATTTCCCCCTATTTTATAGATTGGCAAATCCAGCCACTTCAGACTACCATGACTCATTGCAGGTTCTCTAGGGAATCATCAGCACTCTGGAAATAACGTTTGGGATTTGTAAATGAGATCAGGTTTGCAATTGTCCAAAACTACCAGTCAATTCAGTGGTGAAAAAATATAATCAGTCATTAGATGGAAGCCAGCACTGAACTATTAGTAAAGGCAAAACACTCAGTCTGGTTGCCTCAGGTAGAGAGAGTCTCACTGAGCTGTTCCAGGCTCACATCATTCCACTTTAGTGAGTGTTAGAGGCAACAGGAAACCTATCTCCTTGTCTCCTGGCCATCCTCTGAACTTGGCAGCTGCATAGCTGAAGAATTATTGTCCCAGGGTGAGACAGTCTCTGCCTCCAGTCCTAGATCCTGTCTCTGAGAGAATGATAAAGAAAAATCCCTATTATCCCCTCAAGCAATTGCATAATACCCAGGGTGGAGAGAAGATTAAGAGGAAGGGGAGGCTTCCTCAGAGGCTCCAGCAAGTGATTATAGGCAGATTCCAGGAAACAGGAGGAAACCTTTGTTATCTTCAGTTGTTTTAGCACTCAGGAATCCTGAGAGGGCCACACACTGTAGCCTAGTCCTTTGGTAAATCCATTTAACTTAGACCTGACTTGCCAGGTAGCTGACACGGCCCAGTCATTCCAACACACAATCAGTCAAAATAATCAGACCGTGTGAATGTGAAGGCACAGCCTCTTCATAGGGAGAGAGAAAACCATGCCTAGGTCGCTTGGCTGCACAGACAATGATAGTATCAATAATAATACAATAAGGGTTAGAGATAGGGAATGAACCTGTGATTTTATTGACATAAGGAACTTCCAAATGAGGAAACTCTTTCCACCAGTGCAAACTGCCACCTTCTCTGAAACTTTTTGTCCAATAATAAGTTGTAGTAATTGACATCTATATGCACTTTACGTTTGCAAAGCATTTTACATACATCATATCATTGGAGCCTTGAAACAAATCTATGATGTAGGTGTTGCAGGTTTTATTCATGATGATAGATCAATCAATAAGCATTTATTAATCACTAGGCCCTGTGCTAAGGTTGATAATAAAAAATCAAAAATGAAACAGTCCACGTCCACGGGAGTGTTTGAATTCTATAAAGGAAGACAACACGTGCACATGTAAATAAAGATGTACAAAAGAGATGTAATTTATTTGTTGGCAGTACTACACTGGAAGAAGAAAGGTCTCGTGGAAGGAGCTAATATTCAAACTGAGCTTTTAAGGAAACCAGATATTCTAAGAGGTCCAGGTGAGGAAGGAGTACATTTCAGACAGGAGGCTGTGGCATGTCCCATGTAATGTACATGTGTGTATGTGTGTCCCATGTGTGCAAAGGCACAGAGATGGGAAACTGAGTCTGAGAGAGGTTAAAAGAAGGCTACCTTGGAAAGAGGCAGTTAATTCATGGGCCTGGTGATCTATGAGGCTCTGACTCGGCTCACCCTGATTCAATGAAGGAATCTCCCCTCCTCCTCCAAGAAAGATTGAGCCAGAGAGGCTTTTTGTGTAAGTGGTGGATTGGGAATTGATCATGACTGCATGATTACAGTTTACATAAAAAGTCAATTTATAAACTTTGATTAAGGAATATGCCCAGTATAATCTCTGTTTTACACCATTTTCAATCTCTATGGGAGATGGATGACCAAACAATAACTAAGGGAAGGAATTGCGCTGAGGGGATCTTGAAATCATAGGCTTAGAGATTCAGAGATAAAAGGGAACTTGGAGATCATTTAGTCTAACTGGCTTTTTACAAATGAGGAAACCAAGGCCTAGAGAAGCTAAGTGACATGTCCAAGGACACACATATAGCAAATAGTAGAAATGGTCCAAATCAATGCTGCCTTTTCCATTGAATTGCACAGTCACTTGGAGAATCTGCCCTATAGATTTCATAAAGGCCGTTGCCTTCAAACTTGGGGGACTCTTTTCCCCAGTGATTCTGAAAGGATGTTTGTGCCACTTTTCTACAATTTTAAAGTTGAGAAAAGAAAGGCAAAATGAGAAGAAGTGATAAAAATACACATACACACACATGCATGCGCTCATGCACATACACATACACAAACACACACACACACATCATCTGGCGCTACACAATCCATACGTGGAACCATCAGTTAGAGCAAATGAAGAAGTTTTGAATACTGTGGATAAATTCATTTACCTTGGCAGGAATGTCCACATAGATGATGAGGTCGATGCACATATTGCCAGAGTTTGGGAGGCTCCGAAGGAAAGTGTAGGAGAGAAGAGGTATTTACTAAACTGAAGGTCTACAGAGCTGTTCTGCTGACTTCACTGTTGTATGCTTGTGAAAACTGGACAGTCTACCAGCACCAGGAAACTGAATTGTCTATGTTTGAATTGTCTTAGGAAGATTCTGGAAATCATCTGGGAAGATATGATATTAGACACTGAGGTCCTTTCTTGAGCTAAACTGCCAAGCATTGAAATTCTGCTGTAAAGAGCACAACTCTGATAGGCTGGCAACATTGTTCAAATGCCAGACGTACCTTTGCCTAAAAGACTATTTTACAGAGAACTTATATAAGGCAAGAGCTCACATGGAAGTCAGAAGAAGCAATCCAAGTATACTCTCCTGTCTCTGAAGAACTTTGCAATTGATTGTGAGATGTGGGAGACACTGGCACAGGATGACCTGGCTTGGCATGCCCATATCAAAGAAGGTACTGTGCTCTATGAGCAAAGCAGAACGGTAGTAGCTCAAAAGAAAGGTGGGATGTACAAATTTAGGAACATCTCCACTCCGAATGTTCATATGGATGATTTGTGGTAGAGCCTTCTAAGCTCATATTGATCCGATCAGCCATTGTCAGACGTGCTATACCTTGACTCCAATGTAGTGATGTCATTTTGGTCTTCTTTGAGCATGAAGGGCAATAGCCAACAAACCATAAGCACATGCATGTGCAATGTATGTATATGCACATATATTTATATGTACGCATATATATATATATATCCACACACAAACCCATGTACCTGCCTGTACACATAGCTACATTACATATATGTGTGTATATATGTATATACACAAATGTATAATATTTATATATTTTTCTGAAGATTACCTTGTCTGTAATAGTCAGGCCCTGAATGGAAGAATTTATGGCCAACATCCCAAACCTTGGTTCAGCCCACAGACTTGTCATTTTGGCAGAGACAATGGAGTACATCTGTGAAGGAAGAGGAGAAGGAGGAAGAGAAAGAGGAGGAGGAAAAGAAGAAGAGAAAGAGGGGGAGAAGCAGAGGTGGTAATTTATAGCATGGATGAGAAATTCAATGGGAGTGCTCTAATCATGCCAGGTAAGCCAGAAAGAGCTGGATAGATTTGGAGGCCAATCATAGCAGCCCCTTTCTCTCTGCTTCTTCGCCGCTGAGACTGAAGCTAGTGAGGATGTTTAGAGAAGTCGAGTAGAAGGAACAGATACAACGATGTATCATTGATTATACTGGCTTATGCATGGTGGTGGGCAGAGTTTGCAGTAATAGTGTAGATAGATCTGAAGAATGAATGAATGAATGTAAAGGCAATTATTAAGTGCTCGCTATGTGCAAGTCACTGTGCTAAGTTCCAGGAATACAACTACAAAAAGAGAGACAATTCCTGAATTCAAGGAGCTTATAGTCTTCTGAGGAAATCAACCCACATGAAATAGTGGTTACTTTAGAATTGAGTTTTGATCTAAGAAGCCACAGAGATGGTGAGCTGATGTATATGACTAGGAGAGATGGTTAATGTAACAGTGCCTAACATGGTGGGTGATTGTAGGATGTTCACAATCACCTGCATCAGTCATAGTCATGGGGTTAGTCGTAGTGCCTGCTATTCCAGAGCCAAGATACAGCACCATCAAAGGGGAGAGAACAGTGAGACCTTCATAGGGCTCTAGTTTCAGGGAAGCTCTGAGGTTATCTAGTATAACCCCTCATTTTACATATGAGGTGACTCAGGCTGGCAAATTAAACAATTTGCCTAAGGTCAGACAAGTAGATGGTCAAGGGCTTTAATCTAGGTCCCCTGATGCCAAGTCCTGTGCTCTTTCCTTTGTACCATTCTGCCTTTCCCATATGCAGCCTGTTGATCACCCTTTCCTCCTTGATACTGTATTCTTTCTAGGTTTTCAGGACACTACTCTCTCCTGATTCTCTTCCTACCTATCTGACCAATCCCTCTCTGTCTCCTTTCCTGAGTTCTCATCCAGATCATGCCTTTAACTGTAGGTATCTCCCAAAGTTCTGTCCGGGGCTCTCTTCTCTTCTAACTGTAGGTATCTCCCAAAGTTCTGTCCGGGGCTCTCTTCTCTTCTAACTGTAGGTATCTCCCAAAGTTCTGTCCTGGGCTCTCTTCTCTTCTAACTGTAGGTATCTCCCAAAGTTCTGTCCTGGGCTCTCTTCTCTTCTAACTGTAGGTATCTCCAAAAGTTCTGTCCTGGGTTCTCTTCTCTTCTAACTGTAGGTATCTCCAAAAGTTCTGTCCTGAGCCCTCTTCTCTTCTCCCTCTACACCACTTCTCTTGGGGGAATCTTATCAGCTCCCATGGATTTAAATATTATCTCTATGTTGATGATTCTCAAATCTACCTCCACTGCCTTTTAGACTTTTCAAACTGGATGTCCTATAATCATCTTAAACCCATATGTCCAAAACATAACTCATTATTTTTCCCCCTAAACCTTCCACATTCTACCTTCCCTATTGCAGTAGAGAGTGATACTATCTTCCTAGTCCCTCTGGCTTGCAACCTAAGAGTCATCCTTCACTCCTCACTATCTCTAACCCTTCCTCTTCCCCCCCCCATTCAATCTGTGGTCAAGTCTTATCAATTTCACCATTGCAATCTTGGATTCAGTCTCTTCTCTCCTTATGATACACAATCCCAGGACAGGTTCTCATCACCATATAGCTGGACTATTGCAATAGCTTGCTTGTGGGTCTGCCTGCCTCAACGGCCTTCCTGCTCCAATTCATCCTGAATTCAGCCACCAAAGTGATTTTCCTAATGCATACGTCTGACTGTGACACCTCCCCCCTTCCCACCCCACAACTCAATAAACCCCTGTGGCTCCCTATAACTTTCTGGAGAAAATTCCAAATGTCTCGTTGGGCATTCAAAACCATTTATAACCTAGCCCCCTCCTACATTTCCAATCTTCTTACACCTTCTTCCCTGACATGTACTTCAGTGATACTGGCTTTCTGGCTGTTCCATGAATGAAACACTCCATCTCTCAGCTCCATCATTTTCTCTAGCTGACCTCCATGCCTGGAATGCTCTTCCCTCTCAGCTCTACCTATTGGCTTTTCTGGCTTCCTTTAAGTCCCTTCTAAAATCCCATCTTAGCTAGGAAGCCTTTCCCAACCCCTCTTAATTTTGTGCCTATCCCTCTTCCTATTTATCCTCTATATAGCTTGTTTGAGTATCTTCCCCTCCCAGAATGAGTCTTTTAGGAAGGTAACCTAGATCATCTTTTGTCTCAATTCTTACCTAGTCTTAATTAGTGAATGGGTTTTGCCTAAGACAAATTGAGACCTGGGAAAGACCTTAGCTTAAAAAGGCCAAGGTCCCCCACTGCATCAGGGGCCATCACCAGTCATACTGAGCTGTGTCTTGCCACTGGACTCTCATGATTCCGGAGGAGAGAGTGAGGTTGATGACTTTGCACAGCCCTGCCTCACTTGAATCCAATTCACTTGCAAGTCAAGACATCACTCTCCTGATGTCATTGGTTCCCTTTGAGAATGAAGGATGATCATCAACAATAACAACATATTTCTTTGCTTGTTGTCTCTACCATTAGACTGTGAGCTCCTTGAGGCCAGGTACTGTCTTTTGCCTTTTTTTGTATCCCTAGTGCTTAGCACAGTGCCTGACACACAATAGGTACTTAATAAGTATTTATTGACTGATTGACAGCCTACAGCTGCTGTCCTGGGTTCTCTTCTCTTCTAACTGTAGGTATCTCCAAAAGTTCTGTCCTGAGCCCTCTTCTCTTCTCCCTCTACACCACTTCTCTTGGGGGAATCTTATCAGCTCCCATGGATTTAAATATTATCTCTATGTTGATGATTCTCAAATCTACCTCCACTGCCTTTTAGACTTTAGACCCAGCAGAGATTATTCTCCCACATCCCTAGAGGAAATACATGGAGATATTCTGTAGCACAGAAAAGGAGAAAATATTAGAGTTCATGAATGTAGAAAGCTAGTTGGTAAGGTGATCAAGTGGATTAATTCAACGTACTTAAATGGATCTGCAATCTTAACAATTCAGCGGTTCCCTCCACTGGTGCAGATTGCAACCATTCATGTCTGCTCTTCCCATGGGATTTTTGTCCATGTTCTCCAAAAAGTTCACCATAGGGGATCCACCCAACATGGCAGAGGGCTTCCTTGATTTCTCTTCACAAGGGATTATTGGAGTACTCTCCAACATTTATCCCTTGCTCTTGTCATATGACCAGCCATTCCTGTCATATAAATGTTTTATGACATCCTTTATTTCTGTTCTTCTTTGGGGTTCCTCATTGGTTATATGTTGTAGCCTGCTCACATCCAATGTACATCTTTACACTGAAACAAAATTAAACAAATTAACAATTCTTTGGTTTGAGCATTTGATGCTTTTTGAGGCATATTCATGTACATTTTATTTTTTGCTCAGTGGTAACTCTAGGACAGAGATTCCCAAACTTATTTGGCCTGCCACCCCCCTTTAAAAAAATTACTCAGCACCCTCTGGAAATCTAGTTTCTTTAACCCTTTAACAATTTTGCTTTTGAAATTTGCATATTTTTTTTTAAAATAGAAAATATATTTTAAAAAATGATGCACCTTAAATTTAACAATTTATTGCAAATTTGTAAGTTCTTTCTTGCATTGAAATTTTGATAATCCAATACCACATCATGTAACCCTATAGTATTATATTGTAAAGAAGTCATTACACGTACATATTCCTGCTGATACATGCTGGACTTCCTGACAATGTATAATGTGTTTGCTTGCCAACATTTGCTTGTTAACACCTGTCGTCAGACTTGACCACTGATAAGTTATAATTTGCATTTTGTGTGTATATTTGGAAGATAATGTTATCACTACCACTTTAACTCTGTTACACAACAGATGAAACATGTACAAGCAGTTTTTAAAAATTTTCTTATTTTCTCTTCTTATGCTCACACGGCCCCATTATTTTTATTCGATACCTGCCCCCTCCAATTGCACCAGAGGCTATTACCACCCCCTGGATCATTCAAGTGCCCCTCAGGGGGTGGTATCACCCACTACAGGAATCTGTCCTCTAGGACATGAATAAAATGATTTGGTTAGGAGGTGATAGGCTAGCCTTCGCATGAAAAATTTTTTTTTTTTTGAACTCATAAATTTTATTTTATTTTTATTTTTTTTTTAATGCAATTTATTTATTTAACATATTTGGTTTTCAGCATTGATTTTCTCAACAGTTTGAATTACAAATTTTCTCCCCACTTCTGCCCTCCCCCCCCACTCCAAGATGGCGTATATTCTGGTTGCCCTGTTCCCCAGTCCGCCCTCCCCTCTATCACCCCCCTCCCCTCTCATCCCCTTTTCCCTTCCTTTCTTGTAGGGCAAGATAAATTTCTACGCCCCATTGCCTGTGTATCTTATTTTTTAGTTGCATACAAAAGTTTTTTTTTTTTTGAACCTCTGATTTTAAAACTTTGAGTTCCAAATTCCCTTCCCTCTTCCCTTCCCACCCACCCTCCCTAAGAAGTTGAGCAATTCAACCTAGGCCACACATGTATTATTATGTATAACCCTTCCACAATATTCATGTTGTGAAAGGCTAACTACATTTTGCTCCTTCCCAACCCATCCCGCTTTATTGAATTTTCTTCCTTGACCCTGTCCCCTTTCCAAAGTGTTTGTTTTGATTACCTCCACCCCCATCTGCCCTCCACTCCATCATCCCCCTGCCTTTTATTTTTTTTTTTTTTATCTTCCTCCCTCTTCTTTCCTGTGGGGTAAGATACCCAACTGAGTACGCATGATATTCCCCCTCAGGCCAAATCTGATGAGAGCAAGGTTCACTCATTCCCCCCTCACCTGCCCACTCCCCTCTTCTCCTAGAACTGCTTCCTCTTGCCACCTTTATGGGAGATAATCCACCCCATTCTATCTCTCCCTATCTCCCTCTCTCAGTAAGTTACTCTCTCATCCCTTAATTTCATTTTATTTCTTTTAGCTATCTTCCCTTCATCCTCAACTCACCCTGTGTCTGCTCTCTTTCTTTTACGTATATATATATATACACATACATACACATACATACATATACACATAGATACATGCATACATACACCTTCACTTATATATATACATAAACATATATATATGCATATATATATATGCATATTCCCTTCAACTACCCTAATACTGAGGTCTCATGAATCATACTCATCATCTTTCCATGTAGGAATGTAAACAAAACAGTTCAACTTTAGTAAGTCCCTTGCAATTTCCGTTTCTTGATTACCTTTTCATGCTTCTCTTGATTCTTGTGTTTGAAAGTCAAATTTTCTATTCAGTTCTGGTCTTTTCACTGAGAAAGCTTGAAAGTCCTCCATTTTATTGAAAGTCCATATTTTGCCTTGGAACATGATACTCAGTTTTGCTGGGTAGGTGATTCTAGGTTTTAATCCTAGCTCCATTGACCTCCGGAATATCGCATTCCAAGCCCTTCGATCTCTTAATGTAGAAGCTGCCAGGTCTTGGGTTATTCTGATTGGGTTTCCACAATATTCAAATTGTTTCTTTCTGGCTGCTTGCAGTATTTTCTCCTTGATCTGGGAGCTCTGGAATTTGGCAACAATATTCCTAGGAGATTTCTTTTTGGGATCTATTTGCGGAGGCGATCGATGGATTCTTTCAATTTCTATTTTGCCCTGTGGCTCTAGAATATCAGGGCAGTTCTCCTTGATAATTTCCTGAAAGATGGTATCTAGGCTCTTTTTTTGATCATGGCTTTCAGGTAGTCCAATAATTTTTAAATTATTTCTCCTGGATCTATTTTCCAGGTCAGTGGTTTTTCCAAGGAGATATTTCACATTGTCTTCCATTTTTTCATTCCTCTGGTTCTGTTTTATAATATCCTGATTTCTCATAAAGTCACTAGCTTCCACTTGCTCCAATCTAATTTTTAAAGTAGTATTTTCTTCAGTGGTCTTTTGGACCTCCTTTTCCATTTGGCTAATTCTGCCTTTCAAGGAATTCTTCTCCTCATTGGCTTTTTGGAGCTCTTTTGCCATTTGAGTTAGTCTATTTTTTAAGGTGTTGTTTTCTTCAGTGTATTTTCAGTATTTTTTTGGGTCTCCTTTAGCAAGTCATTGACTTGTTTTTCATGGTTTTCTCGCATCCTTCTTATTTCTCTTCCCAATTTTTCCTCTACTTCTCTAACTTGCTTTTCCAAATCCTTTTTGAGTTCTTCTATGGTCTGGGGCCAGTTCATGTTTTTCTTGAAGGCTTTGGTTGTAGGCTCTATGACTTTGCTGTCTTCTTTAGGCTGTATGTTTTGGTCTTCTTTGTCACCAAAGAAAGAATCCAAAGTCTGAGACTGAATCTGGGCGCGTTTTCGCGTCCTGGCCATATTCCCAACCAACTAACTTGACCCTTGAGTTTTTCAGTGGGGTATGACTGCTTGTAGATTACAGAGTTCTATGTTCTACGTTTGGGGGGGAGGTGCCAGCTCTGTCAGAGCCGCACTCCTCCTTCCCCAAGGACCCCCAGTCCAGACTGGGCTCAGATCTTCGGCAGGCTGTGCACCCCTGCTGTGATCCGCCGCTTAATTCCCCCCACCAGGTGGGCCTGGAGCCGGAAGTAACAACAGCTGTAGCTGCCCCACCTCCGCTGCCCCCGGTGCTGGAAGCCGAACCGCGAACTCCTTCCACTCCCGCAGCTTTTCCCACTAACCTTCTCCGCAGTCTTTGGTGTTTGTGGGTCGAGGGGTCTGGTAACTGCCGCAGCTCACATATTCAGGGCGCTAGGGCCCCCTCCGCCCGGCTTCCGGTCTGGATC
The DNA here is from genome assembly GCF_011100635.1 of Trichosurus vulpecula. NCBI lineage: Eukaryota > Metazoa > Chordata > Mammalia > Diprotodontia > Phalangeridae > Trichosurus > Trichosurus vulpecula. The sequence continues at coordinate 58,495,551 of NC_050576.1, read as the reverse complement.
GTCCACGCCGCTCAGGCTGGGCTCTGCTCCACTCCGTTCCCAGCTCCCAGCTCCCAACTCCCAGCTCCGTGTGGAATAGAGCTCACCCAGAGACCATCCGGGCTGTCCTGGGCTGGAGCCCTGCTTCCCTCTGCTGTTCTGTGGGTTCTGCCGTTCTAGAATTGGTTCAGAGCCATTTTTATAGGTTTTTGGAGGGACTCGGGTACGGAGCTCACTCTAGTCCGTGCTTACCAGTCGCCATCTTGGCTCCGCCCCCCGCATGAAAATTTTAAAATACAACAACACATATTTGCAAATTTATCCCACTTTAAATAGTTAACCAGGTGGTATAGTGGATAAAGTACTGGGCCTGAAATCAGGAAGACCTGAGTTCAAATCTGGCCACAGTCACTTACTAGCTGTGTAATCCTGGGCAAGTCACTTAACCTCCGTTTGCCTCATTTTCTTCGCCTATAAAATATATGATATTGAGACATGAGATATGATAATGAGAGCGCCTACATCTCAAGGTTGTTGTGAGGAACAAATAATATTTCTAAAATGCCTCACATAGTGTCTGTATCATAGTAGGCACTTATTAAATGGTTATTTCCTTCCTTTCTATAGCAGAAATGTTCCTGAATGGGTTTTCTGCTAATTGGACCATGTTTTCTTTTCTCTTAAATGTTAATTTCATAGATACTTTATTTTTATTTTAAGTTGAGCTTCAGTTGGCAGCAACTCCTAACACTTCAGCTTTGAATTTCTATGTTCCTGTCAAATAGCTGACTCATAGAATATTGGATCTAAGAAGGGGCCTTAGAGGTAGTCCAGCTCCCCCATCTTTCATTTTCTCGATGAGCAACACAAGGCTCACAGAGATGAGCTGGTTTGCCCAAGCTCATACAACTAGCTAGCTAGCAGCAGGTCTCCTGACTCCTAGGTCAGGGCTTTTCCCACTAGATCACACTGATCTTCATCAGAGAGCTTTATTATTTAAAGAATCCCTACAGTGAGTCATTATGCAAAATGAAGAATTATTTTCTAATTTAAATAACCAGGGAGTCCCCTTTGATCTCAAAGCCTTTCTTGGCAGACAGCCAAGGGAACTGACACTGTCACTATCCCCTAGCTGTCATATTCCTGTCTCTGATGTTTGCCAGGACTCTCAGCAGGAACAAGAGCAGAGATAGCTTTTGGTCCTTCTCCCTGATTCAAAGATTTTTCCTGTCACCACTTGCCCCCAATTCTTTCTCTTCTCCCTGTCCCACGCTGGTGATTTCAGACTCCTCTTCACAGACAGCATAGGGACCTCTGATTTAATAAATAATGTTTAAAACACGTTTTTTTTTTCCTTGAAATGAGGAATACCTTTATGTAAGAGGATCCTATGTCCTTGGTGAGATTTATTAAGCAAATGGATAAGCCACGTTTCTTTCCTTTTATAGAGCTTATGTTCAAGAAAATGTAGACTCACTGTAGATGCTAGTCTACCTGCTCTTCCTCATAGATGGCAGTCCATTTCCATTCTATTCCATCCTTAATGCCTGGAATGCTCTGTTTACTCATATCTGTCTCTTAGGAACTCTAACCCCCTTTAAGGCACAACTCAAGTGTTTTTCTTGATTTCCAAGGATTTTCTTGATTCCCCCAGTTATTCGTGCTCAACTCACCAGAAAGGAAAGAAGGAAGGAAGGAAGGAAGAGGAATATTTAAGGAAAGAAGGGAAAGAGGGAAGGAAGAAGGGAAGGAAGAAATGAAGGAGGGAAGGAAGAAATGAGGGAGGGAAGGAAGAAATGAGGCAGGGAAGGAAGGAAAGGAGGAAGGAAGAAAGGAGGGAGGGAAAGAAGGAGGGAAGGAGGGAGGGAGGGAAGAAAGAAAGGAAGGAAAGGAAGGAAAAGAAGGAAGGAAAAAGGGAAGGATACAAGCATTTATTGCTGCTTACCATGTGGCAGGCATTGTGCTAAGCACTTTCCAAATATCTCATTTGATCTTTACAACAGCCCTGGGAAGTAGGCATTATCATTCAATTTTATTCAATGTTATTCAATTTTGCAGTTGAGAAAAAAGAGGACTAAAAGTATGATTTCATTGATGTAGGAAACTCTCTTAAGTATGGCGGTTGAGATCTGCTCTGCTACTGAGAGCCTTATCCAGTGTCACATTGTAATTGTCAGAAGTGAAACTTGAACCCACATCTTCTTGACTGTGATGCCAGCTCACTATTCTTTACTCTATGATAAGTATCTAAGTGTATAAATGTAAAAATCTTGGTAAACTGAGGCTAAAATATTTCCTTCCCTTCCTTCAAGGCTTGACCCAGTTGCTACCTCTTCCAAGAACCTTTCCTGGATCACTCTAGTTGGAAATGTTTTCTCCTTTCTTCAATCTTTAATATTACTCGGTTTGTATCCCTCATGTGCATCATATTACTCTTTTATTGCAAGTATTTGTATATATGTCATCTTTCTTACTCTATTGTGAGCTCCTGGAAGGCATGGACTATAGATTTTTCTTAGTAATTTTTGTATCTCCAGTGCCTCGCACAGTGTCTTGTACCCATTCTACAGAGTAAGATAGGTGCTGAAAAAAATGCTCGTTAAATTGATCTTTATAAATATTCTCCGTGCTTCCTTGAACTATTTACCTATTTAATTACTATGTCCTACTCTATAATGGTACTACATGGTGTGTCTACCAGCCAAACTCCAGTTTCATAATTTGAGATCAGAAGGCATTTATATAGTAAAAGAAGGAAAGGCAGTCAGCTGAGATGGTTGACATCCAACCAGTTGACAACCAAATAGTTCTAGGCTGACTCTCAGAATATATATGGAAAGACAAAATTCTTCCCAATCAGGATCAAACCAGACATCTGAGGGTAAATGGTCACTCTACCTGAGAACCTTGGTCCTTGATATTAGGCAATCCATTCATTGATCAGTAGAAATCTGTCCTAGACAGTCATAATATAGGGATAGTCATATCTGCAGGGATAGTCGAGAGATATTAATTGATTTCTATAAACACATTTACGTAAGTATATATGTCTATATCATATACACATATAAATTACATATAAATATAATCTAAAGCAAATGTGCAATTTTCCTCCACTGGAGAAAATAAAAGCTTTGAAATTTGTTCTGTGTTGAGTAGTCTGGCACATGAAACTCCTGTAAGAAGAAAAAAATTCTATCTTGTGATTCAAACGGGAACAGTTTGTTGAAATCAGACCCTCACTGTTATCGTTTATTATTATTCTAAACCTTACATTTGTTTATCACTTTGCAATATACAAAGTGGGGGCAGCTAGATAGGGCAGTGAATATAGCAGTGGACCTAAATTAAAATCTATCCTCAGATACTTGCTAACTGTGTGCCCCAGGTCAAGTCACTGATTGCCTCAGTTTCCTCATCTGTAAAATGGGCTGGGGAAGGAAATAGCAAACTGCTCCAGTATCTTTGCCAAGAAAACACCAAATGGGGCCACAAAGAGTCAGATATGACTGAAATAACTGAACGACAACAATACACAAAGTACTTTTATGTTATATCATTTGATTATAGCAACAATCCTATGATGTAGATACAGCAGACATTACTACCCTCTCATTTAACAGATGAGAGAGTCAGAGAGTTTAACTGATGGTATGCAGGAAGTCACAGGTTTTGAACTCCAGGCCTAGTGCTTTGTCCCCTACATCACCCCTCCCCACAGGTTGCTAATTAACCAACCTTCTCTTAACTGATTCACTACAAACTTCTACTTCATCCTGAGGCAGTTTTTCCCTAGGGAAGTTTTCCCCTTTTCTTCAGTGGCAACAGCAATGAAAGGGTGAAAAACCCAGCCTGTTTGCTCACTTATTTGGCCAGTCAGAGAGTTTGGATGTTTGACATTTTACTTTCATTGGCTAAGGATGTGGTTGCTAGGCAACTTTTTTACCTTAGTAAGTATTCTATCATTCTGAGTACCAACCCTGTATAGCTCATACCCTTATCTGTGTATGGACAACAGTTTGTTGTTCCAGACTCCCAGGGACACAAGTAATACATCCATGAAAAGATTAACAAGGCATTTGATGCACAGATCACACAAATCAAGTAACTTATTTATATTGATAGAATACACACACATATGAATATAAATCAATCAATTATTAAATCAGTTAACAAAACTATATTTCAGTAATTTTTTATCATGGCTGATAGACAATTGTATTTTAAAGTACTCAATAATATAATAAAAATCCGTCAACTGTCTAGTTCTACTGAGTTTCTCTCTGTATGACCTCCAAAAACTCAGATAAATTAATCTCTGGCCATAGCAGGTGAAAGGTAGGAAATTTTCCTTCTTCAGTTGCTTTGCTTATCTTAGGACATAACCCTAGAATGAACCCAGTTAATTCAAGATCCCAGGAAATTTTACCTTCTTCTAGGAGCTAGAAACCAGAAAGCAACCTTTCAAATTTTTATGTGATTGAGAGTGTGTGCATCTATGTGTCTAGTTATAACTATGTGACACACCAACTAAAACCAGAGAGGGAAGAGATAGAATGACACGAATTCTCTTCTGGATGATCTTACCAATGTGATGATAAGAGTTAAGGGAAGCTGTTCCTCTTGAACTGCTCATGCTAGAGTGTCAGAATCATAGCTGGAGAGGTGTGCGAACTCCGTGCTATTGAATCTAAGAAAAGGGCTTAGGCTGAGTTGGGCTCTACTTTCTAGATTCAATGGTGACAGTAACAGTTGAAGTTTGGTCAGAATAATACTTAATTATACCTAGCTTTTATATTTCTTTATACCTTGTTTCCTTAAACATTTGTGCAAGCATCCCCACTAGCATCTTCAGAAAACTACTATTTTCCTCATCTAATGGGAATGTTTTTTTTTCTTTTTGTATCTAGAGAAATTTTCCCTGAGTTTTCCCCCTCCCTCCCGGACTAGCTTGCTCTCTAGGATGTTAGTCCGTGGTAACCTACCTCTCCTTTCTCTTTGAAATCTACTTTCCCAAAATCTATGGTCATGTCAGACGATGCCCAATTTCCTCTTCTCTATTATAGGGTCTAGGAAGAAGTGGTTGCTTATCCCCTATCCTGGGAATCCCATCCTTTCTACGTCACAACCAATTCCTTCCTGTTACAGAAAAATCAGATCTAGTACAATATTTCCTCTTGTTAGTTCCTCTACTTTTTAATGCATTTTTTTTGGCAGGGGAAGGCAAGGGTTAAGTGACTTGCCCAAGGTCACACAGCTAGTAAGTGTAAAGTGTCTGAGGCCAGATTTGAACTCAGGAACTCCTGACTCCAGGGTGGGTGCTCTATTCACTGTGCCACCTAGCTGCCCCTCCTCTACTTTTTAAAGGATGAAATTATCATAAAGACAAATCAAGAAATTATTAACTGCTTTGTTTTTGGCAGAGAAAACCATACATCAGATGTCTTCACAATTGAACTCTTCCATTATGCCTGTATCATCTTGCTGTACAAAGCTCACTAACTATTTCACAAACTCCTTATCTATTTCTTCTTTTGTCCAGGTGGTCTATGCAATAGTCCAATAACAAAATTGCTTCTGTTCCTCCTTCCACTGATCCTCACCCAAATGTTCCTCACCATGCTCTTTGCCCTCTGGTTCCTGAGTTTCAGCAGTTGAAGATTTTTTTAAATATAGAATGCTTCAAATGCTTTTTTCTCTGGCTTTTACCTGAACTGTTTCTTCTGAATTAGGTATATCCATCCAGTCACATTTCAGTCATGAGTTTCATCCCACCAATTCTTAGTGATACCTATGAGATCAAATTTGCCTTCTTGTATTAGAATCTCTACTAGTTCATTTTGCTTATTGCCTAAACTTTAGACATTTCTGTGTAGTCATTTAAGACCATTAGTTTTACTATTGGCCCCATTCTTGGATTTTATATCCTGTGAAATTCTGAGATTCTCATCTGTTCTTCTTCCTTCATTATAGCTGTACATCATGGTTTCCAGCTTGGTGGCTATACATAAGCATTTCTCTCTCTCCATCCTTAGTTTAGAGTTCTTTTGATTAGATTTTCAAGATACCCAACAAACACCTTATTATTAGCTTTTGTTAGGCTGACTCCATCCCTGGTCAGGAGTCTGTCATCCTCATATTTAAGCTACAATTCAGAAATCCAAACCCCATTTTCAATTACTACCTTGTTAGCCAGCTATTAACTTTCCAAATCCATTTTTTTCTTCTGCATCATTTTTATTATCATATGCTTTATATTTGTACATAATAGCAGTATATAAAGTGCTTTCACATATATCATTTGATTATAGTGCATATATTTGTATACACATACACACACACTCTTTCTTACTTTCAGTGATTAACAGTGGGGAAAACAGAGCCCATACCCCTGTGGTCTTCAGGTTCTTGTCCAAGACATTGTAATCTTTGACAATATTATTAGGTTCCTTCCAGCAGAATCATTTGTCCTCATGTGAATCACTAGAAGTGGGTAATTGTCATCTTTTTTTATGTCTTGGAAAGTTTTCATAATGTGTTGGATATATGCCCCAAGAAGACAACAGACCGTTTTATATTGGTTATCAGTTTTCATGAATCTTGGGAAATTCTCTCTTATGTTTTGGACATATGCCCTGAGAAGACAACAGACTTCATTGTTGTTATCAATATGACAAATAACTGCCCCAGGATCCCTGAGAAGAGAATCACTGACCACCCTTACTCTGCTCTTCTTCCTATGAGCTTTAATTTTACCTGATCTCTTTCATAGACATTTCACTCTATCCTTTACCTTCCTGGATTATAAAGGAAGCTGTATGATGTGGTGGAAAAAACACTAGACTTGACATCCACAAAGCTGGTTTTGGATCCTGTCCTTGCCGCTTACTAAGCCAGGTCACATTGGGCAAATCATATCATTCCCTCTGTGTCTCTGTTTCTTCATCTGTAAAATAAGGGGGCTAGAATAGTTGATCTCTGTTGTTTCCCTTTGTGTGTGTTTGTTAACCTTTGCATTTACTCTTAGGGAAATAAACTTGCCTTTTCAGCACTACCTGCTTAGCTTTCCCAGGATCCCTTGTTAGGTTGCCTCTTGTAGGGGGTAAGAGGGAATAGGGAGAATCTGTTTTTAGCTTCTCATAGCTGGATATTCCTCAAACTCAGAAAATGCCAGACTCAAGTCATTATTTTTCTCCCAGGCCCACCTTATTCCATATAATTTCCTTTTACATAAGCTATGAGTCAGCCATACTGGACTATACTCTCTCATTACTCCTACATCATCCCTCCATGCCAGGCTTATGATCTGTTTTGTGAAATCCTCAACTATGTCCTCTTTCTGATCAGGTGGTCTATAGCAAAATTGCTTCTGTTCCCTTCTACAATACATCCCTCATTTTTATCCTGCCTCTTCCACGGCCATATATTTGCTCATATAGACCCCCCTCCCATCTGAAATCATCTCCATCTGCTGATCTTCCTTTTTTCCTTTGAGTCTCAATGGGAAGAATCTTGAATTTAAAGTTAGACAAAGGAGCTGGTTTCAAATCTTGGCTCTACTGCTTGTTACTTGTGTGATCTTGGGCAAGTCACCTCTTTGGGGCTCAGTTGCTCGATCTGTTAAATGAGGGAATGGTACTAGGTGGGCTCCAAAGTCTCTTCCTACTTTAAATCTCTATTACCATGATCCTAACTCAGGCACCATTTCCTCCATGAAGCCTTCTGGCTTCCTTCCATATATTGCCTCTGAGGTGAAAATGTTTCCTTTCCTGGACCTCTCCTTTGTGTTAATTCATGCTTATTTGCATCTGGGTTATTTGTATATTTATCTTTCCCCTCATTAGATTGTAAGTTCCTTGAGAGCAGGTCCCTTGTCTTATCGATCTTTGCACCTCCAGTGCCTGGTACAGCCTTTGGCATATAGCAGATGTTAAGTACTGCAGATGTGATCCTGTGCGTAAATTAATTGTCTGATATATCCTGGCTGTGTGACCTTTAAGAAAATCACTTAAACCTCTTAATTAAGATGATGAATTGCAGAGAAAGTGCCCACCTGACCCAGGAGTTCACTGTACTGATGCAATGGCAGGTCCAAAATCTATCCCCTAAATAAATAGTCATTGCATGCTAGAGCTGTGATCCTATTAATATTTTGCTGGAAAAGACATAGACCCTAAGCATGTGTGCACACAGGCAGGAAGCTGGGTCTAAGCAGAGCTTAGGAACATTTCTCTTTAGTTTCTGCCAGCTAACTTTACTAACTTGGATGCTCCCCCCCCTCCTGATAGATGAATGCTTAATCTCAATAGAATAGCTTTCTTTACTAAGTGCAGTAAGAGGTTTCCAGCAGATTTTACAACCCTGGCCTCCGCCAGAGACTTGCTTTTAATTTCTAAAGCACTTTGCCTTTTCCTGCCCCCAGGCTACATTTTAAAAAGACATTTGCACTGATCAGAATGGTTTTACAACTGAGAGACACAGTGGTTTCTCCGAAGCAGAGGTCACTAATAGAAAACATGTGGGGGTGTTTTTTATACACATCTATCTGCACATGATGTGATTTAAAGGGTGTTCCATACTGATGTCTCAAATGTACTTAGATTCACACACCCCCTTTCCTACCCCTTGTCCTCATTATCCATGAACAGGAGGGACAGTTAACCTCAAATATTGCTCTCACTTGAAATCAACTCTCTTCATCTATTTGATCAGTCCCAAAATTACATTGCTTTGCAGGAATACATATAAAAGACAGTGGGATGCCCCTGCTCAGAAACAGTTGAATTCAATTTAATAACTTAGCAAATGTCTAATTAAGCACCAGAGACAATATAGTTCATATTTACATATTGATTTATGATTTACAAAGAGCTTTTTTTCTCACAAAAATCCTATGATATAGGTGATGTAAGTGTTACTCCCACTTTAGAGAAGAGGAAATTGAGTCTTAGAGAGGTTGTGATTTGAACTGCAGTCATTGCATTTGTAATCAGGAGACCCAGGTTTATATCCTAGCTCTAACATTTAATACTGTGACTGTAGGCAAATTACTCATCTTCCCTGCACATCAGTATTCTCTCCTGTAAAATATAGATATGCATGTGTTGCCTTATAGGGTTGTTGTGGAGAATGTAAAAGTTACAGTACTGTATAAAAGAGATATTATTTTATACTCCAATTTCTTCCATGTAATAGGCACCATGCTGGGCACTGAAGGAAATATAAAAAGAATTCGGACATGGTTCCTTTCTTCAAGGAGCATGCCATATGATAGGGATAAGATAGGGATGCACATATATACAACTATAATGCATGATAGAATACGATTGATGAATAAAAGTCTATGGAGGTCAGTCACATCCAACTCTGTGTGCATGTGTGTATGTGTGTGTGTTCATGGGGAAAGGAAAGGCATTATGGAAGGTTTATGAAGTGTGCCATTCTGAGAAGCTTAAAAAAGGATGGGTGACTGGGCTGTTGCTCCTGCAAGCTGAAATTTCAAGGGCACAGTACTTGGTAGCATTCAGACAGAAACAACTGAACTTTGCTCCAAGTCAGGAACAAAAATTGGGAAAGGAAACTACCAGTGTTCATCCTTTTCTCACCTGGTCCCATTCTGCTCCCCTTCCCCCTTCTATCCATCCAAATTGGGAGAAACTTCACTCATAGGGTCTTGTGTCCTCAGGTCTTAAGCAACTCTGTAGATCGACTGAATTTATTTTTTAAAAAAGTTTTTTGAATAGGCTTTTCCTGTTCTTTGCCTTCAACACATTTTGTGGGTGCTTGACCCAGGCATCACAGTGGCTAGTTATGGCTCTGAACTTTGCATTATAACGTGGTAATCTTATCTAGTAGATTGTGAGCTCCATAAGGACCAGAACTATATTTTATTCAATCTTCAGGTCGCTTTCCCAGCATGTAAGCTAGCTTGCTAGACAAAGTGTTTAATACTTGCAGGAAGCAATGTCATCAAAATACCATGGCTTGCTCATTAGGTTTTTCTCATTAGGTCTAAGGGTACTATGGAAGAAAGCCCTGGAAAAGGAGGAAGAGGGGACCTCAGAGGAAGAGTGTAGTGTCTCTCTCTTTGATTTCCTTTTATTTTCATTTTTGTGTCTGGGTAGTACTTTAACTTTCAGGCTAAAACCCAGAAATAGTGCATAATTAAAGTGAGGCTTTGGATACAAATATTGCCACCAACCTCCCACACCCACTCCTGCATATTCACACCAGTAGTTTGCTTAACATTGACCATCTGACTTGAAAGTTTGTCCAAATATTGGTCAGAGTCATTCATTACCAGATGATTTGGCTGGAAAAAAGGGAGGGGGACCTAGAAGCTGAGGTGGAGGTGGCCTTATGTCTAAGAGAGAGGGAAGTTGACTGTATCATGTGATTTGACCAGCACTACGCATCTCTGTCTGCTACCAACTTTCCCCTATTGATTTACTGTTTCATTATCTTGTTTTATTTGTTACCACCACCAGGAGAGGAATTCTGTGGGGCAGGAAGTAGAGCACTTTTTCTGGGGGCAAGAAGGAGATGCTGCCAATGATTCTAACAAGGACACTAATGTCTCCTACTCTGAAACTGCTTCTGGACTAGTGGTGCTGTTATTCAGTCATTTTCAGTCATATCCAACTCTTCTCGACCCTATTGGGTGGGACAAAAATATTGGTGTGGTTTGCCATTTCCTTCTCTAGTTCACTTTAACAGATGAGGAAACTGAGGCAAACAGGGTTAAGTGACTTGTCAAGAGTAGCATAGCTAGTAAGTGTCTGAGGGCAGATTTGAACTCAGGAAGGTGAATCTTCTTGATTCCAGTCCTGACACTCTATCCATTGCGCTGCCTTTTAGACTGATTTGTTTTGCTGTGATGGTTGAGTTGTAGGTTTTGGAAGGAAAGAAAGCAAAATCAAAATTAAAAAAAAATCTGGGAAGTATGGTCATTTGATATTTGAATGGCTTCCCCTGTGTGTAGGTGCTTGTGTTCCACTGTGTTGTGGATGCTCCTGGGGAAGTCTTGCGTGTTGGGCTTTGCTGTAAATTGCTTGATGTCTTAGGCACAGAGTACACCAAGGTCCCAGCCAGTGATGACTCTCTACCACAAGGTCCATGACACCTCCATCCAATACAGTTTATGAGCACTTTCCCACTTTCTTGGGCAGGTGTGTGTGTGTGTGTGTGTGTGTGTGTGTGTGTGTGTGTGTGTGTGTATGCACCAGAGTTTCTGGGCTCCAGCTTGGAATTCTCACCAACATTGTCATATCTTTGAACTAGATAATAAAAAGGAGCATTAATTCTAAAAGGTCACTGAATGTATATTGTTTACCAGGGGGAGAAGGGAAGGGTTTCTTCTATCTCTTCTTTTTACATAGGTTATTTAAATTTTTTACATAAGTTATTTTTAAAATTAGCTATAGTAGAAGGCACAGGCAGCTAGGTAGATAGAGCACTGGGCTTGGAATCAGGAACACTTCATGGTTCAAATTCAACTTCAGACACTTGCTATAGCTGTGTGACTGTGGGCAAGTCACTTAACCCTGTTTGCCTCAGTTTTCTCATCTGTAAAATGAGCTTAAGAAGGAAATGGCAAAGCACTTCATTATCTTTGCCAAGAGAATCCCAAATGGGGTCATGAGGAGTCAGATATGACTGAAATGATACAACAACAACAGCATAGAGGGTATAGGATGTTAGACCTGAAGGGATAAGATGCAGAATAGGGAGTTTTGGTGATGTAGGTTAGGTGGTTAACAGTGCAGTGACAGGTGCTTCTGGTGCTCAGTTTCAGGGCCTCTCGGTAGAAACATGTGGCTTCGGATGGCCTGTAGTACCAATTCATCTTGGGGTAATTTCTCAGTGATGTAGTATGAACATGGCTCTCAGAAGAACTTTCTTTCTTTTCTTTTCTTTTTTTTGGCCAGGTGTTGTGAAAAACATTTTTCTTGGTCATTCAATTTTATTTTCAGTTCCAAATTCTTTCTCATCCTAAGACATCAAGCAATTTACAGCAAAGCCCAACACATAAGACTTCCCCAGGAACATCCACAACACAGTGGAGCACAAGCACCAATACACAGGGAAAGCCATTCAAATATCAAATAGCCAGTGCCCGTGGTCACACAGCTATTTCCCATTTCCCCACCCATTGAGAAGACAAGAAAAAGAAGCCCCATTACACATATATCATGTATATGTGTATGTGTGTGTGTGTGTGTGTATGAATGTGTATGTATGTGTGTAAATATATATATATATATATATATATATATATATATATATATATATATATATATATATATATATATATATATACTTTCATTTTAATTCTGAGTCCATCAGCTCTCTATCTGGAGGTGGATAGCATCATGAGTCCTTTGGAATTGCATGACAATTGATTACTATGTTAATTAAATTTGCTAAATCTTTCAGAGTTGATCATTTTTACAATATTGTTACCAATGTATAAATTGTTTCCCTAGTTATACTCACTTCACTTAGCTCCAGTTCAAATAAGTCTTCCCAGGTTTTTCTGAAACTATCCCCTTCATCATTTCTTACAAAACAATATTTCTTACAAAACATTCATATGTTCATCTGTTCATCCATTCCCTAGTTAATAGGTATCCAATTTTTTTGTGTACTTTTGTGTGTATCGATCCTTTTCCTCTTTCTTAGATCTCTTTGAGGAATGGACCTAGTGGTAGTATTGCTGGGTCAAAAGGTATGTGCACAGTTTAACAGCTTTTTGGATGTAGTTCCCATTTGCTTTCCAGAGTGGTCAGACTTAAAGCAACCTAACACTCCTCTCATCTATAAGACTTTCCCAGGCAGTACACTTTGTGCTGTGTCCTTAGTGGAGAGGAGCCCTAGCAGAACACAATAAAGAGCCAATTTCACATATACTGGCATTACCTTGCTGAAATATGCTCAGGAAGGTTGCATGGGAGGCAAACATGCCCCAAGTACTCCCTTGGTACAAAAGGTCACATGGTCTGTTCTCCCTCTCTGAAGTTTCATGGTAGCTGCACCTACCTGTTTTTAACAGTTTGGAGATAGAGAATAAGAAGGGATGGCCATCCTGAGAAAAGGGTGCACTGGGAGCAGCTCACTAACATTGTTCAAAAGGAACCAGGTTGAAGGGATCAAAGAATATGTTTTTTTGAAAATTTAAAACATTTTTATTTAAAGTTTTGAGTTCCAAATTCTGTCCTTCCCTCCTTCCCTTCCTCCCCTGCCCCTTCCCTGAGACAGTAAGCAATCAGATAGAGGTAGTACGCATGCAGTTATATAAAACATTTCTATATTGGTCATTTTGTACAAGAAGACTCAAATAAAAGGGAAAAAAGAAAGTGAAAAATAGCATGCTTCTGTCTGAAGAATAGGATTTTAAAGAAAAACTACCTATCTTAAATTTTGCCTATGACTGGATCTGTACTGAGAACTGGGTAGATTCCTAAATTTAGCCAATTGCCATCTGACTATTATATGTTCCAATGAGAAATTTGACTGATATCAGAGAGAAGATTGTCAATTTTGATTTTTATTAGTGCCTCTAATAAAAAGATTGTCAGGGAAGGGCATTATCTAATTATCAATTTTGAAACTATTTCACTAAAAGGAAGCTTTAGATTTATTTGTAGACTTATGGTAGAGAATTGAGAATTGGCTAGGTATTTTTTTGGTAGGGAGGGTTGGTTGGTTTAAACCAGAGATGTCGGGTGTGCGGTCAATGTTTAATGACAGTCTCTTCAAGAACAAAGTATTTCTGACATGCTACTAAGTTTGCTTTGCATTATTACTGTTTTCCCACCACTTTCCTTAGTTTAGACAATCAACAAAACTGTAAATCAAGTCCTGTTCTGTAGCATTTGCTAATTTCCAAAGTGTAAATGCTCACATGGAAAATTTAACAATGGCTTTTCTGGAGCTGGTATGTTATCTCCTGCATACCACTGGATTTAAGCAAAAAGTACCCTTCCAAACTTTTATTATCTATTTACAATCTCTTCCCCCAAAAGCCTACTCCACTGGCTCATCAGGAATTAAGTTGATCCTGGGTTCTGAAGGCTACACCAGTGGAAGATAAGATCTGGCATGTTCTACCAAGCTGGAAAGTCTTCAAGTATAGACCCTGAAATTGTCAAATGATGAGAGAGTCATCATCACAAGGCTGGCCATGCTACATTAAAGCCATCTCTTGAGAGATATAGTGGGATTATGTTTTGTGTACTTCAATTCTTAAAATGTTGAAGCATATGCACGGCTGGGTCATATTTTCCCAGAGAAATGGATTTCTTAAAAATAATTTTTTTTCACTTTCTCCCATAAGCAAAACCATATTTTGAAATACAATGAAAGGGTGAGCTGGGTTATGTTCATCCAAACTAATCTTTGTCTCTTAATTATTAGGAAAGAAAAAAATCAAGCTTGTTTTCAAAGCTACGTATTTCTTCCTGGGTTACTTATTCAGAAGACAGGAGAACAAATCCTCAAATTCCATTTAAAACAAACCTCTAGCCTCCTGCTTCTCTCAGAAGAGTGTGCATTTCTTACAATTTGTGCCTAATGATTTTCACATGGTTATTGTGATGGTGGCTCTCAATGAGAATCATCATAATAAATGTTGTCCTTTTAACTTTTCCAAAGCACTTCATGAATATGTTCACATTCTATCTTTGCAACAGCTCTTCAAGGTAGAGATCATTTCAGATGCTTTGGGAATATATGATGAAAACATCAAGAATAAAATCCTCCACTGGCCTTGCCACCCTCTCCCCCAGTTCCTTTCTTCTACCATCCACCAGGATGAGTGGGCTCACTTGACATAGCCTAGATATTATGTATATTATATCATATATCATATCATATCATATTATGTCATATTATCTTAATTATATTATATTATATTCAGAGAGGAGATCTATGATCTATTTGGAAAAAGCAAAGGAGGCAGGGAAGGATCATGGCACTTGTGGTTGTTTTCAGAATATACATTCCACTTTGCATCTGCTGCTCTGCCTGGTTTCAACTTTAAAAAAGTCAGGATAAGCTTATCACTTCTAAACTTAGTATCATGCTGCTACCTCAAGTTTTGATTGATACCACCTCCCCCAACCTTTTCTCCCCTCTGTTTGGAGGGCTGGAGGTCAGAATACTATCCTCCCAATGTCTTACTTTATAGAGGGCAGAAAATGGACTCCCAGCTCCTTCCACTTTGCATCTGCTGCTTTGCCTGATTTCAGCTCCACAGAATAAGAGACCCCCAGTGTCTCCCCTCCCCTGCTTTCCTCTCTCCCTTTGTGTGTTATCTCCCCCTTTACATGGTAAACTCTTTGCGAGCAGGAACTTTACAAAAAAATATCCCAGTGCTTAGCACAGTGCCTGGCATGTAGTAGGCACTTAATAAATGTTTATTGGATTGTATTTCAGAAGTTCCAAAACTTAGAAGAAAAGCTTTCAGACAATGTCAGTTGAAAATGGGTGGGGTAGGTGGAGAGGGCGTAGATGAATTTCTGGCAAAGATCTCACTGTTCTCCTCCTCACTGATGTTCCAAGAAACTCAAATATTTTGTTATCTGAGTAACAGTTGAGGTCAGGTTGACCTCTTTAAATATCATGGCTACCATGTCTTCTGACAAGGCTAAGGTAAGGTTCTTTCCAATCTGGAATTTGTTCTGAAGACTATCTAGTTTTTTTTTTCTTTCTTTATCCTCTACATTTTTGGCCAATGATCTCTTCTTTCTATACCACCTGAATTTTGACCTAGAGACCACTCTATTTTTAAAAATATCTTTTTTATATCATTCAAATTTCTGAATACATCCTCTGACCACCCTACCTAGCAAACTATTCCTTGTTACAAAGAATAATAAAGAAAGAACCAAAGAAGTTCAGCAAAACTGACCACTGTATCCACTGTTTCTCCTAGTTCAGGGTGTCCCCAAAGTCTTAGTGCCATTTTAATTGCTTTACAATTTTAAGTTTTAATAGCTTTAAACTGTACTGAGACTTTTGGGGTATTCTCTATGTGTAAGTGGTATTGGAATTAAAAGGGAGCCACTTGGAGTTTATTGAGTGGGGCAAAGAGGAGGGGAGCATGGTCACATTTAACTCTTTAGGAAAATCACTTTGGCATCTGGAAGATGGGTCAGAAAATGGATTGGAATGGAGAAAGGCTTGAAGCAGGGCTATCAGAAGGGTAGGATGATGGTCCAGATGAAAGGTGATTAGGGCTTGAACTGGGGCATTGGCTGTGTGAATGGAGGTAAGAGGACGTAACCAAGAGATTCTGTGAAGGTAAAAACCAGATTTGAGGGGCAGTTAGGTGGCTCAGTGAGTACAGAACCAGCCCTGGAGTCAGGAGGACCTGAGTTCAAATGTGGCCTCAGACACTTGATACACTTACTAGCTGTGTGACCTTGGGCAAGTCACTTAACCCCAATTGCCCTGCCTTCCCCCCCTCAAAAAACAGCAACAAAAAACAAACAAACAAAAAAAATTAAATTTGATAATGGATTGAATGTGTAAAGTTTAGAAGGGTTTGGGGAGGCATATTCTGTTTTAGACATGTTGAATTTGAGATGCATATGGGACATAGAGTTCAAGATGTCTAAAAGGTATTTGATGATGGAGCTCAGGAGAGAGATTAGAAGGAGTGAATTTATGCACCACAATTTGTTTACCCATTCCCCAATAAAATGAGCACCTCTTTTTTCTAGTTCTTTGCTACAATGAAAGTTATGTTATGAATATCTTGGTACATATAGAATATCTTTTTTTCAACCACTTTGGTTATATACCTAATGTTGATATATTGTTGTTGTTAAATTGTTTTTAGTCATGCCCGATCCTTTGTGACCCTGTTTGGGATTTTCTTGGCAAAGATATTGGAGTGGTTTGCCATTTCCTCTTTCAGCTCATTTTCCAGATGAGGAAATGAGGCAAATAGGATTGACTTGTTCAGGACCATGCTGCTAGTAAGTGTTCAAGGTCAGATTTGAACTCAGAAAGAAGATTCTTCCTGATTCCTAGTCCAGTGCTCTAGTCACCCTGCCATCTCTTTGTTCTTGAGTCATTTCGGTTGTGTCCTACTCTCTGTGCCTCCATTTAGGGTTTTCTCTGCTTGGAACTGTCTAACTACTCTAGAGTCTAGAGAAAGTAATAAAGAGAGCTCAGAGTAGTATAGTATGTTAAAGTTTGCAAAGCATTTTATATACTTTATCTCATTTGATCCTAATGATAATAATAATAGCTGACATTTATATAACACTTAGTATGTGCCAGACACTGTGCTAAGTGCTTTAAAATTATTATCACATTTGATTCTTATAACTCTGGAAGGTAGGTGTTATTATTATCTCCATTTTACAGATGAGGAAACTGAGGCAAATAGAAGGGAAGTGATGCCTAGGGTTACAGTCCTGTGAGGTAGGTGCCATTTTACAGATGAAGGACCTGGGACTCAGAGAGGTAAAACTATACCCAAGGTAACCCAGCTTGTAAGCCTCTGATGTAGAATTTGAACCCAGGTACTTCTGACACCAAGATCAGCATGCCAGGCACTAGGTAGACCATTTCCCCAAGGTGTGAGACTTCTCTAGATCCCTGTCTAGGAAGAATAATGGTCCTGAGACATCTGCTTCTAAATTAACTTCATGTACATGGATCATCCTTGGTCCTGATCAATCCAGAGCTTTGAGGATATATTTACAATAGGTTTAAATGCAGATGCTTGTAGTATGAAATGTACACAGGCCCAGCGAAGGGCAACCTAATAGATAAACATTCTATTGGAAGTTAGAAAACCTGGTGCTTTTGTTAGGGTGTGTGTGTGTGTGTGTGTGTGTGTGTGTGTGTGTGTGTGTGTTTCACCCTGAATCAGTATCTTGGAGTGGAAAAAAGCAATTGCCTTGAACTGAAGGGACTCAAGGCCTTGTCTGGCTCTGAGAAGTCTTGAGGACATCATTTAAACTCCGTAGACCCTATTTTTTCCCATCTGTGAAATGAGTGGTTAATCCTAGAGCATCTTTTGGTTCTCCACCATCTCTGTTCTTTTATGAATCCTGTGTAGATTATCTTCCCTGCTAGGGGTCTCACAAGCATACTTCTATGCCTCTGACTAAAGTGACTTGAAGCCTAAGTTTAATGCTGTGCAAAGTGATTCCCCCCGTGTTACTGAGGTCACTGGAAGGCAAGAGTATCTAAGGTGGCTTTACTTGTTATTTGCAAGTTTTTTCCCCCAAAGGAAGCATTGATCGAAGTTTCCAGTTTTCCAGGAAGCTAGAGGACAGAAGGAGAGCAGATCATACACTCTCCTTTCTATAGCTCCCATTTGGGGACAGCTTGCTTTCATTGTGCTCCTGGATAAACCCCAATCTTCTGCCTAGAAACCAATGACAAGGGTAGATTTTTTAAAAAGGAAACTGCCACAATAAAGAGCAGTTTCTCTAAATACATAGCTATCTTGAGTCCTGGCAGCCTTCTACCTGCAAACAGAGGAATTGTCATCACTTTAGAAGTCCAAGGTTACTATTCCAGACTCTTGAGATTACTGAGTTTTTTTCTCTGTCTTAAGAACGTCTTTTGCTCTTAGGGAAGAACAAAGCTCATGTAATAGTTGTATTTTGTTTGAAATAGAAGTAAGGACTGATTTCCTTCTTTTTTTTTAAAACCTCTTTATTAAATAAATTGAATTTAAACAAAACAGCAAAACCAATATTTCCAAAGAAGGAAGAAGCTTTTGAAAAAAAAGAAATACCCAGGTATAGCGTGGTACCTTTATCAGTAATGCTTATTAATTATTCATTACAACTCTAATCTTAATTAGTGACTTTATTTAGATGGTTTCTGACTTGGAGTGGTATTCTTTCCATCCTTGTCCATGGCTTTGAAACTTCAAGCGAGCTTTGGGGTATAAAACTACTGCTTCTTGGAGTGGCCAGGCTTCTCTGTGTTACAAATAAAAGATAATCTGTTTACTGTCCTCCGGCTGTCTAGAGCTAATTAATGAGATGTCCTCAGTTTTTCATTTTTGCACTCCTTATCAGCTAGTAGGAACTTTTCCTATAGCTTTCTTTCATATATGATAAAAGGAGAAAGAGAGAAAAGGACATGCTTTGTGTTGATAATGGTATATAACAACTGTCTATGTCTATCTATAGCTACACCTCTCTCTATCATATCAATCTATTTCTCTCTATCATCTGTTTACATTTGTACATCTATGTATCATATCTGTAATCTGTCTGTCCATCATCTGTCTCACACTATATTTCATGGGTTCTTAACCTTTCTTATGTCGTGGACACCTTTGGTAGTTCTATGAAACCTAATGGATCCGTTTTCAGATTGCTCTTTTTAAATGTGCATAAAATAAAAATGACTGGAATAACAAAGGATACCAATTATATTGAAATACAGGGAATGAACAAAGAAAATAAAGAACAAACTTTTGATATATATGTATGTGTGTGTATATATGTATGTATGTCATATATGTTTCTTTCAACTTCAGTATTGCCTTTGACTGTTATTTGCCTTGAGGGCAGTACTGGCTTAAAAATAATGCTTCCTCATTCCTGAATTAAAGGTGCAAAAAGATAGAAACATTTTCTCATCGATTTGTCCCCAAAATGTATGTTACTCTTCTCAATATACCATACATTTTGGGGACAAATCAATGACAATATATTTCTTTACAACTTTTGGTGCCATTAATTTAGGAGTGAGGATTCTTTTCAAGAGAGTACTGCCCTCAAGGAAAATAAAATCAGTTGAAGACAATACTGAAGTTAAAAGCTGCTTCATTTAATTTTGAGAGAGAAACTTAATATAGGCAGTGTGATATAGTGAAAAGAACATTGGATTTGGAGAGAAAAACCTAGATTCACGTCTCCATCCTCCCACATCCTTGCTATGTGACTAATAAGTAAATCACGATCTCTGTGCCTCCATTTTGTCATCTGTAGAAATGAGGAAAGGACTAGATAAGTCTTTCTTGAACATGGCAGGTGCTAAATTTATATGTGTTTAATGGACAAGTGATCAGATGAGGTATTTTTAAGCAGTCTTTTTCATTTGCTTTAGTAGGTAACATCTATACTTTTCCATGATCTCTTATTGTTAAGACTATTTGTTGAGACTGTTCTAGTCCTGTTTGATTCTCCCAGTCACACTTTACTTTTTCACAATATCTCATTGCTAACACTATGCTTTTACTTTCAGGTTCTCTCAGTCACCCTAACTCAACATCCATGAGCCCATCACCAGCCCTGACCACAGGAAAATCCACGGACAGCCACTCCAATTACGTTGAGGCCCCAGTCAGTGTTCCCAGGACACTTGCCTCCCCACTGAGTGCCGTCGGCTCTCCTTTGAATGCTCTGGGCTCCTCCTACCGTGTCATTACATCAGCCATAGGACCTCACTCCTTATCCCTGGCTACCTCTCCAGGTGTCAACATGGTTGGTCCAGCCAGTTCTCAGGTAGGTGTTCAGTTCTCTCTATGGATTTTCTCGCTGTTTATATGATTCCCACTAGTCTACTTTCACTATTGTGTCCTGCATAAGTCTGTTGCCCTGAGGATAGGAGCCGCCCCCAAATTGGAGAGACTATTCAGTTTAAAATGTTGTTGCTGAAAAAGAGCCCTGAAAAAACAAAACTCAGACCCAACGGGAGATGAGCCAGACTTGATCTCGCCTGAATATTCTTCTTTGTTCTTACTTCATTTCATTTCCAGCTTCCCAGTGCTGTTGGTGGATATAGCACCTTTTAGCTTCTCTTGGCCACTAGTGCCATTCCTAGAATAGCCTCCCCTAAATGTTTCCATATTTCCTCCTAACTTACTACAAAAAGAAGTTAACTTGACTAATATTTAAGATACTTTACAAGCATTTCAGAGAAAGAAGGTAAATTTAAAAAATTATACAGCACAGAATTGATATTTCAGGACATATAAATTTTCTAAGTTCTAATTTGGACAAACTAATTGACAAGAATATAACCAGTTCTCACTCTCATGTCTCTTGTAGTATCTTGACCTAGTCCTCATATATAATCCACTACCACTTTGCATAAACGTGGCAATTTACCTTTAATCCAACTCATCAAACCCCTGTTTTATCTTCTTATTCAAGGCTTTTCCCATCAAGTTTCAATATAACACTTATTTGAGCCTACTAAGTACCAAGCTTTGTGGTTAAGTGCTAGGGATGTAAGGGAAGGAATTGTTCCTTGCCCTCAAGGATCTTATAGCCTAGTGTAATTGATGAGAAAAAAATACAGCATTTAACTTTTCAGCTAAATTTTCCAGGGATAGGATTGAATTGTTGTTACCTCATAAGTTTGAGAGTTTCTTCCAACGATGAAAATCACAACCGATCCACATTTGACCATCCTGTGGGACCCTTGTCCATGTTCTTCCAAAGGTTTGCCCCAAGGAGGGTCCACCAAACCTGCAGGAGGCCTTCCTCAATTGCTCCCAACATCAAAATGAGAGCAGTGGTACATCCTGGCTATCCATTCATCTTACCTCTTGCCATGTGACTAGCTCATTTTCTCTTCGGTCACATGATTTTCTGATGATATCTCTTCCTATATTGAGAGATTCCAGTATCTTCCCTTTTTATTACAGCCTTACCAAGCAAATATAACCACTTGCTTCTTTGACACCTGTTAACCACAGCCTTGTGGTATCAGGACCAAAGCCCTTGAGGAATGATGAAAGATGGGGTCCAGGGTCACACTGGCCTTGACTTAGCTCTTTGTGAACAGCTAATTAGTCCACAAGGACCAAGCAACGCAAGAAGGTTCATCAACTAGACCGATGCCCTTGGGCAAGATGTGAAATCCTCACTTAATGGTTAGAGATTCCAGAGTTGAGGTGTGCAACATGGATCTCTAAGTGTCTTACAGAAAAGCAGCTCCATCTGATTTTATTGAAAGCCACATTATACTCACACGTCCTTGTCATATTTTGTATCAGTTAGGCTTTGAGTGTCAAGCTTCCAGCTTTCATTATTTCCCGACTGTTTCAAGGCTTCCCTACTTTTTCCATTTTCCTCGATAGGCAAATACCTAGTGGTAATGCTCACAGGTTTACAATACCATATCCATAGTAATATATAGTAATGTTCATGTAAAATAATATCTCTCACATATACATGTGTGTATATCTTTATATAATATAGTACACATATACATACATGTGTATGTATAGGTGTGTGTATGTTGGTGAGGAAATTGGGGTTAAGTGACTTGCCCAGGGTCACACAGCTAGTAAGTATCGAGTGTCTGAAGTCACATTTGAATTCAGGTCCTCCTGACGCCAGGGCCAGTGCTCTAAACATTATATAAATTTAATTATTGTTTGCAAAGTCTTTCTTGTAGGTCCAGAATTTTAGCTCAGACCAATGTGTGCAACATAAGTTTGAATTTTCTCCTAGGAAACCATTCAAGCACCAAGAAAGGTGACTGAAGATAAGCCGTGTTAATTAATCTTTATGATAATTTTCTTGTTGTTGGTTGCTACATGGTTTGAAAGGTAGAAAAGTCTGGGAATATAGGACTTCCTAGAGCAAAAATTTTAAATTCATGCCTATTACCACTGCTGTCCCATTTGCTATATTTCTGTCCCATGTCATCATTACATTTTCATACTCTATAAGGAACCCTCAGAAATGAACAATGTTGCCAAGGTGTCAAAGGACATAGATGGCTCCATTATCATTCATGTGTGTCACTTTTTTGAAGAAATTATTCCTGCATTGTATGAGAGGCAGAATGGTCTCATGAAAAAGAAATAGTCTCTCCCTACTCCAGCCCATTCTCCACGCACCTGCCAAAGTAATTTTCTTAAAGCTCAAGTATGACCAGGTTACTTCTCTACTGAAAAAACTGCAATGGCTCCCATTAATTCAAGGGTAAAATCTGAACTCTTCTGATAAGCAAGTAAAACTCCTTAAAATCAGCCTGCCATTCATATATTCTACAGTCTAGGCAACTGGTTTTCTTGCACAACATTTTATCTCCCATCTCCTCCTTGGTTGTCCCCAGTGCCTGGAATGTGCATCCTTCTCAACTCTCCCTCAGAGAATCTCTTTTTCCTTTCAAAATTTTGATCAATTGCTAACTTCTCCAAAATATCTTTCCTAATTCCCTTCATGCTACTTGACCAACTAACATTTATTAAGTACCTACTGTGTGCCAGGCACTGGGCTAAGTGCTGAGGATGCAGAGGACAGCAAAAGATTGTCCTTGCTCTCAAGGAGCTCACAGTCTAATGGAGTAGACGACATTCAAACAACCACATACAATTAATACATATAAAGATAAATTGGGGGTAGTTTCAGAGGGAAGCCACTAAGATTAAGGAGGATTGGGAAAAGCTTCTTATGGAAAGTGAGGCTTTAGGTGAGACTTGAAGGAAACCAAGGAAGCTAAGGCATGGAGATGAGGAGGAAGATGCTAGTGCCTTCCCTTTTACCCATCCTCCCAACAAAGTCCTGTGCTTATTTTGTAAATACATATATATATATATACACATGCAAACACATAAGTTTATAAATGCATGGACACACATATATTTGTGTATACACACAAACACAAATATGCACATATGTATCACATTCACATATGTGTGCATATATACATATATGGACCCAATGTATCTATGGTGTATGTACACGTGTGTACATACACATTTGTGCATATACATATGTACACACATACATGGACATAATAATGTAGGTCCTAGACCTGTGATTTCATTGATAAACTCCCAGTTCCTTGTACCAATGTAGGCTGGCATCTTATAGACCGAAAAAGTTTCCCTAAAATTTTGGAAGGTTAAGTGACTTCCCTAGGGTCACACAACTACCATGTGTCAGAGATGGGACATGCCCACACCAATGTGGTCATCCAAGTATCAAAGTAACCAGTCATATTAACGTGATGCTTTAAGGTTACAAAATACTTTCATATATGTGACCATAACCCAGGGACATGGGTAGGAAGATTATCATCCCATTTTACAGATGAGGAAACTGAGGTACAGAGGGATGAAATAATTTACCCAGGGTCACTCAGCTAGTAAGTGCGGGAGCTGTCCCTCTAAACCAGGACTCTCTGCCTTCTGGTCCAGGCTTATTTCACTGTACAGTCTTGGTTCAGCCTTGGACTCTGCACGTATTTTTCTGGGATTCTTTGAGATAAAAAGGGGGCTGCAGGAATAGAGTTTGATGAGGATTTATTGACAGCCCAGAGCTGTCCCTGAAGCACATGGTTCTCTTACAGGCTTTGGGGGCTGGGGGAAGCCTGCTTGAGGCCTTTCCCTGAGCACTTAGGCTGTACCCCAAAGCAGCCGGCGTGACTGCTGAGGCAGATCTGAGCTGTTGTGACGAGCCCACAGCTCCAAAGAGCAGGCTTCAGTTGGGCTTCCTCTAATGGAACCAGACAGCCAGGTGCTAGGGGACTTAGAAACCAGGCAGCTAATGGATTTGGGCTCAAGTGATTGTCTCAAAGCTCATTCATCATTGCTCTTAACACATAGAAACCTCACTGCAAACACTGGAGGGTACAGCACTGCCCCTCCCCCTGTGTCAAATCCCCAGTCTAGGCAGTTTTAGGCAAGTGCAGACAGAGGAGAGGGGCTTTTTTGCTTCAAAAAGCTGGAAACCTTCAAAACGCAGCCTGGGCCTTTAAGAATGCCACCCCAATGAGCATCATGCTCTGGATGGGGAACTGCTGGGGAGCCAATCTGTTCCGTCACTTCTCCTGTGATCTTGGAGAAATGACTTTATTGAGCTTTTGTTACTTTGGTTTTTAAATGAAGGGGTTAAGAAGTTGTGTGATAAAGCTGATAAAATTCTAGTCCTACAATTAAGAAGACTGGGGTACTCAGACACTTACCACCTGTGTGACCCTGAGCAAGTCACTTAACTCTGTTTCCCTCAGTTTCCTCATCTGTAAACTACAGGGATATACCCTATGACTTCTAAGTTTCTTCCACCTCTAAACTAATGATTCTGTGACTGTATGATTCCCCAAATCCCTTACAACTATTACATTTTTGAGTGGGCTCCCCCACCTTGGACGTCCTTAAGTAGAGGTTGGGCTGGTTACTGCTATGCTTGCTGGGTCTGTTATAGTGTGGATTCTCTGGCTACTGTGTCCTTTTCCAACCCTGCAATTCTCTGACTGCCTGGGTATAGAAAAGCTGGAGATTAGTTACTCTTCCTGGGAAGTGATGTTCACCAACTACATTTATCAAGTGCCTATGATGTTCCTGACGCTGTTAGGCACTGGGGTGTAAATCTATAGGGATCAGGAGGCTTTTTTTCTCCTTCTAGTAGGTCTGAAAGTTCTATTTCTCTTTGAATCCTATTTTTTGCTATTATTTTTCTGGATATTTTAGATCTTCTGTTCCTCCAAATGAATTTTATTATTTTTATCTAATTCTATAAAGTACACCTTTGATAATTTGATTGGCATAGCGTTAAGTCTATAAATTAATTTTGGTAGTATTGCCATTTTTATTATATTGACATATATATTATATTGTTATAATATATAGTATGATATATTGGCATATTTATTATATATTGGCATAGCCCTGCTATGAGTACTGAATAATTTTTTAGCTTTTATTTTTTTTTTAATTTTGTAATTGAGTCTATTAAAGTGTTGAATGTGTTTTGGTAGCTTGACCCCCAGCTATTTTATGCATTTTCTAGTTATTCTGGATGTATTTCCCTTTCCATTACTGACATTTTTTGGGTGGGGACATGGGAGGGAACAATCATTTCTTAAGCACCTATTATGTGTCGGGTACTTTGCTTAAAAACTTTATAAATGTTATCTCATTTTATCTTCATGATAGCCCTGTAAGGTAGATGTCATTATTATTCACTTTTTACAGATGACAAAACTGAGGTAGACATAGATTAAGGGACTTGCCCAGGCTCACATAGTTAGTGTCTGAGTCTGGATTTGAACTCGGGCCTTCCTGACTCCAGGACCAGCACTCTATACACTGTGCCACCTAGATTTTGTTGTTATAATTATTATATAGAAATGCAGTTGATTTTCCTGGGTTTAGTTGTAACTTTGCTGAAGTTAACGGCTCAGTTTCTTTGCTGATTCCTTAGGATTTTCTAAGTAAACAATCATGTAGGAATAGCTTTGTTTCTTCTTTGCCTATCTTTAACCCTTTAATTTCTTTTTCTTATCTTATGTAAATGATGCTTTAACATAAGTAACGTACTTAACATTTTTTTCCTGTATCTATTAAGATAATGAGAGGGTTTAGAATATTTTGGTTTTTTACTCTAATTTATTATGTTGATTGCTTCCCTAATCTGGAATCATCCTTCTATCCCTGGTATAAATTCAAATTGATCAAAATGAAAAAAAGAATTGGATATATGACTATAATTTTTTGGTCGGGATTTTATTAAAATTTTTTTGAAGCAATTTTCATTAATTATGTTGGTTTGTAATTCTTTTTTTGTTGTATCCTTTCCTGGTTTAGGTACTAGGATTTAGGGATTAGGTATTAGGAATTGTCTCCTAAGAGGAGTTTAGTGAGTTGCTTTCTTAAGATGCAGAGAAGGGAAATTAAATCAGAAAAATGAGTGATGGTTTATGGTCAGAAAGAAAGTAGGTTGTGAAGTCAGAATACTTCTTAAATAATAGCTGTGCTACTGCTGGGATAGTTGTGGGGCTGGTGCAGGGGACAAAATGGGTCATTTCTTTCAATGTCTGCCACCCCAATCTTGGGGTGGTCTATAATGAGAGGAAGGTCTATAATGAAGTTCAAAGCTACTGAGGACCAGGGTCATAGTACAATAGGGAGAGGCTGAAGTAGTCCTTATCCTGGATTATGCCTATATATTATTGAGTGTACACACATACACACATGTGTATGTGTGTGTCTGAACATCCCAGGTCATAAAATGGAGGGTCTGCTTGGTGCCATCAGTCAATGATTACTTATCCATATGATTTGTGTCATCATCATATTCACATCTTCCTTCCTATCCCCATTTGATTATAAGCACTTTGAGATCAAGGATTACATTATATATATGAGAGAACATCTAATTGGAAAGGTAAGGTTTTCCATCAGGGAGATAATTAATTGAAACTGCTTCCTCTGATTCTGGTTAAATTCTCCAATTCCTTATTCTAAAGTTTTCATGTCTGAGAGGTTGGGGTAGTGGGCTGGGGCTCCCCGTTAAGATCCTTTGATTCAGATTAGTACAACAAGGCACAAAGTTCTGTGGTCCTGAGACAGAGTTTCTCCAGAAATCCAATCTGCTAAAAAGAAAGGGAGTGTCAAATGTGTTTTTTGGTGGAGTATCCAAGCTGACTATAGTGTAGGAAGATTACGATGGTTAATTTGAATCATGTTGGGCTTTTTTGAAAGAGTACCATTGTTCCTTGATGGTAAGGCCATATAGTTTAGTTCTGCTATGATCAGGGTCTGAAACATCATGGAGGACACCTTAACAGTGAGAGCTATTCAGAGTTTAAATGAGATGCCCCTTGAAATTCATCCTCACTAATAACCTTCAGGTGAAACCTCAGAGACCATTTCTGGTTGTAGAATGGATTTATTTTCAAATATGGGTCAGACCAAATGGCATCTGAAGTCCTTTCCAATTCAGAGATTCTGTGATTCTGTGGGAGAAGAAAAATGTGTAGGGACAAGACATGGAAGCTTGAGGTTTAATTTGAGAAAGCACAGCCCGTATTGCCACTTTGGAGGTGTCTGCTTTTACCAGAAAGTGACACTGGGAATGAGGGTAAGACTGGACAGGAGTATGGTAAAGCACCTTTTGCAACCATGAATTCTCTTTCAGCTATGGTTGGGCACTGGAAATTCTTTAAGGTTTTGAGAAAACCATTGAGGAGGGTGAGTAGTGATTAGAAATCAACTGTGAAGTTGTAAGAGTACCCAGCTCACTGCATGAATCTGTCTGGGTCCTTCATGGTCACTGGAGCTTCCAACCTGATGATGATTTTCTCCTTCTAGGGTTATGTCTTCATCCCTTGGAGGCATATAATTTGCCCCAAGAACTCCAATTCGTCCTGGCCAAACTACCCCTTAACCAACTTTCAGAGCAAGTGGCATTTATGGGGTTCCCCCAGAATGACTCATATCGGCTGGGTGGGCTTCATGTTATGTAGGAAGTAGATCAGAATGTTGCCAAGGTAATTGAGTCCTCCCTGATTTAGCAGGTCTAGGTTATATCCTTCATCCACTCTTGTCATGACACATGTATTACAGTATTTAAATATCCATAAGTCACTCAGATTATTTGAGCCATGTGTGAAATGCAGTTTTCCATTCATACCCTTTGTAAATATATATTACATTCTATGTCCACTTCATGTACAGCTTTGGGAAAACTGGGGGATGTCCCAACTACTGCTCTTATAAAGTCTCCTATGGTAGGAGGTAGTATTCAATAGTGATGATCATGTTAGGGTCTCTCTACTTGCTACACGGACTTGGTCCGCAGTTTTTCAATTTCACAAAGAGCCACCAGTGCTTCTGTAGAGTAACATGAAAGTCAAGATGGCCATTCCATGGAAACATAACACAATAAACTAAAAATCCATTTATGAGATCCATTAGTCCAACCCCCTCATTTTATAGGTAAAGATGACAGGGATCCTTGGTCTGCTCAGTGCTACAACTGTATCACTAGGATCAAAACCTCTAGTATAGACTTGACTCTATGTTGACTCTAACTGAGTTGACTCAGCAGCAAAGTCTCAATTTCCTTTGCACTGAATACCTCTAAGAAATTCTGGTAGTCTCTAGAGAAGGTCTAACTGATGATGGAAGATAATCTATGGATCGTACCTCTCAAGTACTAGATATGGTGAGCCAAGTGGAAAGCGATCTTCCATACATTCCAAATAATCTGTGGATCATTCAACATTGGCCATCTCTCCACCCCAACCTCATTGGCAACAAGAGATTACGGTGAACATATCTTCCTGATGATTTCCTAGGCTGTCTTGCTGGAGAAAATATTATTTATCTCTATTGCTATAGGGCGTATATAAGATTAATTTTTATTCCATCTGTTAAGCCAACCCAAAGACTCAATAGTGGCCCCAATGTCCAATGTTGCTAGAATACAGAGGACTCAGTGATTGAGAACTTTGAGGGCCACTGATAGGAATAGATGCCTGGCCAGTCCAAGCTCTAGTGAGAAGAGGTGGAAGGATAGGAGTCCTATTACTAGTGGTCCTGTCTACTCATTTGTCTCATGGTTTCCTCATCTCCCAAGTAGGACCAGTTGGCTCAATGGTGGCCTTCATGTAAATAGTACAGGTACAGTCCTTCCTGCAGCTACCTAGCTCATTTCAACTGGGGAGAACAGACCCAAACTGGTCGCATAAATTCTGCTGTGATTCCTGATAATATAATTAAGGTAAGGCAATCTGGAACTGTCAACTCAAGTGTTGGCAGGGTGTGCATGAAATTGATCTTCAATGTAAAGATTCTACTTAATTCATGTTGGCAGAGATGTAGATGGTTTCTTTTTCAGGGATTTATCCTTAATTTCTTTCTAAGACTCTTAATAAGTTGTTCCATTAGAGTAACCTGGTTGCAAGCCAAGTCTTAACTCACTGTCCAGAAAGTATTAGAGTTAATAACCAAGTCCAGTCCCTGTCTAAGGTCCTGAATCTTCTTTTTGAGTTTCCTACCAAGTCTCCAGCAAAACTTTTTTTAAAATTTGGAGACAAATTTATCAGTCATCAAATAGAAGCCCCTCTTCCTTTTTAATTATATCAATTATTGACTGACCCAAATAATCAAGAAATTGCCAGAGCAACTTTGGTCATTGGGGAATTGGTGGGGGGTAGAATAGGGCCAGGAACATTGACAGCTTGTTTGACTGGCCAGAAACTCTTTTAGGCTTCCCAAACTAGCTAGCCAAGGCTACTTACTATTTATGAAACTTCACAAGACCTTGGTTAAGTGACTTGCCTAAAAAGGCAATCTGTTCATGGGAGTTAGGGATTAAATGCCTTTGAAACGAGTCTGAGAGAAAACAGAATCAAGGTATGAGTAAGTCAACAAACATTTACTAAGCGCCAGGTGCTGTTCTAAGTGCTGAGAATACATAAAAAAAGGCAAAAAGAAAGTTCCTGTCTTGAAGGAGATCACAGTATAATGGGGGAGATAGCAAACACATACAAACAAACAAGCTATATACGGGATAAATAGGATGTAAATAAGAGAGGGAAGGTCCTCTTAATTTTGTATGAAATAAATACAGAGGAATCAGAAACTAGAGCTAAAGAGGATCAAGATTTCAGATCTAGAACTGAAAGGGCCATCTAATCCTTTCCATCAGTTTACAGATTAGGAAACTGAGGCAAATGGAGGTGAAGTAGCATGCCCAAGGCCACACAAGTAAGAAATCCTGAGGTAAGAACTGAACCCAGGTCTTCTGACTCCAGAGCTTTTTCTATTGGATATGGGAACTCTCTTGGCTAGAAGGCTAAACTTGCATGCCCAGGGTCTTATGACCAGTGGAGTGAGGTTATGAATACCTATGCAGCAATGGCCCTTCCAGTCCTTTGCATCTCTGCTGATAATTGGGTTTGAGCACCTCATATTTTAAAGATAACTGAACAAAATTCTTAACTTGCATTGATGAGGCCCCTCTTTATAGCTATATCTAGTCTAAACAGTGTGCCCCTTCTCCCTCAAGCATCTATGAGCAAAAGTGTTTGGTAAATAATTAATAGTGTTGGCCAATTTGCAGAGGGAAGATTTAGCCCATTCAAGAAAACCACTTTAGTAGCATGCATTTAAATAAATCAATATTCTAATCATAAATTATTCTCATCTGTTAAATGAAACAGGTTGGGTAGGACCTCTAT
This sequence comes from Trichosurus vulpecula, assembly GCF_011100635.1. NCBI lineage: Eukaryota > Metazoa > Chordata > Mammalia > Diprotodontia > Phalangeridae > Trichosurus > Trichosurus vulpecula. The sequence goes on along the minus strand of NC_050576.1, from coordinate 58,464,657 downwards.
CCCTGAAGGAGTAGTTTAAGGATCTGTCCTCAGCCCTGTGTTCGTTAACACTTTTATCAGAGACTTCAGTAAAGGCACAGATGGCATGCTCATCAAATCTGCAGATGCAACAAAGCTTAGAGGGATAGCTAACACACTGGATGACAGAATGAGAATCCAAAAGCATCTTGACAGGCTAGAGGTTTGGGCTAAATCCAATAAGATAAATTTTAATGGGGATAAATGTAAATTCCTAAAATAGGATTCAAAAAATCAGCTTCATGAGTACCAGATGGAGGAAATATAGTGAGACAGCAGTTTGTCTGAAAAAAATTAAGGAGATTTAGTGGACCACAAAAATCAATATAAGTTATCATGATGATAAGACTGTTAAAAAAGCAAATTCAAGTTTAGGTACAGTGGCTAGAAAGATGGAGATGATAGTCTCGTTGTACTCTGCTTGGCAAGAACACCTGGGATATTGGTTTCAGTTATGAGGACTATATTTTAGGAAGCACTTTGACAAGCTAGAAGGTATCCAGAGAAGGGCAACCAGGGATGGTGAAGAGTGTGAGATTATGTCATGTGAACATCAGTGGAAGGATCTGGGGATATTTAGCCTGGAAAATAGGTTTGGAGAATAGGGTCTGGAATGTGATAGTTCACAAAAATGACTTCACAAGTACAAAATGGGGAGGAATAATTAGAAAAGGATTTGTCTGAAAAAAGATCTAGAGGTTTTAGTGAACTACAAGCTCAATATGAATGAATGTGATATTATAGCCAAAGAAAGCTAGTATGATCTCTGACTACATAAAGGGAGGAATAGCTTTCTAGGAAATATGAGATAATAGTACCATTGGATTCTGTCATAGTCAGTTCACATCCAGAATATCATGTTTGGTTCTGGACACCATAGTTTAGGAAAGATACCAATAAACTAGTGAGTTTCTTCTTCAAAACATCTGGCGAGCAACTGGTCCAGTAAAGGATCTTGAGATTATGCCATGTAAGTATCAGTTGAAGGAACTGGAGATATTTAGAATAGAGGAGACTTGAAAGGAGGTGATGGCTGTATTAAAGTTTGAGAAAGGCCCTCGTGTGGAAGAAACATTAGGCTTATTTTGTTCAATCCCAGAGGACAAAACCAGGAGTTTTGGAACTTGGAAATTGTTAAGTGGCAAATATAGGCTTAATGTGAGATAATTTACCCCATTCTATCTCTCCCTTCCCCCTTCTCCCAGTGCATCTCTCTTTTTCACTCCTTAATTTAACTTTTTTGAAATCATCCCCAAATAGTCAATGTATACACAACCCATCTGTCTATGTATACTCCTTTTAGCTGCCCTAATAATGATAAAGCTCTTAAGAATTGCAAGTATCATCCTCCTATATAGGAATACAAACTGTTTAACCTTATAGAATCCCTTATGATTTCTCTTTCATGTTTACCTTTTTATGCTTCTGAAGCATATTGGAGATTTTAGGTGAGTTCCTACCTCCACTCCACCATATATACAGTTGTTCATCACTAAAATCTCATTAGAATACAAAGCGATGGCTTCTCCTTATTCTTATGGCTTTTTGTCCAACCAACATAATTTTGCGGGTGCAAAAGATATGGGTTGCTCATAGAGAGCTAAAATCTCTCTCTTCAGTTCAGCTAGAAACATAGTGGATGAGGTACAGTAAAAAGAATGTTGAATTTGGAATCAGAGAAACTGGATTCACATTCCACCTCTAAAAATACTAACCTGTGTGACCCTGGACAATTCACTTAACCTCTGACTTCCCCACTTATTAGTCTGTAAAATAGGGATAATAAATAGCATCTACCTCCCTAGGTTGTTGTAATGATAAAAAAGATAATGTAAAGTTTTTGCAAACTTTAAAGCCCTATACAGATATTATCACAATTGTGGCTATTGTTGTCATTATTAATATTGGTCCATAAGTTAATAGGTTTCTTTACTTCCCTGGAAGGTGTTAGACAACCATACCATATTAATTAGTTATCGACAGAAACTTCTTTGTCTGTTCTCAAAATTATGTTTTGGATGATTAAGATGATGCTCATACCCTCAGATATTTTTTGAGCCCCCTACCTCTTGATGGCCTCAATATATTTGGTGAGCAGACAGTATTAGTCCATCATGGAACCATGATGATAATGAAGGGAAAAGGGAAGACATTTGGAGTTAGTTCTCAAGAAAACCTAACATAAATGAGAACTCCAAAGGCTTCTCTTGGTTCAACACAGCAGGAGCATTTACCTGACAGGCCTGCCATTTAGTTTCTTACGGACAAGTGAGGCAACATGGAATGAGGGAAAGATCTGTGGCCTGTGGCCTTCAGTCTTACCTCTGCCACTGATTAGTTATATGGTATTCTGTAATTTCTGTCATGTCTCTGAACCTCAGTTTTCTTATCTATAAAATGAGAGTATTAGGCAAAAATGATCTCTAAATCCTTTGTCTTATGTGGAGGCTCTGATTCCAAGGTAAGATGCTGAAGATCAGGATCTTTTCCACGTTGTTTCCTTTATCGTGCCTTGTAGAATGCTTCCAGAGTGTCAAATTATAGAATATTAGTGTCAAAAGGTATCTCAGATATCATGAGGATAATAATAGCTAGCTTTCATATAGCTCTTTAGGGTTTGCAAAGAGCCTCACGAATGTTATTTCATTTTATCCTCACAACAACCCAGAGAGGTAAGTGCTATTACTGCCCCCATTATATGGATGAAGAAACTGAGGCAGAGGTTAAGTGACTTGTTCAGGGTCACACAGCTACTGAACATCTGAGGCAGGATATGAACTCAGGTCTTCCTGACTTGAGGTCCAGCTCTCTATCTACTGTATTCCTAGCTTCCTCATTATCTGATTTTTAAAAAATTATTTTAAACAATATTTTCCCCCCATTATCTGTAAAAATAATTTTTAACATTTTTTAAGCTTTGAGTTCTAAATGTGATCCCTCCCTATAGAGTATACGTATGCAATCATGTAAAACATTTCTGTGTTAGTCATTTTGTATCATCATATTTTTAATCCAATTTTAAGAATTTAAGTTTGTTCTTATTAAAATTCATCTTGTTGGATTTAGCCCAAACTTCTAGCTGGTAAATATGGTTTTGGATTCTCATTCTGATGTCCATTGTTTTCTAACCGAAAACAAATCCTTTCTACCAAGTAGCCAACCAAACCTTTGCTTAATGGGAACTCACTATCTGTCAAAGCGGTTTCTATTGGTGCCATGTTTACCCTTTGGGGAAGAGGATAAGGAGGAGAAGATGGAGCACAATGTATGAGGATAAGGATATCAAGGGCTATGTTTCAGGAAGAAGGCCAGTTTGGTTGGACCACAATGTATGTGAAGTGTCATGATTTATAGCAAGGACAGAAAGGTAGGCTAAAACCAAGCTTTTACATGCCAAATGGAGGAGTATATACATATATATACATATGCATACATGTGTGTACATACCTATACACACATATATGTGTATGTGCATATATATGCAAACATATATGTATGTGTATTACACACACACACACACACACACACACACACACACACACACACACACGATCCTACAGGTAATTGGGAGTCAGTTATCATGTCATAGGCAGATCCAGATGTGATGCTCACAGGCCAGAAGAATGTCTTCATCCTGGCTTAAACTAAAAACTGGAAAATACTGCAAGAAGGGCTTACTACTGTGCCCAATAAGGGAAAGGGAAAATTCTTCAGAGGAAGGACCTGGACAATTCAATAGAAATTGTGCCTTCACATAGTGGGGCATTTAATGAATATTTGGTGAATTGAATATCCTTTTGAATTTGAGCTCCTCCACTGACTCTCTGCAGAGACAATGGCTTCTCATTTTCCTCTAATTCTTCATTGTAATTATTTGTGATTGTAATATCAGAATTTTGTTCTTGAGAGAATACTCTCCTATATATGATCATTTCCTTTTTAATATCTTCTTCTTGGTCTCCATCGTGCCCCTGGGGTACAGCAGTCCTCTAATCGACCATGTAAGGTTGACATGTACAGTTTAACACTTCTGTCGGTGATTGGATGAAACAATAGACGGTCTTATTATTATTAAATTTACAGATGACATCTGTCTTTTCTCTGACTTCTTTTTACCTTCTTCTAAAGTCTAGACTATGTGTCAAACTGTGTTTCACATTCCTCTCTTTATCTAGAAATCTAAGATGACATGATCCCATTATTTCAAAGTTCCCATGGGTTTTACTTCCCAACCATTTCTTCCTTTTTTATCCAGAATAATAGTTCTCATTCTCTTTCCTCCCTTTATACAAAATAAGTTCACCTCATCTTCTCTGCTTTCTGAAAGTTAACCTTTACCAGTAAGGGAAAGGTAAGGATTTGTTAGATGATTTTCTTTTAGTGGAGTTCAATTGTAAATAGATGTCTGCATGGTTCAAATTCCCTAACACAACTGCGTCCTATCACTGTGCCAATTATATTTGCCATCTATCTCTGGATTTGTAGTCTGTATACTTCCAACAACATCACTTTGGTTTGTCTCTCCTTTTATCCTAAAACAAATGCTACCTACTGGACTCCTCATTTCTTAGCCAGCTTTCCATTTCTCATTTTCTCCCTCATTTTCTAAAGTCTTTAGTTGGAAAGAATTATGAAAACACCCCCTGTGTCCTTGAGTTTGTTACTTTCTTGCATAGGTTTTCATAACGCCCAGAGATTCTTTCTGGATTAATCCTGGTGGTATCAGCTCATTCTTCATCAGGGAAATTAATTTACATTTGATACACAAATAATTGTCAATGATCTCTGGTAGAAACAAATGTTATACTGGCCCTGATGGGCACTGTGATAATTCCTTAATTTTCTGGGACTGCTAAATGTCAAATTCGAGGTCCTCTGTGCTTTCCCCCTAGTTACTCTCAATCTTCTTTGTTACATCAAAGTATTTGGGGACCCCTGAATTTTTAAGGTTAGTTTTTCCAGGCTGTAGCCATCATTCATTAAACCTTTCTACCAAACCCTAATGCTTGCAATCAACAACCATCTTTCTGAAAAGTTCTAAATTCAGAGCTATGTCACACTCAGGATCATAGACTGAGATATGAAAGGACCTGGGAGATCAACAAGCCTAACCCTTTCCTTTTATAGAGAAGGAAACTGAGACCCTAAATGGCAAAGAGTCCTCTCCACAGTCATACACATCATTAAATATCCAGGCTGGAACTCATTCTCAAATGAATCCCCTTACTCCAAGTCCATCTTTTCTACTCCTTTCTACTATGTCATACTTTTCCCTTTCCTCCAACCACTCATTGGCTGGCTTCATGTGTCTTTGGTACTTTTTAAATTCCATGATCTGGGGCTTAATAAAGATTTGTTGAGTGAACTGAATGAACAAAGAACCAATTTCTAGGGAAGGAACTAACTTGTCTGATATCTGTCTCCAGATCTGTCATGTCTTACATTTTATTGATTTTTTTTTTCTGCCCCAAAGGTCTTGAGTGGGAAAGGAAACATTTGATTTTTTTGAACAGTAGGAGAATTTCAATGACTCCAATTAGGGAGTTTGATTTTTTTAAAAAGAAAAATGTACCATAAAGTTCAAGTTCTTTCCTTAAAGGGAGTAGAGAAATTGCCTTAAGCACCCAGACACTCTCACTGATGCAAATTCTTTGTTACTGCCTATTGCATGCAGAATCCAAACCACTAATTGAATAAAATAATAATTGTATATGAAAGATAGTGAATGACCAGAGTAAATTTTCATTTTCCATGGGCATTGTATACTTATAATGAACCTGTTACTTGATAGCCTCATTACTTTTAATATGTAGTGCTCAGAGTTTCTACAGTATGAAGTTAGTTATACTTTTGTTTCTGAAATAAAATATTTTGTAAGATATTTAGGTTTTTCTTTGTTATTGACTATAACATTTGAGCATTTATACATTCTTTGAGATATATTCTTTTCAGCTCATTGAAATATGAATGAAATGAACAAAAAGTTTGGGACTTGGTGTCAGAAAGGCCTGGGTTCAAATTCTATTTCAGTCATTTACTAGTTGTGTGACTGTGGGCAAGTCACTCAAACTCTGAGGCTCAGTCTTTTCAACGGCAAAATTTGATCAATAAGAAAAGCCCTTTCATGGGGGTGTTGAGAGGATTAAATGAGATGCTATCTATAAAACATTTTACTAATCTTAAATGCTATCTAAATGTAATATATGATAATAATGGTCATGTAGCTATCACATGAATTCTGTGATGGTAGTAATAGCTTATATTTCCATAGTACTTTAAAGTTTATCAAGCACTTTTCTTGCTACAACTCTGAGGTTGGTAGTGAAAATTAATATTACTCCCATTTTCCGGGTTAGGAAACAGGTTTAGAGAGGTTAAATGACATAAATGAAGAGCCACAAAATATATACGTATTACAGTAGGGATTTAAATCCGAGTCTTTCTGGACTGTCTTCCATTATGCAAAATTACCTGCCAATGAGTATACACACAGAGTGGATACTTGATCACTGTCACACAAAATGGATACTTGGCCAATGCTACTGCTTGAATGACTGTTTTAGTCTCCCAGCCCATATTTATCAACAACATAGGGCAGCTAGGTGGCACAATGGGTAAAGTGTCAGAACTGAAGTCAGGAAGACTCAGCTTCCTGAGTTCAATTCTGGTCTCAGACACTTACTTGCTATTTGACCCTGGGCAAGTCACTTAACCCTGTTTGCCTCAGTTCCTCATCTGCAAAGATGAGCTGCAGAAGGAAATGGCAAACCATTCCAGCATCTCCGCCAAGAAAACCCCAAATGGGGTCATGAAGAGTCAGACACACCTGAAAAGACTGAACAGCAACAACAGTCAACAGCACTCTAGTGATCCTCACCAGACCTTGAGCTATTTAAAAGAGAGACCACATGGTCAAGGAGAAAAGAGATTTAGATCTATTGTCAAAGGACTTCATGTCCAAATTCAACTCTACTACTCACTACCCAGGACTTAAGTGCCCCATGCCTCAGTTTCATCTTTGTAAAATGAGGGGGTTGGACTAAACTAAATGGCCTCTGAGGATCCCTTTGGTTTCAAATCATTCTTCAGGTTTTAGAAATGGGACTTGTTGCTTCAGGAAGTAATGGGTTCCCCTTAATTAGAGATCTCTACTCAGAAGCTGGATTACTGCTTGATTCAGTTGTGATTGGGATTCTTGCTCAGATACTGGTTGGACAAGATGGCCACAATGGTCTATTTTAAGTATGAGATCCTGTAATTCTATGAAAAGATAAACATATAAGGAGAAAGTTATTATCCTGTTGAAAATATAGGTAAGTAAATAGACAGACAAATAGCATTTATTAAGCATGTATGTGCCAGGCATTGTGCTAAATTATGACAATACAAATATAAGCAAAAAGAAAAATAGAGTCCCTATCCTCAAAGATCTTATATTCTGATGGGGAGGAGAGACAAGTGCAAAATTCTGGAGAGTTAAGAGCAGAGCTAGCAGAGAATGATGACCCTGAAGGACTTCCTTGAATGGTGGTTCCAAGCAGGAACTCATCAATCTGAAGAAAAGGCTACAGGGGCAGAGATATCTTCAGGGTGAGAAGGCTATTGAGGTGGAAGTGGAAGACACTGGAGGATCAAGAGCAGAAAATGAAGAACCCAGAGTCAAAATGACCCACTGAAAATCACTTATGGGCTGGGAGAAAGCCCAAGAAGAGATCTTGAAAATGTTGCCTAATTTTTTCCCCATGGTAACACTATATTTTGGCAGCATTGTTAAGGTGTGAGAGGCAGTGTGGTGTGGCAGAAAGAGCATTAGCTTGGTATTGGGAAACCTGAATGCTACTCCCAGCTTTGCCATTGACCATCTGTATGACTGGGCATGTTTACAAAGCTACTTTCAGGCTCAGTTTCTTTATCTGTAAAATGGAAATCATAACTTTGCAAAGTTGTGGGAATCAAATAAGAAAAACACTGTATAAATATTTTTTAATTTTGTTTTTGGAGGAGGGAAGACAGGGTAATTGGGGTTAAGTGACTTGCCCAAGGTCACACAGCTAGTAAGTATCAAGTTCCTGAAGCTGAATTTGAAAATTCAGGTCCTCCTGACTCCAGGGCTGCTGCTCTACTCACTGTGCCACCTAGCTGTCCCATCACTGTATAAATTTAAACTTGTCTCTATTTGCATTTGATTATTTGCTTGTCTTTTAGATTCATTGAATATTATAATAGAGAGGACCTCAGGGGGCATCTAGTCCAGCTCCCTCATTTAACAGAACCAGGGTCTGGAGAGGAGGAATAATTCTCCTACAGTCAAACAGTAACAAGGTTAGGAGGCAGGATTGGGACTAAAATTGGAACTTGAACTTCCTACTCCAAGTCAAGTGCTCTTGTCTTTTTATCACGATGCTTCTCTAGGCCAGGGCTTCTTAAACTTTTTCCCATTCATGACCCCTTTTCACATTTCAGCAGTATTTGTTGGTGTTTCCTGGCCTGAGGGCATGCACAGTACAAAGTGCACATGCTTTGTGTTCAGTACCAAGGCTGTGGTGAAGTTGTGTGATGCAACATGGGCAATGCTGCCAGAAATACCTCAGATTCATTACGGGTTTGATTTTGAATTAAGTTTTTTTTTAAATTCAGAAATCTTTTATTGTAGCCATTTTTTCACAATCCCCCATGGAGTCACGACCCACAGTTTCAGAAGCACTGCTCTAGACTTTAGTGCTAGGGTCCTGCCTCTACTGTGCAAAGCATGATGAACAGTCATTGGGCTCAAAGGCCCAAGAGGGATTTCTGGCTCAAGAGAAAAAGTATCAAATATAAAATCCCACTTGGCTTTTAAATCCCTTTGCAACCTGGCCCCACCCTCCCCTTCCAGTCTTTTTACCCTGTCTTCCTCTCCACATAATCTATGATCTGGTGATGCTGGCCTTCTTGCTGTTCCTTGCACACAACACTTCATCTAATGATTCACACACCTTTTCTGTGAGAATCCCCCATGCATGGAGTGTTCTCCCATCTCATCTTTGGCTCATGGCTCCCCCGATTTCCTTCAAGACTCAGCTCAAATCTTATCTTCTTCAGGAAGCCTTTTCAGTTCACTCCTTGCAGTCAGGTGGTACAGTGGACAGAGACTTGGGTCAGGAAGACCTAAACTCAAATATGATCTTAGACAATCCTGGGTAACTGCCTCAGTTTCCTCAACAGAAAATAAGGATAGTAATAGCACCTGCATCCAGGGTTTTTGTGATAATATTTGTACAGCCTTTAGCATGGTACCTGCAACACAATAGGTACTTAATGAATGCTTGTTTTCTTCCTTCCCTTACTTTCCTCCCTCCCTCCTTCCTTTCCTTCCTTCTTCCCTCCCTTCCTTCCTTTCTGCCTTCTTTCCTGCCTTCCTTCCTGCCTTCTTTCCTGCCTTTCTTCCTTAATTCCTGCCTCCCTTCCTTCCTCCCTTCCTTCCTTCGTTCCCTCCTTCCTTCCTTCCTTCCTCCCTCCTCCCTCCCTCCCTTCCTTCCTTCATTCCTTCCTCCCTCCCTCCTTTCCTGCCTTCTTCCCTCCCTTTCCTTTTCCCTTCCTCCCTCCCTCCCTTCCTTCCTTCCTTCCTTCCTCCCTTCCTTACTTTCTGCCTTCTTTCCTGCCTTCCTTCCTGCCTTCTTTCCTGCCTTTCTTCCTTAATTCCTGCCTTCCTTCCTTCCTTCCTCCCTTCCTCCCTTCCTTCCTTCCTTCCTCCCTCCCTCCCTTCCTGCCTTCCTGCCAGTTCCTTTCCCCTCATAGTAAGCTCTCAATAAATGCATGTTGTTTTCATTGTTGTTATTATTGTTATTGTTGCGGTTGTTGCTGCTGATGATGATGACTTACAAAGAGAGTCAGACTTAGGAGTTGGAATTTGTCACTGTAGTTGTTTTCACTTCAAGTTCTTTCCATGTTAAATCCATATTGTACCCAGGCAGCATCCAAAGTCCATCAGGTAAAAACAGCTTCCTAAACCAAAAATGGCTTTCCCTTGGATATTGACATCTTGTCCTTAAAAGGTCCAGACTCTGAATATTACAGTCTTATGCTTTGTCCTTTTTTCTCCCGCAGCTCAATGTTGTGAACAATATCAGAAGCTCGGATGACATCAAGCCCTTGCCAGGGCTTCAAGGGATGGGAACCATGACGTATCCATCCACTAGCCCTGGCTCCCTTGCCAAACACATATGTGCCATCTGTGGAGACAGATCATCAGGTATAAGGCTTGACCTGAATACTCTGCTAGGTGTCATTGAATTGTGGTGCTTCATGGGAGGAATCCCAGAAAATGGAGGAGTGGGAGTGAACTGCCGTGTTACTGGAGGCCCAATTATTTTGCAGCTAACTAAAATGGGCAAATGCATCCTTCTGGAAATGTTGGCTTGTGAGTCCAGACCTTAAAATTCATGCCAGTGAATTTTAACCTTTTGGTTGCTTTTTTTACTCCCTTGGTTTGGAAGTAATAACTCCACTGACCATCAAGAAGTGAATAGATTGTTCTTATTCTTAATTAACTTTTCTAAAGAAATTTGCAAGTCAAAATACTTGAGATGCCAACCAGAAATCCTAGAAGCTTGGGAAAGTAGTACTTTGGGTAATAAACAAGGGAGGAAGTCAACAGATCTCTGTTACTTCAGGAAATTGTACTTAGAATCTTAACGTCTTAGACGTTCCTTGGCTAGCTTAGTAGAGGCCAACCCATTCTTTTGGTCTTTTGGCAGGTTCATTTCACTGCTAAAGTGTAGACCACTACCTCAAAGTACAAAATGAAACACTTAGGGAGGAGAAAGTAGTTCAAATTTAGAGTTTCTATTTTGTCATATAGTTTGACAACTGTACCTATTCCATAAGATTATTTATTGTATTACTCTTGCTTGGTAAATTCTCTAAGTCCATGGCTAGAATGAAACTGAATCCCCCAGAGAATTTCTATATCCTCTAGGATATATCATGTAAATTTCATTATTTTAAATTGAATCATATTGTAAACAAAGTAGAAAAATTTATTATTTAAAGCGAGATTGTGATAATTCTGTAAAGTATATTATATGTGTGTGTGTGTACACACGTATATATATACACATATATGTGTGTATATGTATATGTGTGTGTGTGTATGTGTGCATGTGTGTGTGTGTAACATAGCCAGACTCTAATGTATAGGACCTGATCCAAGTAAAGCTTTTGTCCCTGATCAGCTTGACCACCGAAAACTCTCCCCACTTTCCTTTCCCCCACTAATAAATCTTTATTTTGAACTCTGTATAGCAAATGCAGCTCATAATGGCTGGCCACAGATGCAGACTAGTTCATAGAAGATTCTATGAGTATCACATTAGGATAACTAATTGGAATTTGGGGTGGAGCTGACCTAGTTGAGGTGTGGGTTGCTTACAACTTCTGGAACCTAGGGAAGTAGAAATGGTCCTTCTAAGACTTTTGTTTACCCAACACAGTATGCTAAGATTGAGGTGGAGAAAGGGAGTGCCCTTCTATAAGAAATGAAGTTAGATATGAAAGTGGTACGGTGGCATAAGTGGAGTCAGAACACCTGGATACCAATCCTGCTTCTATCACTACAGTGAGAACTTGGGCAATTAATTGAATTCTTCTGTGGCTTTTATGGTTAGATGACTCCTCAGATCCTTTCTAGCACAAAATCTATAATCTTATGGTTGCTTTGGGTTTGACCATCTGAGTTGATTAGTGTTGGAAATGATAAGCCAGTAGCAGATCTGACCACATTTAGCACTTTGTTTATAACATGCGCATACTTTCTCTTAGCAGTTAAGACCCACAGGCTGAACTAGAACAGACATAGATGGAGTTTGGGAAAGCATGGAAGTGAGGCACACATTTACCCTATAATTACAAGGTGGTCAGTGGGTGGTATGACTCTCTTTAACAAAACCCTACAGTAGGAAATATGTACTTACAAATAAATAAATGCAAGTTTCTTTCCCCCTTTTTTTTCTTCCCTGCCCTAGAGATGGCTACCACTAGACACAACTAGGTATATACATGTAAAATTATTCTACACATACTTCTATTTATCTGTTCTTTCTCTGGGTGCAGATAGTATCTTTCTTCATATGTCTTTTATTTTTAATTTGTGTATTTATAATAGTCAAAATGACTTAGTCATTCAAAGTTGTTCTTAAAACAGTGCTATTACTGTATACAACATTCTGTTGGTTCTGCTCATTTTGCTCTTCACCATTTCATGCAAGTCTTTCCATGCCTTTCTAAGACCATTGAGCTCATCTTTTTTTATAGCATAGTAGTATTCCATCAGAACCATAAACCACAACTTTTTCAGCCATTTCCCAATTGATAGGGATCCGTGCAATTTCCAGTTCTTTGCCACCATAAAGAGATGCTATAAAATCCCATTCACATTCAAAGTTATAATTAGTATTTGTGAATTTCCCGCCATCTTATTTTTACTCACTATTTTCTTTCTCAGACTCTCTTTTTACCCTATCCCTGTTACCTTATCTTCTCCTCCCACCCTCCATTCCCCATCCCACTCATCCCTCCAAGAATCCCTACCTACCTTCTCCCCCTACCTTCCCAATCCAAATATGCACCCCTCAAATCTGCGTCAGGTGCTAACTGTGTGACCTTGGGCAAGTTACTTAACCCTGTTTATTTCAGTTTCTTCATCTGTAAAATGAGCTGGAGAAGGAAATGGCAAACCACTCTAGTATCTTTGCCAAGAAAACCCCAAATGTGGTCAAAAAGAATCAGACATGACTAAAATGACTGAACAACAACTATTTGACAAATGAGGAACCTGTCTCAGAATGAAATTAAGTTGCTTGAATACTAAACATTTGAAGCACGATTTGAATTCATGTCTTTCTGACTTTTGTCCAGCACTTTATCCATTACAACTAGCTGACTCCTTATTTAGAATCCTTACTCCATTTCTAGCAAAACACATCCTGTGTGCCATGCAATGACTTGCATTCACCTATTTCAGTGTTACAAATTGTCTCAGTTTACCTGCATTCACCATTGTCTTCAGGATGATTCTGAAATAAAAGGGTGATTTGATAAACCCAAAAAAACTCCACAAATAAATGAAGTGTTGCTTACTGAAAATACTGTTCTCAAATGGAATTGTGATCATTGTGATCTTTTTGACCTGGATATCCCCTCCAATGACAGAAGCCACCTATGCCTGCCCATTTTGTGTAACAATTGTCCATTTTGTACTGTAAGTCCATCACATGGGGTCATCTCACCTAGCAATGTGGTCCAATAATTTATTGATCATTGGATAGGGATCTTCCATCCAGAGTACTGATGAAACTGTATGATTCTTATTACACATTGCTCCCTTTTCTGCCTGTCTGCCCTACTACTGCAAAAGCAGAAGAGGGTACAACAAATCAAGGGCCATGTTATATTTTTCTTTATTTCTAAGGTTGCCACAGACAAAGAATTCATCACCAAATGCCCAGCTCCTGATGATGAGTCTCTCTGTGTTTAGCTAGGATGATCTTCAGGAAGCAGGTTTGGTCTCTTGTTTAGACTATTCTCAAAGCTTTTCCACTGTGGTACAAGTCTGCTAGCTCATAAGGTCACTGCCATACCAAGATGTGACATTGGAACTGGAGTCTGTGGAGATAGTGATGATTGAAATTTTATATAAATATAAATACATATACATAAATACACACATATATACATATACACACATATATGTGTATATATATACGTGTGTACACACACACATATATAATATACTTTACAGAATTATCACAATCTCGCTTTAAATAATAAATTTTTCTACTTTGTTTACAATATGATTCAATTTAAAATAATGAAATTTACATGATAATTTTGGGAGCAAATGTTGTATTACAAGTTGCTTTTGTAATAGAGATCAGAAACCTTGCTTGACCTGTAAGGGACCCAATTAGGATTTTCAGGAATGAAATGAACATTCTTACCTATTCCGTATTTCTGTATTCCTATTCCCCCATTGTCTAAATTATTCTTTTGTAGACTTTAGTTTTGGGCTGTAGGGGTGGAGTAAGCATATGGGGTAGTGATGTTGGGCTTCAAAGAGTTCTCTAATTCTGAGAAAGAACATTTTTATAACTTTCTCATAGTCCCCCTGAAAGCTCCCTTCTGTGATCATCACTCAAGCACTTGTGAAGTGTCTTTTTGGGAATGGCTTCAGGGGGTCCAATGAACCTGCCCTCCCTTAGCTGTCATGTTCTTGCTATCAAAACATTCCTACCAAAAACAGTCAGACCCAGTCATTGGGTGGGAATTTTTCACAATCAGGACTTTGAACTGAAGACTGAGAACATTCTATATTAGTTTCATGGAAACTCTGGGGAGTTCATTTAGCCATGGCAGGTAGGTACTCATGAATGCCCATGTCTCTTTAAGAGGAATAGTGCTGAGGCTAATAACATCAAATTTTGCATTCTTAGAATTCACAAAATTCTTCCCAAGAAGATTAAACTACTTGTTTATTATTCTTCTCTCCCAGAAATGAGTATAGTCAACTTACAGCTAACTGCATGTGGCTCATCCACTTGGCAGATATCTCTTGCCAATATTTATTCTTAGGATGGCTTACCCTTTTCACCCACCATGATTCTAGGCCACTAACTCTGGTTTTTCAGCAATTGTGTGCTGAGGGGCTATAAGCTCATTTTAATCATGGTATAAAAATCCAGGATTGGATGGAGAGATATATAGTAAACTAAGCCATATAGCACATTATTCAGAGCCAAACACAAGTGCCTTATGGGTTATCTTCTGTTTTGCATTATCCAAGTTATGACATTTGTCACACGATAACAACTCATGAAATACTTGTTGATCCCCATTCACTCCCATAAATAATTAGGAATTGACCATATTGTATATGTGGTGAGGGGAACTGAAAACAAGCTTATTAGAGGACTAGTCATGGGATGGGAGGATTATCCAGGCTCAAGCAGAACAGTGTCCCTCAGACACATATGTCATATCTACAGATTGAACACAGTGCTATGGTTTGAATATCCAACACTGGCCTTGTTACCAACAGGGAAGAATTATGTCATCACAGAATATGAGAGTGAAAATAGCAGATTCGTGAACTGGGGTTCTCTTTAAACTTTTACAGTGAAACATAATTATTTGTTAGTTTAATAGGATGGGATTGGCCAAAACTAGGTCCTCTAGTTGCTGTGAATTACAAGATAAGCATATATTCGAACACTTTCATTTCCATATGTGATAAAGGGGGGCATTTTACTTAAAATGTGATTAACTTTGATGATAAAAATATACACAGAATCCTGATTAATGGATCTACTTATTATCCTTTCCTGTGACTTACACAAACAAGGATCATCACAAACTTTGGCCCTGCATTATTTACTTTGTTTTCTGAGGTCAACTTTATGTCTAGCCTTCTTTATCAACCACTATTCATTTCTTGGTTCTTGATTCAATTCTTAGCACAGTGCCTGGCACATAGTAGGTATTAATAAATATTGCTTGTTGATTGATCATGTCCAGGCAGTCTCCAACCATGCTAGAAGAAACCCAAGCAAGACATTTTTGAATGCAAAGCCCAAGTTAATCTCTAAACCTTCTCCTTTGTGTATCAGGGAAGCACTATGGGGTATATAGCTGTGAAGGCTGTAAAGGGTTCTTCAAGAGGACAATAAGGAAAGACCTCATCTACACATGCCGCGATAATAAGGACTGCCTCATTGATAAGCGCCAACGGAACCGTTGCCAATACTGTCGCTATCAGAAGTGCCTTGTCATGGGTATGAAGAGGGAAGGTAAGGACACATCGTCTTTCTGAGAAGCAGAGCTTATACTTTTCTAGCATTCAGTACACATGAGCTATAGACCAAGGTGATAAACCCTACTGAAATAAACACAATGGCATTGAGCAATATCCCAAGGTATGACCAATAGACACAGGGAGGAGGAGGAAGAAAGGAAATAATAAGAAAAGGCAAGAATGTAGAAAGAACATTATTACATGCTTATAATGTGTAAGGCACAAAGACAAAACTAAAACTCTTCTTTCCCTCAGGATGCTTACATTCTATTGATGGTGGGGTAGGTGGAGACAACATGTTCAGCTGATACAAGATAATATGAGGAAAGAGAGAATGCTAACAATTGAGAGGATAGCTAAAGCTTCATAGAGGAAAAAGTACCTGTCCTGAATCTTGGAAGAAGACAGGAATTCTGTTAAGGAAGATAAAGCAGAGTTGAGGAGAACATGCATTCCAGGCAAGGTAGATAGCAAGCGGGTGGGAGATGGAATTCCCAGGTCAGAGGACAGATGAAATATAAATTTCATGAAGGGGAGTAATGTGAAATGATGCTGGAAATGTAGAGGAATCAGAAAGTGGAGGGCCTTAACAGATGAAGAAATTTGTATTTTATACTAATGGTGATAAGGAACTACTGGAATTTATTGAGTAAGGGAATGACATGGCCAGATCTTCACTTAAGGAAAATCACTTTGGCAGCTTTCTGGAGGAAGGATTGGCACAAGGAGAGACTTGAGGCAGGAAGACCAGTCAGGAAGCTATTGCAGTAGTCTGGGCACCAGCTGATCAGAGCATGAATTATAGTGGTGTCTGTGTGAATGGAGAGAAAGGGACAGATATGAGTGGTGGTTGGGGGACAAAGAGAGAAGTATTGTGGAAGTAGAATGGATAGGACTTGGCAGCTGAGAGGATGCCTGGGGTAAGGGAAAGGGAAGTGTCTGAACTGACTCCATAGTTTCAAGCCTGGATGACTGGGAAAATGGGGATTTGATTTGTGGTCCACTTGGTTTAACTGAATTATTGAATGCTGAGAGGCCCAACCACTATTGCTGGTCAGTAAAAAGAAAGTATCGTGTATAGCTAATTTCTGGGGAATCAGAAGGGAAAAAAACAGGAAAGAGCCTTCATTTCGTTGAAAGACAAAGAACAAAATTCTCTATTGAACTTTTATAGACAAGTGGAATAGAGAGTAATTCAAGTATTCATGTGGGGAATGTAATGAATGCGAATGTAGCAGGCCTAGAAATCTCATCTCTTCGCAGCTCAGCCTTTGCTTTTGTTGTAAGGGGTGGTCTGGTTTGTGGATGCTGGACAAGGGAGACTGTCATTCCACGAGGAAAGAGATCATAAACTATTTCAATATTGTATCTCTCTCAATGACTAGCGTAGAACTCTGTTCCCAGTGTGCTGGAAGAACCAGTCCCTGGCACACAGTAGGTACATTATAAATGCTTGTTGACCTGACTTTAACAATTAGATTCAAATCCTGATTCTGACACATACTAGCTCTTTGACCGTGGACCGTGGATCACTGAACCTTTCCTAATCTTTATATCCTTATCTTTAAAATGGGGAAAATTCTAACACCTACCTCATAGGGTTGTTGGGAAGATCAAATGAGATTTTACATATGTATATGTACATATGTAATTAAATTGATCAGACATGCCTGGCCCCCAGTCTTCTTTCCTTCCTATATACTTATACACATGTAAAATCCTTCCTATATACATATGTACATCTACATGTGTAAAATCTCACTTGATCTCATTTGCTACAGGAATCTCAGCCATCTAACTATCATAGTAAATAAACCAGTTTTGGATCACCCTCTCACCAAGGTACCAAAGCACAATGTCCATACAGGAGTTGGGTGGGAAGGGAGGGAGAAGCAGGCAGAGATTTGCTTAAATTGATCAGACGTACTTAGCTCCAGGCTTTCTTCCTTCCTCCCTTCCTCCCTTCCTCCCTCCCTCCTTCCTTCCTTCATTCCCTCTTTCCTTCCTTCCTTCCTTCCCTCCTTCCTTCCTTCCTTCCTTCCTTCCTTCCTTCCTTCCTTCCTTCCTTCCTTCCTTCCTTCCTTCCTTCCTTCCTTCTTTCCTTCCGTCTTTCCTTCCTTCCTTCCTTCCTTCCCTCTTTCCTTCCTTCCTTCCTTCCTTCCTTCCTTCCTTCCTTCCTTCCTTCCTTCCTTCCTTCCTTCCTTCCTTCCTTTCTTCCTTCCTTCCTTCCCTTACCTTCCTTTTCTTGCAACAATGAACTCATTCAATATTTTGCAACATGAGTGCTTAACTTCTATACCCAGTCATTTAAAGGAGCACTAGAAGTAGATAAGAAAAGAGAAAGAAGAAATGACAGAGAGACCAGGCAACATAGTTTGGTTAAGACAGAGGGGCATATACACAGAGACACGCAGAGAGACATATACATAAAAAGAAAACCCTACACACAGAAAGAAATACGTAGACAAAAACAAATAGAAGCACTTTCTTGGAGAAACAGCCTCATCTTGTGGCCATTTAGGTTACTGCTTCCCAAAACTTCCAAAGTTATGGTTTTTCCCCCTCACAAGAATAGGATATCAACTCTATTGAAAAGAATATGATGAAATGAAATGAGGAGTGGATTTGGAGTTTTCTCATCTCCACACAAGATTATTTTCCCTTTCTAGGCTTCCTATAGGATCATCTCCGTAGCTTGAAAAATATTATTTTGCCAGAGAGTGAGGAGTATGAATTGAAAGTGGCTTTTGGGGTAGTTGTAACTGAATTTGCAGCCTGCCAGCAGCTTTGGAAGGTGACATAATTGAGTCTTGGGAAGAAGATGGTTTCAACACTGACTTTTCTCCATGCCATGTCTAGGAGTAAGAAATGGGCATGTTTCCTGTTTCCAGCTTTTTGTTGATGCCAGTGCCTTTTGGAGAGAATTTGAGGGGTCTTTTGGGTCCTCCTTTCTGCCTGGCAGGGCAAACCTAGGATGTTAGGCTTAGGGGAAACCTAAGAACAAAATTACTAAGCTGTCAGGTATAGACTTTGACCTCTGACGATTTCCCCATCCTTCTAGGGTAGCAGGTAATTCCTCTGAAATGTCTTTGAGGAAGATGACATTTCCCTTCCTTTTACTGGAGACTGACAGTTGCCTACCAGGACATGCCTCTAACATGCTAGATGAGGTGAAGTTAGGTTCAAGCTGAAACCCAGAATGGACACAACAGGTCGTGAGTGCCAGGGATGATGTACATCCTGAAATTAAAAAAATTATTAGAAAAGATTAACTTGCCTTTGACAGTTGCAGATTCACAGTGCAGCCAACTGAGGCAGAGGAGGAGGATGAATTTTTGGGAACAAATAAATGCTGGAAGGAGAGGAAGCATCATAAATTGAGATCTTAAGTTCCTTGAGAACAATAATTGTGCTATTTGAACTTGCGACCATATAACTCTGAAGTACAATATGTTTTATTTTTATTTTGGTTATCTAACAAAAAGCAAAGATTAATAAAAAGGTATTGGGGCAGCTAGATGGCACAGCGAGTAGAGCACTGGTCCTGGAGTCAGGAGGACCTGAGTTCAAATTTGGCCTCAGACACCTGACACATTTACTAGCTGTGTGACCTTGGGCAAGTCGCTTAACCCCAATTGCCCTGCCTTCCCCCCTCCAAAAAAATAAATAAAAATATATCCTGGGCTGCTATGTAAGGATCATGGTAGGGAACACTCTGCTATCTTCTGACCTTATTTTTTAAACTGAAAAACTTACTGAAGATTTAAATAATAGCTAATATTACAATTGGAGAAGGAAATGGCAAACCACTCCAGCATCTTTGCCAACAACCTTCTCCCCTTAAATGGGGCCACCAAGAGTTGGACACAATGAAACAACCCAACAGCAGTGTTACCTTAGCATCAAAAATTTGTACAGCACTGAAGACATATTGAGGCATTTGATCCTCACAATTCTGTTGGGTAGGTGCTATTATTATCCTCGTTTTACAAATGTGGAAATTGAGTTTGAGCAAGGTTAAGTAATTTTCCAAGGGTCACACAGGTAGCAAACTGCCTGAGGCTGGATTTGAACTCAGGTTTTTGGGTTGGTTGTTTTTTTTTTTTTACTCTCTATCCATTATGCTGCATAGATGTCAGTTGCACAGGAATATAAATCAGGCCCATTCTGCCAGGGATTGACAGCCTGCAGTATGTTGAATTTTATTTATGAGCCTTGAGGAAGGTCTTCCCCTACAGTTGACCTCAGTGCTTATCATGACATGGAGGTGACTCTGGGCTCTCCAAAGTTATTTCAGTGGAGCGTAAGCCTTAGCTGGTTCTCCTAAGCTTGAAAGGCTTCCAGTGAAGGCCCAGCAATGCCCTAGGTCCCACCTAGCTAAGTGAAGTCCATCCAGAGATGCACCTCCCATGGTCTATTCCTCATGTAGATTGTCTACTAAGGATATTTCGGAGGCACTGTCTACTTTCCCAGTAGGATTGGGAAAATGCCAGGGGTCAAAGTCAGCTCTTTAGACCTTGACAATTTTGTTTTAACACTAGCTAGAGGACAAAATGTTAGTTCTTGGAGTTGGGAAGACCTGAGTTCCAATCCTGCTTCAGATTATTAGCTTGGTGACCCCAGTCAGTCGCTTAACCTCTCTTAGCCTCAATTTCATCTGTAAAATGGAGATAGTAGTATTTACTTCCCAGGCTTGTTGGGATGATCAAATGAGACAGCATGTGTAAAGATCTTTGTAAACTTTGAGGATAGAAACAAGCACTTATTAATTGTTGGGTAATATGCTAAGCACATTACAAATACAATCTAATTTTATTCTCTCAATAACCTTGGGAGGTAGGTTCTATTAAATCATTCAGCACAGTGCCTGACACCTTGTAGTTACGATATAAATATTTATTTCCTTTCCTCCCCATTTTACAGTTGAGGAAACTGAGGCAGACAGAAGTTAAGTGACTTGCCCAAGGTCACATAGCTTGTAAATGTCTGAAACCAGAATTGACTTTAGGTCTTCCTGACTCCAGACTCAGTACTCTGTCTAATTGTTCACCTAAGTACCTTTAAAAAAGAGCTATATAACAAGATGGTGGTGGTGATGATGTTCCTCATTAAACCTAACCTAGATCTGGTCACTAGGAAATAAAGGAAGATCCAGTAGGACCTTCTGTTCCTCTTCATTGAGAAGACCAACCTTCACTATGGTGCCGACATCAGAGTGGTCTTCCATCTATTCGGAAAGCTGGAAACAGATGCCAGTTTTTCACTGTTAGAGGTGGTAGGGACAGAAATCAGTGCAGCAAAGTTGTTGTGATTAGGGGAAACAGTACCCAGGCCAATGAAACCACAGATCTTTTGAAACAGCAAAGTATATTCTGAAGTCCAAGTTCACACTTTTCTTGGAAAAGTAGGATTTTCTCTTTTCAACTGAGAATAAAATATATTCTAAGATTCTGAGTAGGATTGAGGGGGACTCCCAGAACCTTAGGCCTCTCTTGACAGAGCAATGAGAAAGTAAAAGAACCAGAAGACAAATTTTTCCTCAAAATAAGAGCAGCGTGCACATGCCTGTTTGTGGGGAAGGGGAACGGGTAATGCCTGTGTGCCCTGCTCCATTCCAGCTGTGCAAGAGGAGAGGCAGAGAAGCCGGGAGAGGGCTGAGAATGAAGTGGAATCCACCAGCAGTGGCCATGAAGACATGCCCGTGGAAAGGATCCTAGAAGCGGAACTCGCTGTTGAACCAAAGACTGAATCCTATGGGGACACAAACATGGAGAACTCGGTAAGTGGCCATGGATGAGTAGCCAGTTGGCCTGTGTCCAAAGTGTGGAATTTCCAGTCCTGTTTTCTACATTTACATCTCCCTGTTTGTTCTTTCTTTAGACGAATGATCCCGTCACCAACATATGCCATGCTGCTGATAAGCAGCTCTTTACTCTCGTTGAATGGGCCAAACGCATCCCACACTTCTCTGACCTCACCTTGGAAGACCAAGTTATTCTTCTTCGGGCAGGTAAAGGGGCTGTGGGTCCCTTCTTTTCTGTTTACCTGAGATGACGTTTTAGAATTATTCTGGAGCTGTTATACTATATAGTAGTTAGTTGGCACAGTGGATAGCACATCGAACCCGGAGTCAGGAAATGCTGAGTTCCAAACAGACCTCCAACACTTACTAGCTGTGTGATTTTGGTTTGTTCCAATTTCCTTATCATAAAATTGCTACAGCAAGTACCTCCCATGGTTAATGTGAGAATAAAATGAGATAATATTGGTAAAGCATTTTTCAAATCCTTTTTATTTATTTTTATTAAATTAAGATTTTTTATTTTTTAGTTTACAACACTCAGTTCCGCAAGATTTTGAGTTCCAGATTTTCTTTCCCCCCTCCCCCCTCCCAAGATGGCATATAATCTGATATATCTTCTACATATAACTTCGCATTGAACTTATTTACACAATAGTCAAGTTGTAAAGAAGAATTATGACCAATGGAATGGATCAGGAGAAAGGAGAAACAAAACTAAAAACAAAACAAAACCCCAAAACAAAAGAGAAAAAAAAAACAAAAGAAGAAAAAGGAGAGCAAACAATTTGCCTCAATCTGCATTCAGACTCCATAGTTCTTTCTCTGGATGTAGATAGCTCTCTTCCTCCTGAGTCCTTTGGAGTTGTCTTTGAACTTTGCTGAGAAGAACAAAGTCTACCAAGGTTAGTCATCACAGAATCCATATATCTGTGGTTGTGTATAATGTTCTCCTGGTTCTACTCCTATCACTCAGCATTATGTTATGTATGTTTTTCCAGGATATTATGAAGTCCGTATCTTCCCCATTTCTTATAGCACAATAGTATTCCATTACATTCATATACCACAACTTGTTCAGCCATCCCCCAATTGATGGGCATCTCCTTGATTTCCAATTCTTTGCTACTACAAAAAGAGTCGCTATAAACATGGGAACCGAGCCAAATTTATAGCTATATGAGTCATTCCCCAATTGAGAAATGGTCAAAGGATATGAACAGGCAGTTTTCAGAAGAAGAAATTAAAGATATCTATAGGCATATGAAAAAATGCTCTAAATCACTACTGATTAGAGAAATGCAAATCAAAACAACTCTTAGGTACCACATCTCTCCTGTCAGATTGGCTAAAATGACAAAACAGGAAAATGATAAATGCTGGAGAGGATGTGGGAAAATTGGAACACTGTTACATTGCTGGTGGAGTTGTGAACTGATCCAGCAATTCTGGAGAGCAAAACAAGCTTCAAAGACAACTCCAAAGGACTCATGATGGAGAGAGCTATCTACATCCAGAGAAAGAACTGTGGAGACTGAATGCAGATTGAGGCAAACTGTTTGCTCTCCTTTTTTTCTTTTGTTTTTGTTTTGTTTTGGTTTTGTTTCTTCTTTCTCATGATTCATTCCATGCCCATTCTATGCCCAAAGGGCTATAAAAGTGTTCATGCCCTTTGACCCAGCAATACAACATCTAGGGTTGTATCCCAAAGAGATCATACAAGTGGGAAAAGGACCCATGTGTACAAAAATATTTATAGCACTCTTCAAATCTTAAAGTGTTAGCTAATATTATTATTGACAATTATGATTACAATATAAAATATGTACTAACACTATGTGCCATTCTGGGGCTTCTTTATATGGAGACTCTTTTTATACTTCCCCACCACTGGATTCTGAGTTCAAGTCCTGATTCTAACACTAACTACCAATGTCTTCTTTGAATCTCAATTTCCTTATTTGTAAAATAGGAATGATGACTTATGCTCTCTACCTCACGGGATGGTGAGCAAAGTGCTTTATAAACCCTAACGGGCTATAGAAATTTGGACTATTATGTAGTAACTAAACATCCTTGGACATGGTCTAGGATTCAATTCAACATCTAGCAACAATTATGTTCCAGGTATTGGGCCAAGGGATATGACATGTGTATAAGGAAGTAAACACCACTAAGCCCAGGGCCCAGAGATCAATCAGGAAAGACTTTGTGTAAGGCAGCACTCCAGCCGTGCTTTGGAGCAACCTAGAGGTTGAGCCAGAGGGGAGGGGGGAGTGCCATCAAGACACAGGGGACCACAAGTGACAAGGCACAATGACGGGAGATGAATGTCACCTACTGGGAATAGCTAGCAGGCCACTTTGACAGCAAACAGAGCACATGTGAAGGTGAATAATATGGACTAAGACAAAAAAAGTAGGTAGGAGTCAGGTTGTGAAGGACATTAAATGCCAGGCTAAAGATTTGGCATTTTATCATAGAGGCAACAGAGAGCTATTAAATGGGGTGTGTGTGTGTGTGTGTGTGTGTGTGTGTGTGTGTGTGTATTTGCAGAGGAAAGTATGACATGATTAGATATGTTTTAGGGATATTAATTTGGTAGAATAGTTTGGCAAGAAAAAAGATCTTTACATTGAATTCCTTTCTATAATGAAAAACATTGTATATCAATGAATAAAGTGGCACCTACTATATGTCAGGCACTGTGCTAGGCACTGGGGAAATCAGTATCAAGAAATTTAAAGTTCATAAGGAACTCATATGTTTGCTTCTTTTGAGACTCAGTAGGTATGGGGTTGGTGACGCTAGAGAGCTAGGGCTCTTGACCTTTTCCAAAGGAAGATTCGCTTTAATGTTATGATTCCAAGGGCCACTTGGGGACAGGATAGTTGCCTAGTTTGATCCACACTTAGCAATCTTCTCATTTTAGAAGAAAATCTCAGCCAGTGAAACTGTCTTTAATTTTTCTGAATAGTCTTCTGGCAGCAACAAATAGAAGCATCATAACAACATTTACATGATTTTTTATTTGGGAGTTTTCTGACCAGGGCAGTTGGTGTTAGGGAGGAAAGGATAAAAAATTGTAAACAATCTACAATCCTTTCAGTTGTCTCAATAGCTAAACAGAATAGAGAAGAGACTTAGATTAGGGGAAACAGTCCCTACGTGACCACACTCAGGAAGAAGGTCTTCTGAACTGGGGGGTCAACAAACAGCAGGCAAAAGCACAGAACATTGTATTGGCTTCTCTTTCCCTCTGAGGTTTTCTGAGGAAAGCAATTAAAGTCAAGATGGCCAGAGCTTCTGGGCTGCTGTTTGTTAGGTCAGCCTGCCTACTGCTTATTGTGGTGGTGTTGTTAACTTTGTTGCTGTTTCTTGAAGTGAACCAGATAAGACCTCTTTTGGGAAGAATAAAGCAACCACAGGGATTTGTTATTCTTGGGGGAGGTGTGTGTCTCCCACTGTGTGTGTGTGTGTGTGTGTGTGGGCGCGCGCGCGCGTGTGTTTTTGTGTCTTTATGTGGCATTTGTCTTTAGAGAAATGTATGTCAGGCTCTCCTATAAACGACCTGAGGTCTTGGCGTAGAGGATGTGCAAAGTTTGGGCAATGTCGAATCTGCCATGAAGTCAGTGACAGTCAGAACTTTGGGAGGACTTCCCTCTTCTCTTAGGCCTTCCTATGTCAGAGATCTCAGAACCCTGACAGTCCCATCAATGAGATAATACTAAGGAGAAAAAAATGGCTGATTTGCTGGTGTTTATTATTCCTTTTGTTTTAGATCACCTCTGTTGTTTTAATTCTTTGTGCTCATGCTTAAAATCCAGTTTGTTGGGTTTGTCTTTACAGACCAACAAAAACCATACTTTTTGCTTCTCAGTCACATCTATGCAGGTATTCCGAAAACATGAGGAAGTCTGATAATTTTGTTTTTCTTTTTTAAAAAAATATTATTTAATATTTATATGCTGCTGCCATCCTCTGAGCTGACTCTGACACTGGTGTCACAGATCTCTCCTGTCAACCTCCTAGGTTGTTGTAGGCTGGAAAAAAATGTCTCATTCTGACCTTTTGCTGGCTCTGCTGCTCCAAAATTGGGCTTTAGGAGTTATTTCAAAGTTGTTTGGAGGGGAATGTTGGGAGAGTTCAGCGGGGCTGCTGCTTGTACACCATTTTGGCTACAATAATTTTCTTTTTAATAAAAGGACTCTTGATGGCCATAAAACCACCTCTGTGATGAAAGAAAGAGGCACGCCTGTGAATAGAATCCAATTTTGCTCAGGCAAAGAGATGTCTTGAACAGCTACTTCAATGTTCTAGTCACCAGGTTGACAAAGGACATATTTTCTAGTCGTAGAAAAGGACTTAGACCTAGTTCTAGGCCAAATTGTGAAGCACATGGATTTTCCCATTGCTACCTCCAGACTTTTCTTTTTTGCCCTTTTCCCTCAAGTACCTATTCTCTTTCCTCCCCAAATAAAACCATCTCCCAGGACAGAGTCTGTTAGTAACTAACTATTGACATTTCAGTTTTACTATATCACTGGGTCATGGATGATTTGGAATTTTATCTTTGTCTTCATTTATGCAATAAAAGATTTTATCCTTTCTTTGAGTTCTTGCCTTGGCTCTGTCATTGAGCTATGTGAATTTGGACAAACCCCATAGCCTCTCTGGGCCTCAGTTACCTCATCTCTAAAATGATGGGATTGGGTTTAATATCTTTGAAAGTTCCTTCCAGCTCCAAGTCTAATATCCTGTGATTTAAACAAGTTTTTTAACATGTTTTAAAAGAAGTAAAAGTAGAAGACGTCCTCTTAGCCAACAACAGCATAAGATTTTGCATGACTTTCCAAGATCATAAGAATTAATTACTGCGGATAAAATGAGGAATTAGCGTCATGAAAGTCCAACATATTAAAACGCGCTTGTGGTTCCCATTGTGCAGATGAGATTAAGGAAGGCAAAGGCATTGGTTTAAGGATGTGTAGGATTCTAACTCCCAGGCACAAGCATATCATACGTTGATGAGCCAGGACAAGGTATTGTGAATCCTAGTTAAATTCTGAAAATGTGTTTCCCTGTGTTTGAAATGTTATCTCCTATTTTTTGGTGCCCGTTGGAGGAGGCTTTAAGTTTTCACTGCAGTATATGTATGTGTGTGTGTATATATATATATATATATATATATATATATATATATGTATATGTATATACACGTATGTATGCATACATACCTAGCACATGAAAAGAAAAATTTCTGCCATTAATTATGTACATTTATTTATTTTTTTAAATTTTTTTAAAATTTATTTAACACATTTAGTTTTCAGCATTGATTTTCACAAGAGTGTGGGTTACAAATTTTCTCCCCATTTCTACCCTCCCCCCCACTCCAAGATGGTGTATACTCTGGTTGCCCTGTTCCCCAGTCAGCGCTCCCCTCTGTCACCCCACCCCCCTCCCATCCCCTTTTCCCTTCCTTTCTTGTAGGGCAAGATAAATTTTTACGCCCCATTGCCTGTGTATCTTACTTTCTTGTTGCATGCAAAAACATTTTTGTTTGTTTTTGAACATCTGTTTTTAAAACTTTGAGTTCCAAATTCTCTCCCCTCTTCCCTTCCCACCCACCCTCCCTAAGAAGTCAAGCAATTCAACATAGGCCACACGTGTATCATTATGTATAACCCTTCCACACTACTCATGTTGTGAAAGACTAACTATATTTTGCTCCTTCCCAACGCATCCCCCTTTATTGAATTTTCTCCCTTGACCCTGTCCCTTTTCGAAAGTGTTTGTTTTTGACTACCTCCACCCCCATCTGTCCTCCCCTCCATCATCCCCCCCATTTTTTTTTATCTTCTTCCCTCTTCTTTCCTGTGGGGTAAGATTCCCAATTGGGTATGTATGGTATTCCCTCCTTAGGCCAAATCTGATGAGAGCAATGTTCACTCATTCCCCCCTCATCCTCCCTCTCCCCTCCTCCCACAGAACTGCTTCCTCTTGTCACCTTTATGGGAGATAATCCATCCCATTCTATCTCTCCTTATCTCCCTCTCTCAGTATGTTCCTCTCTCATCCCTTAATTTGATTTTATTTCTTTTAGATATCTTCCCTTCATCTTCAACTCACCCTGTGTCTGCTCTCTCCCTCCCTCTCTCTCTCTCTCTCTCTCTGTCTCTCTCTCTCTATATATATACACATACATATATACATACATACACATTCATACATAAACATATATATATACATAAACATATATATATATATATGCATATTCCCTTCAGCTACTCTAATACTGAGGTCTCATGAATCATACACATCATCTTTCCATGTAGGAATGTCAACAAAACAGTTCACCTTTAGTAAGTCCCTTGAAATTTCTTTTTCTTGTTCTTTTTCTTGATTACCTTTTCATGCTTCTCTTGATTCTTGTGTTTGAAAGTCAAATTTTCTATTCAGTTCTGGTCTTTTCACTGAGAAAGCTTGAAAGTCCTCTATTTTATTGAAAGTCCATATTTTGCCTTGGAGCATGATACTCAGTTTTGCTGGGTAGGTGATTCTAGGTTTTAATCCTAGCTCCATTGACCTCCGGAATATCGTATTCCAAGCCCTTCGATCTCTTAATGTAGAGGCTGCCAGATCTTGGGTTATTCTGATTGGGTTTCCACAATACTCAAATTGTTTCTTTCTGGCTGCTTGCAGTATTTTCTCCTTGATCTGGGAGCTCTGGAATTTGGCAACAATATTCCTGGGAGATTTCTTTTTGGGATCTATTTGAGGAGGCGATCGATGGATTCTTTCAATTTCTGTTTTGCCCTGTGGCTCTAGAATATCAGGGCAGTTCTCCTTGATAATTTCTTGAAAGATGATATCTAGGCTCTTTTTTTTTGATCATGGCTTTCAGGTAGTCCAATAATTTTTAAATTATCTCTCCTGGATCTATTTTCCAGGTCAGTGGTTTTTCCAATGAGATATTTCACATTATCTTCCATTTTTTCATTCCTCTGGTTCTGTTTTATAATATCTTGATTTCTCATAAAATCACTAGCTTCCACTTGCTCCAATCTAATTTTTAAAGTAGTATTTTCTTCAGTGGTCTTTTGGACCTCCTTTTCCATTTGGCTAATTCTGCCTTTCAAGGCATTCTTCTCCTCATTGGCTTTTTGGAGCTCTTTTGCCTTTTGAGTTAGTCTGTTTTTTAAGGTGTTGTTTTCTTCAGTGTATTTTTTGGTATTTTTTTGGGTCTCCTTTAGCAAGTCATTGACTTGTTTTTCATGGTTTTCTCGCATCCTTCTCATTTCTCTTCCCAATTTTTCCTCTGCTTCTCTAACTTGCTTTTCCAAATCCTTTTTGAGCTCTTCCATGGCCTGGGACCAGTTCATGTTTTTCTTGGAGGCTTTTGGTGTAGGCTCTTGCACTTTATTGACTTCTTTAGGCTGTATGTTTTGGTCTTCCTTGTCAGCAAAGAAAGAATGCAAAGTCTGAGACTGAATCTCGGTGCGTTTTTGCTGCCTGGCCATATTCCCAGCCAACTAACTTGACCTTTGAGTTTTTCAGTGGGGTATGACTGCTTGTAGACTAGAGAGTTCTATGTTCCATGTTTGGGAGGGAGGTGCCCGCTCTGCCACACCAGCACTGCTCCTTCCCCAACCCCTAACCCGGCCTGGGCTTAGATCTTCAGCAGGCTGTTGCACTCCTGCTCTGATCCGCCACTTAATTCCTCCCACCAGGTGGGCCTGGAGCCGGAAGTAACAACAGCTGTAGCTGCCCCACCTCCGCTGCCCCCGGGGGTCGAAGCCGAACCGCGAACTCCTTCTACTCCCGCAGCTTTTCCCACTAACTTCTCCGCAGTCTTTGGTGTTTGTGGGCTAAGGAGTCTGGTAACTGCCGCAGCTCACTGATTCAGGGCACTAGGGCCCCCTCCGCCCGGCTTCTGGTCTGGATGGTCCATGCCGTTCAGGCTGGGTTCTGCTCCACTCCGTTCCCAGCTCCCAGCTCCCAGCTCCCAGCTCCCAGCTCCGTGTGGGATAGACCTCACCCAGAGACCATCCAGGCTGTCCTGGGCTGGAGCCCTGCTTCCCTCTGCTGTTTTGTGGGTTCTGCCATTCTAGAAATGGTTCAGAGCCATTTTTTATAGGTTTTTGGAGGGACTCGGTAGGGAGCTCACACGAGTTCCTGCTTACCAGCCACCATCTTGGCTCCGCCCCTTATGGTAATGTTCTGTACATTTATTTTTAAAAGGTTATATGGAAAGGTGTTTCTTCCCCCTATGTATTCCACTGTAGGAGGAGGACAATGCTTCTCATCACTTATTTCCAAGCCTTGAACACCATTTAGCCCAAGAATATCCTGTGTGTCTTTGACTTTTGAAACAATGCTTTCATTTGTTCCTGCTAGACTATTTGTTGTTCAGTCATTCTGTTGTGTCCAACTCTTCATGAGCCCATGGACCGTACCATCCATGGAGTTTTCTTGGCAAAGATACTAGAGCACCTTGTCATTTACTTCTCCAGTGGATAAAGGCAAACAGAGGTTAAGTGACTTGCCCAGGATCACAGAGTAAATGTCTGAAGCCAGATTTGAACTCAGATCTTCCTGACTCCAGGCCCAGCGCTTTATCTATTGAGCCAGGAGGGGGCACCTGGATATGAACCAGGAACCTCTGCTAGACAATAGGCTCCAAAAAAAGTTGGAGATTACATCATCCTTCTTTGTATCTTGAAAAGCGTCCAGTGTAGTGCTAGGCGATCAGTACTTGAATGGGGAATAAATGACTTGCAGGGAAATTAGTTGTGTAATCGTCATCTAATGGCTGAATTAAGAAAGATTAATAGAGATGGATGATGTGGGCAGGTAAACAACCATGTGTGAAGCATTATGGGAAGTGTTATTGGGGGTGCCAAAGAAATGGAATTAGATTAGGGAAGATACATCTTATATTTCTTTGTGTTCTCCTCCATTCTTAGTACAGTGCCTTGCAAATAGTAGGTTCTCTCTTGTCTGTCTGTCTCTGTCTTTGTGTCTCTCTCTTGTCTCTGCCACTCTGTTTCTCAATGTCTCTCTGTCTCTGTTTCTCTCTCTCTTTTTCTACATACACGAATAGATAGATAGATAAATTTTTATATCTCTGGACTAATTTGCTCAGAAGACATGTTCTTTACCCCCTGGCCACCATGCTAGGAAGTACGAAAGCCACCATAGCATACAAAAGAGTACATGAATATCTATTTTCAGCTCTTCCATTAGTTAACTGCATGACCTTAAGCAAGTTTTTTAATCTCTTTGTATTTCGGTTTCCCAATCCATCAAATGGGTTTGATAAAATCTTTCTCTATAGCAAAGCAGTTAACTTCAAACAAGGCTACAATTGCGAAAAACGTGTCATGTTGTTGTTGTGATTATTTCTGGGTTAAAAGGGTTGGCTTTCACCCAGCTCCCTCTCCTTTCTTGTTCTCTCAGGCTGGAATGAACTGCTGATTGCCTCCTTCTCCCATCGCTCGGTGTCTGTACAGGATGGGATCCTCCTCGCCACTGGTCTGCACGTTCACCGAAGCAGTGCGCACAGTGCCGGGGTCGGGTCCATCTTTGACAGGTACTTTCCTTTCTCCTCCTGAATACCTGGGTTGGAGTTTGTACTCTGGGTAGGACCTGGCAGCACAAAGGCTGAGGCTGATCTGGCATAGGCGAAGCAGCCATACTTTGCTTTTTGTGCCTCAGCTGGCAAGATAGAAAACAAACATATGTGTATGTGTATACATACACATCTATAATGTATATACATGTTATAAGCACATGTGCATACATGTACATACAAATATGTATGCTTGTGTACATATATTTATATATAATATATAATATAATATATATTTATATATAATATAAAAATAATATAAATATAATATAAAAATAACTCCCCTGAGTCTATACCCATGGACTTCTCTGCCCTGGTTCTGTAGCTTGGCTCTATGCCTGGCATTTTCTCCCTGTAATGATCACCTCTTCTTGCTTCCTGTGAACAGAGTTCTCACCGAGCTGGTTTCTAAAATGAAAGACATGCAGATGGATAAATCTGAGTTAGGCTGCCTTCGGGCCATTGTCCTTTTTAACCCAGGTAAGTCCACTGTGTTAAGGTCCTCTGAGGCAGCCAGTGCAGAGAGTGCTGGACTTGGGGTCAGGGAGACCTGAGTTCCAATCCTGCCTCAGTTCTTATCGCTCCACCTCTCATCTCTCTCAGGCTTAATTTCCCCTTCTATAGAATGAAAAGAGTAATAGCACCTACCTGACAGAGCTGTTGTGAGGAATAAATGAGATAACTATGTGTATATATATATATATATATATATATATATAAACATATACATATATGTATATATATAAACATATACATATATGTGTGTGTGTATGTATATATATATATATATATATATATATATATATCACTTTAAAAGTGTTATGTAAATGCTGGCTACTCTGATTATCATTTCTTTTTTTTGTGGGCTCAGTCCTCCGGGTCAGCCTTGCCAGGTCAATTTAGGAGACAGGTATTAACTAACCGCTCCATGCAGAATGCAGTCCCGAGCCGGGGGTGGGGTGATACAGATTAAGAATTACATGTTCCTTGCCCTCATGAAGTTATTTCGATAAGAAGAAGGGCTATTGGTAAAGAACGATGATGATAATACTGATAACAGTAATAATACTACATATGTCAAGTGCTTTAGAGTTTACAAAGCATTTTATATCCTATCAACAAACACCAAAATGCCTTCTCCGTGAAGTCTTTGCTGACCTTCCCCCACCACAAACTATTAGTGCCCTTCCTCCCAAACTACCTCGTAGCTATACTACACATTATACATATAGACACACATATGTAGTACATACACACATACCTAGACACATACAGTCCTGTCTGATAATGTATAGGATGTCCCAAAAGTTTTGGTGCAGATAACTTAAGATAGCACCAAGACTTTTGGGACATCCTGTACGTGCTCACTGCAAGTAGAGATTGTTTTCATTCTTTGTCTTTGCATCCCCAGTACCTTGACCAGTGCTTGCCACCTAACAGGTATTTATTAAATATTTGTTTATTGATTAGTTGTTGGATTCCAGAATCAGACAGTTGATGGGACTGAACTTGAAGGACCTGCCCAAGCTCCCCCTCCCCCCACACAGCTTTGAGACCTTGGGGTCATCTCCGCGATTCAGTGAAGCGACTGGGAAGGCCTTTGGTGGTGGAGCATTCTAGCTGTAGAATTAGCTAGTTTTAATTATGAGCAGTTAGGTGGCGCAGTGGATAGAGCGCTTGGCTTGGAATCATGAAGGCTCATTTTCCTAAATTCAAATCTGGCCTCAGACAAGTTGTGTGACCCTGACCACTTCATCCTGTTTGCCTCAGTTTCCTTATCTGTAAAATGAGCTGGAGAAGGGAATGGCAAATGTCTCCAGTATCTTTGCCAAGAAAACCCCAAACAGGGTTATGAAGAGTTGGGCACGACTGGAATGACTGAACAACAACCACAAGTCAATGGTGTAGGGTAAGCAGTGGGCCATTCAAGGGCTAGTCCTGGTCAGATAGGCAGCCATGCAGTTGGTACGATTTGAAGGGCATGGGGAAAGCCTGACACCTCTCCCCTCCCATCTCTCCCTACTTCAAGTAAAACTCTCATCTTCTCACCTGTGGACTTTGGTTCTGGGAAATTCCCAAAGAAGGAAGCAAATAAGCATTTGTTAAGTGCCTGCTAGGTGCCAGGAACCGTGCTATGCATTTTACAGTGCTTGTTTGTTCCTGACAACGACCACGGGAGTTCGGTGTTGGGATTATCCCCATTTTACAGATGAAGAACCTAAAGTAGTCAGGAGGCAATTGACTTGCCCAGGGCCACGCAGCTACTAATCATCTGAGGCCAAATTTAAACATAGGTCTTCCTGATCCCAGGCTCAGTGCTCTACCCATTGCCCCACCTAGGGAGACAGAAGAGATTCATCCCTTTAGGTTAAGCATTGTTTCTTGCAAGCCATTGTTAAAATGGCAGCCTCACACATGAGAGGGTAACACATGAAGGCACTAATAGACCTTAATGTCTCTGCTCCAGATTATTAGGTAGGGACGTGGCACTAGAGAAGAGTCAAGGAAAGGGAGTGTGAAGGTTCTCAAACTTACATCACAGTTTCCTTCCTGTCCCTCTGGAAAATCAGTGTGAATAGTCAGCTGCTCTAGTCTCCTGTTTTTATCCAGGAGCACAATCTGAGTTGGTCTTTTTTTCAGATGCTAAGGGTTTGTCCAATCCCTCTGAAGTGGAAGCTCTCCGAGAGAAGGTTTATGCTACTCTTGAAGCATACACTAAACAGAAATACCCTGATCAGCCTGGCAGGTGAGTCAACATCTGGATGTGAGTTGGCAGCTCTGCCCAAAGGGCTGTGTTCTCAGAAATTTCCAACCTGTTTTGGAAGGGGAATGCAATAGACAGGGGGGAGGGGCTGGGTCAAGTTGACCCATATGGGAAATCCTTGGTAAAGATGGGGTGGGCAGGGTATTGGGGATTCTTGCACAGGGCGCTGTACAATCTTCTACACAGGGAGCTGTGTACTGTGTACATCAATATTTTCCCCCTGATGTTTTGGTTTTTTGCTTGTTATCAGTATCTGGAAATAGAAAACACCATGGATATGGGAATTTCACCTAGACCTATGATTTCAAAGGTGTAGAGAATTCCTGGTGTGTAACTTCCTCCTCTGATACTGATTGGCAAATCACTTATAACTTGTAGTCTTAGAGAGTTGCCTGGGGTACAGGGATATTAGGTGACTTGTCCATGATCACGTAACTGGTTTGTATCTGCTGACACAAGACTTGAACCCAGGCCCTCCTGACTCAGAAACCAGCTCTCCATCCACTCTCCCTACACTGCTTCTTCATTATGGATGGTGTAAGCATTAGCCATCATCGCTGATACCACTATTATGGTCTAAAAGGGTTGGTGCCTTAAACCAGTGTTGATACAAATGTAGCTTACCCAAGGGAACCCATTATTCTAAACTGCCCTTGCTGTTATTGTCCCATCATGATTTCCTGCCTCCAAACCTTTTCTCATTCCATTCTTCCTTACTTGGAAAACTTTTCCTGATTTCTGCCTTCTCAAACCCTATGGACCCCTTGAGACTCAGCTCATGTCCAAAATTTCCATGAAACCTTCTTGCCATCATACTTCTTTGTTAATCAAGAGCTGCCTTGTGACATGGCATATTGGTTTTTAAATTTTTTTACATATTGATATTCTGTCCTGGAGTGCCAAGACTCAGTCATATTTACGTGATAGCCTTCTTGTCAGTTATCAAAGTGCTTTGTGTGTGTCCAGGCGTGAACAAATATTTGTGGACTGATAAAAACTCATAAAGAAGGCATTGGCAGGTTAGGGGAGAATATGACATCAATTACCTTCCTTCTCTTAAGAAGGAGAAGGAGAAAGAGAAGGAGAAGGAGGAAGAGAGGAGGAGGAGGAAGAGGAGGAGGAGGAGGAGGACAAGGAGGAGGAGGAAGAGGAAGAAGAGAAGGAAGAAGAGGAGGAGAAGGAGAAGAAAGAGGAAGGGGAGGAGGAGGAGGAAGAGGAAGAAGAAGTGGAGGAGGAGGAAAAGAAGTAGAAGAAGAAGAAGAAGAAGAAGAAGAAGAAGAAGAATAAGAAGAAGAAGAAGAAGAAGGAGAATGAGAAGGAGAAGGAGAAGGAGAAGGAGAAGGAGAAGGAGAAGGAGAAGGAGAAGGAGAAGGAGAAGGAGGAGGAGAAGAAGCAGGGGGAAAATGAAGCAGATGTTTGTTCTTCAGTCTTAATCTCTAGAGTTTACCATTCCCCTTAATTTATTTCTAAACTTTTTTTGGCATAAGTTGTTTCCTAGGAACAGACCAGAGAAGAAGCTTTTTGTTTCTTCTTTTAAATCATCTATAGTCTTTTATTTTTGTTGGGGAAATGGGATGAGATGATACAGGCTCTACCACTTACTGCCTTTGTGACCTTGGGCAAATCAGTTGATTTTTATGAGCCTCAGCTTCCCCATTTGTAAAATAAAGAGGTTGGACCAGGCTGATTCTAAAGAATCTTTCAGCTCTAAATCTTAGATCCTATGACCTCTGCAATCTCTTTTAGCTCTAAAAGGATGATGTGAAGGATTGTGACTGTACTTCCATCTGTAGCCACTAGGTAGCAGAGTGGATAGAATGTTGGGCTTGGAAGTCAAAAACACTTGAATTCAAATCCTACCAATATGTGGCAAAAGAAAGTGTTATTTTAAATTAATGGAGCAATTAGTATCTTAAACAGAACTCCAGAGGGAAGAACTGAAGCCTATATCTGAGAGTTCAAAGGAAACAGATTTCTATTATATATTCACAATTAGAGCTATCCAGAAATGGAATGGGAAATCTCAAGGAGATAATGAGTTCCCCATTACTAAAAATATTCCAAACAAAGACTAGATGACAGCCTATTAGGATATAGTGAAAGGTATTCATGCATGGGTCAGGGGTTTTGTGTCAAACTCAATTAGAAACAGGGGCCATTAAACAATACATAAAATCCATGTGGGCTGCGTATTAATTTAAATGACAACATAAGAATATTAGCTGTCTTGCATTTTTATTTGTTTTGTTGAATATTTCCCAATCACATTTTGATCCTGTTCAGGTTGCACTCTGGGAGTATTGTGGGCTGTATGTTTGACACTCCCAGACTACATGACCTCTCAGGTCCTTTCTTACTCTGAAATTCTACAATGCTAAACCCAA
The DNA here is from genome assembly GCF_011100635.1 of Trichosurus vulpecula. Lineage (NCBI taxonomy): Eukaryota > Metazoa > Chordata > Mammalia > Diprotodontia > Phalangeridae > Trichosurus > Trichosurus vulpecula. The sequence continues at coordinate 58,428,231 of NC_050576.1, read as the reverse complement.
GGACCAGATTTTTGGTCTTAGAGGTGATTGTTGTTTGGTCATTTTCACTTGTATCTGACTCTTTATGACCCCAGTTAGGGTTTTCTTGGCAAAGATACTGGAGTGGTTTGCCTTTTCCTTCTCCAGCTCATTTTATAGATGAGGAAGCTGAGGCAAACTTATGTGACTTGCCCAGGGTCACATAGCTACTAATTAATTGTCTGAGGCCAGATTCAAACTCATAAAATGAGTCTTCCTGACTCCAGAACCAGCATCTATCCACTGCACCACCCCTCTGCCCTTAGAGGTGAATGTAAGCCCAATTAAGGATCCCTAATATAGGGTCATAGATTTGGAGCTGAAAAGTACTCAGAAAGCCATCCAGTTCAACCCTCTCAATTTGAAGATGAGGAAACTTGGAAGACAGGGCTTAAGTGACTTGCTCAAGGTCATTCAGCTAGTGTCTTAGGCAGAATTTGACCACTTGCCACTTACCAGTGCCTCTAAGAATATGTGGTGCCCATTGGTTGGTTTCATGAATTGAATCTAGGATTGTAAGTGATCACTGCAGAGGCTCATTGAAGGAAATCTGGACACGATTCACATCTCCGACACGGGGCGGGGGGGGTGCTGTGTCTAGTAGAGTGGGCTGAGGGGGTGGCCTTCCTATCATTTACACCTCTGGGCAGCAGGTTCACCTGTGTATAGGTATTTCTCTAAGAGTAGATTGGCAAAAGGAGCAAACAGAGGCATCTCCTTAATGGGAGTGTGCTGCCCCCTGGTGGTACACTGAACAGCTTAGAATGAGAACCTGCCCTTCTTCCCTGTTGCCTACAGATCCAGAAAGGAAGAGCCCTAGGGAACATTTTGCTGTTTTCACTGGCACAAACCCAAATCCCTAAAGTAAGGGTCAAGAACTCTCCTAATGGGTGTGCACAATGGTCTGCCCGTTGTCTTAATGACCTGCAAGAACAAAGGCTGCTATGTCTACGTCCCAGCTGAACTGTATAGAATGGGTGGGATGTGGGTGGGGGATTGGGTGTCTTCAACTTTGTTGTACTATCGAATTCTTTAGTGAAGATTAGGGACCCCTTCTCAGAATGAGGGGTTTCAATGCATAAAATTAAATACATATCATTGCAAGGGAAATCAATTATGTTGAAATAGTTGTCAAAATATATATTTTTTAAATGTTCACAGTCCCCAGGTTAAGAACCCTTGCTATAGAGGAAATGCAGTGTGTCTGAACTTGGGCACTCACAGAAGTGGGCATATTCTATGCATATGCCTTAGTGGTGCTCAGCAATTGTCTGGATTGCCCAATCACCCAGATCATTCAAACAGAAAAAGCCAACTTAACCTGAATGACATAAATCCTGAATTGTCTGGCAAGGCCATTTCTATAGACTTTTGACCATGGTTTTTCCCAATATGGAGCCTGTTAGGTGAGGTGAGAAGGGAGAAGCAATACTCAGGGCCTGATATAAGGTAGAATTCAGTGCATCTCAGGAAGTGAGTTACTGAGTTGTGACCTGATGGTCTCCAAGGACTTCATTAGCCTCAGAGGTAATTTACATTCAGACAGCTTTGTAGCATAGTGGGTAGAACATGGGACTTAGAACTAGGAAGAACTGAGTTCAAATTTTGCCTTAGAAACTTACTAGTTATGTGACCCTGGGCAAGTCTTTTAACCTTTTTCACTTTCAGTTTCCTAATCTGTATAAGGGGGGTTGTCGTGATGATTAAATGAGATAATCTGTGTAAAGAGCTTTATCAACATCAAAGTGCTAGGGAAATGTTAGATATTGTTTAGTAATAAATATTATTATTATTATTATTATTAAAAGTTCTAGAAATGTAGGCACATGGATTTTAATATTTTGTCAAATCATAGCATATTAGATTTGGTGGGGAGCTTAGAAATCATCTGGTTCAACCTCATTTGTTTTATAGATGAAAAAGTTGCAATTTAAAGAGGTGATGTGACTTGTCCAAAGTCACTCAGCCAGTAAGTGGTAAAACTAGTTAGATTTCCTCACTTTCAGTGACATGACGTTTCTCCATATCACCATAACAACATATATTATCATGCCTAAAGTTATGACTTTTTTTGGTGGAATGTGCAGATGACACAATTTATTCCAAGGACCATGAAGGCAGCTGCAGCCCATGTTGTGGAGTTCTCAGAGCTTGGTCAGACATAGGAGACACCAAGGTCACCCACTGCATCCTGGGCCATCACAAGGCATCTTAACTCTTGTCTTGCCACTAGACTCAGATGACTCAGGAAGAGAGAGTGAGGCTGATGACTCTGTCTCACATCCAATTTGAGCACAAGTCAAGACATCATCCTGTGAGGTCATTGGTCTTCTCCAAAAAAGAAGGACAAAGGACAACAATATTTGGAATGTAGCTCTAAAGTGATGTGTCAGCATAGAGTTTTAAATTGTCCATATAGATAGAGGAGGAATTCCCAACCTGTCTGCAGTAGCAACCCTACCACATCTGTAAAATTCTATTTTGAAAGCTTTGCCTCATCCACCCTCCATAATGACATTATCACACTATAGGCATCTACAATCGAAGTTGGAAATTACTATTGCAGATGAACAAACTGCTCCCCCATGGTCCTTGAGCTTTCTCTTATAAGTGATGACTGGAGTTATCCCATTTCCAAAATAATATTTTAAAAATCTGGGAACATACTGTATGAAGAAAAGTGGAATGTTAGAACCATCAACACTTTATTGAAGAAAAGAACTCAGGGCTTTGGAAGGAGAGGGGGTGAATAGGCAGGAACTCAGGAAAATTGCAAGGCTGCAGCAGAAAAAGAGAGAGGCCAAAGTGGGTCCAGATTAACCTCAGGCTATTCAGATCCTTCCCTTCTGAAAGTTGGGATATTGCTTACAGTCTGCGCCCTATAATGGATCACTTGTTTCTGAATGAGCGAATGAAGGAATGAAATAGAGATCAGTAGATTGATGGAGAGATGCTAGATAGATAGATAAAGCATTTATTAAGCACCAGGTTCTGTACTATTAATGTAAATGCACACAAAAGGAAAAATTATCTCTACCCTCAAAGAGTTTATATTCTAATGAGAGAGGACAACTCATAAAAAAACAAAAAAAATGGGTAGAGGGGAAGGTACCTGCCTGTGGACATGGTGGAGAAAAAGTCTGGAGAATCTGCAGCTGAGCCAGGTTAGAAGTGAGCATGGCTGGCAGGGGCACTTTCTCTAATGGAGTTTCTAGATGGGAATTCACCAAGTGGAAGAGGAAGGTATTAGGGTAGAGGTATTTCTGGGACTTGGGATGTCATGGGCTATTTAGTGCTTACCAGGTGTCAGGCACTATGTTAAGTATTAAGGATACACATACAAACAAGCAAGACTTTGCTTTCAAAGGGCTCACATTCTAGTTTTAGTGAGGAAAGCAATAATATATAAAGGAGGAATTAGGAGAGTGTGGAGGGGCAGCTGGGATGGCTGGGATGACATAGTTGGAAATGGCTGGGAAGGAAGGGATGGCCTGGTTCTGAGCAGGATAAGGCTCTCATAGCCCAGGGTTCCAGTGCATGGTCTGAATTCTGGTGGTCAGCTGAGGAAGAGGATGGCCAGCATTCAGGTGACAAAGTCAAAATGGCTGGGAAGTTTCCGGCATTATTTCATATGCATTCATGTGGATATGTTTGTGTATATATGTATATATATATATATATATATATATATATGTATATGTGTGCGTGTGTATGTATGGGTGTATGTATCTGCGCATGTCTTGTTTCTCAACTATACTGCTGTATATAACCTCTTTGTGGATAGAACAATGCTTTCTTTCTTTAGGTGAATACAGTACAGTACAGTAAATAGAATGCTGGGCTTGGAGTCTGGAAGACTTCAGTTCAAATCTCACCTTGGACACTTACTAGCTATTATCCTAAGCAAGTCACTTAACTGCTGCCTGCCTCAGTTTCCTCATTTGTAGAATGAAGATGATAAAAGCCCCTGCCTCACCGAGTCACTAGGAGATCAGGTGATGTGACATGTGTAGAGTGCTTTGTAAATCTTGAAACCCTCTGTAACTGTCAGCTACTATTATGATCCCTTCTGTGTCTCTTTGCCCTGCCCCTGCCTCAGCTAAGCTTAGCACAGTGCTGGGTACTTAGCAATAATAACTGACATTTACATATGGCTTACCATGTGCCAGACACTGTGCTAAGTGCCTTATAATTGCTATCTTATTTGATCCTCATAATAACCCCGGGAGGTAGGTGCTATTACTATCCTTAATTTATAGATGAGGAAACTGAGGCAGATACAGATTCAGTGACTTGCCCAAAGTCACACAGCTAGTTAAGTGTCTGAGGTTGGATTTGAACTCAGCTCTCCTTGACTCCAGGCCTGGATCTCTAACCACTGTACCACCTAGCTGTAGGGGGTTAACAACAAATCCTTGTTGATAGAGGGGACTATGAAGTTCAGAGGCAGTTAGGGCTTTCTTTTACTCCAATAGTTCTTCCTTGTGTCTAACTAAAATCTACCCCAGCAGCATCACTGTCACTCATTTTTTATATCGTTTTCCAGGTTTGCCAAGCTCCTGCTTCGACTCCCAGCCCTCCGGTCCATTGGCTTGAAATGTCTTGAGCACCTTTTCTTCTTCAAGCTCATTGGAGACACACCCATTGATACCTTTCTCATGGAGATGCTGGAAACCCCACTCCAGATTACCTGAATCCATCAGTTTTCCCTCATCATACCTGGGGACACTCCAGGGCCCAGGATCCTGTGATCCCCCTCTTCTGCATACTCTCCTCCCAGCCTCCCACCAACCTTGACTCTCTTCCCATCCCCGTAATGTGACAGCTTGTAATAAAGAAAGCCTTTTTACACATGAGACCTTTTTAGGTGGAGTTTTGCATAGATGATAAACTTAACTGTTCCTTGCTAGAAAGGGGTTGAGGGGTTCTGGCCTTTCTGATGGTTCTTGGGTCATTAACCAAACACTCTGTACATATAATTGGTTTAAATTATTTTTTCACTTTCCACAGAAGACAAAGAAATACAAATAATAAAATAATATATGACATTGGCGCTTGCTGTCTTGTGAGGTATGTTATGGAATAGAATAACCCTCCATTAGAAGGAGTTGGCTGGGGGAAGTGGCCAAGGATAGGTTTCATCTCTAGATGTCTAGGTCTGATTGGGTTTGGACTGATTATTTCAGAAGGCATTTGGGGAGTCCTCAAGCTTCCTATCATGCCCCTGGACAGCACTGTCGCACAAGGAAGCCCTAATGTTTAATCCTTGGGAATGTTGACATCTCAGTGGGATCCCTAGGAATGCGTTTCATGAATTGACATTAAAGGAGTTTTCTCAGCCTCCTAGACAGACATAGGCCATGCCTTATTTGATTTGAGCCCCATATAATTTGAGAAAACTTACTCGTAAGTGTGGAGGAGAGGAATAGGATTATGAGAAAGTTCTGAGTGGGCTAAACCATTTGCAGATGGGCCGAAGGTATTAAATCACTGGCTTCCTTTCTCGAGGAATGGATCAAGAAGATATGTCATGAATAAGTAAAAGAAAACCCACCCTTCCTCTGTAGGGAGTATGTTTCTCAAAGGAGACACTTATATCATGGGTGTGTTCCAGGAATGCTATGAATAAATGGGATTGTGTTTAGACACTGAGTCATATTTAAAATTCCCTAATAGAGATATCTATTTGAGGGAATCTTCTTGTTATTTTTATGTGAACCAAATAGTGATGGGGAGGCAGCAGAGAATGGTGGGAAGCCTGATGAACTTGGAGTGCCAGAACCGTTTTAAATCCTATCTGATGCTTAGAATCTGTCTGACCTTGGGTAAATTACTTCATCTCTTTACACGTCAGTTTCCTCGTCTATCAAATAAGAGGCAGTTGGATTCAATGACTCCTAAGGTGCCTTCCAACTCTGGGTCTGTGATTCTATGATCCAGTGACTGAGTGAGCTTGGCTAAGTCCCTTGTCTTCTCTGGCCCTCTGTTTCTTCATCTCTAAAATGACACATGGCCGCTGAGGTCCCCAGCTATAGGTCGATGAGCATACGATATGTATAATTAAAGACTTCATATTTCAGTTTATTCCAAGCAAAGCACATGAGTAGTATCCTGAGTCAGTAAGAAAATAACCTTATTCTTGAGGGGAAAGCAATCTCTTATCACTAACCACCACCGAAAAATAAGAGAAAGGACTGAAACATTTTATCTCCTTTGTCAGGTCAAGAGTGCCCAGTCTCTTCAGACAATTCATCGCCATCACCTTCATCATCATCATTGTCATCGTCATCATCATCATGACTAGCATTTATGTAGCTCTTTAAGGTTTGCAAAGTTCTTCAGAAATATTATTTCATTTTCTCCTCACAGAACCCCAGAAGGTAGGTACCATTAGGCATCTAGGTGGTGAGGTGGATAGACCACCAGGCCTGAATTCAAGAAGACGTGGCCTCAGATACTTACTAGCTATGTGACCCTGGGCAAGTCACTTAACTTCTGTTGCCTCAGTTTTCTCAACTATAACAAGGAATAACAGTCCCTACCTTGCAGGGTTATTATGAGGATCCAATGAAATAATGTTTGTGAAAAACAAAAGTGCTTAGTACAGTGCTTGGCGCATAATAGGTGATATATAAATGCTTATTCTCTCCCCATTTTACAGATGAAGAATCTGAGAGGGAGAGAAGTTAAAAGTGACACACAGTTAAAAATGACACACAGGTCACACTAGTAATTGCCTGCAGCAAAATTTGAACTCAGTTCTTGATTTCAGGTCTGGAACCTAGCTGGATCTTACTCTCTCAATGGATATCAAAGCCTTACCTGACCAGTCTGTAAGCCTGTCACTACCACCAGCCTAAGAACTCCTATCTTCAGCTCACAGGGATTTCTTTCCCAAGGACAAAGGAATATGAATGGCAGTAGCTGTGTTTCCTGACAACATGCGTATCAGTCAATCAGTAAACTAGCATTTATTAAGGACCTGCTATGAGCCAGGCACTGTGTTAAACTCTGGGGATACAAAAATGGCAAAAACCTTGTGCTTCCTCTCAAAGGAGCTCAAGGTCTGTTTGGGGGAGACAACATACCATCAACTACACACAAATAAACTATATATACCATAAAGTGGTGGTAGTCTTATAGGGAAGGCATTAAGATTGAAGACTTCCTCTTGAAGACGGGACTTTATCTGAGACCCGAACAGCGTCAGGAGGCAGGAAAGAGAAGAGGAAAGAGAATATTCCAGCCATGAAGGACAGCCAGCAAAAATGATCAGTCAAGAGATGGGGTGTACATAGAAGTAACAGAAAAGAGGCTAGTGTTGATCCATGGAGAAGTGAGTAAGTTGAAGATGGAGAAAGTAGGAAGAAGCTAGGCTATGAAGGGCTTTGAAGGTCAAATAGAGGATTTTATATTGGATCCTAGAGATAGAAGAATGAATCCTTTTCTTTATGTGTATATACATATATAATACACTCACTTATCTATTATATATATGTGTGTGTATGTTTATATGTGTATGTATTATATATGTATATACAAATAAAGAAAAGAATTGATTCTTCTATCTCTAGGATATATATTTACATATATACATACAGGCATATATGTATATATATATGTGTATGTGTGTGTGTGTGTGTGTATATATATATATGTGTATATATATATATATATATATATATATATATATATATATATATATATATATATATATATATACACTCTTCTTTTTTTGGACCCTCTTTGAGATTTTCTTGAGAAAGATACTACAGTAGTTTGCAATTTGCTTCTCCAGTTCATTTTATACATGAGGAAACTGAGGCAAACAGAGTTAAGTGACTTGTCCAGAGTCACACAGCTAGTGTCTGAAGCCTGAATTGTAGACATACACACATGTACACACACATACACACACACATATATATATACGTATACATGCATATATTATATTTATTTATTCATCTATCATCTATTGATCTATCTATCTATCTATCTATCTATCTATCTATCTATTATCTAGGACCTTCAGAAAATGAACCTGATCTCATCAAGAAAAGTTCAGGATTTCCTGGGCTGGGAAATGAAGTGCTAAGACAGAAATCTAATTTCTGATGCTTCTCACATACTTTTCTTAGGAAATGTGCATTTCCCATGACCTGTGTGGAAATGGTGGCCCAAGAATTTGGTTATAGGCCTTCTCTCTCTCCTCAGGCATAAATCACTGGCGAGTGTACAGATGACTTATTGGTGCCACACTTAGGACTCCTGGAGTAAATAATTTCTCTCCCCACCATGGATTGTAACCCCATGTCCCATTCCGATCTTTGATCCCTTCCTAACCCGGCTCCAGTTCTAGCCTGGAGCGAAATCCGAGGCTGATCAATGAGTAGCCCTTATCGCATCACATCTATCAGGCATGGTGTTTCCCGTAATTGCAGTTACAGGACCTCAATGAATGCTAGACAGAAGCTCAGCAGGAGCCAGACTGGCCTCTATTCATGTCTGAGTAACACTACCCTTATTCTGTGACTCCACAGGCCACCTCCATTGTTACCTATTACCATTTACTCCCCTGGGTTGGCAACTGATCAGCTGTTCTGCCCCAAATGGAGAAATGTTCAATCTTCCTTAAGACTCATCTCCACATTAGTCATTAACAGGTATTAAAGGCATACATACCTGGAGAACAAGATATTTAGTTATTATAGAAGCCTAGTAAACAAGTTTCACCAGCCTTATGAAGGACAAAAATTGTACCATAAGTGGCCATAAGTGTTTTTCCCCCACTTCAACTTTCCATAATAATGTATTTATATAATGCTTTAAAATTTGCAAAACAATATATATATGTACATACACATATACATACATATGTATACACACACATACATAAAATCTTATTGGATCCTTACAACAACTCTGTGAGGCAGGTACTGTCGTTATTCCCTTTTAATGGGTGAGAAAAATGAGCAGATTGAGTGATTTGGCCAGGATGACATATCTAGTAAGTGTCCAAGTCAGAATTTGAATCCAGATCTTTCTAGTCCTGAGTCTAGCACTCCATCTCCTATACCAAGTTGGCTATGTTATGGAGGTTGAGATGTAGTGGTAACAAGACAAATAAAATTAACATTTATCTCTACTGGACACTGATAAGCCATGACTGGTCTTGAAAATGAGACTCCCTTCATTGGGTGAGTTTATGCCTCAGGTTTAAGATAAATTGAATTTCAGTCAATTCAACAGCTATTTATTAAGTGATTGCTCTCTGCCAGACCCTGTATTGGGGAACAAAGCCAAATAAATAAATTAATTAAATAGCTCCTGACCTTGAGAAGCTTATATTCTCCCAGGGAGAAATATTATGCACAAAAAAGTAAATACAAAATCTATAAAGTAATTTTGGTGGTTGGGGTCGAGTGCCAATGACTGGGAGAATAGGGCCGGATGTTATGAAGGAGGTAGCTCCTGTTGATACTTTAGCACCCTACATTCTGAATCAGACTGGGGGGAAAAGGACTGCTAACTCTAAATCTGGCACCACAGTATGAAGCAGCAATCAGCACAGTGTCTGCCACACAGTAGGCACTCAATAAATATTTATTGAATTGAAGAAGAACCATAAAATCATAGATTCAACTCCATACTATCCTCTATCTCAACTCCCTTTTCCCTTGTCCTATCACTGCTCATTCCTTGACAAACCCCAGCCCTGGATTACTTTGACCATTAGCTTCCACTTCCACTCCCCTTCTGCTAAATGGAGCTGGAGAAGTCACCCAACCATGCTGAGTGGGTAAAATACAAATTTCTGTTTTCTAACCTGCACCAGGTCTTAACATAGCACTTAATGCGGACCCTGGTACATAATAGGGGCTTAAAAGTAAATGTTTATTGACAATGGACTTTAGCAAAGCTGTCCTTTAATTCTTCCCCATTTGACTTGGTGTCCCATTCCCCATAAAATTTACTCCAAGTCTTTTCTCTCCTTGAGCCTTCCTCACCTTCTTCTTCCCATATTCTCTCAGGGGAGAATGCTTCTTACTTAAGGAGACAATTCAGTTTGTGGGGAGCTCCCTCTACTCCCAATTTCAAAATCTCTTTCAATTATCCAGTGTGCTGTCCTTGTTTCCGGTCTCTGAGAATGAGGTAGCCCTTTTCCTTGCCAAAGTCAGCTCCTCTATATGTGTCTTTGATCCCGTTCTCCCTGGTCTTTTCCAGTAGATTGTCTCCTCAATCATCTACTTTCCCTCAGTTTACTTCTAAATTTGCTTTCTAGACTGCTCTATCTCCTTACAAATTGCCTTGCCTCTAAGAGTGCCCTCTTCTTTCTTCCACCCCACCCACCCTCCTTTATAGCTTTCCTTTATGTTTTGTCTTCCTTTATTGGTATTTAAACTACTAGATAGTCGGAACTGGTTTGTTTCTTATATTTGTATCCCCAGGAGCCTGGTACATAATAAGTATTTATTTTATCTATCCATTTTTTTTGAAATCTATACAAACATTTATTTTGTTCCAGCTGAGAGGGAAGGGGAAGAAAACTAGGCAGTGCAGAACAGTACCTATGCAGCCTTGCAGAAATTTCCCTTAATAAAAACGAACCCCACAAATTCAGTGGAAATAAGAAAAAAAGTTACAAAAGAACAGGCCGATGTTTTCATGTCACTGATGCCAGCACCACAACAGATGCTGATGTTCAGGGAAAGGGCCAAGGATGCTACCCCAGGCCGCTATCATCAGCTGAACAAACTGAAGCTGTGTCTAGGACTCCTGGGTTGCTCCCAGAGCTCAGGGTGGGAATGCCTAGATCATGGTTGGTTCATCTCCATGAAGACACAGAAGGGGAAAAGGCCCCAGCACAGGGGCCAAAGTACCAGAATGTGCCAAAAGACATGCTGTTCAATCCCGCTCCATGGGAGGTGATGCTTTCTCTCCGAGCGGAACAAACCAGGGGAAGGGGGCAAGATACAAAACCCAGGACAAGGCTGAGGTCCCTATGCATATGACAGGAAATTGGGGTGACTGAGGAAGAGGGGATGTGGCATGCTCAGAAGTTCCATACCAGCCAAGGGCTTAGGCCTTCCTTGGGATTCCAGCAGTGCAGCCTGTCCCAGGAGGGGACGAACGTATTTAAGTCACCAGTGTCTTCTTTCCCCCGAGGACAGTGGCTAGGGGGTAGCATCATGGAGAGCTGCCTCACTCGATGTTGGCTTCAAGGGAATATGACCTGTGCCATCTAGGAAACATCATCCTGCTCTTTCCCTCAGGAGCTGGACAAGGCCCTGTCAGATTCTCTTCCAACCACCCACCAGCCCCAAGGGTGGCGCAGCACCAGATCCTTGCAGTGGCATCTATCTATCTATCTATCTACCTACCTATCATCTATCCATCTCTATTATCCTTTTATTTATTTCTTTAATATCTCCCTATTATGTTCTTCTCCAAACATGACTAAGTTTATTCTGTCTTAAAAAACAACACCACCACATGATTTACCAGAAGTTACCACTCCCTTATGCTTTATCTTTTCTCACTGTATAAACCAACCTCCCAGAAAAAGTTGTTTACACTCATTACCTCCAATTCTTTTCCTCACATGGACTCTTTAATCCTTTGACACGTGGCTTCTGCTCTTTTTATGTAACCAAGCCTGCTCTCTTCAAAGTCAACCGTTTCTTCATTGCTAGATTTGATGGTGTCTCGGGTGTCACCCTTCTTGATCTCTGCAGTATTTGATACTGTTGTCCACCCTCTCTTCCTTTTTACTCTCTCCTTTCTGAGTTCTCATGACCCTACTCTCCCCTGATTCTCTTTCTACCTTTCTGATGTCCCTTCTCAGTCTTCTTTGTAGAGTCATCATTCATAAAGCACCCCCTATTCCTGAGTTTTCTCCTAGGCTCTGTCCTGGGCCTCACTTTGCTTTCTCCTGTATGCATCTTCTCTTCTGATAACTTCACTATATCTCATGAGCTTAATTATCTCTATATAGATGACTCACAGATCTATATATCCAGTTCCATCCTGTCCCACATCACCAGTGACCTATTAGACATTTCAAACTGGATATCTGAGACATGTGAAACTCAACATATCCAAAATGGAACTCCCTCATCTAAACCTCCTTGTTTACATTACAGGCACTAGAGTTCTCTAGTCTCCCAAGTTTGTATCTTTGGCATTATCCAAATTCTCAATCACCCCATAATCCAGTCATTTGTCAAAATTTGCCATTTCTATTTCCACAATATCTCTCCTGTTCTGCCACTTCTCTCTATTTTACTCCTGGATTACTGTAAGAGATTCCTGATTGGTTTCCCTGCCTCAAAGCTCTCCCTTCTCCAATCCGTTCCTCCCCATAGCTGCCAAAGTGATTTCCCTTAAACTAAGGTCTTGACCATATCACTCCCTATTCAATAAATCCCAATGATTCCCTATTGTCTCTAGGATAAAATACAAAATCCTTTGTTTGACTTGTGAAGCGCTTTACGACCTGGCCCCAGTCTATCTTTCCTACCTAATTTTACATTAATTCCCAACTCTCACTCTACAATCAAATAATACTGACCTTCTTTCTGTTCCTTAATACAGTACCCTATCTACCATCTGTATGCTTTTGCACTCATCCTTCTTTATCCAGTTCAATCCAAATAAATATTTATTAAGCACCTTCTATGTGCAGGCACTATCACTATCCTAAATGCTGGAGATATAATTAATGAAAAGAAAGACAGTTCCTTCCCTCAAGGGGCTTACACTCTAAAGGGGAAGACAACACATTAAAGGAGGCAATAAAGTGAGGGTGGGTGGGGAAGATGACACCAGGGAACATCTAGCTCCATGAAGTTGAAACCAGGCAGAGCAGCAGATGCAAAAGAGAAATGAGCTGAGTCCAACTCTGCCCTCCATAAAGGAAGGCATTGGGAGGAGTTTGATGCTCTCCATTCCAGCCCTCCATTCAGAGGGGAGGCTGAGGAAGGTGGTGGTGATCAAATTAGTTGATTGAGTTAGTATCATGTTTAGAAATGATGAGCTTATCCTGGGAGGGGCATCTTGTTCCATGGAGTTGAAACCAGGCAGGGCAACAGATGCAAGGCAGAGTGTCTCCATGCCTGGAAGGTGCTTTCTTCTCATCTCTGCCCCAATATTTTTCTTTCTTAAAGATAGAGTTCCAAAGAAATTGTTCGGCTTGACTATGCAAAACAGGTTTTTCTTCTCTTTTACCTGTGAAGGAATTATTTGGGAGGGAGACAAAGTAAGAGTTTATTAACTGAAAAATAATAAAAAGAAGTTCAAGCACCAGGTTCTTAGTGAAGCCTTTTTAAATCCCTCAAATGCTAATATCTTCCTTTTATTACCTTATATTTATTTTGTATTATACATGTATATATATATATATATTCTCTATGTACTTATCTATGTAATGTTGTTTTCTCTAATAGAATATAAGCTTCTTAAGAGCAGGAATTGTTTCTTCTTTTCTTCTTCTCCTCCTCCTCCTCCTCCTTCTCCTTCTCCTCCTTTTTCATTTTTGTATTTGTATCCTTGGAACCTAGAATGGCTCAGTCACACCCATGATTAGAATCAGATCAGTCACACCTGCTCTTACGTGGGGAGAGGGAAGGAGAAGAACTATTCTATTCTATTACTGTCATGCATTCCCAATGGGGGGGCCATATTAGTATTTTATGTTTATTTGTTTTTGCACATTCTGTTTTCCCCAGGAGGGTAGAAAGAATTTGTTTGTTTGTTTGTTTTTTATATTCTCAGAGCCCAGCATGGTGCCTGGCACAGTGTGGGCACTAAATAAATGTTTGTTTAATTGAATTGAATCCTTGACATCTTTGGGAAAAGAATATTTTTTTAAAAAAGTCAATATAGAGGTTTTTTTTCCTTCCAGGTGGTATCAGCATAATTTTAAAAAGTACTTATTTTTGCAAGTATTTATTTTCTCTCTTTTCCACTAGCACTGCTGCTCACCCCCTTAAATAAGCAACAAAAAAGGAAAAAGAAAACCCTCAAAAAGTATGCATAGTATAGCAAAACAAATTCCCATGCTGGACATATCTAAAAATACATGTCTTATTCTGTATTTTTAGTTTATTTCTGCCTGGCAGGAGGTGAGTGCTTTTCATCCTCTGGATTCATGATTTATCATTGTACTAGTCAGAGTTCTAAAGTCTTTCAAAGTTGTTTTTTCTCTATAATGTTATCACTGGATAAATTGTTCTACTTCTCACATCACTCTTCATTAATTCATAGATTATCTCCCCAGGTTTCTCTGAAATAACACATTTTGTCCTTTCTTATACCATGAGTATTCTGTTATTACTTTTTTCCTGTTAATTTATTTGTGCATGTTCAAGATCTTTAGAGTTTTCTTCTTTATTAAATCTTTGGGCTTTTCAGTCTTTTCCCCTTTTATTTTCCTTATCACTCACTTTTTGACTCTGTCCCTTCTGATTGTGGTTTCCTTTGGGGCTGGATCTCAAAGTGTCTCACTGATCTCACACTGAAAAATCCCCAGTTCACCAGCCTAGGTCTGTGCCCTAGATGACTTTTGGGTAGTCAGAACTGGACCCAGCTGGATGCTCTACTCTTTCCTACAGGCTTGGTGGAGTACTGATTGCATCTCATATGCATTTCTATCCCAGTGACCTGTCCCATTCTCTGTCTTCCTCAGTTCTCTCACATGACATAGGTAATTGAGAGTCTGCTTTCCTGGATACCAGCAATTCAGAGCTTATTTTTTCCTGACACCACCACTTTAAAACTTTGCAGTACTAATGCTACCAGGTTACAGTCCCTGGCAGGTTTTTGCATCTGAAGGGCTATGGCCAAACTGGCTGTAGAGGCTCAAGCAGATTTCCACAGCTTGGAGTCAAGATCTCCATGGCAATGGAAAGAGGGAGAATGGATTGGTGTGTAGGGTGGGTTTTGATGTAAGTCTGTATCATGTCCTTGGGTCTGATAGTGTAGTCTCACTGCCAGTAGAGGGGGAGGAGTACTGAGTGAGCTCAGTGTCAGTAAGCATCAGTTACTGAGATGCTTTTCTTTTTTTATCTTTCTTTTGGATTCTGGTTGTCTTAGGTGGCTTTATTTTTGGCACATAATTTCTTTTTTGGAGAGGTCTGAGAGATTGTAGGGATCAGAGAAAATGTCTTGTTGCTCATGTGACCTGGAACTGCTCCACAATGGTATTCTATTACATTGGTATATCATAATTTGTGTACCTATTCCCAAGTGAGTATTTTCCAGTTCTTTGCCACAACAAAAAGAGCTGCTATAAATATGAGTCCCTTGCCTCTTTTTTGGGGGCGAGGATAGACCTAGTAGTATTTCTGAGTCAAAGGATATGCACAATTTAGTAACTTTTTGGATATAGTTACAAATTGTAGGAAAGTACTTTCTAAACCTTAAAACACTAAGGAAATGAATTGCTATTCTCATCGCTATGTTTTGTCTATACCTGTTATTTGGTGTCATCCTGACATCAATGCAGATGGGTGATTTCTTCAGAGTTTCCTGAGTCCCTCAAGAGGATAAGTGATTTGTTCAGGTTACTCAGCCAGTATGTGTCAGAGATGACTTTGAACCCAGGTCTTCCTCACTCCGAGACCTCAGTTCTTGTGTTACTATGCCATATCACTTCTCTACATCACATCATCATTATTATCCACAAATCCTATTCACCACCAGATTGATCTCTGGAGGACTCTTCACTATTTCAAATACATACTATTATAATATATTTATTATGTATTATATATGAATAAATAGATAGCTAAAAATAAATAAAATATAAATAAATAAATGAAATTATTCTAAAAAAACCCAGAGATCTATCATCTTCAGGGTATTTAATAGATTGTACTATGGGCTCTGAAGTGTACTTTGCCTATTAGGATCTTCAAATAGCTGGTGTTTGACCAGAAAGGCAGGGATTTGAATGCAGAAGCCAGGGTGGCTTTTACTGGTATGTTATGTTCAGGCTGTTTGGGGGATGGGGTCAATTTTGACAACCCTATGGCTTCATCAGAGGCAGTGATAACAGATGGCAGCCTGTATGCTGCACTGGTACCCATGCAATGCCAAGAGACCTAGAAGAAGGGCCCCACTGGCTGGATCCCCTGTGGAGGATTCACAAGGACGAGAGTCACAGAGGATAAGAAGATGAAGGCGGGTTGCAATCTGTGCCATTGGAAGGAATACCCACAGCTAAAGGAGATCACAGGTCCATTAAAGGACTACAGTGTATCTTGACAATCTTAAGACTTCAAGATATTAAAAGGCCCCTCGCTATGGAGAGATTGGGGACCTCTGACATGGGCAGGGCTATCCTGAGGGGACTGTACTTGAATGGGGAGAGAAATGAGAATAAATCACAAAGTCTTAGTTCTTTTTTCCCTCCTCAGGTGGTCATGGGAAGGATTTGGGAAATGGGTCTTTTGGCAAGCCTGGTGGGGAGGAGGCTCCTCAGACCTCCTTTTAAACTTTTTCCCCATTGGGGGTGTCAGACCCCTGAATCATTTCTTTGCATAAAATGTTTCCCATGATACTGTCTGAGCCCCGAGACATCCTTGACCACAAAAGTACTGGCTCAGACCCAGACTTCCTTGGAAAGAAGCACCATCTGGTCACAAAGCCGCTGCTGGTGATTGCTTGCAAAGTACCAGCCCCCAGATAATCTGGGCAGAGGAAATTATTAGGCATTGATGCCACCTGCTGTTAGCTTGGTGCATCAAGTTCCCTCCCCAGGAAAATGTGATAGAGGATCCCTAATAAAGTGGATATTTCTTTGCAGATTGAAACTAACTTGCTATGTTAACTCAGACTTTGTATTTGCGAAAAGGGTATTGGTGGGGAGGGGTTGGAGAGGACATGCTTTAAGTGTTTGCTTCAGAATCTGGGAAACTGAGTTGTAAGGAGATTCCAAGGGGATGATTTACTGAAAAAGCATGAAAACACACTTTTAAGCTTGGGCACAGGTTGTGAAAGAAGAGCCTCCACCCATCACTCTCTGCACCTCCATGAGTCAGGCCCCTATCTTTCACTCTAAGAGGATGTCGGATATGTTCCTGTCCTTCCCAGAGTCACAACCATAAAACTAATAGGATTAAATACCAAAGCTGAAAGAAAGGCCATATCAAGGCTGTCTCTTTAAACCCATCTATCACTATCACTCTGGGCAACAATCGGGTTCCCATGGTAACAAAGATGTCTAGACTTCTGTTTCTCTGGCATTATTTGGGTTTTGAGTATGGCTGAATGTGTGGTGTCAGTGAAAGTATAATGTGAGGATACATTTGGCTGTTTTGTTTTGTTTTGTTTTTATTTCTTCCCCCATCCACCCCCACCAATCCCTTTTCCCCTTACTTTCTTGTATGGCAGGATAGATTTCTATGTCCCATTCCCTATATATCTTGTTTCGCTGCTGCATGCAAAAAAAACTTTAAAAAAATTTTTAAGCATCTGCTTTTAAAACTTTGAGTTCCAAATTATCTCCCCTCTTCCCTTCCCACCCACTCTTCCTAGGAAGGCAAGCAATTCAACATAGATCACAGATGAATCATTATGTAAAACACTTCCACAATGCTCATGTTGTGAAAGGCTAACTATATTTCCTTTCATCCTATCCTGTCCTCCTTTATTCCATTTTCTCCCTTGACCCTGTCCCTTTTCAAATGTGTTTGCTTTTGATTACCTTCTCCTCCTATCTGCCCTCCCTTCTATCATTCCCCCTTTTTTATCCCCTTCCCCTTACTTTCCTGTGGAGTAAGATACCCAACTGAGTGTGTATGTTATTCCTTCCTCAAGTTGAATCTGATGAGAGTAAGATTCACTCACTCCCCCTCACCTGCCCCCTCTTCCCTTCCAACAGAACTGCTTTTTCTTGCCAATTTTATGTGAGATAATTTACCCCATTCTATCTCTCCCTTTCTCCCTCTCTCAATATATTGCTCTCATACCCCTTAAATTTATTTTACTTTTAGATATCATACCTTCATATTCAACTCACCCCGTGCCCTCTGTACACACACACACACACACACACACACACACACACACACACACATACACACACACACATATGTGTGTATATATTCCCTTCAGCTACCCTAATACTGAGGTCTCATGAATTACATCATCTTTCCATGTAGGAATGTAAACATAACAGTTCAACTTTAGTAAGTCCCATATGAATTCTTTTTCTTGTTTACCTTTTCATACTTCTCTTGATTCTTGTATTTGAAAGTCAAATTTTCTATTCAGCTCTGGTCTTTTCATTGAGAAAGCTTGAAAGTCCTCTATTTTATTGAAAATCCATATTTTGTCTTGGAGCATTATACTCAGTTTTGCTGGGTAGGTGATTCTTGGTTTTAATCCTAGCTCCTTTGACCTCCAGAATATCATATTCTAAGCCCTTCAATCCCTTAAAGTAGAAGCTGCTAGATCGTGTGTTATCCTGATTGTGTTTCCACAATATTCAAATTGTTTCTTTCTGGCTGCTTGCAGTATTTTCACCTTGACTTGGAAACTCTGGAATTTGGTGACAATATTCCTAGGAGTTTTCTTTTTGGGATCTTTTTCAAGAGGTGATTGGTGGATTCTTTCAATTTATATTTTACCCTCTGATTCTAGAATTTCAGGGCAGTTTTCCTTGATAATTTCTTGAAAGATCATGTCTAGGCTCTTTTTTTGATCATGGCTTTCAGGTAGTCCAATAATTTTTAAATTATCTCTCCTGGATCTATTTTCCAGGTCAGTGGTTTTTCCAATGAGATATTTCACATTGTCTTCCAGTTTTCCATTCCATTGGTTCCATTTTATAATATCTTGGTTTCTCATAAAGTCACTAGCTTCCACTTGCTCCAATCTAATTTTTAAGGTGGTATTTTCTTCAATGGTCTTTTGGACCTCCTTTTCCATTTGACTAATTCTACCTTTCAAGGCATTCTTCTCCTCATTGGCTTTTTGGAGCTCTCTTGCCATTTGGATTAGTCTATTCTTTAAGGTGTTATTTTCTTCAGTATTTTTGGGGTCTCCTTTAGCAAGTTGTTGACTTGTTTTTCATGATTTTCTTGCATCGCTCTCATTTCTTGTCCTAATTTTTCTTTTACTTCTCTTACTTGCTTTTCCAAATCCTTTTTGAGCTCTTCCATGGCCTGAGCCTAATTCATATTTTTCTTGGAGGCTTTTGATGTAGGCTCTTTGACTTTGTTGACTTCTTCTGGCTGTGTGTTTTGCTCATCTTTGTCACCAAAAAAGGAATCTAAAGTTTGAGTTTGAGTCTGAGTTTGTGTCTGAGTTCATTTTCACTGCCTGTTCATGTTCCCAGCCAACTACTTGACCCTTGAGCTTTTTGTCAGGATATGACTGCTCGTAGAGTGTAGAATACTTTGTCCCAAGCTTTAGGGTCCAAGGCCTGCTGTTTTCAGAGCTACTTCTACTCCACAGTCAGCCCAGGCTCTGGCACAGCAGCGCTCCTCCTCCTCCAAGAGCCGCCAACAAGGACTGCAATACAGATCCAAGCAGGGCACAGCAAGAGAATCTGCCCTTGTGCCCACAAAGCATTCCGTGCACTCCCGCTCTGATTCACTGTTAGATTCCTCCCACCGTGTGAGCCAGGGACTTGGGAAGCTGCTGACACTGGCGCTCTGGAGGCAGCCTCAGGAGCTTCCTACTGCTTCTACCACCACCACTGCACCACCTCCTCCACCTCCAGAGCTGGTGGCCGGACCACTCTGTACTCGATCCCACAGTTTCCCCCTAACCTGTTCTTTGACGTTTATGGGTTGAGAAGTCTGGCAACTGCCACAGCTCACTGTTTCATGGCCCCAAGGCCTCTTCCAGCTGGCTGACTCCAGGTCTGGTTTGTCCCCGTGCTGGGCTGCCCTCTGCTCTCAGCACCATGTGATAGACCCTTCCTGGGGACCATCCCCGCTCTCCTGTGCTGGAGACCTGTTTCCCTCTGCTATTTCGTAGGTTCTGCAGTTCTAGAATTTGTCCAGAGCCATTTTTTACAAGTGTTTGGAGGGGTTTGGTGGGGAGCTTAAGCAAGTCCCTGCTTTCCAGTAGCCATCTTGGCTCTGCCCCCTGTTTTTTTCTCACTGAGGATAGAACCAAGGTATTAAGAAGATAGTGTAGCAAGAGGGGTGCTGAGTTTGAATACGAATAAAAAGATATGATGACTTCGCCAAAAGAAATACCTGGGTACTGGCCTCTCCATTCCCAACCCAGTGGTCATCTCTCTCAACTGAGTCCCTGTTCCAGCAGGAAGTGTCTGTGGCTTACCAAACAGAACACTGAACACAACTTTACTAAATCTACCATCCAACAACCCGACAAGTATTGATTGAGGACCTACTATGTGCAAGGCACCAGGGACTGTGAAAAGGGCATTAGACTCAGCAATGAAGACAGCATTAGTAACTTTAAAGAGAACAGTTCCAACTGAATGATAAGGTTGGAAGTGGGCCTACAGTGGGTTTGAATCTGACTTTTCCACTGTCACAAAAGCAAAAGCTCAGAATGAGCTACAACTGGTGAGAAAAACTGACATTTTTTAAAAGCTGTATCAGGGAAAGAGGACAATCAAAGGGATGGGAGCAAAGCTCCTAGTAGTTGAAATGATGACTCATGAGAGTTGGTCAATTTATTTTGTTGGTTTTTTTTCCTTTTCTGAGTAAAATGTTTTGGACTAGAAAGGTAAAACAATGACTTAGATAAGTAGGGACACAGTAAGAAAGTGCCTTCCTAACCACAAACTTCCTGACAACTAGTGCTTTACAAAATCGGGATGGGCTGCCTCAGAAGCTAGTCATTTCTCCTTCACTGAAGGTGTTCAAGCACACATTGAATGACTACCTATGGGGCAGGTTGTAGAGACAATTCTCAGCAGGTGTGGTTTAGACGAGGTGGACTCTGAGGTCCCTTCCAACTCTGATATTCTGTAAAATTGAGGTTGAGTGACTGGCCCAAGGTCTTATAAATGGTTAGTGGGAAAACAGGGATTAGAATTCAGAGCTTCTGGTCCCCTATCCACTGTTCTTTTCATTTTATCGTCTCTTACTTCTAAAGAGTGGCTCCATTATTCATAGAATTATAGTATTATACTTTTCTTTTATTTTTTTGGAGGTGATCAAGGTTAAGTGATTCGTCCAGGATCACACAGCTAATAAGTGTCTGTGGCCAGATTTGAACTCAGATCATCCTCACTCCAAGGCTGTTACTCTATCCACTGCCCCACCCAGCTGCCCCTAACAAATGCCACTTTCTACAAAAAAGAGACTTTCTCTATATCCAAAATCTGAAACAGTAGCACGTTTAAAAGAAGTCTCTCTTACTTCTCTTGCATTAATTACCTGTGAGACCTCACATAAATCACTTACTTTGTCCGAAGCCTCATTTCCTCATATATTGAATGAAGGGATTTTATTGGATGCTATCACATATACGTCCCTTCTAGTTTCCATGATTTTACTGGAAAGCACATTCCAATGTTTTTATCTTATGGTGACTGAACATTCTTGTTATCTATTATAGTTCATATGAAGGAATCAATTTGTAAATGGTCACTTCAGTGTTGCCTAAGTTCTGATTAAAAATAAGCATCGATTTGCTCTGGCTTGAATTTAACAGAGCGTAAACAAATTCCTTCCTAATTGGCAATTTTCAAAACTTAACTACATGTCAAAGCCATGAGAATGATGATCTCTAAGCCTGAATGTGTTCTGTTGGGAGGCTTAGATACCACATTTAGGGGCCTAAGTCTTACTTCAAGCACAGAATGGTGGGTTGGCAATAGAAAAGTCAGATTCAAATGCAGATGAGTAAACTGAAGAGGACACAGGTTAAATTGGTTGCCCGGGAACACTCAGCCAGTAAGTATCTGAAACAGGCTTGGAGCTTAGGCTTTCCTGACTTCAAGTCCAGGATTCTTTCTGTTGTAACACCTAGCAGCCTAGAATAATAGCTAACTATGTATAATAATAGCTAACATGTATAACATGTATATGACACTTTAAAGTTTAATTTTATGCACATGAAAATACAAATTTGTGTATGTGTATATACATATATATGTATACATATGTGTGTATAAATATATATTAATATACATATACATATCTATGTGTGTATATCTACGTGTGTATATATGTATGTATTATAGATATATATACATACATACATACAAGGCAATTTGAATCTCTGCAGGGAAATTCCACCTTGAAAGGATGGAAAGCAAGTTGCAGAAAAAAATGTCTGAACATTCAAAGAGAAGCCTTTTCTACATAGAAAAAAGGAATAGAGGGGCAGCTAGGTGGCACCAGCCCTGGAGTCAGGAGGACCTGAGCTCAAATCTGGCCTCAGACACTTGATTATGAAGGAAGGGCATTCCAGCAGAACACATTCAGACTTTGAGATCATCATTCTAATGGCTTTGAAATGTAGTTAAGTTTTGAAAATTGCCAATTAGGAAGAAATTTGTTTAGGTTCTGCTAACCTCAAGCCAGGGCAAATCGATGCTTATTTTTTAATCAGAACTTAGGCAACACTGAAGTGACCATTTACAAATTGATTTCTTCATCATCTGCCTTTGTTCCTATCTTCTATGTGTCTTTTTAAAGTTGGACTTGTATGCACATTAGCCTCTGTGGAAAACTCCCTTTTCTTCTACATTTTTTTGGAGGGGGGAAGGCAAGGCAAATGGGGTTAAGTGACTTGCCCAAGGTCATACAGCTAGTAAGTGGGAAGTGTCTGAAGCCGGATTTGAACTCAGGTCCTCCTGACTGCAGGGCTGGTGCTCTACTCACTGTGCCACTAGCTGCCCCACTTTCCTTTTTTCTATGTAGAAAAAGCTTTTCTTTAAATTTTCAGAATTTTACTTTGTACAGCTTGCTTTCCATCCTTTCTAGGCTGAATTTCCCAGCAGAATTTTACTTTGAGATTCAAATTACCTTGTATGTATACATATGTTTGCACGTATGTATATTCTTATGTATTTATACATGCACATATGTATTCGCATATATGTATGTATGCATACACATACTTGTATTTACATGTACACAAAATGAGATACCATAAAATGGTTTTTCAAACTCTATATACATGTTAGCTGTTATTATACATGCTAGCTATTATTCTAGGCTGCTAGGTGTTACAATAGAAAGAATTCTGGACTTGAAGTCAGGAAAGCCTGAGCTCAAATCCTGTTTCAGATACTTACTGGCTGAGTGTTCCTGGGCAATCAATTTAACCTTTGTCTTCCTCAGTTTACTCATCTGTAAAATGAGGATAATAATAGCTCATACCTCACAGGACTATTGTGAAGATCAAATGGGTTAAATATATAAAGTACTTTGCAAGCCTTTAAGCCTATAGAAATGCTAGATTGCTTTTCACCTCTCATTCAAAGGTAAGCTTTTTGAGGGCTGGTTCTATTTTGTTTTTGTTTTTTGTGGGTTTCTTTTCCCTATGTGTCTTTGGCAATAATACTCGGCATATACTAGGTGCTTAATAAATGCTTGTTGATTAATTGAATTGTCCATTAATACTGTATCATGGATGTCCAGTTATTTACATCTGTCTCTCCCATTAGAATGTAAGATCCTTAAGCGCAGGAACTGGCTTTTTTTGGTCTTTCTTTGTATCCCTGTAGCATAGTCCCTGGCATGAAGTGCTTGATAAAGCTTGTTGACAGACTGATCAACCAGGCTTTCTTATATTTTCCCTGATGCCTTTGAAACCAGTTTGTCTAAAATCTTTTCAGTTCTCCCCCACAGAACCAAGAACAAAAGGAATTGAATGACTCACCAGAGATCTCATCTGCAAAATAAGTTGGGTTAGACTTCTCGATCTCAAAAGTCCCTTCAAGCTTTATTATTTTCTATAGTCCCATGAGTTTTCTGTCTGTGAGAGAGGGACTGCCTTTGGTCTTTTCTTTGTATCCTCAGCAGTTAGCCCAATGGCTGACACTTTGTAAGTATTTAATAAATACTTGTTGACTGACTGTGACGGTTCATGTTCAGAAGTGACTAGTTGCACATCCCTTTCTTGGCTTCCATTCTGACTTAGGCACTGTAGAAGCTTGTTTAACATATGTAGGGTTTTGCATAAAATTGAAGTCTCCTCAAGCCCTGCTTCAAGAAATTGATACAGATGTGGAAAAAGGAGGCATTTCTCAGATCGCTATATACTCTTTCCAAACACAGTATTTAATAGACGCAACGAAGCTGCCAATGCCAGGGAGAAGCACATGATGCTTTCTGTAGGTAATACAACTTACTACACAGAGAAAAATGGCACTAGAAACCCAGATCCTGCATTTTAATTGCCTCTGATGCCTTTCCTGATGTTGGCTCTTCCCCAACCTTTACACTGATTTCCTTTCCCAGGTGAGCACTGACCACCCATGTGAAGTTGGTGATGTTATCAAGACACAGCTGTTTTTGACTTGGATGCAGCCAGAAATGTACCTTATTGGTTTCTCAATTGGAGGAGTTACATTTCCCCCCACTTGCCTGATTCTGAAATGGCCAAACCACTGTAGTTCAGACTTTCCAACCAATTTCATCTCTGGGTGGAAACAGAGCATGGAAAGATTTGGAGCAAAAGGACAATTTTTGGACAATTATAAGTGAGTGAAAACAGGAGGTTATAATGGGAGTTGTCTTTCAACCTTAACCTCAGCATTTTGTTACCAAGAATTCATTCTGTCATTCAGTCTCTAGTGGTGTATGTGTAACATTACACAGTTGCTTGGACCTGCTTCTAGATGCTCAATAATCAGAAACAGTAAAATCTCCTTAAAAGTCCAACAGTCATGGTGCATGCAGCCCAGTCTTAGTTTCTTTTAGAAAAAGAGAAAGAACTTTAGAAACAGATGTGTTAAAGTCAAAACTGGGCAAACCCCAACATAGACGTCAAGTTTACAGCTTAAGCCTACAAAATAGATAAATAAATGAAATCACCGGCTTGTGTTTCTTCCTTTCAAATTGTGTTGCCAAATATCCAGCACCAATAAGTTCTTGCTCAATGATGAGAAGGAAAAACTGCAGATTTTTCAACAATAATGGTGTCCCCAAGTCTTTTTTCAATTTTAAGTTTAGAACCAAGATTTGGGGACACCCTGAATTAATGACAAGGGATCACAGCGTTAGAACTTTTAGGGACCTTGGAGGCCATGTAGTCCAATTTCCTCATTTTATAGATGAGGAAACAAACCTAGGGAGATGAAGAGATTTGCCCCAAGTCACATAGGTAGTAACTATCATAGGCAAGATTTGAACCCATGTCCTTTGACTCCAGAGTTAGTGTTCTTCCTACTGGACCGTGCTACTTCCCCCGTTACTATAGTACTTTAAAATAGTTCCTATCACATACCTTGGGCAGCTAGGTGGCACAGAGGATAGAGCCCTGGGCTTAGAATCAGAAAGATTCCTCTTCCTGAGTTCGAATGTGCTCTCAGACACTTATAAGCTGTGTGATCCTGGGCAAGTCGTTTAATCCTATTGGCCTCAATTCTTCATTTGTAAAATGAGCTGGAGAGGGAAATGGCAAACCATCCCAGTAACTTTGATGAGAACATCCCAAATGGGATCATGAAGAATCAGACACAACTTAAAGGACTCAACAACAATATCACACATCTTTTCTTGTTTGCTCTTCATAATAGCTCTGTGAAGTCAGAAAAGCAAGTAGTATTATTCCCAATTTATGGATAAGTAAATAGGCTCAAATAGATCAAGTTCCTTGCCTGAGATCATATAGCTATAGTGGTGCTGCTGGGACCCATGCCCAGTTCTTTTGGGTCCAAGTCTAGCCTGTTTCCTCCTAGGGATAGAATTCCTCATTTCATGTTGTGCAGTAGTTCAGTGGAGAGAGACCATTTGTTTTAGCAGAAAGTCAGGTGACATCAGGGAGATCACTTTATCTTCAAGTATATGCTCAGAAGTTTTGTCTGGAGGATGGTGAATTGATACATAATCAGAGGACTTAGAGTTGGAAGAGATTACCTAGTCTATATGCCTCATTTTATAGATGATGCCCTGAGAGAATAAATGACTTACCCAGTATCACACAGCTTATAAGTGGTTTTAATGAGTTGGTTGAGTTCCTAGCGTAGAGGAGGTTGCTGTTGGAGCAAAGATCAACTACCTTGGTTTCCAGGTTTCTGTCTTAGGGACATTCAAACCATAAAATAAATAATTTTCTGCTTGAAAGAGGTGAGATACTCAGATAAACTCTGTATATGTATATGTATGTGTATATGTATATGTATATGTGTATGTGTATGTATATGTGTATGTATATCTATATCTATATTTATATCTATATGTACCATGAGACATCTATCAGGATTTTCCCTGCTTCCTGTTATACTTTCAAAAAAGTCCTTGGAAAATCTTCCCAAACTTACTTTTTGCCACTACCCAGTTGCTCTGATCCCTTCCCAACCTCATTGTGATCCAGAGATTATAGGACATTCCTGGCCACAGTGAGGGTTCAGGTTAGATGGAGGCAAGCCAAGAAGTTCCCAAATGGGTTCAAATGTTCTGTGTGGAATAGGACCAGTTCCCTTGTTCTGGAGGTATGTTCGCATGAGTAGCATGTTTGCATGAGTAGCAGTTTGGATATCCTTTTAACTCTGATACACTTTGGACTCACAGTCTAAAAAGGGAGCACATGAACCTTGTAACATCCTATATTTCCCTATCACAGGTTACCAATGGTTTATAGGTTAAATAGAAGCTTTATGCCAATATATGACATATTTGTATGTTACATATACTTATACACATACTTATATTCACACATTCAAACACAGATATAATATATACATATATGTATAAATCTGTCTATCTATCTATCTACATCATCCATCTATCATCTATGCTTTCTTTGACAGAGAGTCATGAAGTACTGAAAATGGTGAGTACTAAATAGCATCACAAAACATGAAATTGTTTTTTAATTGACAAGAAATGGTTGGTTAATGATGAGAAAAATCATTTGCTAATCAATTGTCAATATGCTGAAAACCATTGATTTCTTAGAGCAAAGATAAAATATATACTAGATTAAAATAAAGAACAAAAGTGAGTGGAAGATATGGAATTGAATTAAAGCTATTTAAACAAGTTGTTGACACTAGAATAAGAAACGATAAAAGAACAGATATTGACACAGAGCATCACCATTTTTAGTATCATTTTCTGGTGACTTTTTCAGATTTTGTGTAGGAACACTGTTTCCTTGGTCTGTATGTACTACTTCAAAGCTTTGTCTACATGAGAAATCTTTACAGCCCTATGGCTGGTTCACATCACTGATGTCTGGTCCTCTATGCTTCAGTCTGTCAACAACATGGTCACTTCCCCCAGAAAATTCCTTCACCTGTGGACAGGCTGGCTTGAATTCTAGAGGTACCTGCTATAGTAGCCATGGCTCCTTGTTGTATATTGATCTGGTGGTCCTATTCCACACAGAACATTTGAACCCATTTGGGAACTTCTTGGCTTGCCTCCATCTAACCTGAACCCTCACTGTGGCCAGGAATGTCCTATAATCTCTGGATCACAATGAGGTTAGGAAGGGATCAGAGCAACTGGGTAGTGGCTTCAGGTAAATTAATACTAGATTCCTTGCTTGAGTCATAAAGCACATGCTCATCTCTGTCACAGTGGCAGCAAAATACAGTTTTACCACAGACATATTATTTTCCTGCTCTTATCATACTGACTTGTCTTGATTCCTGGTCTTGAAACTCTGTGGCCCCCTGGAAGAAGTGACTATCTTGGCTTCCATTATGTATCTTAAATCCTTGCCTTCACTGTTCTAAGTGGCTTCACTTTGCAATTACTGCTATGAGTTTGAGTGAAAAGGAACCAGGTATAGTTGCTGCATCTAGGATTCTGATCTTTGGGGTTTATATGCCCATCTTTTCATCTCAACAGAATCTTAATGAGAATAATCTACACATGAACTGAGGGTATCTCTGATGAATGTTTCATTGATGAATGTTTTAGAAGGGAATACAAAAGGTCATGCAAATGATATTCTATACCAGACCACATCTTTACTGACTGAAAATATAGGAAATATGAGGTTTCACTTTGTTAATTGTTTTTTTGATTGTGGGAAAGCATTTAATTTGGTAAAGTAAAACATCCAACCATGAAACATTGTAGAGCCTCCTAAATGAGATTCATGATTATTTAAGATCTCCTATAATCATCCACATGGGGAATATCAAGTAGATTAAAAATGTCTACTGTACAGACTATGATATGCAGTTGATTGGGCACCTTATAGATATGGGCCATCAATACATATACAAATCAAATGAGATAACATATTTAAGGTACTTTGGAAGTCTTAAGGAGTCATATAAATATCCTCAGTAGTGTTGTTGGTGGCAAGAGGTAGCATGGAATACAAGGTAAAGAATTTACTTCAAAGATCTACCTTTGCAAATTAAAACTGAATGTTAGAAATTATGGTGTTGGTACCATAGAACAGTGGTAAAGAACTGGTATCAATGTCAGAACAACCTGGAATTAAGTCCAACCCTTTATATATTATGGCTTTGGAACAGCAAAGAAGGAAAAGGGATCTGACCAGGTGTGAGAGGCTGTTAATAGGATGAGGGACAGAAGAGATTCTAAGAGACTGGATAGGATATTGTTGAACTGGTCAACCATGAGGTCAAGAGAGTGAAGGGAGGCAGATGGGGAACTGAAGGATGAAAAATATATTTAGAATGAATGGGGCGGAGGGAGAAATGGAAGGATTTGAGGTTATGATCAGAAAAAATTGTGTGGTTCCAGATCATGAGCTACAACTATACATGATGGTGGGAGCTGAGATCTGACTATCTCTATTGGTGACCAAAGTCATAGGAGTTCAGGAGGCTGAAAAGTTAGGAAATCATGGTGTTCAAGGGGATATCCAAATATATATATGTGTGTGTGTGTGTGTGTACATATATATACACATACACATGTACATACATAAATACATATCCACATATATACATAAATACATATACATACATATACACATATACATACATACATACATACATACATACATACATACATATCCTAGAGCATTCAGCCTGGGGCTGGAGGTAGAGAAGAAGCCTACTGGCCAGATATTGAGTTCCTTTAAAAAAGGAGGGAGAATGACCTGAAGGCTAGTAGACTTCCAGTAAGTGACTTGCCATTCTTAGATCACATCACTGATGTTTGAGGTGTGATGCAACCTCAGTACTGATTTTAAGTCTAGCCTTCGGCCTTCTATGCTATCCTCCCTTTCCAACTAAATGTCACAATCTCAGCAGTAGACTTTTTTCATACTTGTGATTGTTCCTTTGTGGGTTCCTAAGTTGCTTTCCTTTGAGTAGCTATAGATCTCACTGAGAGGACTCTACAGTATTCTGGGGGTCTGAAATCAGGGCAATGTCATCTGTGAATAGGAACATCTGGAAGACTTCTAATTCAAGTGATCTCTCTACAATACCCCACTTAGATGGAGACTTCAACCATCCCTTGAAAAGTATATTACAGGCATAATATAAAAAAGATCTGTTTTCTTTCCCCTTAGAGCTGTCTTATGTATTGTTCTCACACCTTTTATTCTTGAAGCTGTCCCTTCTATTGTGAATCACTACAGAATTGAAGAAATCCATATTCCCTCATCACCACCCTTCCCCAATTTTATGGCTGTGCCTCATTGGTTACAGCTGTGCCCTATCTTTCAATTACCAGTCATGACCACATCTTGCTGGGCAGTGTCTGATTATGGTTGTGCATTCTGGACCAACCAACGACATGAAGTTTCCGTTCCAGAAACCACATTTCTGGCTCTGGCTACACTATGTGGTAGCTCTCTTCTTGTCACAGCTCAGCTAGTTGGGACTAGATTACATTACTTTTTAAGGCGGAAAGTAGGAGTAAGGGTGTCCAAGTGCATTTCTTCTGCTCACTTTATGTATGGTTGCCCTACTTCTACCAATCTATCAATAAGTGTATGCAAGAAGATCTTGTAACCTATCACCATCTGTCTTTATCCCATGTTCTAGATTAAATTTGAATGGTTTTCTATCCAGCCAAGATCATGATATAGCTGTTTATTATCTGCTATTTATTCTTATTTATTACTCATAGAAAGATAGCACTTTTCAACATAGCTGAATTATAAATTATTACTTTACATGGACAATTTGTATGTTTTCCCGAAGATTCGTTCTTTTATCTATATTTAACCAATACAGATTGACCATACTACATGTCTAGTCACCATCCCTACATGATCAATATGATTTTAGTTGCTACTTGATATCATAGATTTAGGGCTGAAAGGGATTCTATGAGTTGTTTAATTTAAACCTCTCATTTGACAAATAAGGAAACTTAATAATAAGGCCACTTACATTGATATTAATATTGAGTCAATCAAAGGCAGTGGACTGGATTCTAGAAGTCCTTAGAAGCTATTATATGGTGTGGCTGCTGTACAAGGGTTATATTTGGAGTGAATGAAGAAGCTTGGTGATGCCCATAGGGTTTTGTTTAAATTAGCAAGCTAGTTTAGAGATGAGCATTCCCATGTCTAGCCAGCAAGCAATCCCAAACATGTTCCTGAAATGGACTTGCTTGGGCACTGTAAGAAAGGAATTCTGCCCTCTCCCTTTGATCAGAGGACAACCTGGACCATGAATATTTTTATGAGAGTTTTTTTTAACTGGGGTGTAGTGGAAGGTAGAGATAATAAATGCTCATAAAATTAATGATTTTTAAAAGTTCCTGGAGAGAAGAAATATCAGAGATAGGTTATTCAACAATTCACTTTCACTGCTTTTCCTTTAGTAATATTTTGTTTCATTTTGGGGTACCTAATGAAAGTTTAAAACAATTCTTCTAAAGGAAAGGTAAATGACACTGGTCAATGGGTTCATACAACCGTCATGTATAGTGTTGTTGAAAGGGAAAAATAGCACTAAATCTAATGATGAGAATAAAAATTGTAGAATATATCATTCTATAACAGTAATTGGAAGATGGGTTTTTGTTGAGGCCTGCCTGTAGTTAACTTGGCTAAATTTGACACTAAAGATATTTCAATTTTATCAGTTGAATTGGGGCCTTTTTGCTTCCTTCCTGCTTTCCTTTCATTCTTCCTTCCTTCCTTCCCTTCCTTCCTCCCTCCCTTCCTCTTTCTCTCTCTCTCTTTCTTTCTCTCTTTCTTTCTCTCTTTCTTTCTCTCTTTCTCTCTCTCTCTTCCTTTCTTCATTCCTTCCTTTCTTCCTTCCTTCCTTTCCTTCTTTCTTTCTTTCTTTCTTTCTTTCTTTCTTTCTTTCTTTCTTTCTTTCTTTCTTTCTTTCTTTCTTTCTTTCTTTCTTTCTTTCTTTCTTTCTTTCTTTCTTTCTTTCTTTCTTCCCCTTGCTGGAATAGTTGTATTTGGGTGGGGTCAAAACTACCCAACTCCATTTTAACCTTGATACCTTAACTATTAGAGCATATCTCAGTCAATCAAAGCTTTAGACTAAGGTGGGGAAGGGTATCTCCAAATGGTAGTAAAGTTGCACAAAAATCTTGTATGGATAGGCTAGGGAAATTTGGGCCTGCTCCCAGTAGTCACCTACAAATTATCCAGAGTTAAGAAGGACTTTTTTTTTCCAGAAATGATTATGACATTCCAGTCAAAACTCTTAAGAAGTGGTGTTGGGGTGGGGAGTGGAGAAGCTTCAGCTTTAGCCTTTGATCTCCCCCAACACCTTGGCAATATCTCTTTGGGGAGACAAGGGAGGAAAGGACCCCAGCAAATAAACCCTGCCATGCTTAAAGGGAACTTCTTGAACACTTTACAAATGGGAGCAAAGATCCCACTTTAACTGGGAGCTATGAGTGATCTTTCCACCGTCTCTGCTTTCTAAGCTGGGGCCCACTTCTCCCCAGACTCCATGTGTACTTGAAGGAGAGTATGTCACAGACTATTGGGGAAATATTTTGTAAGAACTATTCTTCCTGTCCCACTTTAGTTAATGCCACTTTCTTTTTTAAAATTTATTTTACTTTTAATTTATGAAATAAAACAAACATTTTCATAATATAATATAATAAAAAGAAGATTACACACAAAGCTGCAAATCTACTATGTACAACTTACTATTCCTTTTAAATATACAGGGTGTTCCTAAAGTCTGGACACACAGGAAATGTGGAGTTATTGCATTGAGTTCATGTGAATCTTGCAAAGTGCATCAACCTTTGCATCACAAATGATGGAAATCAAATTGAAGATGTTACATGTTAATAGTCCAATTAAATAAAATGTTGAAAATTTCATTCATTTCATTTCTTGAAAGTATGTATTTTTACCTATGTGTCCAGACTTTGGGAACACACTGTACAACAAAGTTAACATGTAAATTTCTTTTTCCCTTTTTTTCTTCCCTCCCCCCACCCTGCCCTAGAGATGGTCACCATTAGACACAAATAGGTGTATATACACATATACATAAAATTATTCTGTATATATTTCTATTTATCAGTTCTTTCTCTATATGCATATAGCATCTCTCTTCATATGTCCTTTATAGTTAATTTGGGTATATATAATAGTGAATTACTTATTTATTCAAAGTAATTCTTAAAACAGTATTGCTGTTACTGTATACAGTGTTCTCTTGGTTCTGATCATTTTACTCTTCATTATTTCATATAAATCTTTCCATGTTTTTCTAAGACATACTTTTAAAAA
Source organism: Trichosurus vulpecula (assembly GCF_011100635.1). NCBI lineage: Eukaryota > Metazoa > Chordata > Mammalia > Diprotodontia > Phalangeridae > Trichosurus > Trichosurus vulpecula. Next base: position 58,395,438 of record NC_050576.1, on the reverse strand, counting down.
GCTACTTAAGGGTATCTCACTAAGTGATTCTCAACTGATAATCTTGGAGGAAATAGTAGTGATGGTCCAAGCCAATGGCATCAGAGAATTGCTATTAATTTCTCAGAGGAACCCCTAGAACTCTGAGGGGGGAATATAGTCTTGCTCTGGGATCCAAGAACTCATCTGTGAGAGTGGGTGTTGGAATGAAGAACTTCAGAGATTTCACGTACTACAGTTGTATTATCTCTTTCAGAACACAAAGGTTCACTGTGGTGATGGCCCCATTGAGGTCTATGAAGTCATTAATGGCTCATATTTCATAGGCTCAAAAGATCCTGGATCTAGAGATAAAAGAAACATCTAGCTCAAGCCCATGTACATCTTCAAGCATAAACTCAATAGCTGCTTTTTTAGTATCTTGTAGGCAAGCCCTGACCCCAAACTGGTGCCTTCTCCTTACATCCCTACAGCCCCTTTCTCCTATTAACCCATCCTTCCTAGAACTTCCATTTTGAAGAAGGGCCAGGCCATCTATGCTTCACATTCTGAATTTTGCAATAATGCTTTAGCTGCTTTCTCCCTCTGCTTCAATGGTCCCATTCTCCCATTGGTGAGTTCCTTCTATATTTTGAGGTAGTGCCCTAACAAGTTATCTTTTGTTCTCGGGAAGTTTCCCTCCTCTCACCTTTTCAGCCTTCTTTTATTTGTTCTCTTCTTCCATTGGATTATAGGCTCCTTGTGGGCAGGTGCTGTCTTTCTTTTTGCTTGTATTTGTATCCCTGAGGCTTAGCACAGTGTCTGTCATATCATAAGCACTTAATAAATGCTTGTAAACTTCTTGACTTGGGGTAGGATTTTGGTTCAGATAGGAGTTGGATTAGATGGACCCTGAGGTTCTTTCCAGCAATAAAATTTTGTGATTCTGTGATATCTTGGAGTTAAGTCCGATCTCTTATATTACCTACATTATAAGTTTACACTGGAGCAAAAAATATTAATGGTGATTGAAACCCACGTTTAGTCCAAACTAGGGGTATTGCAGTGGGGTGATAATGGTCAATTAGACCAAGAAATGCACGATAAAGTGGTAGACATGGTCATAAACTACAATTCCAGGTAGAACTTAAAAATAAGGAAGCCTTTTATTTTACAGATTAGAAAATTGAGGCCCAGTGAGGTTAAATTTCATTAAGGTCATATAAGTAGTATAACAAATGGGATTTGAACCCAGGTCCTCTAACTCAGGTCATAGCATTCTTTTTTCCTGTACCATTTTGTCTCCTTTTATAGTTTAGGAAGCCCTAGCACCATTATATAGATGAGGAATCCAAAACAGAGACAAGGTTATTAATTGATCCAACATCACACTAAATTTAGATATACTATGTTAGGCCATGCTTAACTTGCCAATATGACACACCCATTCTAGCTATTTAATGCAAGGCTGTGTTAGGTGAGAGATTAGTCTTGTTATAGCTCCTTAGAAGCAGTAATTCCAGCCCTTCTTCTGGTAATCTCCCTCTTGATATTGCATCATAAAATAAGAGAGAGGGAGGAACGAGGGGAGTCTGTGTGATCTCATTTTCATTTTGTAGTCTGCCACTGTCTGACAAATCTCTGCTTGGAAGTTGTAGTTCCTGTCTGCACTTGGAAATAAACCATGAATTTCTTGGTAAGTTGACCACTGTCTAGCATTCTTCAGTCTCCCCACCCCCAATCACTACCAGTTGCAGAAGCACTATACTAAACTTTCTCCTACAACTACTAAAATTCGATTTCCCAATATAAACTTACATAACATTAATTCCCAAAGATCACAGAGTTACCACATCTTAGTGTTAGAAGGCACCTCACCTCAGTGCTCATCTATTGTAACTCCTGCTTGGACAATACTCTTCGTGACCAAGTAGCCAACAAACAATCATTCTGCTTTTGCTTGAAGAGTTCCAGTAAAGAGAAATTTGCCATCTCCTCAGGAGATCCATTCTTCCTCTGAAACCTCTGATTATTATGAAGTTTTTTCTACATCAAGCCCAAATAGAAACTTGAAACTTCTATCCATTGCTTCTAGATCTCCCTTCTGTGACCAACTAGAACCAGCTTAGTTCCACTTTCATGTGTCTCCCCCAAACCTGAAGACTTCTCAGATGCCCATGTCAATCAGAGTTCCAAACCACTTTGCTATTCTAAGACCAGTGGTCTCTCCATGTTATACTACCTTTACATACATGGGTAAGGAATTGTTTTCCCCTCTGTGTTTAGAAGGGATAGAGCTGGGACCTCTTAAAGGTTCCAAAGAAGTTCAGAATCTCCCAGAAAGCCCTGAGAGTGGCTTAATAAAAAAGCAGAATTCCATTTGTATCCTCATTAAACTGAGTGAGAAAGGTGGGGAAAGGGAAAGCAGAAGGAGTTTGGGGAACAGATAAGCTTTGACCAGGAGTTGGCAGAAAATTCCAGTTTGAAACCTGGAATTTGTCCTAGGCTAGAGAAAAATTCTAAAGTTGCTGGGCAAGAGATTCGGGGAGGGATAGAGCAGGACAAGGATTCCTTTAGATTCTTTGTGGCAAGAAACAAATAAGACGATGAAAGTGAAAGCCCTTTGTAACCAGAAACTCCCATTTTGAAACTATTGCTTCTGGGAAGTCCCTCAGGCCAATTCCATCTACAGACAGACTAGGGGGCCCTAGGTCCAGGGCAGGAGCTTTTCAACAAACATTTATAAAGTGTTAACAGTGTGCTAGGTGGGGGAGGGGGGATGCAAAGCTTAGATTTTACAGCTTTGTGAGGGATGTCACCAACACAAAAAGAAATATGCTTCTGAAAAAGATAGATCAGACACATGGTTATCGATCAATCGCAATTGGCGAGAAGCTCATAGTCAACCCCTGGTCAGACTCCCAGTCTCAGGGAATCTGGGGCTAAAATGGTACTATTTTAATAAACAAAAATTTAAATTTGAATTATACCAACATTGACAGTAACATAAAGAGCTGATATAGGCTCTACATATGCACTCATATTAAACATATTTTCACAATAATCTTGTTGTAAAGGAAAATTAGAACCAGTGGGAGGAAGTGCAAGAAAGAAGAAACAAAATAAAACAACAAAAAGAAAGCAAATAGTATGCTTCAATCTGTATTCAGACTCCATAGTTCTTTCTCTGGATGTGGACTGCATTTTCCATCATGAGTCTTTTGGAGTTGTTTTAGATCCTTGTATTGCTGAGAAGAGCTAAGTCTATGAAAGTTAGTCATCTCACAGTGTGGCTATTACTGTGTACAATGTTCTGGTTCTGCTCGCTTCACTCAGCATCAGTTCATATGAGTCTTTCCAGGTTTTCCTGAAATCCACCTGCTCATCATTCCTTATAACACAATAGTATTCCATACATTCTTATACCACAACTTGTTCAGCCATTTCCCAATTGATGGGCATCCCCTCATCTTACCTCTTACATCTTATCTTTTTGGCAATTCTGGACAATCTCTTATTGTCGTAGTTTAAAAACCACACAAATGTTGAGCTTTGTTGTAAATCCTTGCATGAATCCAACTTTAGGTTGCATAATGTAGTATTTAGAGAACTGCTTTAGAGTAGAGAAGACCTGGATTTAAATTCCATCTTGGACACAGACCTACTGCTTTTGAGACCCTGGACAGCCTATCAGTGCTCCAATGAGCTCTGAAATCTACAAACTGCAGAGTAGGCACTGATCTGCACTGGCTGAGAGAGTTTCCTGACCAGGATTTCCTTACACCAAAGAAATGACAGATAAAAGCACAATAAAACTAACAAAATTCAGTTTTATATCATTATGTGATATCTATCTATCTATCTATCTATCTATCTATCTATCTATCTATCTATCTATCTACCAATCTCCACATCCATCTCTGTCTCTCTCTGTCTCTGTCTCTCTCTTTCTCTCTGTCTCTGTCTCTCTCTCTCTCTGTCTCTCTCTCTCTCTCTTTCTCCACTGTCAATTCTCTTGATTTTGAGGTGAATCTCACTTTCAACATTTCATGAACAGTTAAGTAGAATGTGACCAATTTGGCTGTTGTTCCAACTCAATTCAGTTCAAAAAGCATCTATTAAGCGACTACCATGTACAAGCTCTATGCTAAATGCTAGGAATGGAAATCAAAGCTAAAAGGTTTCTAACATGAAAGATCTTCCCCTTTATTGGGGGAGGGGGTGAGGATGGGGGTGGGGAGGAAGGGCATACTAAGTGCATAGGTAAGTAAATACAAAGTATATATGAAAGTCAACACAAATTGATGGAAGGAAGAGCAGTAATGCCTGAGACCAGGACTGGAGAAAGTGTCAGCAAAGGCCTTGCTTAGGGAATTGTCCCTGTTTCTATTAGATGGTAAGCTCAGAGAGGGCAAGGACTAAGCCTTAGTTAAATCACTCCTTCCATAACCTAGAACGATTAACTAGAACCATCTAGGTGCTTAACTAATGTTTCTCGAGAGAGTGTAAGTTCTTGAGGACAAGGACTGTTGAGTTGCTGTTTTCAGCACTGTGCCTGGCACATAGTAGGTGCTTAATAAATACCTGTTTGTTGATTGGTGGAATTTTGAAGCTTAGATAATAACTAGGATTTACATCATATTTTAAGGCTTGCCAAAGGTTTTCTTGTTCTTATCTCTTTTTTATCTTTATAACAACCTTGAGAAGCAAATACTATTATCATTTCCATTTTGCATATGAGGAAACTGAGTCAGACAGAGGTAATATGGCCTTCCCTAAGCTACACAGGTAGCAAATACATGAGACAGGGTTTAAACCTACCTAACTCCAGGTCCACACTTTATTTACTGAATCATGCAGCTGACCCCATGAGATAAAGAAAATACATCTTATCATATGTCAAGTCAAAACAAAATTTCTAGGTGAGGTCACCCAGGAAGGAGGGTGGGTGATTGTCAGAGAGGCCTTTATGGAGGAGGTGGTCAGCAGCCTTTGCTTGCTCTGAGATTTGCACTATTAAATAGGGAGCTAATAGCCATCTGTGTGATGCAACGAAACTTCAAAACCAGATCTTCAATTTCCAATTTTCTCCTAGTTTTTCTCATCACTGGGCAGTCTATTCTCTGCATTGTTTGTCTTGGCATTCCAGGGTAGCAGGTTGAGTATAATTTTTCTTAAGATCTCCAGACATCAAAGCCAAAGAGATGCAAGGTGAAAAAAATAAAAATTAAAAAAAGATAAATCGGGAGGATTTTGTGTGTCTATCTTGCTTTCATGTCTAGGATGTGCAGGAATGCTGGTGTGGGCGCAGATAATGTTATCTGCTCCAGTTCAAGGAAGGGGGTGGGTGGGAGGTGCATGTCCACGAGGAGAAGTGATCTGAAGAGAGAGAAGGGCAGCACTCACAGATGGGGCTTTTAAAAATGAGACACTGAAGTGGAGAAGGGGAGGACAAATAGGGCAATAAAATAAGGCTAAACTATTAGCTCAAGGTAGCTGACCCTGGAGATGCTGAGGTCCCTTCCAGCTCTGAGATTCCATACTAGGGGAAGAGAGAAGGCACAAAGGAAATGCCCTAGACTACAGTCAAGCCAAGGAGAACCTTGTTAATACAGTCGCGGGTGGAACCCCTGGCCAAGTCATAGGATTAGAGATTTGCTGGTGGAAGGGAACTTTGAGGTCAGTCACTTTAATCCCCTCATTTTACACCCAAGGAAATAGAGACTCAGGGAATAGAAGTGACTTGTCCAAGGTCATGCAACTAGTAAGTAGCAGAGCAAAGATTTGAATTGTGGTCCTCTGGCTCCAAATTCAACACCCTTTATGTTGAATGATGCTTCCTATTTGACTCCAGATCTGGTACTCTTAGCACTACAGAAATTACAACCCCTGAAATAAATCTGTTTTTTTAAATATGGTTATACTAGTTGTTTTTTAAAGTCTAATATAGTATACCTCTTTTTCTAGGTTCAACTGGTCTCTGGCTTGAAATATCGGCCTGTGATTCTGAAGCAGCCGTTGTACTTCTTGCCCCACAAAACTCTCTAAGACTCTAAGTAGATGAGCAAGTTCTGACCTGCACTGAGTAGTCTCCCCTTACCAGGAAAATTGTAGGTCTGGTAAAAATAAATAAATAAAATGAAAAAGATGATTAAGCAGCTAAACAGAACATTGGATCGAGTGTGGGACTTAGAATCTGAAAAATGAGTTCAAATTCTGATTCAGGCAAATCAACCTATGTCTCAGTTTGTAGTTTCTTCATCTTTTAAAATGGAGATAGTGATAGCACCTGTTTTACAGGGTTATTAGGGTGATCCTTCCTTCCTTCCTTCTTTTCTTCCTTCTTTTATTCCCTCCTTCTTTCCTTCCTTCCCTCTCTCCCTCTTTTCCCTCTCTTCCTTCCTTCTTTCCTTTTTCCTTTTTCTCTCCCTCTCTCCTCCCTTCCCCCTCTCTCCCTTTCTTCTTTCCTCCCTTTCTTCCCTCCCTCCCTTCAATCCTTCCTTCCCTCCCTTCCTTCCATCCTCTCTTCCTTCCTTCATCCCTCCCTCCCTCCCTCCCTTTCTTCCTTCCTTCCTTCCTTCCTTCTAGTTAGAGTCCATTCTTATTCTAAGATCATGGATCAGAAATCTTTGCCTACATTGTACCAACAAGTCAGAGGCTGTTTGCCTTAGAAATAGGCCGTGGGAGAGAAGATGATTCTCACCTTATCCAAGCTTTAGACGCTGACTTCAGAACCTAATACCGGAAGGAAAAACAAAAAGAAGGTGTGTTTCTTCTCTAATAGGTATATACTTGATTGCATGATAAATGTGAAGGCTCCAGCGTCTAGGGCAAGCAAGCTGTATGTGTAGGCATATTAAGAAGGGCTGCTAAATTCAAGGCAGAAAATTTTGGGTTGGAAAATAATAGGAAATAAGGTGGGTGGGATGGGCTGGGGGGTGGTGGTTGGGAGGGATTTGGGGCACATGATTACTAGTTCAAATTTGACATATGAGACCACTGGGGATCACTGTAGTTTTTAAATGCTGGTCAAAACATCTAGCATTGAGGAAATAGAATTCAGACAGCAGTGCATAAGATGGCTTGGTGGTGGGGGAAGGGAAGGGGAAGAAGAGATAGGAGGCAGAGGTCCCTGCAGCTTGTCTCTAGCCAGGAGACTGTTACAGGAATCTATACATAAGGAGATTAGGGTTTTGTCTGGGTTTGAGATTATGGAAATGAAGAGAAAGGGGGTGTACTAGATGTGGGTGGCAAAGGAGAGAGTGATTAAGGTTATGATGGACTGAGGAGGGGAGTTGGGAATAAGAGAGAAAGGCAGAAAGGAAAGGAGACCCTTGATAGCATGAAACTGATGTTAAAGTAACCTCACTCCTTTTTTAAGCTTTCTGGTTGCCTGGGTGTACGAAGAAATAAATTTGCGGTGTGGAAGAATTCCAGACAAGACATCCATCATCCACAAGGAATACTTGCTAAAAACTTATCATGCACTAGGCAGTGTTAGCCTGTCCAAGAGAGAGACCTGGAGACATTCCAGTGTCCTGTCCAAGGTCTCCAGCCAGATTCCCAGGTGACCTTCATTCCCCTCCCTTACTTTGGCTCTCAGATTTTCTTTCTTCTCTCAGAAAAGCAGGATACATGTTTAAAAAATCATCAGGGGAGGTCTTGATCAATTACATAAATTCTTTAATAGTAATAAAAATCCTTCCCCACCCCCACCCTCACCAAAAAAAGAGGATGTCAATGTCTCTGTCTATGGCTTGGCAGGAGAGTTTCTTGGCAATTCTTGGTAAGATTGCCTAATGGACATGCTAAGTTCTCCACAGTAAAAGTCACAGAGACTCCCTCACAACAGCTTTCAGTGTCTTATCTGCGCTAGGTCAGAAGTGTTTTTTTAAATGCCATGTGTATTGTTGACCTCTTTGGCAGTTACGTGAAACCAAGGGACCCCTTTTCAGAATGCTGTTTTTATATAATTGAAGGAAATGCTAAATTCCAGGTCAAAGTCAGTGAAACTAAAGATATTTTTTTCCTAAGTTTAGAGTATCCTTGAAATTCTATCCACAGACTTCTTAAGGATTCATGGACCTCAGACTAAGAACCTCTGGTCCCTCTTAGCTCTAAATTTGTGTGATTTTCTTATCCATAACCCTGGACTCAGTGGGAGCCCCTTGTCCATATGCCTTATCACTGCAACAGTATTCAGTGGGGGGCTCTGTGGAAATATGTATTAGAGTTTGTTTTTTTTCAAATAGTTAGTTCATCTGCTATGTGCAAGGTTTTATTGTAATGAACCAACATAGAAACCTAACAGTTTTCTATGCCCCTATCAGAGCTACTCTGAAAGGACTTATCTTCTTGCTTCCTTATCCCAAAATGTGTTTCAAGAATTTTTTAATTGATTAATTATGTACTTTTTTGCTCTAGTCATACTCTGAAGTCTCATCTTGCTGTGGAGGTGATCTTGGGGTCTCAAAAGCTATATATACCAGTAGAGTTCCTAATAAAGGTAACAAAGATGGGGAAGGTTACGAGTAGGGGCTTGACAGTGCACATGTGTTTGTCATCTGAGGATCACCTTAGCCAAGTTTGGAAAGCCTCGTTATTAGAAAGTCATCCAATGAGTGTACCTAAAGCACTGGGCTCAGTTCTGGGTCCTATGGTCTAGGGAGAACATTGATAAGCTAGAGTGTCCAGAGGAAGATGACCAAGAAGGTGAGGGACTTCAAATTCATGTCACATGACGATCTGTAGGAGGAATAAAGATGTCTAACCAGATTTCAGTATTATGAAATGAAAAAAAAAACCTCTTCCTATAATTAGAACTTTCTCAAAGTGAGAAAGGCTGCCTCCAGAACCTGGGTGACTATATGTTGGGTATGCCATAGTGGTAATTCTTTCTCAGGTACAGGTTAGATGTCCCCCTCCAGCCCTTTCAAATATAAGATTCTATGATTTCCCTTGTGATTCTATGAATATCTCTTGCTTGTTGGAACTCTCGAGACTGCCTATCAAATTAAATAATAACTTTCCCTCTGAGGAGAGAGGGATGTAGAAAAGGTGAGAGTGAGGGAGAAGCAAAGGGGACAGAGGTAGTATCATTTTACATTAAAAACATACCTTTTTCTGAGGATAAACCCAATTATGTAGTAATAAATTGCTCATTTGAAGGACTGCATACAGGGTAAGAAGAGCATCACTTTTCTCGTACTATGTAAGATAAAGTTTTTCATTCTGATAAGAAAGTGTAATGTCCTTGCCATTTGGCAATTCTAGAGTCATTTATTATTTGAGCCAAAAGGAAAACTTAATGATGATTTAATGCTACATGCTCAATTCATTTCAATAAGCATTTATTAAATGATGACTATATACAAACCATTCTGCTAGGGCCTGGACCCTAGAGTTGCAGTTGAAGGAATGGAAAAGAAAGGGGTAGATTGGAGAAATGTTTTAGAAGAATCATCAAAGTTAAACATGGGTGGCAGGGAAGGCTAGCTGACACTGGTCTTGGAGTGAGGAGGACCAGAGTTCAAATCTAGCCTCAGATACTTACTAGCTATATGACCTTGGGCATGTCATTTAACCCCCATTGCCTCAAAAATGTGAAAATAAAAGGAAAAGAATATGGGTGACAAAGGAGAAAGAGGAGTCTAAATTGGGATGGTATAGGGAGAAGTGGAGGTGGGCAGAGAAAGGAGTGGAGAAACTGAGGTTAAGGTCTCTTCATTCTTTTTTTTTAAGCCTCTCAGTAACCTAGTTGTAGGGAGGAAGAAAATTATGCCAAAGACACTGCCAGAGGTGTTCTGATGAGTAAATGAAAAAAGAATTTATTAAGCACTCTTTGTTGTTGCTGTAGTTAAGTCATTTTTGTCATACCCAACTCTTCGTGACCCCATTTAGGGTTTCCTTGGCAAAGATACTGGTGTGGTTTGCCATTTCCTTTTCCAATTCATTTTACAGATGAGGAAAATGAGGCAAACAGGGTTAAGTGACTTGTCCAAGGTCATACAGCAAGTCTCTGAGGATGGATTTAAACTCGGGAAGAGGAGGCTTCCTGACTCTAGACCCAGTGCTCTATCCACTACACCACCTAGCAGCCCTGTTATTAAATGGCAATTACACGTCAAACACCAAGTTATATTGTGGATACCAATAGAAAAGTAAGACAGTCTTTGTCCTTAAGGAGCTAACTTTCTTATGGAAGAGATGCCAAACATGGAAGCTTTTATCTGGAAGTCAGATTGAAAAGCCCCATGGTCTTTAGGGTGCAGGGCAAAGTAGATGGAAATGTATCTTCTATAATATCATTTCCCTTGATAGAACCATATTTATTTTTGATGTTAAACCATTTGAAAGTTCCAAGGACTTTGGTTATAACTTTCTTTTCTGGCCTTCAGTAGCTGTGGTTTTAGTGTTTAATTTTATTTTATCAGGGGCTTCATTTTAGATGTGGGGAAACAGGGACACAGAGAGACGAGATAATTTGCCTCCAGTTGGTAACCGAACTAGTAAAGTAGCCATGATAGCCCTGAAATCAAGGACTCCTTCTCACGTAAACATTTAGGACATCTTCTTCCATTTGACACTGCTTTGGTGAAGGAATTATGGAAACTAATAAAATCATGGATCTCTGTAAGTGTTGAAGCACTCCTTCACTAATTCTGGACATATGAGTTTAATTAATTTCCAGAAATTGTAATTAGAGCTTACTATGTGCAGAGTAATCAGCTGGATTGTTCCACAGAGATGCACGTGATGAATGTTGAACTTCCTTTCAGATTGTGTGACTCTGTGAATCCATATTTAATACTTAACCAAAAAGCACTGATGTTCCAGAAAAGATAAAGAAACTAGAAGGAAACCTAGTTCTTCCCTAATGAGCTCCCAGTCTCCAGTGATAAAACTAGATAAAGACATGAATATGGTAAATAAAATAGCACTTGGTGGGGAGGGGTGGGTGTTATTCATCTTTTATTTTTGAAGAGGACCAATGATATCATGGAGTGATATCTGGACTCATGGGTGAAATGGATTTAGTGAGGTTGAGTTGTACAAAGTCATCAGCCTCACTCTCTCTTCCAGAGTCATTAATGTGCAGTGACAAGAAAGAAATCAGAATGATGGGTGATGGCCCAGAGTGAAGTGGATGGCCTAGGCATCTTTGATGTCTGACCAAGCTCTAAGCACTCCACGGCTGCCTTCGTGGCCATGGAACAAATTGTTCTCCCCTGACCATTTCATCCGGGGAAGTCTTCATACGCCTGGGGTAGCCATTTTCGTAACTCGCTGATGTGTTTGAAGCCTTTCAATCTGGTTTAGCTCATCTTTGGAGACAGCTTTACTGGGATGTGGCCATTGTGCATGCTACAGCTTCTTGGAGCCACAGATGAGAGAAAGGGAGGGTTGGGGTCGAGAGATGGAAAAGATACATTAGAAATTGGGTCCTTCTTCCTGCAGGGCATGAGTTATGAAGATAGGAACAAAAAGATCTGGGGGCTTCTGGGAGATTGCAAGCTCCATAAGAGTAAACAGGGTGATGTGATGATCAAAAATGCTGGTGTGATCTCATATTGCATTAGCTGAATTATGATCTTCACAAGGAAGGTCAGAATCCCACTGTAATCTGCCTTGGCCTGACTGTAAGTACGATACTGTACTCCATCCTCAAAGAGACACTGACAAGCTGGAACTCACTCAAAGAAAGGTGACTGTGGTTGAGTGAGAGGGGACTAAAGCAGGCTGATTAAAGAAACAGGGGGCATTTAGCCTAAAGGAAGACGGAATTAATATCCTCAAAACTGGGCATAATGGAGCACCCATGTAGTTCCTGCTGTTGGAAAGGTCAAGTCTAATCGACTGCATGAGTTCAGAAGTTCTGAGTTATAGTAGGGCTAAAGCCAGCTGGTGGCAAAATAGATAGAATGCTGGGTCTGGAGTCAGGATGACTATTTTCCCAAGTTCAAATCTGGCTTCAGACACTTACTAGCTGTATGACCCTGGGCAAGTCACTTAAGTCTGTTTGCCTGTTTCCTCATCTGTAAAATGAGCTGGAGAAGGAAACACCAAACCATTCCAGTATCTTTGCCAAGAAACCCCAAATGGACTTACAAAGACTTGGACACAACTGAAAAACAACTAAATGGCAACAAAAGTCAGCTTGGTGTCCACACTAAATTAGGCACCTATATGGAGAGCCCCAGGGAGCAGAAGGGGATCAAGCTGCCTAAGAAGGAGCAAATCAGCTCAGGTACACAAGCTTCTGTGCTGATGAATAATGTGATCAGCACATGAGTGGCTGATGTACTTCTAGCCTTGGTGAGATAGGGAGACCCGGAATAAAAACAAAATTAAAGGAAACACAACTGTCCTCAAACAATGAATGAAGTATTTATCAAGCATTTATTTCATGCAGAGTGCTATGCTAAGTACAGGTTCAAATAGAAGAGTAAGACAGAAAAGGAAGACAGTCCCTGTTCTCAAGGAGCTCACATTCTAATGGGAGGGACAACATACAAGGAGGTTACTGCAATGTCAGATGGAAAGGTCTCATGGTCCTAAGGGTGCAGTGGAAAAACACATAGCAACACCTCTTCTTTGATGACGTTTCCACTGATGAAATTATATTAATTTCTGATATTGAATCATTTGAAGTTGCCAAGGACCTTGGTCATAAGAATTTTATTTTCTGGGTCTTGAAAAGATGTGGTTGTAACAGTTGTCAGGTTATCTCTCTATAGGGATTGCTTTCCAGGATGATGGCTGGAGGCACCAGGCTGTGTGCATTGTTATTCTCAAGCCCTTTGTGTCCTAGGCTATCTCTATGAAGCTCTAAGGGATGATGTTGACAGTACCTTTCCTGGCACTTACTGCTTCCTGTCTCTCACTCAGGTTGCCTTGCTGCTTCAGCTAGGTTGGCAGTTGTTGGGGATGGCAGGTCTCTTCTCCATAGGTGATTCCCTGGTTGACATGTGAAAGGAGATGAGTCTTTTTTTTGCCTCCAGAGGCTAGAGCTAGGACCAATGGGTGAAAGTTATAAGGAAGCACATTTCAGCTCTACATAAGGAAAGTGTATCTATCAGTTAGAGGTGTCCTCAAATGGAATGAGCCACTGTTAAGGAGTGAGTTCCCCATTACTGTAGGTATTGAAGGGGAGATTGGATAATCACTTAATGGGAATGCTGTAGAGAAAAATTAATACTTCAACTAGCTAATCTCCAAGTTCTTAGATCCTCTCCAACTATTGCCTTTTGTGAAACAAGGTATACAATAACTGACTGCAAGATGAGTATTTATACAGCTCTCAGCATACCTTTCTTCCCCTGAAATGTTTGAACACCTTCGCATGAATCATGGTACAACAACAGTTCATTTTGGGAAGTGTAATTGACTTCAAATGAAGCAATACATAATTGTTGTCAAGTTTATCTCATGTTCAGATTTGTGTGACATATCACTTAAAAATATTATCAACTGCTGAGTGATTATGAGAAAAGTGCTTTCCAACCAGCTGCCAGGAATTACCATGAAAATGATTTTCTCCTGCTTTATTTTATTCTTAGAGCCAGAGGAAGTGAGGCTCAGTAGAGTGAAGACAAGGCCAAGGGGGAGGAAGAATTTCTTGAATGCTTATCTCACCTCTGCCCAATGGCTCCTGGCCAAAGATCTTGTCTTTAATGCTTGAAAAATTATTTCCCCACAACAATGCTGTGAGGGAGGCAGTAAAGGCATGGGGCTCAAAGACCTTAAGCGAACAGCCTACAGTTGTTCAGAGAGGTCAGCGATAGAGTTAAGAAGCGCTATACTAAACCCTGGCTCTCCTGATTTCTAGTATAGTGTTCTTTCCACTGTGCTAAGAAACCCAAGGAATGTGAAAACATTGTTTTCTTTCTTTTTTAAAAAGCAACATAGAATTTATAGAACGTGTTATTGATTTCTTTTGTATTTTATACCATAGTGCGTTACATCTTTTTCCTTCCTCATCATGAATGTTCCATTGTAACAAAGAAAGTAGTTGTAAAAAATCCAAACTACACAATAACAACATGTGCCAATGCATGCAACATTCCACACATAAAGTCTCCCACCTTTGTGCCTAGACAAGGGAAGTAAGTCTCATCAACTATTCTCTGCGATCAAGATCGGTCACTGAATGACCATTGGTCAATGGATGTAACTGTGGCTGCCTTTTAGTGTCTTTTTCAGTTACATTATAATAGTCATTGTGTATATTATTCTCCTGGTTCTGCTTTTATCTCCTTTGTTCTGTATCAGTTCATATAAATCTTCTCATGACTCTCTGAATTAGGAGAGTGAATCCAACTTCCTGAATCTTTGGTTACCCATTTGAAAATTCAAAAATCTTTGTGTCTGTCTGTCCCTCCTTGCCTCATGGGGTTCAAGGGGAGCTTAAATTAATAAATGGCCAGTTATAACACCAAGTAGAGACAACCAGATACTTAGTACAGTGCCTGGCTCATAGTATATACTTTATAAATGCTTGTTGACTGTTTTGCTTGTGGCCTGATGATTTTGATGCATCTGAATGAGAAATGTAAGTGAGGGGATGGGGCAAATATAAGCTCCAAGTAGAGAACAATGTCCTAACCATTAGAGCAGTCCTAAAGTGGAGTGTATTACCTTAGGAGATGGTAGATTCCCACCACTGACAGTTTTACAAGCAGAGGGTGATTGATCGTTTGTTGGATATACTGTAGAAGGGATTATTGTTCAAGGATGGATTGGACAAGATAACCTCTTAAATAACCTCCTTCAAAATGTGAAATTCTATATACTTGTACCCTTCATACTCTGTCTGAGATGTTTTGGGGCCATCCTGGTGGAGATCTTGAGCACAATTTAAAAGGATCACAATATCTTTGGGCTCTAGTTTTCTTATCTGTAAAATGTGTGTGTGTGTGTGTGTGTGTGTGTGAGAGGAGAGAGAGAGAGAGAGAGAGAGAACATTCAGTTATCTATTACACAAGGTTGTTGTGAAGAAGTTGTACATTCTAAGTTATTATATAAATGTGAGTTATTATTTTTTAATTTTATAAATTTATACTGACCCTGGGCAAGCCACTTAATCCTGTTTGCCTCGTTTCCTCATCTGTAAAATGAGCTGGAGAAGGAAATGGCCGGCAAACCACTCCAGTATCTTTCCCCCCAAAACCCCAAAGGGGATCACTAAGAGTCAGACAAGCCTGAACTTACTAAATGGAAATGACAACTGATTTTATTTTATTTTATTTATTTTTATTTTTTTATTTTATTTTATTTAAAAATCGAAATACCGATCGTATCCAGTTTTAAATTTTGTAAAGCTCTTCACATCTTTTGATCCACAGAACAATCCTGGGAGGGAAGTGCTATTACTTTTCCTGTTGTACAGATGAGGAAACTAAGGCTGAGAGACTGAATTATTTGCTTTGTATATATTTGTATGCCTCGTGTCTCCCTCGTTAGAAAGTAAGCTCCTTGAGGGGAGGGCCTGGCTTTTGCTTTACACTAGGTACTTAAAAATGTTTATTGATTGTCACACGGGTACTAAGTGCCTGGGGCAGGATTTGAACTCCAAGTCCAATACCATGAACTATTATTAGGGACAAATGTTTATTGAACTGATTTCCATAGCCTGGTTGTGTGAGTGGTTCGTCTCACCTCATTGTCGAAATTTTCCAGAAGGCCATGTTACCTTTGAAAATACCAATCTCCTTCTCAAGGGAGGTTTGCAGAATACAATTGCCTCTGCTCCTACCCCCAGTGGTTTCCCTTTGTTATACGCTCTTTTTCTGAAGCAGACGATAGCAGGAAGGATGTGGGGAGGGATTGGAAGTACAGGGACCAATTAGCTAACTATTGGCCATGATAATCATCTAGGTGAGAGCCAGAGTGAAATGGAGGTGTTGGTGTGAGAAACATAACTAGAGTAGAATACATGCATCAAAAGTGATTTGATGTATATCTGCAACCAAGTTACTAAGGGCGACGAGGAAGAAAACAAATCCTGTGTTCTGGCCTGGGGTTGCAGTGAGACCTCCTTTTCTCCATGGAAACTTCTAGCAGCCAGGAAAACAGGTGAAGTTGAAATTGGCCCCTCCAGCATTGGGAGAGTCTGACTTAGCTTGAAACGTGTCTTCTCTGAGATCAAATCCGAAGTTGGTGGATCTGCACACTGCCCCTGAGGTTGAAGAATTGCCTAGATTGGCAGCATGTGGGAGAGGTTTGGCTTACACTGGGAGATGTAGTGCCACACTTGCTCTAAGTTAGGGGAACAACTGAGACCAATTTGTGAATGGAAATAATTACTAGGAGCTGCCTAGCAAGTTACTCAAAGAGGCCTATGGGGAAAAATTAGTCTTGGACAAGAACATTCACTATACTATGGACCAGATGTTATGAGGGCTAAGTGGGGTCACTTTTGGGGTTGTTTAGTATGTTTCCCAGGCATTATTTATAGGCTATGCATCCCATGTATGAATAATTTAGAAAGCATTGAAGCAACTTAGGAAGATTTAACTCCCTCCCCTTATTCTTTAAGGCTGACCACAGGCACATTCAGTGGGTGAGGAAGATCAACTTGTCACACCCCAAATTTGCAAATAACCACCCCCCTCCCCAAACTGGTGGTGAAACTCACTTTTGTTTGTGCTTGCTGCCTGGAGATTGGACATCAGTTATGAGTGCTGAATTACAGATGGGCCAAATGTAGAATAGATATCCACAGTCAGACAAAGAGGGAAATCTTATTCAAGTTTTCCAAATAATTGGGCACAAGTTGGTTGGCGGTAATGGTTAAAATTATGAAAGAGAAGAAACCATATTTCAGGACTAGAGTGTGCTCATTTATGTGCACTACCTGGGGACGGAGAGCAGAGTTCCTCCAGGTGGCTAATGCTCTAAGGCTTAATCTTTTCTTTGGACCGAACTTCCTGGTTACTGGGTGTGGCTCTTTATGGGCAACCTAATTCTAACATATGAAGAGTATTCCTTGTGCTTTCCAATTTTAATCTCTTCAAGCTAGACTATGCCTAGCCATTATTTATGTCAGGTTATTATTTCAACAAAATTGCTAAAGGCAGGGTGTCCAAGTTTCTCAAATAGACCCCTCTCCTATTAAGGGGAAGATTTGTGAGATAGTAGAATTATCCCCAATTAAGTTTGAGGGGCCATGATCAGAGTTGGCAAAGAAAGAATGAAAGAAGGTAAAGAAAGAGAAAATAAAGAAGGAAAATGGTAAGAAAAAGTCAAAAAGGTACTTCAGTTATGTGTGTCCATATGGAGGGGAATGACTACCTCCCATTCTCTAAGAGCTGTAGTATACTGTTCTCCTATCTCCCCACCCTAGACTTAGCCTAAATTTCCTATAGGATGCTTAAGCCCATTTTTTTTCTCAGTCTATTGTCTGAATCAAATAGCCCTCATAGAATTCTGTGGCTGAAAGAGAGCTCAGGAGACATCTAACTTGAACAGAATGTTGCTCAGTCCTTCCTTGAAGATCTTTTATAAAGGGGAACTTACGTCCTCTTGAGACAGTGCATTCCACTTTCAGAAAGCTCTGATATCAAGCCACATTTTGTTTCTTTGCAACTTTCATCCTTCCAACAAATGTAGACCATTTCTATGGAATCAGCCTTTTAAATATTTGCTTCTAATTATTCTGTCTTCCTATAGTCTGTCACTTCTCTGGGACATAGGCTTCATTGTTAGTATTCTGGAGTCTTGATTACTCAATGCATTGAACAGAAGTCTTCATATTTCAAAGTTGATTTCCTTTAGAAGATTGCAGTCATATAAATTGTTGTAGTTCTGCTTATTTCACTCTGCATTAGTTCATATAATTCTTCCAAAGTTTCTCTGAATCTTTTCCTCTTTCCTTATGATGTGATAAGAAGAAAATTAAATTACAGGGCAATCAATAATTTCCTTAGTAATGAAGGCCAACTCTTCCTGAACTCCTTCTCTGATTTCTCGTCGTGGTATGATGTTGACTCTGGTTCTCAATGGCTCTTCTAATGAACAGTGTTGCAATCCTACCAAGTTGCATAAGACTTCACATCTTGCAACTTAACTTCTCTCAACCTCAGTTTCCTCACCAGTAAAATTAGAATGTTGGACTCGATAATCTCAAAGGTCTCTTCCAGCACCAACTCTATGATCTTATTATCTTTTGATCCTTTGTCACCCAGGATGGATGATCTGATCCATCTGAAGATCTATCTAACCAAGTATGGAGAATCTTATTATCAAAATATTCAATGCCAGAGGATGATTTGTTTCTCATCCCTAGCAACTCACAAAGATTTTCATTGACAGCATTGGTCTGTTGCATTCTTCAATGAAGCCATGGTGCCTCAAGGCATAGAAGTTAGTTATAATTACAAAAAATTAATGCGCATCTTTCTGAGCCATATTCTTCAGCCTGAAAAAGAGATAACCACAAGAATTAGGTAATAATCTCAGTTTGGGTATCCTGTAGTCTAACGACAGCAACAACAAAGCAACACACAACAGAAGTTCCCTATCTCACTATAACTACAGACCTCAAAATATCCTTGATTGCTTATTCAATGAAGTATACCAGACTATAGTCACAGACCAAACAAGTGTGCACAATCAACCAGCCATGATATAATGCATAAAAATCTAAGGACAATTTTTAAAATAGATTTCACTGCAGCAAAAGTTCATAATCTTCAAACTTCATGGCATGAAAAACTTTAAAATATAGAGATCATCTAGCACAGGAGATCAAAATAATGTGGGAATGGAGTGGCTATCAAGTCAAATCAATAAGCATTTATTCAGTACTTACTTAATAAGTAAGCCTACTATGTGTCGGTACCGTGATAAGTGCTAGAAATACAAGGAAAGACAAACTAATAATTATAAGAATCCCTATTCTGAAGGAACTCACAATCTTATTGGGGAGATAATATGCCAACAACTATATGCAAACAAATATATACTAGTTATACTTGTGATAATTTCAGAAGGAAGACCACTAGCTTTTGGGGGGATAGGGAAAGATTTCTTATAAAAGGGAGAATTGTAACTGAGGCTTGAAAGAAACCAGGAAGCCAGGGGTCAGAGATGAGGACGGATACAGTTCCAGGCATGGGGGACAGCCAGTGAAAATTCTCAGAGTCAGGAAATGCAGCATCTAATATGGGGAATAGCAAAGAAGCCAGTGTTACTATATTGAAAAGTATGTGGAAGGGGGAGGGGTAAGGTAGAAGATGCCTGGAAAAGCAGAAATGGAACTGGTTATAAAGAACTTTAAAAACACAAGGATTTTATATTTGATTCTGGGAACAGAAGGGAACCCTTATCATTTTTGTTGTTCTTTCTGCTACTGGAGTTGTAAGAAGGATGAATACTGGAAATCTACAGAGGATTAGCTTCCACGATAACATGTTCATTCAACTACAAGAAAGCAGCTATTTTGTCCACTTGTGCTATAGTTTCTGAAACATTACACATAAAAGAATAATAGGATAGTAACTTGTCTTCAGATAATTTCTCTCTGACCCTCATCCAAAAAGGTGAGAAGAATGAAATAATGGTGATGGTGATGGTGATGATGATGATGATGATGGTGGTGGTGATGGTGATGATGATGGTGGTGGTGATGGTGATGATGATGGTGGTGGTGGTGGTGGTGGTGATGATGATGGCAATGATAGTGAGGGTGATGATGATGGTGATAGCGATGGTGACAATGATAGTGGTGGTGATAATGATGAGGGTGATGGTGGTGATGGCAATGGGGGTGATGATGGTGATGATGATGGTGGTGGTGGTGGTGATGGTGATGATGATGGTGATGATGATGGTGGTGGTGGTGATGATGATGATGGCAATGATAGTGAGGGTGATGATGGTGGTGATAGCGATGGTGACAATGATAGTGGTGGTGATAATGATGAGGGTGATGGTGATGGTGGTGATGGCAATGGGGGTGATGATGGTGATGATGATGGTGGTGGTGGTGGTGGTGGTGGTGGTGGTGATGGTGATGATGATGGTGATGATAATGATGATGGTGACGATGATAACCAGAGTATTACCAAGCACTGAATAATAAGTAGATCTGGAACATTATCACAGGCCAGCTGTTGACCACAAATGCTTGGACGTAACACTGATTCATAAACATAAGTAAATAATCAACATTCAAACTATATGGAATGAAAAACTCTCAAAATACAGAAACATGGCCAAGGAGATGAAAATCCTTAGAGAGCAGAGGGAGATAAATAACATGCTTATCATTTGCTACTGGAGTTGCCCAGTGGTTGTGTCCTGTTAGCGTACAAAGGATAAGCCTACATCCTCATACTTGAATTCAATTTTAAAATTTATTTAATCCACTTGCGAAATAGTCTGAAGACCATATTAAATATAAAAGAACAATAGCAGCCTAGAACTGTTCCCTGGGACTATTCATTTCCATCTAGACACCATGATGAGGGAAGTGAGATGACAACAACAGTAACAGCTGACATTTACACAACACTTGAAGGTTTGCAAAGTACTTTATACCCATCAGCCAGAATAGTGGTTCTGGGAATCAGTCTACTGTGTTTTGTTTTATTTTCTTTTTTCTCTAGTGTCAGTTTTTGCAGGAACCACAGGATTTAGAACTGGAGGGTATCTTAAAAATCTTGTAGTCCAATAAACGCAGAGAAGTGAGTTTACCTGCCAACATCATCCCAGTAGTAAGTGGAAGAGCAAGCATTTGAACCCAGGTCCTCTGAACTACAGAGCTCTTTTTTTCATCCTACTCTTTTCAGGCTTAGAATCATACAATGTCAGATCTGGAAGAGACCATACAGGTCATCAATTCTATCTCTTCAGTTTGAGGATAAGTAAACCAAGGCTTGCTTAGATTGCTTAAGTTCCCACATGGAATTAGTCACAAAGCTAGGACTCAGATACAGATCCCTTCAATTCTAGTCCAGTCTTCTGTCCACTGCTTGATGACTGTAGATCTTTAGGGTTGAATAAAGTTGCTACTGAAGACAAACCAAATGGTAGTACAGAGATGCCAGGTTTTTCCAGCACAATTATGTAGTTTTATTATGGCAGATGGGATGGCTGATGTAGAGTGAAGCAGGTACATCAAAAAATAAGTACAAATTTGGGAAAGAATAAAGTGGTGGTGAAATGAGACATGGTTCCAGAGATTTGAAATAATAGCTCCTAGAAAGAGAAAAATCATATGTAAAATATTTGTCATTGGGTCTTTGTGGCAATATTTTTGTTGACCACCAGGGGGCTCTCAGGTTCGCAATTCCTCCCAAGTCCACAATTCAAAGGCAGGTTGAGCAAAGGCTTTGCTAAAAACTGTATGTAAACAAAGAGTAAGAGCTGAACTCCTGTGCTTCCTCATTCTTACGCTTTTTTATACGTTTTCTATTGTGACTTCTTGAGAAGAATATTTTTCCTTTTTAATTTTTCCTTCCTATTTGGATTGTTCTCACTTTCATAGCTTTTACAGGATCATAGATTTCAAGCTACCAGCAACTTTGGAAACAATTTAGTCCACGACTTTCTTTTTGTAGAGGAGGAAACCAAACCAAATGACTTGTCCAGGGTCACAAGCTAGTTTCACTCTTTGTCCACCCATTAGATGATAAGTTCCTTGAGGGCAGGGACTGTCTTTCTTTTTCCTTACTGTATCCCCAGTGCTAAGCAAATAGTTGAAGGGGTTTAATAAATGTTTATTGAGTTGAATTTATTGAAGAGACACAGGATTTGCCCACTAAACAACATTTTTGCTGTTGTTTTTCTTGTTCAATCATGTCTGTCTCTACCCCCATTTAGGGGTTTGCCATTTACTTCTCCAGCTCATTTTACAGATGAGGAAACTGAGGCAAACAGGGTTAAGTGACTTGCCTAGGGTCAAACAGCAAGGAAGTATCTGAGGCCAGATTTGAACTCAGGAAGATGATCTTCCTGAATCCAGCCCCAACAGTCTCTCCACTGTGCCACTTAGCTGCTTCTTTTAATTCAGCTCAAAAGGAAGACTTCAACTGTATTTGAGTTTCTGTTGTGCAGAGTTGGTTTTTAAGCATGTGTGGAAATACGTCTCTCCTAACTTTTTTTTATTCTTCTGTCCTTCAAATTCTGAGTTTACTCTTCTCCATCCTTCCCTTCATTTTCCGCTGTCCTGTTGCTCGACACGCTACAGCTACCTTTATCCACAGAATTTCATAGTTACAAGGGAGCTCAGAGGCCATCTAGTACAGCTGTCACTTGAATCAGAATCTCCTCCACCACAGTGCTAATGAGTTAGCCTGCAGCCCTCTCTTAAAGGCCTCTTACCTTGTGGAGCCACCCATTTCACCATTGGACCTTATTGATTATTAGGAAGTATTGCCTTGTATTGAGCCAAACTTGACCTCTATGCCATTTGTACCCATTTCTCCCAGTACCTCCCTCTAGAACCCAACAGACTTAGTATAATTGCTTTTCTATATTTAATTGCTTTGAATATTTGAAAACAGTAATCATGTCCACCGTAAGCCTTCTCCTGCTCTTTAGTTCCCAGTCCTTGAATGCTATGGTCTCCAGGTTTTTCCTTTTTCTGGCTGTCCCCCTCTAGAAGGACTGGATTATTTCACTGTTCCTTGAATAACCTCACCCCCTTGCCAGACTTTTCTGTAAAATTGGGACTTCTGTCTTCTCTTGGATATGGCTGCCCTACCTACCCTTGTCTATTATTTAGTGGAGAATGCACTTGATCAGAAGTCTGAAGCCCAAGGTTCAAATTTTACTTCTGCTTCTTACTGTCTGGGTAATCTTAGGAAACTTACCTCATCTCTTTGGGCCTCTGTAAATTGTGGGAGTTGGACTAGGTGATCTTTAAGGTGCCTTTGTGCTTGAAGACCTATATTAGATGAGATAATATCTGTAAAACACCCAATGCAGTGACTGGCACATAGTAGGCACTTAATAAATGCTTGCGGCTTCCTTGCCTCCCTGTACAAATGTCTAATACTGCCTAGAAACATCTTACCAATAACTTTTCCTGAAGGTGCTATTGAAAATCATGGTGGTGGCACACACCTGGATGCTGGGATTCTGAGATGCCAATCAGGTGTCTACACTAAGTTTATCATTAGTATGGTGAGCTTCCAGAAGCCACCAGGTTGTCTAAGCAAGGACAAAGGACCTAGGAGAGGTCATAAATAGAGCAGGTCAAAGTTTCTGTGCTAATCAAGGGTGGCATCAGGCTAGTCAGTAAGAAGCCCCTGCACTTCTATCCTGGGTGAGATGGGAGAGTCTGGAAAGGAGAGGAGAGGAAAAGATAAGGAAGAAGAGAAGAGAGGGGAGGAGAGGACAGGGAAGAAGAGAAGAGAAGAGAGGACAGGGAAGAAGAGAAGAGAGGAGAGGACAGGGAAGAAGAGAAGAAAGGAGAGGACAGGGAAGAAGAGAAGAAAGGAGAGGAGAGGGAAGAAGAGAAGAAAGGAGAGGAGAGGACAGGGAAGAAGAGAAGAGAGAAGAGAGGAGAGGACATGGGAGAGGAGATGCAAGGACAAGACAGGACAGGGGAAAGGAAAGAAGAGGAGGGGGAGGGGAGGGAAGAAGAGAGGAGGGGAGAGGAAATTTTAGTATATACCACTAGTCCTTGTTGGGCACAAGGTGACCTTGTCCTCCTTAGAGGCTGCCTTGTCCTGACTTGGGGGCTGGGCTGGACTGGTGGGGGTGGGACTGAGGATGAATGGTGGATGATTCACAGAACTGGCCAGCCTGGCTATTTCCCTGCTCACCATACTCTACCCTGCTAGACCTGACAGCATAAGAAACAAATGAAGAGGTAAAAATCACAGCGACATCGATTTAGAATGGGAAGGGCCCTTAGAAGCCATCAGAGCCAACTCCCTCATTCTACAAATGAAGAAACTGAGGCATGGAGAGTTTAAGTGACTTGACCAGGGTCACACAGTTGGTAAATGTTTGGGGCAGAATTTAAACCTATGTCTTCCAGGTCCGACACTCTATTCACTACACCATGCTGTCTCTCAGGCATATGGGGGAAGGGTTGAAGCTTGGACGCTGAGTAGATGCTGGGGAGGGAAAAGGAGGGCACAAGATAGGTTTCTAGAACCTAGGCACTTGACCCATATTTGCCAAGGACCCCAGGTTTCATGATAGGTAATTTTGGCTTAAGACTAATTATGACTCCAAGACTCCAGTGTCTTACACACAGTAGATGCTGAGTAAATATTTGTGATTTGATTAATTAGAGCTTATAAAACATGGGTTGTAGAAAGATCCCTGTAGAAAGGTGGTTGTCAAAAAACAAAACCTTATCAGTTTTGGTGAACACAGGATGAGGGACTCCAGATCAGTCACCATAGAAACCAAACACAATGGGTCAGTGCGGGGCCTGCCACCCTTTTGTGGCCAAAGGTGGCTCTCCAGGAGACTGAGTGAATATGTATTTTTAGACACACAACAGCAGGTGGCTGACTCCATATCGACCTTATATTCATATCAGAGGCAGCGCGGTGTAGTTCCAAGATCCCTGAGCTTAGAGTCAGAGGAACTGAGTTCAAGTTTCAGCATAGTTGTCTGATTGGGAATCTCTCAATTTAGCCACACAAACTCTGGTTTCCTCATCAGTAACATGGCATAGTGGATAGATCACTGCCATTGAAGTCAGGAAGACCCAGGTTCAAGTTCTGATTAGACACAGCATGACCTTGGGGCAAGTCTCTTAACCTCTTAAGGCCCTCCCCCACCCTGGCTCTTTAAGACTATAAATTGGCAATTACCAATCTATATTAGTGAGGGGGAATTTTCTTCAGGAGAAGCTCCCTATGCGCAGAAATGAAACTCTTCTCCAATCCACCCCTTCCCAAAATGCCTACTGTCCCTCACAGAAGTGGTTTGGGAAGCAAGTTCAAAACAATGTTTTCAAAACATCATGGCCAAGTCAGGATTTACCACTACCGACAAAACAGATACGCCTCAACTGAACTTCAGTTCAGTGCAACGGGGAGAGTCCCAGTCTAGAGTTGGAGAATTATGCCCACTTCTCAGCTCCGCTGCTCTAGCTTGGTGACTCTGGGCCAAGTCACTTTACTTCTAACTCATCTGCCAAAGGAGGGGGCTGGACTTCAAAAGTTTTGTTCAGCTCTAAGCTTTCCAGGGCAGTTAGGTGGTGTGGCGGATGGAATGCCCGGTCTGGAGTCAGAAAGACATCTTTCTGAGTTCAAATCTGGCCTCAGACACTTCCTAGCTGTGTGACCCTGGGCAAGTCACTTAAGTCTGTTTGTCTCAGTTTCCTCGTCCATAAAATGAGCTAGAATAGGAGATGGTGAAGCACTTCAGTATCTTTGCCAAGAAAACCCCAAAAGGGGGCCGTGAAGAGTTGGACGTGACCGAACAACAACAAAAATCTGTGTACGTGTTTTCCTTGCTCCCCTTGGGAAAATATCAACTCCATGAGGGCAAGGACAAGATTCAAAGAAAAGGGCAAATTTCATTTCTGTCATTGTATCCCCAGCACATGATATAATGGTTTACATGCAGCACATGTTTTAATAAACACTAGTTAAGTGATATGGAGCCCTAAGAGAACTGAGTGGTCATCACTGACTGGCTGGATTGGTTCAAGATGTGTTAATTAAGCACTTAATAATGCCCCAAGATAGACACTGAAGGATCCACAGAAGAAACCCTCATGATCTTTGCCCTCACAGACCTTAGAGTCAGCCAGGGGAAAGCTCACCATGTATACCAATAGTTTGAGTATGAGGTTGATTGTAAAAGTGCAGTAAGGGAGGCATGAAGAAAGATATATTGGTGTTTAGAAGAGGCAGAGGATGCTTCTGGTGGCGAATGGAGTGGGGACAGCATGAGGGAAGGCTGCATGGAAGAATCAGCTGAAGGATAAGGGGGAGAGGATATGTGGAGGTAGGAGGAACCAATGGCATCTTTCAATGACCTGTGATGGAATACGCAGGGCTCTGGAGTCTGATGGCCTGAGTGCAGGCAGGTAAGAAGCATTGTTACTTACTATGTACCAGTGTACTAAACCCTGGAAATAAAAATACAAAACAAAAGGAAGATAGCCTTTGCTCTCAGGGAGCTTAAATTCTAATAAAGGAAGGTGATATAAAAGGGAGCTAAAAATGAGGGGGAGGGGAAGAGAAGTTGCCCATGAGGGGATGTGGTGGCCAAATTCAGAGAATTGGAAGTAGAATTTATAGGGAAATGATGCATGGCTGGCCTGGGTCCATCCCCAAAATGGAGACTCCTCCTAAAGGAACTCACCAAGCAGAGAAGGGCACCATCATGGTGGAGGTAAGGATGTTCCAGGGTGAGAAAATCCCTAATGTTGAGCAAAGCTACAATATGTGAAGGCAGCTGAGTCATAGCAATAAATCTTGGAGTGTCAGAAGAGGCAGCTGGGTAGTACAGTAGAGAGAAAACTGGGCTTAGAATCAGGAAGACCCTCTTCATGAGCTCAAATCCAGCTTCCAACACGTACTAGCTGTGTGACTCTGGGCAAGTCACTTAACCCTGTTTGGCTCAGTTTCCTCATCTGTAAAATGAGCCGGAGAAAGAAATGGCAAAACATTCTTGTATCTTTGCCAAGAAAACCCCTAAATGGGGTCATGAAGAGTCATGTACCTCTGAACAATGTCAAAATCAGAAAAGCAGCTGAGAGGGGGATCAGATCCTTCCTTTGACATGACTTGTATAAACTTTAATAAATCATTTAATCTCCTTAGGCCTCGGTTTCCTAATCTGTAGAATGGAGGGTGGTGGTAATCAGATAGTCTCTGAGGTTCCTTTCATCTCTAAGTCTATAACTCCATTCACTAAGTCAGGGGTTGGGCTGCTGGGCCCACTCTGGACTGCCATCTGTTTTATATGGCTAAAATAAGTAAATTGTGTTTAAAAATAAATTGTTTTTAAAAATGTAGAAACCATTCTTAGCCCTAGAGCCATACAAACACAGGCTCCTGGCCCTTAGGAGTAGTTTGCTGACCCCTGTTAAGGGCTTGGCTGTTGCTACCAAACTAAAATGCTATCTCTGACTCAAGGATCCTAAAACTTAAAGGAACCACCAAAGATCTCCTCACATGGTTTCCTGCCTCCAAACAGATATATGACTAAACTGTTCAGGAAAAAAAGTATATATATATATATATATATATGTGTGTGTGTGTGTGCACGCACACACACACACACACGCACGCACACACACATATTTCATCTATGCTGATCCAGGGCTCAGGGGAAGTTCTATTCAAACTCTTTGTGACCCTAAAATGAAGGTGTTAGAACAGACATTCTCTCTAGTTTTAGATCTTTGTGACTGGCTATCCTATGAGTTGTTTTAAGGATCACGTGAGATAATATTGGATGCTGGCGTGGTTTGCCATTTCCTTCTCCAGCTCATTTTACAGGTGAGGAAACTGAGGCAAACTGGGTTAAGCGATTTACCTAAGGTCACGCAGCTAGTAAGTATATGAGGCCAGATTTGAACTCAGGTCTTCCTGATTCCAGGACCAACACTCTATCCATTGTGCCACCAAGCTGCCTGTAGGTAAAGTTGTTGGGTCTCTGCACACAGTGCTTTGAGGGTAATGAAAAAAAATCTGCTCTAAAACTTATCTTTCTACCACTTAGGAAGATGCTTTCTCCTTCTAATGGGCCTGAAATTCCCAACACAAACATGATTTGGACCATAGAGGTGTGGATGTTGGTGGCAGAAGAGCTGTGCTCACATATTATATGGATTAGATCTGAGGAAGTGTGCGTGTGTGTGTGTGTGTGTGTGTGTGTGTGTGTGTCCCAGTTCTGCTACTGCCTAGTTATGTGGACCTTGGATAAGTGAGCTTCCATTCCCTTATCTATGAAATGAAGTTAGGAGGCAGCTGGGTGGCTCAGTGCATAGAGTGCTAGGCCTGGAGTTAGGAAGACCTGTGTTCAAACTCAGCTTCAGACACTTATTAACTGTGTGATCCTGGGCAAGTCACTTACTCTGTTTGCCTCAATCCACCAGAGAAGGAAATAGCAAACGTCTCCAGCATCTTTGCCAAGACAATCCCATGGACGGCATGATCCACAGGGTCATGAAGAATCAGATGTGATAAACAATTACAACAAAATGGAGTTAATAAGTTGTATAAGGATTTTCACGTTGGCTTAAATTGGAAACGGAGTGAGAGTTTCCATGTGGTGTAGCAGGAAGAACCCTGCATTTAGAGTCTGAAGGTCTGGGTTGGAATCCTGGTTCTGCTATTTAGTATCTTACATGTGCCTGAGACTTACATGTGCCTAAGACTCAGTTTCTCTAATTATAAAATGAAGGTGTTAGAGCAGACATCCTTTCTAGCTTTAGAACTTTGTGACTGGCTATCCTATGAGTTGTTTTAAGGATCACGTGAGATAAAACTAGATGCTGGAGTGGTTTGCCATTTCCTTCTCCAGCTCATTTTACAGATGAGGAAACTGAGGCAAACAGGGTTAAGTGACTTGCCTAAGGTCACACGACTAGTCAGTGTCTGAGGCCAGTTTTGAACTCAGGAAGAAGAGTCTTCCTGACTCCAGGCCAAGAGCTCTACCCACTACTCCACCCAGCTGCCCCTTATTCCCTATGTGGCCTTGGGCAAATCGCAATTTTCCTGGCCATTAATTTCTTCAACTGTAAAATCAGGGGGTTTGACTTAGAAGGTTTCTGGAGTCCTTTCGGGCTCCAGGTCTAGTAGCTAGGTGGCAGAGAGGATAGAGCACTGGACCTAGAGTCAGGAAGACCCATCTCTGTGGGTTCAAATCCAGCCTGAGATACTTATTATGTGACTCTGGGCAAGTCATTTAATTTCTATCTGACTGGAAAATGGAAATAAATAATAGTGCCTACCTCCCAGGGCTGTTGTGAGGATAAAGTAAGGTAATTATGTAGCAAAGTGTTTTATGAAACTTACAGTGCTATAGAAACATTATTGTCATCATTATTCTAAAGTTTATGAAATACTTTGGGGACGCTTTGTTTGCCTCATGATATTGCTTGGGATCATTCCTATCCCTTGACTCGCAATATGTGGTTTAAAAGAAGGAGTCCTGCTTTGAGAGTATAGAGACCCAGACACCAGTCTTGTCCCTGCCCCAAGAACCTGGGTGAGGGGAGGGGGGCAAATCATTGTCCTTCCCTGAACCGCATTTTCTTTCTCTGGAATATAAAGTTGGCTGTCCTAAATGAATACATAAGGTCCTTTCCCTGACTTCCCTGTGGGAATAAAGGGCATTAGGATCATATTTTAAAGGTCTGATTCTGAATTGTTTGAATGCTGATTTCCTTCAGAGAGGCAGGTAAGATGGTTAGAGACAGGAAGAGTGCCTGGGTTTCAATCCCACTCCAGACACTTATTAGCTGGGGGAGGTTGGATAAAGCAATTAACCTCGCTGAATGTTGTTTTCTCAGTTGCAAAATCAGGATAATAGAGTCATCGACATTACAAATTTATTGTGAGAATCAAGTGATTTTATAGATATTAAAATACTATATACATCTGATTTATTTCCTGAAAAGTTACCTTCTGATGGATATTTAAGCTTTACTAGACAAAGGACAGTGTCTGAGTTGCTTGGTTTCAGCACCACCTTTTGCCATCTATCGATACTTAAATGTTTAGTAAATTAAACAAAGGTGAAATTAATTGGCATGAAATGAAATTTGACCCAGCACCAACTCAAGTTTAATCAGCTTCTCTTGGTGCATCCTGAATTATCAAGGTGTGCTGGAGCCTAAGCAGCACTAGGAAAATATTTGGGTTCCCAGTCATCAGTCACTTAAGTGTCATCCTGGTGGCCTGAGAGGATGGGAGCAGTCTCCCAAAGGTGCTGGGCCTGGAGTCAGAAAGACTTATCTTCCCGACATTACAACACTAAGCTACAACATTAATTTGATAAATACGAGAGTGAGAGAAACAAATGTGTTTTCTAACAGAGACCAATGCTTTCCTTGCTACAAATCATCATCCTGACACGTGATAAGAATGCCATTGGATAGGAAAATTAAGAAGCGTTAACTCCCCTAAAGGGCCGCTAGGTGGCACAGTGGATAGAGTGCCTCGTCAAGTAAGGAAGACTCACCTGTCTGAGTTCAAATCTGACCTCGGACACTTACTAGTTGTGTGACCCTGGGCAAGTCACTAAACCCTGTTTGCCTCAATTTCCTCATCTGTAAAATGAACTGGAGAAGGAAATGGCAAACCTCTCCAGTATATTTTCCAAGAAAACCCCAAATGGAGCTAGGCTTTAGCATCATTGGATTTCATAGCTAGAAGGAACCTTAGAAATTATCTAGTCCAATTAACTTATTTTAACATGCCCCCCCCCCAAAATAAACACCAACACAAAGAGTTGGACATGACTGAAATGACTGAACAACCACAAACTCTGCTAACTGAGTTCCAGCTTTGAAGATGCTTCCTGTGGAAGACCCCTCAGCTCTTAGGTCTGTGCTTTTCTTTGTCAGTACACTCCCTAGTTTCATTTCAGGTATAAAGATCTGTTCTACTTAAAAAAAGACTCATGGATGAAACTCTGAATTAAATGGATACATGAGGGAGGGGCCATTTGCTTTATATAAGAATCCTTCATTTTATGATTAAACCAAAGAATGCCTTCATACAATGAGCGTCCCTTTTGTATTTGAAATATGTTTAGATGATCAAAACTTTGTCTTGGACCAAACTTTACAAAGCAAAGCATCTCTGTACTGTGAATCCTACTTCAAGTGACTGCATCTCTTTACGTTTTTTTCCTGGACATTTAAATTTCCAGGTTTCATTTTCTACACATTGTAGAGAAAATGAATGTATTATGACATCCTTAAAAGGCTCTTAGGTCATTCATTCCTCCTCTGTGAATCCCATGTTTTTAGTTGCCAGTGTTGGTGGGATTTTGCGGGGCAGGGGGTAAAATAAGTTAGTTGGACTACATCATTTCTAAGGTTCCTTCTATCCATGAAATCCAATGATGCTACAGCCTAATTCCAATAATAATTGTCACTTGTGTGGTCCTATAAGGTTTGTGAAGCATTTTACTCATGTTATCTCATTTGAACCTCAGACAACCTTGTGAGGTAAGTGTTATAAGTACTATTTTCATCCTTATTTTACAAATAAAGAAACTGAGGCAGAAAGGTTCATGGGGCTTTCCTGTGTTTATCCACCTGTTAAGTACCAGCAGTAGGATTCAAACCCAGTTCTTTCCAGCTCCAAGTTCAACACTGTCTCCACTGACCCATAATGCCTCTGGATCAGCAGTGTGAAAGTCTGTGCTGGGAAGAAAGCTGGTCATACAGAAAAGGAAATTAATGGATGTGCTTGCTTCCCCCCCCCCTCTTCCTCTGACTTTGGTCACTGCCCATACATTGCAGATGGGGTAAATTGAAATGCTTATTTTCTCAGTGGCCATGAAATAGGGGTGGAACAGAACAGCAGTAAGGCAGGTAGAGGCTTCCTGTAGACACTGTGTGAGTTTCCTATTGAATAATCCAATACAAATGTTTTAGGAACAGAATTTATACAGTCTGATAAGTCTTGACAATGAAAAGCCAAAGAAGAGAATTATGGATGAAGGCAATATTATATTCAGGGTGGACGCTGATCCTAGGGATACTAAAAAATGCACCTGTGAATATTGTCAGGTGGTAGAAGGGAAGGGTAACGCCCCTCCCCAGCACCTGTCCACTCCAGCACAGACTTTCTGTTAGGAGCACCAAAGGAGGAGCTGTAAGGGCTTGTACAGACCACCTTTATCTATCATCTCACATTGAGCCAGAGCCATCACAGCTGTACTGAAGTGAGTAGCACATCCTTAGCCTGAATGTTCCAGTGGGATGCTGATAACATAGAGTCGCACTAGAGAAAAGACCACTGGACTGGGAGTCAGAGTTTCAGAGATTGTTCAAGCTTGAAGGGACCTCTGAAGTCCTTTTGTGTGTCATAGACTCCTTTGGCAGCACTCTGGTGAAGCCTGTGGACCCCTTATCGGAATCATATTTGTAAATGTATTAAATAAAATATGCAATAGTACAAAACAAACTGATTCTATAGCTGTATTTCAATGTTATCAGAATATAAAACATTTCCACAGATCACAGATCCCCGCTGTAATCCAACCTCCTCATCTTACAAATTGGGAAACCAAGTCCTGGCGTGGTAAGAGGACCTGCCCAAGTTTATACCCAGGATCCAAGGTCTCAGGCTCCTGCTTTCAACTGCTATGTCATGTGAGAGTCACTTTGTAGCTCTAGGCAAAACCATTGAACAAGTCACAGCTAAAGTTCAGCTTCCTAGCCTATCAAATAAGGAAGCGAATATTTGCTCCACCTGATGGCACAGTGTGTGAAGAAAATGTTTTGTAAACTTTAAAGCAATAAATAGTGATAAGATGCTAATGATTACCAATAGAATGTAAGCTCTTTGAAAGCAAAGGTTATTTTTCATTTTTCTTCAAATCCCCGAGGTCTTGAATATAATACACTCTTAATAACATTTTTATTTAATTGAATTGGATGACAAAGGGACTGAGGGATGTATTGGCTAGAGCATGGCAGCGATGGTCATCATTGGTATCATTAGTAGGGAAGGTCACAGCTTCAATTTCTTGTTTGTATCACTTAATTTCCTTTTGTTCCTTGTATCCATAAACATGGTTAGATATAGGGATGTTATGACAAAGTAGGTTAGTGGTGGGCCAAGAACCATCATCTTTTCTTCCACCAGCAGCTGCTTTAACTGATTGATGTTTGTGCTTGAAGATGTTGGTTGGGTTCCCTCCTTTGTGGGCAAAGGAAGAAGAAATGACCCATAAGGAACTGATGGACCTTCCCATAGTTTCCTTTGACTAAGCCTGGAGGCTTCCACCTTCTGGTTGGGTTGGGAACATGTTTCCTTGCTTATTTCAGTTGCGTCCAACTCTTCACAACTCTATTTGGGGTTTTCTTGGCAAAGACACTGGAGTGGTTTGCCATTTTCTACTTGGGCTCATTTTACAGATGTGGAAACTGAGGCAAACAGGGTTAAGTGACTTGCCCAGGGTCACAAAGCTAGTAAGTGTCTGAGGTCAATTTTTAACTTTCCTCACTCAAGGCCTGGTGCTCTATCCACTGAGATACCTAGCTGCCTATTAATGTTCATAGGATCCTAGATTTGGAGTGGGAAGTTTGATTCAGAGGATCATTGAGAGCTGAAAGTTCACTTGGAGGCCATTTAGCTTACTTTTATCATCTTACAGATGAGGTAATTGTGGTTCGGGGAAGAGAAATGACTTAGCTAAAGTTATAAAGATAGTTAGTTGATGAAATGAAACTTGAATGCAGTCCTGGGCGCTTCCCACTGCACTGTGCATTACCTACCTGACAAGCTTGTAGTGGAATCATTTCATTTGCTTCAAATGCTCTTTAGCAATGAACTGGTACAATTCCCATGCTCCAAACTGCCCCTGCCTAGCTTTTAATTTTTCTTGTCTGCCTGATCTTTTCGTACACCCCAACCCCCCATTTCAGTTCCCCACTCCTAGCAGCTGCCTTGGCATCATGGTGTCATTTGTCCTTACCACAGCCCTGCAAAGTTACTATGGGTCTGTTCTGGGTGATTTGAAAAGTCCTCCCTTCCCTATCCCCTTACCCCCACCCGGGTCCTACTATTTGGTGTTAAGTATAGCACATAGATGTCACAGATGAAATTTGTCACAGGGTTTCAATCAGGGGGAAAAAAGATCATAGATGATTCCTGCCAGCTAGTCCCTCTTTGGTTGTGGGGGTGGGGATGTGGCTGAGGAAATGCATTCTGAACTGGTTATTTAGAAATAAGTGATCCTATCACTATGGAGTTTTCCACTTACCTAAGAGCTAAATATGATGCCTTCGATCTTTCAACAAAATCCAACCGAGTTTCTGAGAATAGACTTCGATTCATTCATTCATTTCAGTTTCGTCAGATGTTAGATCTACAGAGAACCTTAGAGATCCAATCTCCTCATCTGACAGATGAAGAAACTGGGACTATGAGGGGTAAGGTCACACAATTGATTAGTTGTGAGTCTGGACACTGGAGACCAGGTCTCCTAGATTATGGTCCATAAAGTTTTCGTAGGCATAATCAGCCTGATTGTGCTTTGATAGCCCCAGAGGTCTGAGAAAGGCAAATGGAGCTTCTCAGACAGGAGTATGCTGGATCCACCTCTTAATGAGAGCAGCTTGTTAAATTTTCAGAGTAAGCATTTACAATCCAGGGGTGAGGAACATGCAGCCTCAAGGCTACATGTGGCCCTCTAGGTCCTCAAGTATGGCCCTTTGACTGAATCCAAACTTTACAGAACAAATCCCCTTAATAAAAGGATTTGTTCTGTAAAACTTGGACTCAGTCAAAAGGCTGTGCCCAAGGACCTAGAAGGCCACATGTGGCCTCAAGGGCAGAGTTTCCCTACTCCTGATTTATACCTTGGAAATTGGCAAATGCTATAAATCAGATGGACATTGAGGTAGCCCAGTGCTAGGCCTGGAGTCAAAAGGACCTGAGTCCAAATGTGGCCTCAGACACTAGCTCTGTGACCCTGGGCAAGTCACTCAATTCTGTTTGCCTCAGTTTCCTTATCTGTAAAATGGGCTGGAGAAGGAAATGGCAAACCACTCCAATGTCTTTGCTGAGATAAACTCCAACTGGAGTCACAGAGTCAGAGATGACTGAAAAATGATTAAACAACAACAAATCAGGACTTGATTTATTGTTTTGTTGACTATCTAGACTACAAAAAAGTTACTGATAAAATGTTAATGTTAAAGAACAGACCTAAAAGTCTGTCATTTGTACAGTTTCTTCCCTTCCCCATTAGAGAGCTGGTTATTAAACATTGACCAGCACACCACTGTTCCCGGAGGTTCATTTACTCTGAGGGAATATGATTAAAATGCAACTAGCACTTTGACAGTATATAAAGTGCTCTCTACACGTCATGTCATGTAATTGTCATAAGACTGTATTATGTAGGTAATTATAGTGGTGATGGTGGTGGTAGCCACAATGATGGCAGTAGGGAGAAAGGAATATATTTCTATAATACATGAAGCAAGTCCTATCCTCATAAAACCCCTCAAATATAAGTTATTCAAGTATTAGTATTCCCACTTAGTAGGCACTTAATAAATGCTAGTTAATTCACTATAGATAAATCAGCGTTCAGAGAGATTAGTGTATTATTGTTTCTGTACAGTCATTTTTAGTCATGTCCAACTGTTTGTGATCCCATTGGGGGTTTTCTTGACAAAGATACTGGAGTAGTTTGCCATTTCCTTTTCTGGATCATTTTACAGACAAGGAAACTGAGGCAACCAGGGTTAAGTGACTTGCCCAAAGTCACACAGCTATGAAGTGTCTGAGACTGGATTTGAACTCAGGAAGAAGAGTCTTCTTGACTCCAGACCCAGCACTCTGTTCACTGTACCACTTAGCTGCCAAAACTATAGGATTAACAAATGATACAACCAACATTGCAACCCTAGGTCCTACAACCCCTAACATAGGGGTCTTCCCTTGGGAGATATGTGACAACACCTTAAAATTTGAGGATATTAAATGTACCTTATTCAAATCATGCAGGTACCTGGTTTTTTTCATCCCTGGGGAGCTCTGAGCATCAAAAATGGAAAATAATAGCCAGAGGGGACCAAGGAAATAACAGTAACAGTAATGGTTATAATTAAACATTTGCATATCACTTTAAGGTTGACAAAGAGCTTTCACTAAAGATTTATTATCCCCATTTTAAAGAATCTTTTTTTATAGGATCCACAGAGAACAAAAGTCGATTGCTGAAGTATGTCCCTGTCTCAAGGCAAACCCTGACTCCCCCATAGATTATTGTAGTCCCTATCTAGGCAGTAATGTTTCTGCTTTTTTTCCCTTTGGTGAAATGCACATTGACATTTTTTTTTAACAAATAACACAATTTTCCCTTTGTGTTTCCCTTAATAAAACACAGAAATGAGGGCAAGAAAAGGAAAGTAAAAAAACATGTTCTGTCATCTCCACTCTACAGCAGGATGGCCCTTCCTCTCTCCTCCCTCCCTCTGCCTCTCCAGTATGCCTCCCGCCTCTTCCCACCACTTCCCCTCTCCCCCTCAAAAAAAAAAAAAAAACCTCCGCGGCAAGTATTCAGGAGTCGGGTATTTCTTCGAACTACCAGGAGAGAGTAGTTTCTACACCTTGGTAGAATCTTCTTTTCCACCACCACCCTCCCCACCTCAAAAACAAAACAAAACAAAAAAAAAACTTCAGTCAAACTAGGGAAATAACTTGTTAAGATAGAGACTACTGATGTATGAAGCATCTTCAGAGTTTGAGTTAATAGGTTCATAGAGCTAGAAGGAGCCTCGAGGGCAATTTAATCTAATACCCTTATGTTACAGATGAGGAAACTGAGATTCAAGGAGGTAAAGTCACTTTCCCATGGTTCAGAGGTGGGATTTGAACCCAGGTCCTTTGGAGTTCAGGCTCCAAAGCTAGTGCTCTTTTTGCAGGTCTGTGGTCTGTATTTACCCTTATAGGGTCATGGGTCCTTGTTCCACTGCCCACTTTTCTGGCACTGAAGGAGAAATGGAGTTTTCCACAAGAAGTTGATTACAGTCCCTGGAATCACACCTTAAAGCAAGGCATTAGGTAGAAGACACAGTTCCATTGGATCTTTTGGAAGGGAGGAAGGAAGGAAAGAAGGAGGGTAGGAAGAAAGGAAGGAAGGAAAGAAGGAAGGAAGGAAGGAAGGAAGGAAGGGAGGGAGGGAGGGAGGGAGGGAGGAAGGAAGGAAGGAAGGAAAAAAACATACATTTATTAAACACCTACTATATGCCACTTGGGGCAGCTAGGTGGTACTGTGGATAGGGCACTAGGCTTGAAGTCAGGAAGATCTGACTTCAAATTTGACCTTAGACACTTACTAACTGTGTGACCCTAGGTGAGTCACTTAAGTCTGTTTGCCTCAGTTTCCTCATCTGTAAAATGAGCTGGAGAAGGAAATGGCAAACCACTCCAGTATCTTCGCCAAGAAAACCCCATGGACTCCATGGGATCATGTAGAGTTGGACACGACTGAATGACACCAATGTGCCAGTCATTGACTAAGAGCTATGCAAATATTATCTTCTTTAAGAGTCTCAACAACACTGGGAGGTAGATGCTATTATTATAGTTAGGGAAACTGAGGTAAACTGAGGTTAGTCAATAAACTGACTTGCCCAGGATCACACAGGTAGTGTCTAATGCTGGATTTGAACTCAGGTCTCCCTGGCTTCATGCCCAGTGCTCCATCTACTGTGCCACCAGCTGCTTCTAAGCTGTATATTTTGATGGCATGGGCTACTCCTTTTCCCTTCTCTGTAGTCATCTTTCTGCTTTATTTTCCTTTCTCCTAATGTGTCCTGGTCCCTGAAAAGAAGTAAAAAATGACTTTATTCTTAAAATGACAGTCACCCTTCTGCTTTTTTTTCCTATCTCCTAAGGTGTCTTGGTCACCACAAAGAAGTAGAAAATGGCTTCATTCTTAAAATGACATCGGATGGTGACTGCAGATTATTACTTCTTTTAAAAGGCTAAATTACACAACATGTATTTGTGTTTGAATCCTGATAATTGGCAGATGCCTGTGTGTGCACACGAGGCATCATTAATGGTTCCTGTTGTAGAATATTTTGTACTAGAAGGAACCTGAGAGATCACCTAGCCCAGGAAGCTATTTTGTATTATATAGTCCTCTTTGGTAGTGTCTGGTGAAACCTATGGACCCCTGCTCAGAATAATACTTTTAAATGCACAAAATCCAATGAATTAGAAAGGGAGTAAATTATATTGAAAAGCAGTTATCAAAATATTTTAATACAAAGTTCACAGACTCCAGGTAAACAACCCCTAATCTAGTCCAGTTTTTTTTCATTTTACAGATATGGAAACTGAGGCCCAGAGAAGTTAAGCAGAAAGGTCACACAGCTTATTAATGATATAGTTGGGAGAAGAATCTGCTCTAGGGACTGCCAGTGCACTTTTCCTAGGGTGAAAATATCAAGCCTGGATCCCTGAGAATCCAAGTCCATGAGATTTCCTGCCCTCTTCAGATCCATATTGTCTATCATTGGGTGACTGAGGTGAGTCTTTCCCATCTGTCCCATGTTCCCAAGTGACAAGAGACCAAGGAATGCATTGAATTGCCTGAGGCCAGGTAGAAAAATCACTTCTTGGGTCAGGAATGTGACTCAGACATCTTTCTTTGTAATTAGTAAATGAAGGGGAAAATTGGTTCAATTCAACAAACATTTATTGAATGTTTACTATGTATATGGTGGTACAAAGACAAAAAAATGAAAGAAAAAAGGTCTCTATTCTCAAGGAGCCTGTATTCTACTGAGTGTACATACATCTGACCATGCTACATTCTACTGAGTGTACATATTAACAAATGAGAAAATACATGATTATTGGAGGAGCATTAACGACTGTGGGTGAGGGGAAGAAAAGCTTCGTGGAGGAGACAACACTTGTGCTGAGCCATGAAGGAAGGAAGTAAAAACTAAAATGTAAGCACATTTTGATGTGACTTTTAATTGGATTAATGACAAACCATTAGAGATATTTGTTTTGTCATTCATTCAGCCTACAGGATGCTAAGTACTCAAGATGGGGGCTGTGTGGTGCTATAAGCATGAAGACTAACAGTGGCCTTACCCTCAAGGAACTCATAACCTAATGGTAGTGGGGGGAGATAATACCGTAGACAAACATAGTTATAATATAAGATTCGATGAAGTAATTGATACATAGGGCAGGTCAGAGGGTGAGGTATGAGAGATTTAGAGAGATCAATATAATAAAGGGACACATCAGCTAAATATGCACCTGGGCAAATAGCACAATGGAAGATCTTGCAATGTGTTTATATATCCTTCCTCTATCAATATCCGAAGCCAGCTCATTTCTTCCCATTTCAGGCCATCTTCATTTCTCCTCCTTCTCCTCCTCCTCAAATCAGCAAATGTTTATTCAGCACCCACTCTGTACCCAGCAAAATCATCCCTGATCTTTGGCAGCTTACAATCTATTTGGCAAACAGAACTTTTGTATACAAAGGAATAGAAGACAACATGAGTCTGAGTCTGTGATTCATGCTAAATTAGAGTGTCTTCCAAAAGAAAGGGACAAACCTCCGGTTTGGGATTACAGTTGTGGTGAAACCTCAGCTGCTTTAATGACTGCTCAGTGGAGATTTGCCTTTATTTGTATTTTTAGAGTGGAGGTACAATAAATTGCCCACTTGATAATTTCTCCCTTGCTTAACCTGTATTCATATCCTTCCTCGGAGAACTGCTTATATCCCACACTAGTTCCTCTCATTATTATTTCTTTCAATCCTGCCCTGCCTGGGTGGATGCAAAGAATATCAGCCTAAAAGGTAGACATGGATTTGAATCTAACAGCCCTCCCACTAAGTAGCTAACAGAAATATCCAAACCTCAGTTTCCTCCTTTGTAAAATGGGTTGGGGGGGTAATCATATCTGGTCAATCTACTTTACAGGATTGTTGTGCACACCAATGAGCTAATTTTGAGGAAACATTATTAAAAAGTATACTGTCAGATATGATTGTCTTTGAAGCCCCCGCCCACCTGCTGCACCCCTTCCATGAATTCTGTGATTGGCACTCGATGGATTCTGTCAGGAGTCATTCGTCCCCATCAGAATTAGAAAATATTTTGGCTTTAAGCTGTACTTACTCCCATGGCTCATGGCAAATAATTTTATTTGGCTAACTTTTTTTTTTACTTTGAAAAGTAAAGGAGGGACCACATTTCCAGGTTACCGAATAGATCATATTAACTGAATAACACGACGAGACTGTTTGAAACAGAACCAAATTTTACACCCCCCCCCACCTTGTTTTTCCAAGAACGACCTCCTTGCCTGATCCTACCTGTTTCGTGTTACTATAGTTCTAGGGGACAGAGGTCTGGCCTGGGTGAAATCAAGAACGTGGAGTCTCAGAGTACTGAAGCTGAAAGAGAGCTTAGAAAACAGACATTCGTCTCATTTTGCAGGTGAGGAAACTGAGACTCAGAGAGGCAAATGACTTGCTATACAGCACACAACTAGTAAGTGGTAGGATAATCCAGGTCCCCTGACTTTCAGTCGAGTACTCTCTTTGGGCTTCAGCCAGCCTGTGACTAGATAAGTGACCTGGACACACTGTCTCTGCTATTTAGTTACCTAATAAACAGAGGACTTGGCTGCAGAAAACCTAGGTATCAGGACAGGTAGAAAAGAGAATCTGATGATAAGGAACTCCCGAGCAGAGATGAGCTCTGCAACCGCGGACGATGCCTAGCATGTTCCTAGCATACTAGTAATGAGAAGTGCTCGGGGCTTATCATCACCTATGCTGGGACGGGTGTGGATAGGCAGGCATGCGTGTGTTGGAAAGTCCACGCTACTGCTTCTGGCGTACAGCCGTTCAGGTGGAGTGAAGCCCTTTCTTCTCTCCCTTTGAGGGGCCGGCAGATGCGCGAGGCAGTAAGCGTGCAATGAGGTAGCAGAGTTACACGTGGAGGGGAGGAAACTTTGTGAAGGCAGGGAGCGAGGTGAGGCGAAGAGGTGGCCCAGGCTGGGAGGTGGGTCAGATCGCTTCGGACACGAAGAGCCAGGCTGATTCCAGCCCCTCCAAGGAACTTGCTTCCGACCCTCCCCTTTCTCCTTTCTCTCCTACAGGAGAGCACAACACACACACACACACACACACACACCGCTCAGCCACCCGGGATCCGCCAGAAGGAGAGAGGATCCGAACCCGCACCCCAGGACCCAGGCTTCCCGCTATTTCTCCATCCCGTAGCTGGCTCGGAGAAGCTCACTGAGCGGTCCGTAGGCCCACGGGCCGGGTACCGCCAGGACAGCGGGATCCCGGGAAGCCGAGGCTCCCGCTGCCCCAGACGCGAGTGGCGGCAGTGTGGGCCGGTCTGTGAGGGGAACGGGCGGCCGGCTGCTTAGGGAAGTGGCAGTGGAACAGGGGACCAGCCCCGCCTCCGGCTGCCCATCCAGCTTAGCCGTCTCCTGGGTCGGACCTCTCTTCGGCGGAGCTCGCTCTCCGGGCCGCTACCCTGCCGGGGAGAACTAGCTGGAGCCTGGCTGTTTGTCTCTCCTTCGGAGACCCGGCTCTCTCCAATCAGGTAAGTTTGCCCGCTTCCACCGCCCGGGTCTAGTGGCTCACTAATGCCTGTGTTGTTCAAAGTTTATTTGAAATGCATCCAATACTGAAACCGTGCAGTTTCCTCCCCAAGGTTTCTTTTTTTTTGCCCTGGCTTGTCCCGGCAGATAGGACTCTCTTGGCACCCCCCTGGCCTGCGCCTCCCCTACTCGGGCCTCCTCTCTCCCCTCTTTGCGACTAGTGGAAAGGGTCGGTCGGGCGCCCCCAATCAACCAGTCCCCTGAGGTAGAGCGCAGAAGGCTAGCTCAAGCCACCTTCTCTTCATCTCGGTCGCGAGACTCTTCCAATGGCCCGGAGGTGAAGGCCGATGCTGAGCCTGAGATGATGAAGGGGTGGGTGGTGGGACTGGAAACCCGGTGCAAGTATCTAGAGCAAAGCAGAGAGACAGAGACGCTAACTCCTCTATTTCCATTTCATTTACTGACCCTCTACCAATAGCCAGACTCCACTGAGGCGCTTGGATTAAAAAAAGTGAGCAGATTTCTGGATTAAGGGTACTCTGGTTTTGGAGATGGAGGTGGAGAGAAAACTTGGGGTACCCCGGGGCAGAGGGGGTGGGGGGAGCTGACCTGATCCTAAAGATTCGTTTCGCTGTCATTGAAAGAAATCAGATCGACCCCGTGCACCTTCTCTGTGACCTGTCTGCCACTCTACCCACCCCCTTCTCTGCCCCCTCCTCGCCCCTCCCGGCAATGTTTCTCTCCTCTAGACCCTCCTCTCTTCTCTCCTCTTTCTGTCTAACTCGGACACTCCCTCTTGTCTTTCCCTTGGGTGTGTGGCGCCTGTCGGTGGTGTGTCCAGGTCGGCCTAGGGAGGCTTAGTCCGAGAGGAGCTGCAAGTCCCTTTGCTCTTCTTTCCCAACCAGGTCGGCTCCCCTCCCACTCCCTGATCCCCGGAAACCTCACCATGCTGGACGGACTAAAGATGGAAGAGAACTTTCAGAGCGCGATCGAGACCTCGGCCTCCTTTTCCTCGTTGCTGGGTAAGTGGAGACTTGGGGTCTCCAACGATTCCCCAGTGGCCCTTCTCGAAGTCTCAGCGCTGATCCTCTACGTGGACTGAGTGAGGGCCGAGTTTGGGCAGCATCCGAGGAGAGAACTCTCTCGGATTCCTTTGGAGTTCTCTCTGGGATTCCTCTGGAAAGTAAGAGGATTCGGCCTCTCGCACTTACTTAGGGGTAGATGCAGTTCCCTCCAGAACAACACACAGCAACGCAACTCACTTGGTATTCTTTCCCCACCGAAACCAAACCCAGAAACCACGCCAGCCTCTCCAACCCTGCGCACAGAGCGCGGAATTCCCCAATCCCGGGAGGAGCCTGGGAACAGGAGCAACTTCTTCCAGAAGTGGCAAGCGATTAAAAACCCTCTATTTTAATCACTTTGCAGATCGATGCCTTCTAAAGGCTCCCCTTTTTCTTCCGGTTCTGCTTCCCCTCAAGTTTTCCCCATCTTGGGGAGAGGGAGAAGATGGGAGGGTGGGGATCTCGAGGCCTTCTCCTCTGCCCTTGGTCAGGTAGGGT
Organism: Trichosurus vulpecula; assembly: GCF_011100635.1. Taxonomy (NCBI): domain Eukaryota; kingdom Metazoa; phylum Chordata; class Mammalia; order Diprotodontia; family Phalangeridae; genus Trichosurus; species Trichosurus vulpecula. The sequence continues at coordinate 58,352,684 of NC_050576.1, read as the reverse complement.
CAGATTCAGGCGCCGCTCAAGTTCGAGGCTATTTCTTTGCCTTTTCTGCCTCCCCGGACTTGGAAGCCCGGGGCGAAAGGGAAGGGCGGGAGGAGGCTGCGGAACACTTCCTGGGGTTCCTGTAAGTGAAGGGAGCCAAATGAAATCACGCCTGAAACTTATCGGCGAAGGCATGGGCTGCAGAGCCTTTTACTCTTCGGATCTGAAGCTGGGAGCCTCGGGTTACCGCTGCTGAGGTCTTCCAGGCCTTAGTGAACAGGACCAGGCTCTTCCCTTTCTCCCCACCGACCTTCCTGTGTCGGTTGCGGCTCAGCTACGCTGGGAGCGCTGGAATTGGGGATCACGAGAAAATGGTCGTTTGAATTCCCTTTGAGCCTCTTCCGAGATGGATCCAAAGTGGTGACTGCGTATCTCCCTTCTCCCAGCTGGGCAGGGCAAAGGGCGGGTGTGGATTACATTATTATTCTTGTTATTATTAAGATAATTTCGTTTCTTTATTTTTAAACCTGTACACTATTTTATAGCTTCTAACAGGGAAGGAATAAGGAAAGATAAGTCTGGCTGGATAAACCAATTTAAGGGAAGAATGTGAGCCCCTTGGGCATCTCTCCTCATTCTGTCAATTCTTCCTCAACTTCCCCAAACTCAGTCTGTAAACAGATAACGGACAAATTAAGTCCTGGCCCAGGTAGAAATAGCCTCCCAGGCTACGGACAGCCCAGGTGCTCGGCAGTTTAACTTTGAACTCGAACAGAATTCACAACTTTGTCTTTCTTTCCACCACCCAGGGGATCTCTCTCTCTCTCTCTCTCTCTCTCTCTCTCTCTCTCTCTCTCTCTCTCTCTCTCTCTCTCTCTCTCTCTCCCTCTCTCTCTCTCTCTCCCTCCCTCTCTCTCTCTCTCTCTCTCTCTCTCTCTCTCCCCCTCTCTCCCTCTCTCTCCCTCCCTCCTCCTCCTCCTCTCCCCTTTAGCTGAATACCTAGAGACTACTACCTATAAATCTACAAAAATCCTTGGACGAGAATGGAGAAATTTCGGATATTTCTCCCCTGTCCCTCTGTGCAATATCGTCTATCTGAGAATATTTCCCTCCAGGGATTGGGGAAGGTGTGGCATTCGCTGCACTCCCTTTACTGCTCCGTCTTCCATTTCGTACTATACACATTTTATATACATTTCGTGTCCTTTCCCTAAAGAAAAAAACCATAGACAAAGACGGGTAAAGGCTTGAATTCATTTGCAAAAGCACACGCTCTTAACAGCTTCAAATAATGCCTTCCGAGACCAGCCCATGCTTCGGTCTGGAGCTGTGAAAGAGTGTTAAATCCAGCGAATTGAGAAAAAAAAAACACCCACAAAATTCCTGTTAGAATGAGGAGGGGGGCACATCTCGTTAAAGGGGAAGAAAAAGACAAGTTCTTTCGCATTTTCTTCGAGGTTTTCGTTCCCCTCATCTTTCTGGGCCTCCTGAACCCGTAGTTCATCCCGCCCTGAGATTTAGGGCAATCTTTGATCAGATCGGGCTTCTTTGGGGTGTTTTCTGTCTCCATGCTGCTCCCAGGTTCTTCTAGGTCTTTTGAGTCGGGTCACCAAACTGGAAACGGCGCCAGGGCCTCCCCATCCATAGTCCTGGAGGTTGAAATTTTGTGGGTTCATTGTAGAGAGAAATAATTATCATTGCTGAGATGCAGGCATGATTTCCCAATGCCTCGGGGTATTCCCGGTAGAAAAAAAATTGTATTATAATAATAACGGTAAATAATCTTTTTTTTCAATATGTCTTATTAAAAATCGTTCGTTGGCCATCTAATAGTTTTATTCGATCTACCCGGGTAAGCAATGTGCTTAATACAGAATCAAGACGTTTAAAGCAACCATTAACTATGGATTAATCTTCCATTGCCTAAACGGCTAGAGCTTGTGTTCATACCTACATAGACCTTCCGCTCTCCCCCACCCCCACCCCCCCGTAAACGTAGGTTTCTGCCTTCTCTACTGTATCCCGTCCCCTTCCTCCGGGCAGGGTAAGAATGAAGCAAAAACAGAATTCCAATGGTCCCAACTAATTGGAAAGGACAATTTCGTTCTGACATTTCTCTGTAGCTCTCGCCAGCTCCGTTAATTCGTTCTTCGACTCTCTGGCTCGAACCCTGTCTGGGAAGTGCAGTCTTTGCTGTCGTAGTAAGTTAGGTGTCTCTCAGAAACCTAGCGGCGGCTGGGGCTGAAGGGCCAACAGCGGGGGTGGCAAGCCCAGGGGAGGGTAAGGAGGGGCTGGCGCGCTCTCGGTGGCTTTCGGTGCCAATCTCTCGGTGTTGATTTGTCTGCTTGCAGGGAGAGCTGTGAATCCCAAGTCGGTTTGTGAGGGCTGTCAGCGGGTCATTTCGGACAGATTTCTGCTACGACTCAATGACAGCTTCTGGCATGAACAGTGTGTTCAGTGCGCCTCTTGCAAAGAGCCCCTGGAGACCACCTGCTTCTACAGAGACAAGAAACTCTACTGCAAATACGACTATGAGAAGTAAGTGACGGCATCCCCCCGCGTGTCCCCGGAGCGGGCCCAGAGCGCTGCTTTGCCTTTGTCTGCGTCGACAGACGCTCATGGAGTCTAGACAAGCCCACAGACGCACACGCACGTGCAAAGACTGGGGCATACTGGGGGACACCAAAGTATACCGATAAGTACCACAAAACAGAATCCCCATACGTGACCCTCCCCTCCCCTATTTGACACACAAACACACACGGGCAGACACACGAAACTGCCTGGATTCACGTTTCATTGCCGTCCCAACTCCCAAAGGACCTAGCCACTGTCTCCCTTGTTCCTCAGTCTCTCCTTCCTTTTTCCCAACGCCTCCAATGCCTTCTACGTCACGTTTTAGGCGCGACTGCTTATGGCTCCCTTCACTTAAATAAAGAGCCTCAGGAAAGTCCACAGGACGCCCGGGCCTTCCATTTTTCGTCCTTTCCCAAGGGACTCAAGGGACCCGATCCTTTCTTTGAACCTGCTTCTTGTCTTCTCTTGTCCCCTCTTCTTCTGTGCACACGTGAAGAGTATCCCTTCAGAGTCCATTTGCCAGCAGCATCTGACGCAGGGATTGTTGTGATGGTTGGAGTCCCCAGTATGTTAGGGAAGGTATATTGATTAGTGCGTGTTCCAGAGCAATGAATGGTACTGTTTTTATTACTGGGCCAAGGTGTAAAGTGCTTGAAACTCGTTACTGTTACCAGTTTCAGAGCAGGGGTAAACCGGGAAGGGTGTGTGGAGGAAGGGCCCTTTATTTAGTAAAAGAATCTTTCCCAGCGGAACTGTCTATACTTTGCCAAGCCCCTTGGGTCAAGTCTCCAAGTTCTGGCAATATCTTTCAGGCTGCTGTGGAGGTGACATATGAGATGTGAGTTGGTTCTACCAACTTTAATTCCTCTGGGTTACTTCCTTACTGCCCTTCCCAGAATCTTCCTTGCCTTCTAAGTCACTCTTGTGACTACCTTAGCTAATATCAGGCTCTATTGGGTCCTGGGGATGGTTCAGACCAGAGTTAAGAGGGCCAGAGATCCCATTCTACACCCCCTGCTCAGACTGCCCTACCTTACTCTAAATCTCTTCCCCAGTTAATATGACTCTTGTCAGTCACAGGTTCAGATTCATTGTTTCTAAAGGAGTTCCAACATTTTTGAGAGGAAGGGGGTTCCCGCTATGGCAGCGACCTAAAGAAAAGACTGGTATTAGCTTCTTGGTTTCTTAGAGGAGTCAGGCTGGATGAGGCTAGGGAAAAGGGAGTTAGAGGAATTTCCTTGTTCTCTCCTGGCAGAGCTTGAGTGGGAAATGGGGATTGGGGATTGTGTGGAGAGTACTGCTGCTTTCCCTGGTGGAGATGCCTAGTTAATAAAGACATTAGCTTAAGACGGCTAGGAAGAGTAGGGGAGGAAAGGGGAGTGATTGAAAAAGACTCTGCCTTGAATCTTGTCTTTGTGTGAAGTGGCTACTTCCTGCATATATTTCACAATTGTCATTAAATATGGCCCTGGAATAAAACAGATTAAAGTATATAAGCAGAATCAAAGGAGGATTAGTCTGTTTGGAAAATAGTTCCCTTTGTGTTATTGAAAATGTGCAATAGGGATGTGCCTGAGGAGTCTTAATACAAGGCATTGAGAAAGAACAGATATATTGGCACTCATTCTACCATATTCCTTGAGAAATGATATTTACTAAAATACTGTCACTTAACAATTAGACTCACTGGGTGTACTCACAAGAATTTTTTTTTTCAATGACATTGTGCTGCTTTGAAATAGTATGGTTTGCTTTCTCCTTCTCCCCCCTTTTCATATGAAAACAGTACAGGACAGTTTCCAAAAAATATCATACTGCCCTGCCCCCTCTCTTTTAGGTTGTCATTATGCAGTGCCAAAAATCTCTGGATGAAAAGTGGAAAATCCAGGAAATCATTGAGATATTGTGTCTCTACAATTTCAACTACCATGCCTATTTGAAATGGCTGGTCCATTGCTTTATTTTATTTTTCCAGATTTTGATGTTGTGTTTACGAAGTCTTTATATTTTAGTTTATGAACTTCAAGGCATGCCCATGCTCATAGAATTTAAAACCTGGAAATGGATGTAAGTTGTAGATTTTTATTCAGTTTGTTATTTAAAAGAAGAAGAAAAATCAAAGATAAACTGTAAGGTCAATGTAGTTATCTGTGGCAAATCTTCATTAAGGAACCCTGCCAATGTCAAAAGGAGAAGTCAGTCTTAAAATACTTTACACTACAATGTCTTCCCCTCCCCCTCCCCCTATTTCAACCTTCCAGGCTCTGTACATAGTTTGAGCCCATTAACTCAACAGGGTTCTCTCCCCACTCACAAAGCTATTTTTTATTATGGTAGACATACTGTTCATCTAGCTAACTGTGGGGCTTGTAACTTTGAGGGTTATCAGAGGTACTGGGATATGTTGTATCTAAAGAAAACTTTGCCCCTCAATTTTAATAGCATAAACTTCTTTTATAGATTCTCTAAAATAAGCTTATTAAATGAGATAGCAAAATTATCACTATCAAATATTTATCGAACAATTCCTAAATAGAAAATACTGTATATAGTATACTCTACACCCAATTTGTTTTAAAAGACATGGTCTTTACCATCTATGAATTTGTAAACTAAATCTATAAACGGGAAAAAAACAAGTCTTAAAAAATTTTAGACCTTGTCTCCTCCCCTTTTTTCAGTATTAAAGTTCTATAGTTTTAATTTGGGGGGCATTTTGGCATTGTGGAGAGCCTGATGATCTTGGGATCAGGAAGATATGGGTTCAAATGCAATCCTTACACTTGCTAGCCAAATGATTTGGAGTAAGTTGTTTAAATTCCATGTGCTTCAAGCAACTTTCTAGGATCACAACCAAGTAAGAGACAGGTTGTGACCTGCCTTAGTGGAGGGAATTGCCACCTTGAGGAAATAACAGATCCTAAAGAGTATTACATCAAAGCTGGGCAAAATGGCTGGGCATTCTCACAAAGCTGTCATGAGGACAGTGATTAAGATAGAAGTTGGGCATATATGGCAGGAATGTGATGATGAAGAAGAAAAGACAGAGGAACGTGAAATCTAATTTAACTAATTCTCTTGTGCTAACGTTCAAATTTCATATTGAGTTGTTGGGAAATGAAAATATACGAACGGCTAAAATAGGAGATGGATCTGAAATGCAAAAGGGCAATTTGAACAATGTTCTATTTGACTATTATGTGGTTCTCCAGTGGCATATCCCCTGTATCGCCATGATTCCAAGCAACCAGTTAAAGAATGTGAAGTTTCCTCCATCATCAAATTGTTTTCTCAAACAAGCCCAACAAGAAATTTCACTGATGTTTCTCAATGAATCCAAAAGTTGTTTGAGTATCTTGGAGGAACCGCCATTCAGTGAAGAGTATATATTTGTGCTCTTAAACTTTGGTATGATACACCAGAATGACCTAGGAAATAGCCTTCACATAATCACCCAGATCAAGTAGAAGACAGACAATAGAAAGGGAATAAACATTTCTTAAGCATCCGCTATGTGCTAGGTGTGTTAAGCACTTTACAAATAGAAAATGGTTCTGAGTCCACTCATTTTTATTCACAATGAAGTTTCTTGGAGGAGAGTAACTTGTCCAAACTTTGTATGGATTCCATCATGTTTTGGATTTGTTTATGAGGCTGGACTATGCCATCTAAATGGATGCAGGTGATACAAATCTGGATATTTAGATACTGGCTTTAACTGTCTTAGAAAGTCAGAAAATTATTTAACAAGCAACCATACTTTCCTGCTATATAACTGTTGTTCTCTATTTAAGTGAGCTCCTCTGTGATCTGGTTGGTTTGGAGTTTTCCCTGAATTACTTCCAAACAAATACTATAGTTGGACTTGAGTCAGAAATAGAAGAGGCTGCTGAATAATGGGAATGTGGTAATACAATAGATAATTAAGACTTCTGGAAGAAATCCCAAGTAAAAATCAAGTTTATATTATTTCTTTCATGTGCTCAGAGCCTGGGTGCATCAGGCTTAGAGTATTTCCCCTCACATATTTGGACAAGTTTATCATCATCCCTTAGATTGTTTTGGACATCTTAGGGGCTGTGTGGGCTAGTATTGCTGTGATCATCGCCTGTTCCCACAACATCATAACTCCCCATATGTCAGCAAATCTCCTTGAGAAACCTTTCCTAAGAGGGAGGGCTTCTGTGTTGCTCTCCCTCCCCTACTTTCTTATTTTTGGAACAGAACAATTATCTGAAGAAAGGGATTTAACTGGAGAAAGAAAGTGAATATCACAATAACGTCCTGGATATCTTTGGAGCCTGCTGATTGGCAGCCCTGCAGTGAAAATACAGCAGTGATAGGGATCTCTATTAAGACTTGGAATAAACCAGTTCTACATTTTATCCATTCACAGGAGTATGTATGTGTGTGTCTGGTGGTGTGGAGGGCGGGGAGGGGTTCAATTTGATTTTGTTAGAGTAACATTACTTGGAGATCACTAGTCATGCAGTTGCTCATAAAAGGAAGCCACAAATGAAATTATAGAGGCAATTGTTTGTTTTGCTTGACTTTATCTTTTTTGGCTTGGCTCCTGGGGTAATAAAATTTGAGGGATATAAAAAAATCAAACACAATGAGGCAATAAATTGTTGACTGCTTCGTTAAGTTGCAGAAGACTCATTTGATCTGTATCTCATAAACCCAGTTCCACCTTGGTCTTGAAGTTCTTCACCCCCACTCCCCAAAAAGGCAGATTAGTCTTTTCTTGCTTGCAAAGGGTGACTGGAACTATCCTTTATCCAAGGTGTTTTCTGGGTCTTTCCTTCCCCCACCCCCAGATAAAGACCAACTAAACTAGAATTTAAAAAAAAACAGAAATCAATGAGATAATGAGTACAGAAATAAAAGTAGGGATTAGGAGTTTAAAAATGATATTGACATCATATATTCACCCCCTTGCTTCTCCCCCCATTTATCCATAGCCTAGCATTGTAACATCCTTTATGATCTTAAGCCTTATACAGAGAAACCTTTTTGAATAGATACTTCAGTCTGTTTGGACATATTGGTAGTCCCAGTACTTTTTGCCATGCATTCCACTCTGAATCAAATTTCCCAGATTAGACTTATGTGATTAGACTTTTTCTCCCATGTAGATTTCTCACCTCTTAGTTTCATTAATCTTGCTTTTCAACCTTTGGGCTAAGCAAAATAATGACATAAATGCTGGGAGACTTTTTGTTGTTTTAAACTGGAGAGGCTTTTTAATGATTCTGAATGAATATTGTTTCTCTTCTGAAAACAGTTCTGTTAGTGAAATTACCAGCAATTTAAAAGAAAAGAAGAAAAAAAGACCCAAGAATAAATTTGGGCTCTAATGTTGGGAAGTGAGCAAGTGGGTAAGATTTTTTTATTTTAGAGTATCAATTAAACTACCAAAATGCATAATAAATACATTTGGTGCCTTATACATACACATATATTTAATATATCAATCAATGTATTTATCATTGATATATCATATTATATATGTATATATATATGTATATATGAAATTTAACTCTTTGTACCAAATCAGAAGAATTAATTATATCATTGTTTTCATTTGACTATTAAATACATTTGGAAAAAACATTTTGAAAACAAGGTATGTCTGTATCTACCTCCTAATGCTTCTAAAAACAGATAGGTATTCTAATTCAATTCCAATCAATTCAACAAATATTATCATTTGAAACCTTGGCTATTCTTTACTGCTCTTTAATTTGATTTTGTGTGTGCTTCTGATAGTGAGATAATGTGTATAAAGTGCTTTGTAAACCTTAAAGTCCACTTAATGTAAGCTATTATTAATTATTAGTTGTCTTGTTGTAAACCTTCAGAAGGAAGCTCATTGGAGATTTACTTATATGGGAGGGGAGAATCTCTTTTTTTTCCACTTCTAAGAAGCATGTTCTTGTCCTCTTCCAGAGGAGCCCTCCTCTGTCTAGGGCTAAGCATCAGCCTCTAAGGATTTACTATACTACTTTGCTCTGTTTCACAGAGGGAGTATAGAAAAGCATTCTTTCTGGAAGCCCCTTAGGCTATTGGTAGGGAGAGACCAGTTCCCTTCTGGAGTTAAAAATGTTTGCTAGGCTCTGGAAGAAAATATCAGAGGGAATATACAAGAGATTCCTCTCTCTTTTGTGTTCAGAGGAAGGCATGTTTTCTGGCACCTCAGGGAGAATCAGGCTTAATGTTTCCTCTGATTTAAATTCTCCCCCGAGTTCTTTGAATGACAGTACAGGGTGTCTGATTCAACTTATTGCAATTAAAATTAGTTATGTCATAGTTGACCAGTGAGGACTGGAGCTTTGTGTCTTTTGTCATATATTAAAGTGAACCAACATCTAAGTGAAAGGTAGCAGACTGACTCAGTGGAGACAAAGCCGATGTCTTTCAAATGTCAAATTGCTGTTTTAATTTATACATGAACTACCACCACTATACTTTAACCAAGGTGAAGTTAATAAAATTGCTTTGGCTCTGGCATTAATTAGCAGAGGGGGATTAGCATTATTTTGGCGAAGAGAAGGCGTAAACATTGTAATCTTAGCTACATGTTTGTTTTCTCACTACTGAAAATAAATAAAATGGGAATTAGGGCTGGGATTAAGTTTCTCTGGGAGTTAGACAGTAGAGCCAATTGGAATAAAGCATAAACCCTGAAGTCAGTTAAGACATTTCCTAAGAAATAAAACTGTTGCTGCCTTATCCTGAATATTCATCTGGTTGTGTCTGCTCTGTCCCAGTACAAAATGATGTCTGGGCAGTTGGGAAGGATTTCGGAGATTTCTCTCTCTCTCTCTCTCTCTCTCTCTCTCTCTCTCTCTCTCTCTGGTGCTCGACCAGTGAGACAAAATAATTTTTAGAGCTCAACACCTGACTGCCATGCACGGATTAGCAAGCCTTTAATGAGACCATGGCCAGATCCCCCACTTATAATTGCACCATAATGTCATGGCAACTAAAAATACATTATGGGCTGAGGCTGTTCCTAGTCCTTTAACTGAAGTCACATGAAATAGATTGGTCTTGTCCAGCCTTTCAGGATTCCAAAGTGAGGATCCTATTTTTGGATAAGAGCAAATAAACTTGGATTATAGTTCTCTTCACATTATTCCTCTTGCTCCTCTCCATTAGGTTTGTTGTTGTTGTTTTTAATGATTATCATATAACAGACAGGCACAGATAAGTATCTGGCAGACATGGAGTAGGGCCTCCATGTCGGACAAAGCAGATTAGACTGTGCATAAAAAGAAGCTCAGATAAAATACCCATCCTTCTTGCTGGATCTGAACCTCACGCTCAATCCAGATTTATTTTTGTTATTATTTTTTGCCCTAGCCACTTCCAAATCTCTTCCCTTCTCTAACTGCTGCAAAAACCTTGGAATTATGTGAATACCAAGGCCACATCTATGTGACCAATAAGTCCAGTGTTCATGAGATCAATGAACTTACCATCTAAGATGACAGTACATTTACCCTCATGGCCATATTGACAGAAGGTTATCTCTGTAATATGTATTGGCTATATAGATGTCTGAAACATGGACCAACAGCATTGTAAACCCAAGTATTTCCTCATCCTGAGTTGGATAGTGAGGGATGTTATTATCAGGTTGAAATGATTCTATGATCATTATTCCCACTAGCAACTCTTTACTGAATGCCAGTCTGGTGTTGGGGTCTTATCTATTATTAGACTAAGGAGGGCTTGAGTGTTTTAGAGAGGCACTCAATGCTTATGGTTAGACCAAAGATTGGACACCTGTTACCTAGGAGGAAGCATGCTTTTTTTTTGGAGGGGGGAAAGACAGGGCTAATTGGGGTTAAGTGACTTGCCCAAGGTCATACAGCTCGTAAGTGTGATAAGCATCTGAGGCCAAATTTGAACTCAGGTCCTCCTGACTCCGGGGCTGGTGCTCTACTCACTTCACCACCTAGCTGCCTCAGAAGCATGCTTTCAGGGAAAAGGTGATATGCTATGAGTCAAAAGACTCTGGCCCCTGCCACTAACTACTTGGGTCAAGTTAGGCAAGTCATTGAACATATCTCAGTCCTGGCTTCATCCTCCATAAAGCGAAACTGTAGTAGGTGGTCCCCAAGGCCCCCACTAGACCTTATATTTGGGATCTCTTATCTTCATTTTTCCTCCCCAGACTATAAATGTAGAAAGGAAAAAGGCAGGAAACGTTTAACACAAGAAAAGAAGAATTTTGTGAAAGGAATTCTGGGTAGGATGTTTACCTTTTGCTTCTCCAGAAGAGTGCCTAACTTTTCAGCCTTCAGAGCAGTGAGCAATTGTCTCCTGAATTCCTGTTTTGCTTCCATACTGAAGGGGGTTCTTTGGATGTCCCTCACTTCCCAAAGCAGCCCCCACCCTCCTTTACGCCTCATCCTTTCTTTGCCTCACATTTAGGTTCACTCTTCCCTATCCTAAACTAAGTAGCCTTTAAAAGGATTTAATACAAAACAAAACAAAACAACTAAAAAAACCCCTGAGCTCTAGATTAGCCTCTTAAGCTCATTAAAGTTCCCTTAAATACTGCAATGTTGGGCTCCTGGGGGATATCCCCCCCAAACCATATTTTCATTCTTAACATTGTTGTCATTCACCATGAGGCAGATTAAGGCAAGCTCCCTCTGAGCCCCAGAAATAGGCCCTCACTCTCTGCAGGGGGTATCCGAATTGGTCTTTGTTTGAGCACAAGGACAGCAGGCAACCCAAAGGATGGAAGATGCCAACTCAGGCCCTGGGCCCCTAGGCCCCTAGTTCTAGAATAGAAGGAGAGCAGAAGGGGAAAGAGGAAGAGCAGGTTGCTTTTCTGCCATTAATTTTGAAATCTTAACAAAAGATGCTAAGTTCTATGTGTCCTGGACAGCTGGGGATCCTTGTGTTTTGGGGAGCACTTTACCTGGATCCAGCTTATCTCAGGCCACTCTTTCCAGTCACTGCCATTGGAGTGGAGAAGGCATAGATAGGTGGGCAGCTACTATAGCCTGGGTTCATGAGCTGACCTTGTCCAAGAGCAAATACCGAAGGCAGGACTCTGGGAATCCTTTTCTCTGGAATACTAGCCATAAGGATAAAGCAAGGTTTCTTAGCATGGCTCAGACATCCCAAGCACTTCAGAACCAGGTACTTATTTTAGACCACTTTCAAACTGTGGTTAATTATGTAATTTTAGCACTCCACCTCTTCTCCTCCTCCTCCTCTTCTCCTCCTCCTCCTCTTCAAAGCTCCTCCTTAATGCTCTCCACCCCCTCCCTGTCATCACAGGCTTCATTTCCTAATGCTGGCGCTTAGGGAGATCTTTTTGGTTTTGACAGTGGAACAAATCCCTTTTAACATAACCATCACCCCTCTCCTCCCCTGCTGCTGTCCCTCCACTCCCTCCTTTTCCCCATTTGCCCCTCCTTATATTGTGGCAAAGCTTCCCATTGAGAATATACCTCTTGCCCCATGGCTTCCATATTCACCCTGAGGCAGAGTGGCTGCAGTCTGAGCTCCAGAGAGGAAAATCCCTTAATAATAGCCCACCTTCACAGTATTTTAAGATTTGCCAAGCAAAGCCCTTTATTTCACAACTACTTTTGGAGGTACGTAGCTTAGGTGTCGTTTCTCATCCTACTTCATAGATGAGGAATCTGAGGTTCAAAGAGGTAAAGTACTTTGACGAAGCTAGAGTAAGTATCAACATTGGGACCTACATTAAGCCCTTTACCCTATCACAGTCTCTGATAATTGGAGGTGGCAAACATGCTGGAGTGCCCTGATCCCCAAGAGGGAGGAAAATCTCAAAGAAGCATCCAGTACTTTTCTTTGATTCATACTTTCTACAATGACAACAACCCTTAGTCAGAGTCAGTGTTTGGACCCTCTTCCCCTAGCCTTTTTAGCCCATTTCTTTCCTCTGGTGCTACTCCTTAGTCATGGTATGGTATAGTGGCTGGGAGGCTATTGGTCTCAACTCCTCACCCTCACTACCTCACCTATCTAATCTAATTTTAGGTCCTGTCATTTCTACCTTGATGACATCTCTCAATATCCCCTTGTCTCCACTCATCCAACCACAAGCCTGTGTAGGCTCTCATAAGTTTTTATGGTCACACAAACCTGTGATCCCTGCTACTAGGGGAAGCTGAGGCTGCTGGATGAATTGAGTTCAGGAATGGTGTCTGTACTAAGTCTGGCACCAATGTTATAAGCCTCTGGAATCAAAGGGCTGCATAAGTAGGGTCAATAACCAGGCAAGACAAGTCCAACCAGTGGTGGAGTTGGGCACATGAGTAGCTGATGCACTTTTAGCCTTGTCAAGATAGTGAAACCCAGCCTCAAAAAAAGTCCGGTAAAAACTGAAAAATATTTTATAAAAGCAACATGCTCTTTTATGTGGTCTCATGAAAGTATATATTTGCTATGTGCTATGTTTTATATGTAGAAATGACACTGCTGAGCCATGGTCTATAGAATATGTGTTCTCAGTCGTTTTTCTAGGAAGGGGAGAGACTGAACCATCATAGTAGTTGATGTAAAACCAAGGAGCAAAGGAGAGTTAGGGTTAGGGTTAAGGAGGCAAAATTAAAAGCTAGAAAACCATCAAAGTGTGTGTGTGTGTGCATGTGTGTGTATATGTGACTGTGTGTATAGATACAACCAGTTTGAAGCATAAAAGCAGGGTAGCAGTTACTTTCTGCACTACTACCCCAAATTATCTTTTCCTTCCTGGTCCAGTCATGGGTATCTGAATTGTCATTAAAGATTTCATTCCTTTGAATTAAGCACTGTCCTTGTTAAAAGGCAAATATTCCTGGGAGAGTAAAACCTCAGTCATTCTAAGCCTTCATTGAAGTCTATTTCAAGTGCTTTGTAATGACATGGAGGTGACCTTGGGATCTATACCAGAGAAGTGTGGGGCTCAGCAGGTCATTTCAAGCTAGAAAGGCTTCAAGGGTGTGGTTAGTGATGAACTGTCTGTCTATTCCCTGAGGGCCAGCTTAAGGAGGAACATGTAGGCTCTTCACCAGGCTGATCCCAAGGTGATGGGTTTCCTCACTGTCTTGGTTAGTGACCACCTTATCTGACCTCCTCTTTCAGAAAAGTCCCAGTTGTGCTTCACTCTCTGATCCCCCAGCCATCTTCTCAATGGCTTCACCAATGACTTTTCTTCCAGATTCTTACCGGTCCCCTCCCAGCTCTCCAATTGCATGTATGCTTTTATTGAGGGTTAGAAGATGCAAGAGAATGATACACTTGTTTTATATCATGAAAGTCAAACTAATTCATGGGGTGAATTTTTCACTTTTCCACTGGTTGCTTTGGTACAGTGTAGAACTGAAATGGATGTACCAGAAGGGGTGGCAGGATGGAGAACTTTTTTAAAAAATTGCAGTACTTAATGGAATATTATTTTTCGATTTCCCCGTTGACAGTTAAAGAGCAAGGGCCAAATGAAATGCATTCTTTTAAATGGCAACATTGACACAGTGGGATTGTCGAAAAGCCATTAGCAGCCAAACCTAGTTAATATCAGCCCAGGTAAATGCTGCTCCATCATTTGGCCCTCCCCGGTCTCAATTATTAAAGGATTAAAGGACAACCCCAATAGATTTCCTTAAAAGTTTAATGATGCTGAGAATTATGGAGGTTGAACTATTAAGAGGCAGCTGATTTCAGCTTTGGTCCTGAGATTGTTGGTTAACCAGAGAGGAAAAGAGGTTGCAAAGCTCACATTACCTTTATATCATGGGGAAAACCACAGTATAGGGAGAGTTGTGTACCGGTGTTGGGAGATACAATTGGCCCAGGGCACGAAATACTCTTTCATGACTTTCAACAATTTATTATTTCATTCTACTGGTTACTTCCTTCACCAACAAAGTTGACGGCCCTTTCCTGTGTTAATAAGGCATTTTCATGAGTTACTTTGTCCAAAAATATTAATTACCTGGCAACTGAACATCCCTTGATACTAAAGATGCTGTTCCGCAGGTGATAAACATAGAATCCATCACTGGGCTCATCCTCCAAACCTTTCTGACATGGAAAGAGATATCAGAGGCTGTCACTGTCATTCTCAAAGCCTTCAAGAAACCAGAGTCAACTTTATGACATCTAGAATAGGAACTTAGTGAAAAAGTAAAAGAACTAGGTCTTCTTATTTACTATACGTGGTTAAACTTATTTACAGAGATCCTGGTCAGTTGCAACAATAATTTAACCAGGAACCTTCTTTTCCTTAACTTGAAATGTTTCAGCTTCTTTTTTTTGGACACAGAGCTAGCTGCAAAGTCAACATTCAACAACCAATTACATTTGTGAATCATAGAATCTGAGTTGTTTTATCCAGTAGTTAGTCATACTTACTACTTTAATCTACACCTTTTATGACTAAGGGCATATATTAATGATATGGCATATTGGGGCCCAGGGGTAGCCTGTTGTCAGAGGCCTGAATTGATGGGATCCTGCCAATTTCTTTGGCCTTATTAACCTTTGAGTGCTAAGAAATGAGTAATCAAAAGTCACGGGCACTTTACGTGCAGTAAATTCTGAGTACATGTGGCTAGAAGGGGATCCAAAAGTCATCTTAAGATATTACAGAATAACATGACTACTTTTTTCTAGATGGGTGACCACTTGTCTTGCTTAAAAAATTCATTGGATAAGATTTTACAAATTTCCTTAGTAAGCCAGTATTAAGAAGTTGGATACCAAAGTGTGGTGGAAAGAACATTGGATTTTGAGTCAGACAACCTGATTTCTAGGCTAGCTTAGCTACTTAATAGCCATGTGATTTTATAAAAGTTACTTAACCCTGATGGTCCTCAGTTTCCCCATTTGTTAAAGGCTATACTACATGAACTGTAAGACTCTTAATTATGTTTTTCTTCATTTTAAATGATCTATAATACTTCTAGCTATGTCTTAAATTTATTTCTTATTGGATCTTCCTGAGAGTTGAAGAACAGAAAATCACCATCTTTCCTATTCAGGTCAAATCATCTAAATTCCTTTCATCTTTCCTGGCAGCTTCTAATTTGGGAAGTACTGGGGAGTGTTCTCTATAGCATGAGATACTGAGCTGTGATCTGACCACAATGCTGAGTAACCTCCAAGATTAATTTCTCTGTATTTCCTGGTTTCTCTTAGGGCCTCTGACATTTGCCCAGGGAAATAAGTCTGATGAATGAATTGCAACTTGCTTTAAAAAATAGTCTGGAGAGTGTCATAAGTTCAAACTTTATACTCCCAAGAAAACATTTCAGAAGAGAAAAAAATCCTCTTTGTCCTTTATTAATCACCAAATGGATAGATCTTCATGGGAAAGTGGGCTTGATCTTTTCAGGAGTTCCCTAAAGTTTAGGGCTTGCTTGGGCAATAGCTTTGTTTACAATTCCTGAATGAATCTATTTCTAACCAGTCCTTTGTCAGACCAAACATATTTGACCCCAAAATGTAATCAATCAACCAACCAATCGATGCTTGTTCAGAATTGCCACCATACTAATATAGTATACTGGGAAGAAACCTGTGTTCCAAACCAAGACCTGCTGCCAATTACCTTTGTGACTCTGAGCAAGTCCCTTGACCTCTCTGTGACTCAGTATCCTTTTCTATAAAATGGGACAACTGGATAAATGATCTATATAAGTCCCTTCCCAGGTCTAAATTTTTATGACCCAAGAAAAGGCATCGTTTCAGGAATAAGCTACCTCAGGAAGCAATGGCCTCCCCAACCCTGGTGGACTTCCAGGAAAGGCTGGATGACCATTCTTTGGGCATATTGTAGCAAGGGGCTTTTCATGTATGGGCTGGACTAGACATCCTCTAAGGTCTCTTCCACCTCTGAGATTTTGAATAAAGGATAACCAGCTAATCATATGCCACCCCCTTCTGATAATTAATTCCATCCTTCAAATTCTTTCAAAGATTTTTATGAAATCAAATGTATAAGAAAACGGTGTGAGGCAAGGGAGGGGAAGGAATATCTAGTTTTGTCTGGGTAGTTGTTTCGGGAATCCATCTGGAAGAAAGGGATTATATTAACCGTGTCCACAGCCTGAGAATAAACTGGCATAGGAGAGGAATGATAGTAGCAGAGTGACTGTGCTGATGGCAGCTATCCAGGATGAGGTGGCTCAGCTTGAGTCAAAGACAATGAGTGCGATGACGAGGGTGAGAGGCAGTCGAAAACAGCTAACATCCCAGCAGGCAGTAGCCATGGTTGTTATCTAAATCAGTGTGGAAAGGACAACGGCACACACAACACTTTTTTCCCTTTTTTCACCTCTAGCACCTCTACATTGCATTTTCATATGCAGGGAAAAACAAAGTCAGTGTCTTTCCTCTACAAAAATGGAAAGCAATGACACTGATGTACATGCTCAAATACACAGAAGTACACGGCACTAAGTTATACCCCAAAGCTAAGTTAGAGTAACCAGGCAACATCCAGCAGCACATTTAGTATTTGCTGACCCTTCTCAATCCAATGCCTTATTTAATGGTTTTCACCCAAATTAATTTTTATCTAATTATTCTCATGAAGATGTTTTGTTTTGAGTGCTGAGTTTGGAAGTGTAGCAGCCACTCATGTACTAATCCCACTATTTCTTGGCATAGAAGCTTTGACCTTCTCTGTTTCTGACATGGGCTTGTTCAGTTCTTCTTAGGAAGTTTGGTAAGACTTGCCATAATGGTCATAGATTCGGTGTGGATACTTGATGGACAGGACTCTAGAATTCAGAATTCCCAGGCTCAAGTGATCTACCAACTCCAGTCTCCAGGCAGCAGGGATTACAGGCATGCTCAACTACTCTTAGGGCAAAGAGTATTTCTTTTTAACAAATTATTGCTTTAATAAATACTTTTAGGGTACATGATTTCACTGGCAGGGATTTCCTTCACTGATGTGAAGTACAAGACCTCATACCTGACTGTACAGCCTTAATGAGTTGTGCTGTCTACAAAGAATCCATCAGCTTATGGTCAAGCCTTAATGAGTTAGTCACATATAAAGTCTGTTGCCTATTCTTGAGAACGTAGAATTTCAGTGGAGGGAAAAATAAATCACGAGGTTGAGAAAAAGCTATTAATGAATCTTGATTTGTAATGTTTCTTCCAATGCTACTATGCCTCTATTAAGACATGTAATCTACTAATTTATTGATTGTTCAAAAAGTCTTGTCAACAGATTGAATATGGGAGCTGAGACATAGTGAGGAGTCCAGGATGACTTCCAGGCTATGAAGCAGAGGGGCTGGGAGGGTGGTGTTGCCATCTACAGTAGTAATGGGGAAGATTTTCACATGAATTTCAGTCAAGCTAAGTCTCCCTCCTCCAACATATAAAGGATGTTAACCTTAGAATGAGCCATTTGCTTATTAACATTCTCTAATCTTTTTAGTTTATCATTATAGAAAAGGCAGGCTATTAAAAATGTGATAATCTGACAATTTGTTCTTATTTTTGTTCATCTTTTGTTCTTGAAGGTGACCAATGACATCACCAGGGTGGTATCTTGACTTTGTAGTGAAAAGTGTGACAGAGCTACACAAAGTCAGCCTCACTCTGTCCTCCAGTCATCAAAGTCCAGGGACAAGTCAATTTGAGGTCTCAATTAACATTTACAATTTGTGAATTTTATTCCTATCTCCATCTGTCTATGTATCTATGTATTTATGTTTGTATCTCTATCTATCTATCTATCTATCTATCTATCTATCTGTCTGTCTGTCTGTCTGTCTGTCTGTCTGTCTATCAATCTATCTTTCTATCTACTTGTCTCTAGAGGGAGAAGAGTAATCCTTGATTCTCTTTATGCTTTGCAGCCTACTAATATGGGCGGTCTTTCTGTAAGATCAGATTTCAAACCATTATCCAGATTCTGATCAAAAT
The DNA here is from genome assembly GCF_011100635.1 of Trichosurus vulpecula. NCBI lineage: Eukaryota > Metazoa > Chordata > Mammalia > Diprotodontia > Phalangeridae > Trichosurus > Trichosurus vulpecula. The sequence goes on along the minus strand of NC_050576.1, from coordinate 58,334,201 downwards.
TAGGCCCCACAACACTACAGGTCCTCCTCAGTGATGACCAATGGCCACTCAAGAGATGTAGCTATATGAGGAGGGACAAGGGAGAAGTAAATAGATTTTAAAAATCTATATTGCCCAGTTGTGACATACAGTTGGATAGGCAACTCTTAGTACGTAAAACTTTTCAAGGAACCAGAGATGAATAATGTTCTAAGTCTAGAATTGAATTTGAAGAGTACAATGAGCTAGATCAAATCTGGGAAATGGTACTACACTTCAGTAACCCCAACCTGTTACCTGCACTCACATTCTCCCAGTGATCCTGTTAGACATCCATAATCTCAGAATAATCAAAATTGCTTTTGACCTAAAAGCCAATATAGGGGAAGCTAGGTGGCACAGTAGATAGAACGCTGGCCCTGCAGTCAGGAGGACCTGAGTTCAAACTGGGCCTCGGACACTTGACACTTATTAGCTGTATGACCCTGGACAAGACACTTAACCTCTATTGCCTCCCCCAAAAATTAAAAGTGAAAGTCAATAGAGAAACTCATATGCATGAGAGGTGGTGGAAAAGTTACCACCAAAAGTATCTATGAATAGAAAAAATGAATGAATAGAAAAAAATTGACTTAGTCATGCCACTAGAAGAAAGGATAATGATGATAATAGCTAGCATTATGGGTTTTAAGGTTTTCAAAGCATTTTGCATACAGTTACCTCAACTGGAGTTCTACACAGCTACCTACAAAATACTAAGGGTGCCAGAGGAAGGCTTATGGTGCATAGGATAGATCTTCAATTCCTTGAGATGACATAGGATTCTTTTCTGTGCCTCTTTCTAAGTTTTCTGTTGTTCTCTGCTGTGTACTTTTTTCTCCCTTCACCCCTAGAGAAGGCTACAATTAAACAACAATGTGTGTATCTATCTATCTATCTATCTATCTATCTATCTATCTATCTATCTATCTATCTATCTATCTATCTATCTATCTATCTCTATGTGTCTATAACAACAACTAAACAACACTATGTGCATTATATATATATAATATCCCTGTATACATACCTATACACACATATACATATGTGTAAAGCCATATTATACATACTTCTAATTATGAGTTCTTTCTCTGGGGGTGGATATCATCTTCCTTCACAAGTCCAAGTCTTTCCATGTTTTTCTGAAATCAATCAGCTCTTCATTTCTTACAGCACAGTGGTATTCCATCACAATCATATACCACAACTCGTTTAGCCATTCCCCATTTGAAAGACATCTATCATTTTAACCAATCTGCTAGGTGAAGGTCATTCATGTAGCTTTTAAAAGTTAACGGAGCTCTTTCCCTGCAACAATTCCCCAAGGTTTATAAGTGATACAAGTGTTGTTGTTCCCGTATAGATGACAAGAAAAAGGAAACAGGTATATCAAATGATTGACCCATAGTTATCTAGGTAATTAGCCTCAAAGTCTTGTAAATATTAATGTCAAAAGACGGGATCCGTATTTCTTAATTTATTGCCAGTGTAGTAGAGTAGAACCAACATGGCATTTGTAGTCAGAGGACCTGGATTCGAATTACTTATTCTATTCCATTACTTATTCTATGTGTGGCCTTAGGCTCATCTCTGACCTTCATTTTCCTTATTAGTTTTTTTTAAAGGGGGGTGTGGGTAGAGAGATTAAACTAGATCATCTCTAAGGTCTATCCAGTTCCAACTCTGTGATCCTATGAACTTCGATTTCGTCGTTCATTCCACTGCATCATGAAAGATTGGGCAGTTTGGCCCCAGAAATCCTTTCTGACTTGGAAATTTCTCACTACTATAGTTCTGAGATCTGATGTAGTTTTGAATTCAACCTCAATTGGGGCCTTCCTGGAATGTGCTACTGAAAGGGCCAGAAGGACTTTATTTTAGTACTATTAAAGAGTAAGCTCCTTGAAGGTAGGCTGCCATTTAGTAGGCACTTAATAAATCCTTATTGACTGAAACCCAATTTTGTATCACCGTTGTGAATTTTAGGATTAGCATTTACAATCAGTAAAGTCTTCAGACATTGAAGCATTTTAGTGTTTGTTAGCCCCATAAAGGAAGACATCACGGTTTTCAGATTAAGACATTGAGTTATGAAGAGATGAATAATTTGCCTAAGGTCTGAGATTACAACCCCAGACTCCAACTTGTGCATTGTTTCTCCAATACCCTATTTGGTCTTAGATGCCTCACTCCCTTTCTGATACTTGTAGTTGCTTATGTTGTTCAGCCATATCCAACTCTTTGGGACCTCATTTAGGGTTTTCTGGACAAAGACACTGGAATGGTTCGCCATTCACTTCTTTAGCTCATTTTACAAATGGGGAAACTGAGGCAAATAGGATTAAGTTACTTGCTCAGGGCCACACAGCTAGTATGTGTCTGAGGCCAGATTTGAACTCAAGAAAATGAGTCTTCCTGACTGCAGGTGGGGTACTCTGCACTATACCACCTAGCTGCTCTAGCGAGTAGTAGTTGCTTGTAGCACAGAACTTTCCTTTGCATTTCATCTAGTCTTTGCTTAGCTAACTTAGTAGATTTACATCTTTTTACATCATCCATAAATCAGTAACTTCTGAAATTCCTTGAGTCTTGAGTGCATAGGTTGACTTCAGATAGACAGACTCCAAGTGGCTGACATCTTTCTGGGACAAAGAGTCTCCGATCTCTATAAGGCAAATCTCTCGGCTATTTGCTTATCTTTTCTAGGTGCCATTCCCTTGTATTTTTCAACTTAGTAGGTCTTCTGGCTTGCAGAATGAGATGTACCTAAATATATTGGTCATGAGTACTCTGCATTTTTATTGATTCCATTTATGGGCGAGGGTGATTCAAACCACTTCATAGACATGCTAGTGCTAGAGTCAGGCAGAATTGAGTTCAAATTGCACTTTTGATGCTTGCAAGCTCTGTGACCATGGAAAAGTCACTTAACCTCACTGAGCCCCTGTCTTCTCATCTGTAAAACAGGAACACAGGGTTGTAGTAAGGCTCAAATGAGATAATACCTGTAAACTCTTTTCAAACATTTAAGGCAAGGCTTAATTATCAGTTAGTATTATGCTTATGATTTCACTATATGATAGTCAGATTCTATTTCTCTTGTTTTGTAGGTGAGGAAAACTGAAGGACACAGAGAGGAAAATAACTAGCTTAAGGTAACTTGAAGAGTCAGTGCCAGGGCCAGGACAACTAGGGTGTCTTGATTTCTTGGCTAAGCTCAACAGTGGCTGTGATTATCTTACTTGTCTAATGCACTCCTAACATCACCAAGAAGAAAATTGCTCTAATATTAATATTATTATAATATTTATATTATAATTATATAATATCATATAGTTATTATATTAATATTATAATTATATATAATATTATATAGTTATTATTACATTATAATTATACAATATTATATAATTATGTTAATATTATTTTTCTTACCTGTTTCTCTGGTGTTCCAATAGAAATGTCCCTGGGACAAGTCACTATTCTGCCATGATACTTATACATTTATTGTTCCATAGACTATCACCTGGGTAGATAAAATAGTTGTCTTTTGTAGTTGGCTAAAGATATTAGTATGTGAACTCATTCTCCATAGGCTCCTCGTAAGCATCTTTGGTTGTTGCTGCTGCTGTGGTTGTTTGTCCTTTGTTCTCAAAGGGGACCATGACATCAGGGAGGCGGTGCAATTCCAATAGCAAACAGGACAATGGGGATGATACGTTTTTAAAGTTTTTTTGTTCCATGTAGCTTGGAAATTGTGAGTATTTGGGATGGCATATCTATCAAAAACATTGCTTTTAAATTTTTATAAATCCATTGTCTGGTCATTTATGTAGTAATGGTCTAGTTTCAGTACAGTTTATCGATTGAGTTCTTTAAGATATTTGAAGTCTGTATCTGTAGTCCATTGAAGATAATGAGCTTCTGATGTGTAATTCGAGCCTTGTTAGGTACTTGGTAGGTGTTACTTATTTGTAGTCTGCCATGATATGTTGCATAGTTTCCTTGGATAATCTACATTGACCAGTAAATCTGGACTTTTTAAGGATGACCCTTCCATTATTTCTAGTGACAGTGACCCAGTCCTGAATTGTTGTCATACGCATCTTCGTCTGCACAATCAAATACACATTCAGTCATTTGTTGGAAGTTTCTTTGTTGACATAATGGTTGCTTGAGTTCATATGTATGTGAGCAAGTCACTTAATCCTATTTGCCTCAGTTTCCTCATGTGTAAAATGAGCTAAAGAAGTAAATGGTGAACAATTCCAGTGTCTTTGTCCAGAAAACCCTAAATGAGGTCACAAAGAGTTGGATATGGCTGAACAACATAAGCAACTGCAAGTATTAGAAAGGGATTGAGGGGTGAGCAAAGTGTCTAGGGCCAAATAGGGTATTGGAAAAACAATGCATAACTTGGAGTCCGGGATTGTAATCTCAGACCTTAGGCAGGACTTTTGGATTCTAAGCTTGGATTTTAGCCATTTAAAAGGTTCTACCTAGAGGTAAACAACTTCATATTACATTCAACAAAGCATACATTGTAATGGTGTTTTTAGGCTTTACTATTGCTCATTGAAGAAGTGCTTCCTTGTTCCGAAAATATTTCTGTAGGTTTTGAAATGTTTGTCCTGTGCGCAAAGCATGACTGGCAGTTTTCTTCCTCCTTTTTGGTGAAGAGGTATCAATTCTATGACAACTGTCTTAGAACAAAGGGTCCTATGTTTTGTTAAAATCTATAAATTTTAGTTAGGATACTTGCCAAATCCATTGTGGTCCATCTTAAAATTCAAAAATGTGTGTTAAGATTTATATTGCATAGATGTTAAGTCCTTTAAACATGCTTTCCCATTCAGGGATTTGATTTCAGGATACCCCCCCCTTCTTTTCCTCCTCCTCCTCCTCTTCCTTCCTCCCTCTTCCCTCCCTCCCTTCCTTCCTTCCTCCCTCCTTCCCTCCCTTCCTCCCTCCCTTCCTTCCTCCCTCCCTCCTTTCCTTCCTTCCTTCCTTCCTTCCTTCCTTCCTTCCTTCCTTCCTTCCTTCCTTCCTTCCTTCCTCCCTCCCTCCCTTCCTTCTTTCCTTCCTTCCTTCCTTCCTTCCTTCCTTCCTTCCTTCCTTCCTTCCTTCTTTCCTTCCTTCCTTCCTCCCTTCTTTCCTTTCCTTCCTTCCTTCTTTCCTTCCTTCCTTCCTTCCTCCCTTCCTTCCTTCCTCCCTCCCCCCCTTCCTCCCTCCTTTCCTTCCTTCCTTCCTTCCTCCCTTCCTTCCTTTCCTTCCTCCCTCCCTTCCTTCTTTCCTTCCTTCCTCCCTCCCTCCTTTCCTTCCTTCCTTCCTTCCTTCCTTCCTTCCTTCCTTCCTTCCTTCCTTCCTCCCTCCCTCCCTCCCTTCCTTCTTTCCTTCCTTCCTTCCTTCCTTCCTCCCTCCCTTCCTTCCTTCCTCCCTCCCTCCTTTCCTTCCTCCCTTCCTTCCTTTCCTCCCTCACTCCCTTCCTTCTTTCCTTCCTTCCTTCCTCCCTTCCTTCCTTCCTTCCTTCCTTCCTTCCTTCCTTCCTTCCTCCCTCCCTCCCTTCCTTCCTCCCTCCCTCCTTTCCTTCCTCCCTTCCTTCCTTTCCTCCCTCCCTCCCTCCCTTCCTTCTTTCCTTCCTTCCTTTCCTTCCTTCTTTCCTTCCTTCCCTTCCTTCCTTCCTTCCTTCCTTCCTTCCTTCCTTCCTTCCTTCCTTCCTTCCTTCCCTCCTTCCTTCCTTCCTTCCTTTCTTCTTCCCTTCTCCTTCTTTTGCTCCTCCTTCTCTTCCTCCTACTCCATTTCATTCTCCTCCTCCTCTTGCCCTCTTCCTTGTAGTACTTTGTTTTTAGAAAACATTTTCCTCATAACACCACTGTAAATTGAGATAGGTACTGTAAATATTATTATTCTAGTTTTACAGATGGTAAAACTGAGGTCCAGAGAAGGGAAGCTACACATATCAACACAGCTAATGTTAGACTCAGCTACTACCTAGCTGACAGAGATATTTTGTAGTCCCTTGCCAACTCTACACCTGGAACTCGGGTTTTCTTTATCTGCCAGGCATGTTCTGTCTTACAGGTAGGGATGAGGCAGTGGATACCTGGGGAGGCTGGGAAATAACAGAGTTTTACCATTACTATTTTCTATTCTTATTATTCTTATAAATAATATTAACTTCTCTTAATATAGTTCTTTAAGGTTAACAAAGTGCTTTACATTCATTATCTCATTTGATGTGGAAAAAACAAAATACAAAATTAAGCTAAGTCCTATTTCTATTCCGCTTGTGGTTTTTAAGTGGAGAGAACTAAAACTTTGCAAGTGTCCAATCCTCCATGACTCATTTACACAGCTGTGGCACCTGGCAGGGAGCCAGAAGCCTCCATCCTATCCTGCACAAGCTGGTAAGACATCCGTCCAGGAACTAGATGAGTTCTGTGTTTGAGTTGTGTCCAGTTCAGACTTGGTTATGGCAGCCTGCCTTTGTGGAGGATTTGATGGATTTGGGAGGTCACACAGGTAGTAAATGGCAGAGATTAGACTGGGAGTTGGTTCTTCCAGCTCTAAATACAGTGTAGATTCCACTATACCCCACTGTTTGGTAGCCTGTTCAGAGTCATGGATTGACAGGTTATTTGAAAGAGGACTAGACCTGTGAACCTATTGGCCTTCTTCACTGGTCACTTGTTTCTATGAGCAGCACTTGAACCTGAAGGAAAAGAGTGAAGAAGAGCCAAATCAAAGATAAAGATCTGTGACATTAAATTTTCTCTTTCTTTCTTTTGTTCCCTCTTTCATTCCTTCTATCCTTCTACCACCTGCTCATTTAGCTGGAGCATTGCAATGTCAAGCTATCAAAATATGCACGGCGACTTTTCTTGTCCATCCTCTATGTGAGCAGGGAATATTTGTAAATGATTTCCTCTTAAGATCTCTGATTGGATCTGGTAATGGTAGTGGGGGAGATGGCATGGGCCTCTCCCCACCTTAAAGAATTCCTAGGGAAAGGTTTCTAAGGTCCTGCATAAAGCTGGATGGATTTACATTGGAGACAATGGTGCTTTCACAGTTTTTAATTACACTTGACTTCTTCCAAAGCCTCCTGCTGGCAGCAGCTACCTTGTTGAAAAGGGACCAGATTTGGGCTGCTGGCACCCTCTGGCCAGAACTGTATGACCAGCCTTTACATGGCTATTGCAATGAGGCTTTGGCTTCTAGGACAATGCCTGTGTTGTGGAAAGGAGGAGTTTGATTTTTCCAGGGGGGATGTTATTCTGAAATTCCAAATGGCCTCTAAGTGACAGGACTAGCTATATTCAGGCTTGGACCCTCTGGTGGCAGGTGGACTGTGGAGTGAGTTTGGGATTTCAACACTCAGATTTTCTTCTTAAATGGTTACATCGCTGTAGCAGTAGCAGTGCACTGAGCATGAAACAGAGGAATGGCTTCCTCAATTAGAGTCAGAGGACCTGGGTTTGCAACCCAGCTCCACTGTTAAATATTTGTATGACTTTGCAGAAGTCATTTACATTTGAGTGGTCTCACATTTTTCATGTATAGAAAAATTGGGGCTGAACAAAATGATCTCTAGCATCTTGTCCATCCCTAAATTGGTTTATCCCATGATAACCTTGAAAACCATAAGGAGCGCCATCTCCCCACCTCCCCAGTACTTGATCTTGCCTGCATGTTTGATCAGTCTTCCTCTGGACCAGATAATGACTTTGCTGTACTACTTCTTGGCAGCAGCTTTGTAGTTGAGTTCTATAAGATCTCTAGTATTGAGGGCTTTCTGGAAAACCTTGGTCCTCAACTTCTAACCATGAGTTCTGGTTGATGAAAGGGCCTAGTTCACCCCAAGTCTAAGCCACATACCAATACCTCAGTTTCTCATCTGTAAAATGAAGAGATTGGACAAGTTGACCTTAAAGATACCATTTTGATCTAAATCTATGGTCCTAGTACCCTCTGCTCCTATGACCCAAACCCCTGCTTTAGTCAAGACCTTACAAAGCACATCTGATTCACTGGTAAGGCCCTAGAAAAGTATAGGAGGACTGAATGTTTTCCGGGAGAAGAGGCTGGTAGTGGCTATTATTGTACCGAGAGATTTGGTTGGTTCTAGCCTTGACCACTTGGCAATAGCAGCCACTGTGGATCTAAGGACAGGAGATTAAATCGGCTTTGGCTCTGTTCTGTTACTGCCTTTTTCCCATGCTGACTCTCCCCAGTGGATGACTGTTTCTTGAAAGAAAATACAATGGAAAGCTGAGCCCTGGCACTTGCTTGGAGGATGGAAGGTGCTTATGGTTAATATCCTCTTTATTTACAGATATTCCTCACTGATCTAGGGAGTACCACTTGGTGCCCAGAGGGCAGAGAGAAATACCGAGTCTCCCAGGCTATCATATGGAAATCAGACGCACTGACAGCTCAGGCATGTCCAAAACCCAACCACCTTCCTCTCCATCTCCTCCCCTCCTCTCCTTTCCTCTCTCTTTTCCCTGCCCCCTCCACTGAGTTTCTTTAATCATTCCTTCCACCCAGCCTTCTCCAGCCTATTGGAAAGGTCTTAGAAGCCAGTGATGGATTTGACTGAACAGTGTGTAATATAAAAGGGCAGAGCTGGGCCTGAAGGGACCAGGAGCTGCACTGGTTCTGTTATTGCTTCCTCCAACAGGGCAGTGCTGGGGAGCTCCTCTGGGATTACTCACACAATATTACTGCCACTGGTGAAGGTGGAGGGAGGAAGGGGAGGAGGGGGGCAGGAGAGGGGGAGGGGCTGAGGATTACCGGAGGTGCTGCTGCTGCTGATCAGAAAAATACAAATAATAATAACGCTATTATAATAATGCTAAAAAACAGGAATGATTCTGTTTTCCAGGTTTATTAATTTTGGGAAGTCTGGTTTATTAACTTTTCCTGGCTTATTAAGTTTGAGAAGTCAGTGCTCATCACAGCAAATGCCTGAGGCTTGTCTGATGTGCTGGAGCTCATCAGTCCGAGGCACTCCAAGAGAAAGCGGGGCACAGGAGGGAGGGCGAGACAGGAGGAGAGAGGAGTGGTGATATTTAAAGTAATTAGAGAGACTTTATTGAAATCAAATGCATGGGCAAGAGATGGTAATTAACTGAGAGGAGGGGATGCTATGTTCTTTTCATACACGAGGACTAGTGGGCTGTCTTGGATAATCCTCATCTTGGGGCGCTGGGTGGCTTGTGAAAAGACATCATTTGGAGAAATTTTTCAAAAGAGAAATCAAATTTAACAATGCAGGTGAAAGGCATCCTTAGCTCCGTTCTCTGCATTACTGATGTAAAATGAATCTGAGGAGGACAAGAAAACAAAGTATTTTGATTTTTTTAAGACTCGATGAGAGTTTTCTGATTGTAATAAAAAAAATTCTTGCTGCGTCCTTGAAGTCATTCACTATCATCAATAATCTCGTATACACCAAGGGGGGAGAAAACACCAGAAAGTGGTCCAAGGAAAACAAATTAGGAATATTGAATGGACTAGAGCAAAAGGTAGATATTTGGGCATAAGACTCTTTGGATCAAAGGAATGATCCCTACTGAAAATATAATCATAGTGAAATGCATTTCTATTGCTAATCGAATGCTATATAAGCTATATTGCTAGTACTAATATACTAACATACCTTTACTAATACAGTAATAGGAGTACCAGTATTAGTACTATTAGTCTTCTGAATTTTTCATAATGACTCATGTTTACAAAGTCTTTAAGGTTTGCAGAACATTGGGAATTCTTTATCTCCTTTGACGCTCACAAAAACACTGCCAGGTGGGTATTATGGGTATTATTAACCCAATTTTACTGATGAAGAAGATGGATAATGTAAAAAGGTTAGCTGCTGTCACTCAAGCATGGTAGCTGTGAGATTCAAACCCAGGTCACAAGACCACATAGCTTCTTAGTTCAACCCCTCATTTTTACAAATAAGGAAACTGAGGACCAGATGTTAAGTGATTTCTCCAAGGTAGTGTATATACCAGCATTATGTCAAATGCTTTACAAGCTCATCTGATCTTCATAACAATCTTAGGAGGTAGGTGCTCTCCCCGCTCCGCTTAATAGTGGTTTATTTATTCCAAATTATATGTAAAGATAGCTTTCAACATTCACTTTTATAAGATTTTGGATTCCTTTTTTTCTCCTTCCCTCCCTCCCTTCTCCCCTCCCCAAGATGGCAAGCAATTTGATATAGGCTATACATGTACAATCATATTAAACATATTTCCACATTAGTCATGTTGTGAAAGAAGAATCAGAACAAAAGGGAAAAACCATGAGGAAGAAAAAAAGAGAAAATAGTGTGCTTCGATCTGCATTCAGACTCCATAATTCTTTCTCTGCTGTGGATATCATTTTTCCATCATGAGTCTTTTGGAATTGTCTTAGATCATTGTATTTCTGAGAAGAGTTGAGTCTATGAAATTTGATCATTGTACAATGTTCCTGTTACAGTGTACAATGTTCTCTGGTTCTGCTCACGTCACTCTGCATCAGTTCATGTAAGTCTTTTCAGGTTTTTCTGAAATCTGCCTACTCGTCATTTCTTATAGTACGATAGTATTCCATTACATTAATATATCATAACTTGTTCAGCCACTCCCAAATTGATGGGCATCCCCTCCAATTCCAATTCTTTGCCACCACAAAAAGAGCTGCTATAAATATTTTTGTACATGTGGTTCATTTTACATTTTTATGATCTCTTTGGGATACAAAGTAGGTGCCCTTCTCATCCAATGTTCCAGTTGAAGAAAATGAGGCAGACAGGTTAAATAATTTGCCCAACGTTGAATAGTTAGTAAGTATCTGAAGTTGGACTTGAACTGAGGTCTTCCTGAGTCCAGACCCAGTCCTCTCTCCACCGCACCACCTAGCTGCCTTCAGACTGATTCACTACTGTTGTTGTTGTTGCCGTTAAGTGCCACAAATCAACGAGTTGGCCAAGGTCGGTTTTGGGGGGAGCAAGGACTAGAACATATCAGGAACTGAATCCACCCCACTGAACCCATATTTCTTTACCTTATTCACAAGGCTAGCTAGAAATACCTCTGTTCAATGTTTTGCAGAAGTCAAGGTCTGTGGTATTTGCCTGATCTACCATGTAACCGCTTCAAAAAGGGAAATTAGCATAATCTAGTCTGACTCACTTTCCCTTTCTACGGTCTCACAGACAATCCATTGGAGAAGTTCTTGAATTTTGACAAAGGACCTTAGAATTTATTTGGATTAATGTTTACCAGAAGCACGAATCTGAGAATTTAGGGAACAAAGGACTAAGGATAGACAAATAAATTCTTTATATATAATAAGGAATACAATATAAAGAACAGCGATTTCTGTTCAGCTATAAGGAAGAATGAGAAGGAAAGGACACTGAGTCTTACTAATAAGAGTCAGATTAGGACTGAGAATAATATGTGTGTATGTATATATATATACACATATGTATGCATATATATATATATTTAACTGAAAGCATTATTACCCATAGGGGTCTTTGGAACATTATGGAGTACCTCTCTTAGAAATACACACTAATATATATATATATATATATATATATATATATATATATATATATATATATATATATATATATATATATATATATATACATACATACATATGTATACACATACATCTATCTACCTATCTAATTAATATTTATCTTCAAGATATATTTTGAACACAGTATGAAGAACATAGCTTGCTCACTTCTTGAATTTCCTTCTAGCCCATGGTTTATAATATTTATTTCTATCCCCCATTCCTGGAATGCTCTTCCTCCTCATTTTTAAATTCCGGCTTCCTTCAAGTCCCAGCTAGAATCCTACCTTCCACAGGAAGCCTTTCCCAATTTCTTTTAATTCCAGCGCCTTCTCTCTGTTGGCTATTTTCAATAATTCTGTTTATAGCTTGTTTGAGCATAGCTGTTAGACTACAAGCCACTTGAGGGCAGAGATCATGTTTTTGCCTTTCTTTCTTTGTTTCCCCAGCCCTTATCATAGCACCTAGCACACAGTAGGCACTTAATAAATGCTTATTGACTGATATTTCTGCTTTATGTGGATCATACTACTGCTGGGTGATTTGCCGATGCTTTTGCAGCACTAGCAGAGTGCCTGAGTTCAATATGTACTTCCCATAGTTAATAGTTAACATAGGATGATCAAGGCTTTCCCCCACAGTTCCAAAATTTAAGAGGCTTTAACAGTATTTATATTTGCAAAGTGCTTTGCAAACTTGAAACCGCTGTATACATGCTTTGTTGTTGTTCAGTCCTGTCCAACTCTTCATGATCCCGTATTCTTGGCAAACATACTAGAATGGTTCTCCATTTCCTTCTCCGATGGATTAAGGCAAGAAAAAGGTTAAGTGACTTGCCCAGGGTCACACAGCTAGAGAGTATCTGAGGCCAGATTTGAACTCAGGTCTTCCTGACTCCAGGCCCAGCTCTGTCCGCTGAGTCGCCTAGCTATGTAACAATGGTAACTGCTAAAATTGCTTTGTTATCATTACTGTTACAGCTAAGAGAAATGGCTGAGCTTAGTACCTAATTAAGGTGGTACACTGCATAGAGTGCCAGGCATGGAGTCGGGAAAACTCATCTTCCTGAGTTCAAGTCTGGCCTTAGAACAGCAGTCTTGGAACTAGACGATTTGGGATTGAGTACTGGCTGTTTGGACGTGTACAAGTCACATTTCACCTCAGGTTTCTGTGTTAAAAGCAAACAAACAAACAAAACATTATTTATGGCTCTAGGACAGTTTGTAGCGAGGCCTTGAATAAGGCATTGGGCTTGCATTGATAGAGATCAGAGAGGAGGGCATTCTTGTTGGAGAGAATTACGCATAAAGGAATGGAGGCTTTGTCCTTCATGGAGGTGGCCTAATGGAGGACAGAATTAATAAGTAAAAGGAGGGGGATTTAGAAATGTGTCATAGGTCAGAGGTGTCAAATTTAGGCTAGTTGAAGCTCTCAGGTACAGCCCAAACCAGATTAAAATGCAAGTGGGGAATGTTTAACAAAATAAATGAACATACAATAAAACATAGATGATGCTAATTTGTGGTTTTCTAAGTCATGATGCGGCCCTCAGGGATCCATTTCTATTTGAGTTTGTTGCCAGTGGCATGAGGCATGGAGGGATGGCCTTGGAAGCCCTTGCTACTGTTGCATATCAACTGTGTAATTGTGGGCAAACTCTCTAAGACTTGGTTACAGAGTAACTTCCTCATGGAAGAAGTTTGAATTTCATGAGTGGCATAGAGTAGACCAACATAATCACATAGTATAGACCAAAGAATTCCAAAGTGTAGACCCATGGAATCACACGTCTACACTAACAACCACAAAAGGGGCAAGGGGCAGCAAATAAATCGGTTTGACTTGAAAAAAGGGGTTGAATTGGGAGAAAGAAAAGAAAAAAGAGAAAAAGAGGAAAAAAAGAGAAGGGAGTGTAGTAGAGGAGGTAGTTTAAAAGGTGTGTGAGCTTCACATAGTTATTAACATAGACTACTATGTGTTTGTTCACGGACATGAGTGATGATCTTGTCCAAGGGAGATGATTCTATGTATGGGATGGAATGGGGTGATAGAAAATTAGGGAAGGAAGAACAACTAAAAGCCAGGTTTAAAAAATGAGAGAGATGGTTAAAAATGCATCAATTTCTTCTCTCTGTGTAGTGTTCTCATTTTCCTTCCACCCAAGCACCAGCATCACCTCCAAGTCTCTCTCTTAGCCTATCCTATAGGGAATCTTATTTTGTAGTCCCTAAATGGGCAGATGTTTTCTGGAGAGTGGTCTGCCTTTCCTCCAATCACTAAACCTGGCCCCCCAGTCAGGCTGAGCTCATCTCTGTTTCCACCATGCTTTGAGAGGTCTGTAGATATAAAGGGCACAGAATGCATTTAGTAAGTTCTGTGAATGTTTCTGAATGCTGAGGTTTCCGGCACTTGACCTGTGGGATTTCTCTGTAGTTTCGTTTGAAACCGCAAATGCCTTACTCCTTTCCAGCACCTCCCCGCCCCAACACCTCCCAGTCTGAGAATGGTTCAGAGATTGACGCTGAGCAGGGTAATTGAGTAGAGTAATGGTTCTGTTGTCCTTGAAAGGACATATTTGGCCAGTGAAAGGTGTCAGGCTGACAAGCCTACAGTCAGAATTGCCTACCAGGCTCCCCCATTCCTCCAGCACCAGCAATGTACTAATTCATTCTCCAACATTCTATCTCTCCCCACTTTTCTCCTCCTTTCTCTCCTCAGCATTTCCCTCTATGATTCTCATTTTAGGATGCAGAGAGGTTAGAAGCCATTGAATTCTACCTGCTAGGAAATCAAGGAATTTCTTGAGAGTCACACTTTTAGCAAGTGACTTGAATCAGAACTTGAATCCAGATCTTTCTGACTTCAGTCCCTGCCCTCTATCTACTACACTCCCTAGGGCTATGCTTGAACCCTGGCCCACAAAGGGGAGGGAGAAATTTATACAGGGGAGGCATGATTTAAGTCCTAAGGTTTTGAAGATCATGTGTTATAATGGATAGGGCACTGAACTTGGAGTCAGATAGAAATGGATTCAAATCCTGCCTCAGACATTTACCAGTTTTTGAGGTCTCAGTTTCCTTATCTGTAAAGTGAGGAGGTTGGAGGTAATAGAATCTAAGGGCCCCTCTTGCTCTAAATCAATAATCCTGTGTCTTCTTTTTTATTCCTATTTTTTCTTTTTTGCATATGACTGCCATTAGATACAAATGTAAATATATGTAAAATCATTCTACACATACTTCTATTTTTCAATTCTTTATCTGGATTCAGACAGTGTCTTTCTTCATATATCTTTTGTAGTTAATTTGGGTATTTATAATAGTCAAAATGACTTAGTCAATCAAAGTTGTTCTTAAAACTATATTCTTACTGTATACAATGTTCTCTTGGTTCTGCTCGTCTCACTCTCCATTATTTCGTGTAAGTCTTTCTGTGTTTTTCTAAATCATTGAGGTCATCATTTCTTATAGCCCAGTAGTACTCCATCACAATCATATACCACAACTTGTCTAGCCATTCCCCAATTGATGGGCATCCCTGCAATTTCCAGTTCTTTGCCACCGCAAAGAGAGCTGACATAAATATTTTAGAACATGTAGGTTCTTTTCCTTTTTCTCTAATCTTCTCAGGAAATCCACCTAATAGTGGTATTTCTGGGTCAAAGTGTATAGGCAGTTTTATAACTCTTTGAGCACCATGAGTATTTTACTGATGTCAAGATGTTAAAAGAAGTCCTCAAGCACACAAGGTGAATCGCCTTTGGAGAACTTAGGTGAGCCCATGGATGGCCGTTGCCTAGAAAGGGCAGGCATGGACAGTGCGCAGTTGCTCAATATATATTTTGTTTTGTTTTATCTTTCCTGGCTTAGAAATATGATTTCATTGATATAGGGAACTCCAGGTGGGGAAATTCCCTTTACCAACGTAGTTTGTCAATTATTCAACTTCTAACTTTTAGAGGTTAAATGACTTGAACCCAGGTGTTCCTGACTTTAAGACCAGGCTTCTGTAAACTACTCCCTGCCATCTCTGAGGACCTTAGATATAACAGGGAGTTATATCTAACTTTGTGAGATTCCTGTCATGTAATTTGGAAGGTTCTTGCCTAATACTAGGTGGCAAGGTCACAAAATTAGATAATTGGAGCTTGGGCGGGGACCTCAGGGGCCATCTAGTACAGCCTTTATTTGAAAGATGTTCCTCCTGTAACATTCCCAACTATTCCTACTATAACATTCCCGACCATTCCTATTATAACATTCCCAACAAATCTTAGAGACCTTTACGGATAGATAACCCTACTACCCCTCAAGGCACCCATTCCCCTTTTGGATGCCTCTAATCATTAGGAAGCTTTTTTCTCCCCAATATCAAGCCTAATATGTCTTTTTACAGTTTCTACCCAGTTCTCCTGATTCTGCCCTTGAGGGACAAAAGAACAAATTTAATACTTCTTCTACATTTACTTGAAGAGGGCTACCATGCTCCCTCTAAGCCTTCTCTTCTTCAGGCTAAACATATCTAATTCCTTTAAGAGATGCTCAGATGACATGGACTCACATCCCCCTCACTCTCCTGGTTGCTGTTCAGTTGTGTCCAACTCTTTGTGACACTAGGGACCATGTCATACCAATACTGTACATGAAGTTTTCTTCGCAAAGACACTGGAATGGTTTGCTATTTCCTCCTCCATGGATTAAGGCAAGGAGAAATTAAGTGACTCACCCAGGACCACTCAGCTAATGAGTATCTGAGGTCAAATTTGAACTCAGGTCTTCATGACTTCAGGTCTAGGGCTCTATCCACTGAGCCACCTAGCTGCCTCACCATCCTGGTTGTCCTCTGTATATGCTTCAACTTACCAATGTTATTAAACTTTGGTGCACAGAAGTAAGTGAGGTTTGAAGAGGCCAGAGTTCTCATTAGAGGAAGCTAACAGAGTGTTGGTCTGGGAGTCAAGAAGCCCTAAGTTCAAATCTAGCCTCAGGTACTTACTAGCTGTATGACCCTCAGCAAGTCACTTAACCTCCATTTGCCTCAGTTTCCTCAACTGTAAAATGGGGATAATAATAGCACCTGTCTCACAAGATAGTTGTGAGGATCAAATGAGACAATACTTGTAAAAGTGCTTACTTAGCACATACCAGGTACTATATAAATGCATATTCCCTTGTGTACAGTGGACTCTTACATCCTTATGCCTGGAACCTATGCCTCTTCTTAATGCGGGTTAAGTTTGAATTCACTGTTTTGATTTGCCATGTTACACTGCTGACTCATACTGATGATGCAGATCACTAAAACACTCAGATCTTTTCGCAAAACATTTTTCTAACCATGCCTCCCTCACCTTGGTGACAGTTAAGACTGTGGTGGGCTCACTGTGAGTGCCAGGTAAATACTTGAGATTCATGGACTTTGTCTTTGTATTGAAACACCTGACAACACATCACACACACACATGTATATGATGCAGGGAGGCATTAGTAATTAAGCAAAAGTAATCTTGAGTCTCCCAAGTCCTAGGTCAGTGATCTTACCTTTCAATTATGCAGTTTATTGACTAATTATCTACATTATATAAATGTGATATAATCAGGTTGTATGAATAGTAAAAAGGAGGTTAAATAAAATAAAAAATAGGAAAAATAAATAATAAAACAAAATAATAATAAAATAAAACTAAAAATAGAAAAAAAAAGGAAGTAAAAAAAATAAAGGCCGATCGCAATCATCTTTTTTGGTTTATGTTTCAATAGGTATATTGCCTCCCAAATGTAATTCTCTGACCTGATTTTGCTCTCCTCTGAGGATGATTTTGGGTATATTTAGTCACAAAAGCCTCAAAAAATTTTCAAAACAAAATTACCTTTCAGTCATTTTAACATTAAAAAATAAATGTGGGCCATAGAACTCTTGTGGGAGGAAGGGAAGTGTGTAATAAAATCACAAAACAACAAAAAGGGTTTTGAACATCCAAAGAACTAGGAATAGTGGCTTCAGAATGGGAAATTCCCACAACTCCAGCTGTCCTATATTTGGTAGGACAGGGAGGTGAGCACAGTAGGTTCACAGAATCTTAGAAGTAGAAAGGATTTCCAAAGTCATCTAGGCTACCTTGCAGTCACATGTCAGGAAATTTAGATATTAGGTAGGACCTTGGCTTGGTTGTTATTGGCAGGAGGCTGAACTCCTGGTGGGCTGGCCTCCTGTTCTCTTGGAATTATCCATCCAATATTAGGTTTCTCTTCTTTTGGCTACTGTCACATATCACTAGGATGCCTGGGCCATTCTGTCATGTTTACAGGTTGCAGGGGAAAATGTCAACTGGTCTGTCCAGCCCCCGGAGCCAGCATGCTGCAAGTAAGACTCAACTGTCACTCCACTATTGCCATGGACTCCTAACAGGGCTTATCACTTCTACCCTCTCCCCTCTCTAATCCACCTTTCTTCACTTTAGTGTCACTTGGGTCTTCTTTACTCAGAGAGCTGGCCACATCACTCTTTTTGCTCCAAACCTATTTGTGAATAGCTCCCTAATGCCTCATCAAAATATTTAACCTGGTATTCAAGGCCATCTACCATTCGATGCTATTCTCTCTCTCTCTCTCTCTCTCTCTCTCTCTCTCTCTCTCTCTCTCTCTCTCTCTCTCTCTTTCTGTCTCTCTCTCTCTCCCCTCTCTCTTTTCTTTCTGTGACTCCTTCTTTCTATGACTCTCTCTGTCTCTGGTTATCTGTCTCTGTCTCTCTCTGTCTTTCTCTCTCTCCTGTCTCTCTCTCTCTTTCTGACTCTCTCTCTTCTCTCTCTTTCTGACTCTCTCTGTGTCTCTCTCTCTTTCTGACACACTCTCTATCTCTTTCTCTCTGACTCTCTCCTCTCTTCTCTCCTCTGCTCTCTCTTTCTGATTCTCTTTCTCTCTCTCTTCTCTCCTCTCCTCTCTCTTTCTCTGTTTCTGACTCTCTCTCTCTCCTTCTTTGTCTCTGACTGTCTCTCTCTCTCTCTGTCTCTGTCTCCCTTTATCCCTGCTACACATGTCACACTTCAGACACTTAAATGACCCTGTACCACCCTCCAAAAGTCATTATCTTGCTTTTGCTTGAAGGGCCCCAGTGAGGAGGAGAGTGTTGCCTTTGGAAGCATCCTGTCCTGCTCTCAGAGAGCTCTGTCTGGTAGAAGTTCTTCCTCACCTTGAGATTAAAATCATTAATTTGGAGCTTTCCATGCACTAATCCTAGTTCTGTCATCTGGGTCCCAGCAGAATGATTAGAATCCTTCTTGATCCTTTTAAATGCTTGTAGACTTTCAATAACTAAAGGCAGGTATCATGACCCTCCTAAACCTTCTCCTCTCCAAGCTAAACATCCCCAGTTCTCTTAGCGCATGCTCTCTAGGCTTTTGACCATCATCAGTTTATTACTCGTTGTTATTTGGTTGTTTTTCAGTCATGCCTGACTCTTTGTGACCCCCTTTTGAGGTTTTATTGGAAGAGATACTGGAGTAGTTTGCCATTTCCTTCTCCAGATCATTTTACAGATGAGAAAACTGAGGCAAACAAGGTTAAGTGACTTTCCCAGGGTCATACAGCTAGGAAGTACCTAAGGCTGGATTTGAACTCAGGTCCTCCTGACTGCAGGGCTGACACTTTATCCACTGTGTCACCTTGCTGCCCATTATTTTTACTCGTTTTTACTAGTCTTTCACAGTACTTCAGTTATTAATGGTCTAATGAGCAAAGTACAGCAGGGCTATCATTCCTTACCTCATTCTAAATACTCTGCTTCTCCTAATGCCGTGCATGGAGCCCTGGGCCTGAAGTCAGGAAAACCCCAGTTTGCATCCTGCCTCAGACGCTTAGTGGCTGTGTGATTCTCCCTCATGTAACTATCTGCCTCAGTTTCTCCATCTGTAAAATGGGGCTAATAATAGTACCTCCCTCCAAGGATTGTTGTGAGGATAAAACAAGATAATGAAAGTGCTTTGCACACTTTAAAGCATTTGCTAAGCCCTAGCTACTATTACTATTCATTTCGTCTCAAGTTACACTAGGTTTTTAGCGGTCTTGTCACACTGTTGATGCATTCTGAATTTGTACCCCTTTCTACAAATGGTTAGCTTTTCTTTCCCTTTCTGTTCTACTTGGCCTTCTTTCTCGTCCTTGAAGTAAAAGAGGTGCTTTCCCTGACAGCTTTGTGGAGAAAAGCACCTCAAGTCACACTGCTTTTATGGCAACTATTAATTGCTTCCTGAATTTATAGAGCATAAATAAAATAGGTTGCCAGGGAATGAATTACTGAGTGGATAAATGCCATGCCATTAATGCATTGTTGACCTTGACCCCAGAAGATGACGTGTGATCCAAGAGAGCTCTCAAGAAATTTACCAGAACCCATTTCAGCTGGAGGTGATGTGTTTTAAATCCTCGAGTAATGCAATGAGGGGAATCAAATTAGATAATAGTTTGCAGAAACCTGCTGGGCAGGAAGCCCCATGGAGAATCATTTCATCCCTCAGCATTATCATACTGCATTATGTTGGGGTGGTACCTACGTTCCATTGGTCTAGAGCTGTTTGTTGGCCTGGATTTGCATAGTGACACCCCAGCTGGACTTCTAAGTCCACACTTCATCCTTCATATCTGGGATCGTTTTAGCATGATGATCCTTTATTATTTTCATTAAAAGAGGAATTCCCATTTTATTACATATTGAAGCTCTAATTTTTAGTTAACATAGAAGGAAGGAGGGAAGCAAAGAGGTCAGGGATTTAGATAAAAGCATGAGATTTAAAATGGGAAGGAGCCTCAAAGGCCTTATGGCTCAGTTCTCTAATTTCGTAGATTTGGAAACTGAGGCCCAGAGAGGGTAGATGATTTTCTGAAGGTCGTACAAATAATTGCATCCATTCCTCTAGTCTCCTTTGCAGGGGTCTCCATTAAGATTTTTCAGAGAACCACATCCAGGTGTAGCAAATAGTTTGGTGGGTCCTAAATGCATTTTCAGACAATTTGCATATCAACCCTACTTTGAAAATAAATGGAGAAGTAATAATAGATGACATTTGTATATCACTTAAAGGGTTTCAAATCAAGATACATACATTTTCTCATTTCTTCCTCACAACACCACCATGAGATAGGTAATTATCGCCAAATTCAGATAAGGAAACAAAGTGCAAGAGCTTTTTAAATGGTCACATGACTAATAAGTGGCAAGATGGTCTCTGAAAGCAGGTCTTTCCAGATTCAGAGTCCAGACCTTTAACAAACATTTTGGAAGTATCTGGTACTTCTTTCCCTGGCTTACTTACCCTAACAAGTCTCTGAGGACAAATACAAGAGTCCAAAGAAATGTCTGAACTCTAAACCAGCATTCTATGAGAATGAGAAGAGAAAAACAAGCTTACATATCAATCCATACTTATTGCACACCTACTAAGTGCAAGGTGCTTTGCTATAAGTGCCATGGAGATATAAAGTATAACTATTAAATTCAACAAATGATTGTTAAACTCAGTTCAATAAACATTTATTTCTTTAAACATTAAACTGTTATCATTTATTTTTACATCACCAATAAATCCCAATATATCCCTCTTCTTCCCCCTCCCAGAGAGACATCCCATATAATAAGGGATTTAAAAAATGTTAAGGAAAATGAACCAAATCTTCAATAAAGTCTGACATTATATCCAGAGTTCCACACCCAAAGGCCTCACAAAGAACAGAAACTTGGAAGGCAAAATGGAGATAATTTCTTGGACCTCTATCAGTCACCATTTCATGGTCCTCTCTCATCCAGTGACATGAAGACATAACCCAGGCTCCCCTATTTAGCCTTGATCTCACAAGGAAGAGGCAACACGGTGTGTTAAATGAAGCTCTGGACTTGAAATCAGGAGTGATTTCTGGTCCCAACTCTGCAACCAATTGCTTAAGTGACCATGAACAAATCCTGTAATTTCTCTGAATCACATTTTTTTCTCATCTGTTAAAAGTAATATTGCAGCCCCATCCTTTCCACTTTCTCTTTCTTTGATGCCTCATTGTGTCAGAAAGTAGACCTTGGGTCTAGCCAAGTTGGCCTTGTCTCTGTTCCTCACCGTCTGTCTTCAGTATTTGTGCCTTTGTGTGACCAGAGAATTTTCCTAGCATCTTCCTCTTCCCTTAAGATGGAACTCCAACACCATTTTTGACATTAAACGTGTCCCCTCCCTCCCAAACGACCTTATGTTTAACTACTTTGTATATATAACTACTTTGTATGTTAGCTACTTTGTACTTTGTAAAATACTTTATATTTAATGACTTTGTATAACTACTTTGTATTTATTCACTTTATGTTTATGTTGCATGTATTTATATATGCACTCATTGTCTCCCTATTCAAATGTAAGCTCTTTCAATGTAGGGGTTTTTTCGTTCTTTGTAAGATGAAATTTCTCACAAGTAGAAGGATGTGCTGGTTTACGCTTTCCGAGCCAGGTCAGCTATCTCTACCTCTCAGGATTGTAGGGGCAGTGAGGTACTACAGTGGGTGGAGCACTGGGCTTAGAATCAGAAAGACGCATCTTCACGAGTTCAAATCTGGCCTCAGACACTTACTACCAGTGTGACTCTGGGCAAGTCACTTAACCTTATTTGCGTCAGTTTCTCATGTGTAAAATGAGCTGGAGAAAGAGATGACAAACCACTCCAGTATCTTTGCCACACAAAGAGTCAGATATGACTGAAAAACAACAATGTTTTAGGGTAAGATATTGGGGGCATCTTCTCTAGACTTTAGCTCAAGCCCCCATTTTTAGGTGCCAGTAACTAGGAACCCAAAGGAAGACCATACAAAAATTGAACATAGATTAGCAGCCAGGTGAAGAAAAGAGAAAGGAGGAATGATATGGGGAGGGGATAAGGATATAAGGAACAAGAGGTTAAAAGGAGAGATATGAAGGCTCCAAAGACCATTTTTATTTGCTTCATAATCTGGAACACCATGCTGATCATGAGCTGCAAAACACCATGCTGTCATGAATAAGCTTACTTATGAGGAAAAAAATCTATGTGTGAGCAACAGCTGTTCTTTAGACTAACAAAAATCTCTCCTGAAGGAGCAGGAGTAAGTAGGATTTAGTCTGATAGGGTTGGTTTAAGAACAACAATACAAAATGAGCAGGATAATTCTCACTTGGCTGGTTCATTAACCACAGGTAGGGGATTTTAACCTCTTTTTACTGAGAAAGCCATGAGGAACTGTATCTGGGATGCTCCGTGCCCTTGTTATATTTCTTCCTAGCTACTCAATGCTAATCAGCTCCAGGTGTTTTACCTCAAACCTGCTATTGACAGAGGTTAGCTAACTATATCAACACAAAGATTTCCATATACCTAGAAAGTTGGTCCAGGGTTTGGGCTAGTCATGCTTGGGCCAGGACATTAGTGCAATGCGGTAGCTTGAATTAATCCCTACACTTTTACACCACTTACTAATGTCACTGTGACCTAAGACTTTGTAGAGGAAACAAGGGACAGTTTGAGTGACCTTCACCCCTGGGTGGATTGACCTTGGACCAAGTGGTTGGCCTTTTGGAAAGGAGTATAAAGTCAAGTTTAGGACTTTGGCAGAGGAGCTCAAGAGAACCCAAGGAACTTTCCTCTGCTTTTATTTCCAAGCCAGGAGTTTTAATCGGCTTTTATGTCCCTGTAGACTGCTATTATTGCCTTGGGCACTGACTTTGTTGTTGTTGTTCAGTCATTTCAGTCTGACACTTTGTGATCACATTTGGTGTTTTCTTGGCAGAGAGACTGGAGTGGTTTTCCATTTCCTTCTCCAGCTCATTTTATAGATGGGGAAACTGAGGCAAATGGGGTTAAGTGACTTGCCATGGGCTAGGTAAATATCTGAGGCTGGATTTGAGCTCAGGAAGATGAATCTTCCTGATTTCAACCCAGCACTTCATCCACAATGCAATCCAGCTGCCCTGGGCACTGCCTCTACCTGGGGACTATTGAATACATTTTGTTAAAGAAATAGATTATTTGAACCTTGGGCTTTGAGTATTCCATTGCATTTCACTCATGGAACCATGACTGGGACACTTGACTGTGGTCAAATAACACAGGTATGTGTAGGACTCAGAGAACAAACTCAGGGCCACTTAGTCCTTCCAGAGGGTGGGAAGGGAAAGAAATTTCCTCTCATGTGCTTATTGGGAGGGCTACATGAGAAAGAGGTAAGAGGGTCTTGCTTAAGAAATTTGGAGAGAGTCAGAGAAGAGATGAGAATGTCCAGAGAGGGGAGCACCAACTGTGGCTAGGACTGACCAACTGTGAAATTCCACTAGAATGTGTAGTGTAGGGGCTATGGTTTAGCAAGTAAACATGACACTTGCTGAACAAGGCGACAGAAAAGAGAACAGAGAGGGATAGAATAGGAGGAGGGAAGGAAGATGGGAGTAGGGCCCAGAGTGGGGATAAAATACATCAGGAACGGATATTTAGAAAGATTTATTTAAAAGATAGAAGGTTGAAATCCAGAACCATCCTCTTCTCTTGCTCTATGGTCCATCCCAACCGGCCTTCTTTCTGTTCCTTACTCACTACATCCCATGACCTGTCTCCATTGTTTTGCTGTCTTCCATGCCTGGACTTCCCTTCCTTCTTTCCTCCATCCACATCTTGCAATCCGTAGTTTCTTTCAAAGGTCAGCTCAACTACCAAGAACTACATGAGGCCTTCAGATGCTAGCATCTCCTTCTCCTCCATCTATCATGTATTTATCTTGTGTGTGTGTGCGTGTATGTATGTATATGTATATATGTGTATATATATATATATGTGTGTGTGTGTGTGTGTGTGTATTGAATGTGAGTTCCTTAAAGACAAAGACTATCTCACTTTTGTCTTTGCATTCTCAGTGTCCAGCATAATGTTAGACACATAGTAGGGGCTTAATAAATGTTGATCGAATGATTAGATTTTTCCACGGAAACAGAAGGAGAAAAAGTAGCTGCTTCATGGTTATTACATTAAGATACCCTGGGCTGCATTGTTCCTCACATTGAATGAGGGTCAGGATCCAAAAATATGGCAACAGACTAGAACATTGAATCGCATCTGATTGGATCCAATTGAATAGGGTTAAATGTAGAGTCCTATGCTTGGGTTCAAAAACTTCTCAGGGGTATATTGGACTTGGAGTCAGGAAGAATTGCATTTGAATCCTGTCTCAGATACTTGGAATATCTGTGTGGACCTGGGATTGGTCACTTAATATCCCACAGCCTCAGTTTCCTCATCTGTAAAATGGAGGAGGAGGGTGAACATGATACCCTCTAAGTTCCCTTCCAGCTCTACATGTATCTTAGGGTCTATGAGGATATAATACTATGTCCTGGATAGGGGAGGCAGAACTCTTTCTCAAAGACCAAGCCTTAAATTCAATTCACTCTGGATCTCATGGATTAGACAACAATAGTTCCCTACCTAAGCACCACTTAGTGGTTATTTTTGGTCCCTCCTGGCTCAGAGTGAATGTCAATAGTAACTGTTTCTCTTTGGGAACCCTGAATGTCTTCCCCTCTCAGTTTTATTTTTTTAAATTAAGGGGGCCATCCCTTGATTCACTTCTTAAAGAGGTTTATTCACTCAATGGGCATTGCTTCACTCAAAGCAAGAACCTGAAAAGACCTCAGCTTAAAAGGGCCAAGGTCTCCCACTGCATCCTGGTCCATCTCCAGTCATCCTGATTGATATCTGGCCACTGCACCCAGATGACTCTGGAGGAGAAACTGAGGCTGATGACTTTGCACAGCCCACCCTCATTCAAAACATAGTCAATTGCAAGTCATGTCATCACCTCCCTGATGTCATGGTACTCTTCGAGAATGAAGGACAAACCACCCAACCACAAAATGGCCAGTGGTATGCAGAATTCTAAAAGCAGGGGCCATGGCCAAAATCTTAATCTTGAAAGAAATGACATATAGAGAACAACTCACTTCAGATTAGAGAATTGGCATCCTGAGGCCTTTCTGAGGTCTGCCATAATTTTTGGAAGCTTTTGAGACATCCCTTTGACCCATACACTGTCTTTGTCCAAAGCACCAAGATAATACTCTGTTCTAATGTTCATAGTTCCTGCCCATGGTGATTGCTACCATCCTCACGACCCTGCTCCCACAACTTGCTGGGAGAGCTGTGTTATTTCACATGGAGGCGTTGGCTTGTGGAGATGTTTGCTGCCTTCCTTAGGGAATTGCTTTCCTTGCCTTTGTCTGTTTGCTGTTAATTCTCCTTAGTTTGGCAACAAAGTTGGAGTTGGACCCTTTCCATCTTCAGTATAACTACCAGCCACTTCCCTTTGGGCCACCCAGTCAGTGTTATATTCCTAAGGCAGTGTGACCCAATTTTATGTTCTCTGGAACCCACATTCAATGTACATAGGGTTTTCATGACAGAATTTGTATAGTATGGTATAAATATTTTTAAGCTAAAATATGAAATAAGGTATGAAAATATGTGCAGCAACTTTTGCTGTGAAAGTATGCTTCGTTTCCTTAATTTGGTTCCAAAAGTTTACCCACACCTCTTTTATCTGGAGAGATCATATTCTTTAGGCTTCCTTCACTGGCATTTGTGGGATCTGTCAATATTTCAAGCCTAGAAATGTTCCATAACTAAATTAATCTTAAAGTATAATGAAAAATGGCAACTGAATTTTTGATCAACTGGCTCCCATGTGACTTTCCTTGGCCAAAAAAGCAAATGACAGCAAATAATTAACTAATAGAGAAATAGCTTCACTTTCTAAAGATAATAGCCTCAGTGCTTGTGTTAGTCCAATTTTGGATCTCAAAAAAGAGAAACACAGTCACTCCCACCTCTAATATAACTACAGTGTTTATTAACGGTATACAGACCACTGGTGGAACTTTCACTTGCACAAAAATGATATAAGGAGACATGTATGTCTTCCTCACTAATACCCTTAGGTAAAAATATGAGTTTGGGTTGGGTAAATGAAGCTATACATGTAACCACAACCCAGAAAGTTGGTTCTTCTCAGACTCTAGCCTGATAAAGCATGGTCAAAGGTTAGTAAGGTCTGTGAGATTTTGTGCTGGGGTAGACAAAGGGGAGCCAGAGTCTTTTACAAAAGTACCCATCTAAGGTAAGTACAGAATATGCCTATTCTGAGCTGTTTAGATAAAGATAAATACAAGAGTTGCTAGAATTCCTTTGGTATCAGGGATCCTGTACTCATGCATTTATCTATCACTCCAATTGAATTGGAGTGACAATTGTCCTACAGGCTCCCTTTTCCTCCTTCTAGGATGAGGGGTCCAGTCTAACCTCTGTGTACTAGTATCCTTGAAATACTTTATCCATCATTCATTACAGCCCCTCATTAATTAGCCTCCAAGCCAGTTTTCTGCCATTTAGTTTTGCCCCTCCCAATTCATCCTATATAATGATGTAGAATCAGTCTTTCTAACATACAGATCTGATCACACTACTCTATTGAAAGATCAAAGGATTTCAATACTCCTCCCCTGCCCCCCTCATTATCTTCTAAATAGTCTACATTCAAGACTGTGCAGCATTTCAGCCCCTTTATAATGTGGCCCTAACCTAACCTTATAAGCCTTACTTTCCATTTTACTCCTTCATTTATGCTATGTTCTAACCAAATTGAACAACTTCTAAGACATTTCACCCTTTCCAGCCCCTGCACCTTCATATATACTTTCTTCCATGAGCATATATATTTTCCTTTTCCTGTCTCTACCTGTGGAAATCTTCTCACTCTTCAAGGACAGTTAAAATGCAACCCCTTTAATGGTGATCCAACCAATCAGAAATGATTTCTCTCAACTCCAAAATCTCATGATATTGTGTATACCTCTTTTTATGTACTTATGTTTTGTAACTTATATATATGTATAGGTATAGACACACATATACATACATACACATGTGTATACATACATATATACACCATCATATATACACACATATATGTGTGTATATCTATCTATTATATATATATAGCCTTAGTGCTTGTGGTAGTCCAATTTTGGATCTCAAAAAACAGAAACACAGTCACTCCCATATCTAATATAGCTATAGCATTTATTAATGGTATACAGACCACCGGTGGAACTTTCACTTGCACAAAAATGATTTAAGGAGGCATGTATATCTTCCTCACTAATACCCTGAGATAAACTTAGGTTACCTAATATATGTATGTGTATATATATATATATATATATATATATATATATATATATATATATATATATATATATATATATATATATATATATATATGCATACACACCTAATAACCTTAGGTAAAGACATATGTGTGCATATTATATATATAAAAATAGTAATATATACATATATATATAATGTACCTAATAACTTTAGGTAAATATATATGTGTGTGTATATATATGTATATTCTTTTCCCTAAGAGATAGTAAGGTACTTGAGGACTGTGACCATTTCTTGTGTCTTTATCACATCTGTGTATTTCTGCCAGTGCCTAGCCGTTTTTTACACCTAATAGAGAGTTAATATATTTTTTCAATGACTGATTGAATGAATTAATGACAGCTAGACTTTATATGCATTTTAAGATTTGCAAAACTCTTTCCAAATCTTCTCTCATTTGAGTGAATGAATGAAAAATATGTGGCGCTAGGTAAGAAGATGGTCACTCTCAGAGGAGCGAGGTACAAATGATTTATGTTCTACAGAGAACCTAGACCAGGCTTACAAGTTAGTCCTAAAGGTCACTTAGAGGATTTTCAGTCATTATGAGGATTATTTCTGACTTGAACTGCCTCCCATCTGAGAACACTTAGAATCACTATGGAAGAGACCCAAAAATTCCAGCTCAATCTAAACTTCTGAGAATACCCACCTTCCTTCTCCCTGCTTCACCCCTTTCTAAGCTCCCCTCCCTCCTACTTTGTGGAGGGAGGATGTTGAAGATTTTAATCTGTCTCCTCATTCTCTGGGTTAATTTAGACATTTAGGACTGGTCCTGGTCTCTGAGTTGGCACATGGACCCTTTCCCTCCCTTTTGTCTTTGCTATAAGAGCCGTGGACTGGAACAGGGTTCAAAACCTGTATGAGGATACTGAGGAAACATTCAAATGTAAGTTCCTTGAGGGTAATCACTGCTTTTGAGGAAACATTCAAATGTATATTGAAATGTATATTACCCCTTGAGGGTAATCACTGTTTTTGAAATTTTTGTCTTAGTATCCTCAATGCCTAGCATAGTACCCTGCACTTAATATTTATGTATTGATTTGGATTGAATTCTATTACATTTGGATTGGATTGGAGAGGAAACATGGCATACTGGAAAGAACATTGAATTCTAAATCAGGGTACTGTATCTAGGTTCAAGTTTCTGTTCTATCATTATCTTCACGTTCTTTGGAAAAGCTCCAACTTTCATCTTCTTCATTTGTAAAAGGAGGGCATCAGACTAAATGACCTATACCATCTAAGTTTTATCATCTAAACTCAAAACTTGCAATCCTCAAACTCATGGGATTTCAAAAATCACATATTCAAACTTCTGTTTTGTAAAGGATGAAACTGAGCACAAAAAGGTTGTGTGATTGTGGAAAGGCATACAGCAAGGTAATGGCAAATCTTTGACTAGAACACAGGTTTCTCGATTCAAAATATCATAGGATTTATAGCTGTATTGGAGTTTAGTCCGATCCCTCATTTTACAAATAGCAAACATGCCCATTGTCATGTAGCTAGAAGGTAGAACTGAGATGCAAATCCAGATTCTCTGACCCAAGATCCAATGTTCTTTCCCTTCTACTTGAAGCTCTCCACCCTTCCCACTCCCCCCAAATATAAAGGCATGGGTCAAAGGCACCATAAAATGCAGCCAAGGCTTTTAATGGGATCCTTTGGGTTTTGGGTAGCCACTGATTCATGTATCCTATGACTTCCAAAGTAATATAGAACCCTTCTCAATGGGGTCTCCAGGAAGTTTCTATAATTTTAACATTTTAATTCTGAACCTCTTTCTTAGGTGATGATAGGTGGGCTCTTAACTTCTTGGCTGCAGTACATGGGATCCCAAGGGACAGGTTCTCTTCCCGGTGAGGTTCAGAATTGAGCCAGATTGGATTTGGGAAACAGCCAGATGTTTTTAAGAGTAGACTTCAGTGCATTTATGCCTCAGGCTCACTCACATGACACTGAGAATGTAGCATGAGGGTGACTGGGCTAAAAATCGTTCTTGGCACACAGGAGACACTTTTTTCACATAGTTAGGAACTTCAGAGCAGGTATTTATCACTCTGTTCCTGTCTGCTGTCATATAGTTGTACAGAACACACATTTCCAGGGACACTCAGCTGAGTAGATGAGATTTACTCTGGCCATTGTAGAAGGAGCTTGTGGTCTTTTGCCTCCTTAACATTGAATTACGAGGAATTTTGTTGCCTCAGTACTCCCCTCTCCTTCATAACTTATGTATTTATTTAGCCAAGATAAGTCTCAAGAGATCCCAGAATCTTTAAAAACATATCAGAGCCTTGGTGGTTGGTGATGAATAAAGGATTCTTAAGTGGTCGTTTGCATAGTACGGTGGAAAGAGGGTTAGTTTTGGAGTCAGAGGACTTGGGTTCAAATGTTCCTTTGGCCATGCTAACTTGTATAATCTTTGGAAAATCGCTTAACATCTCTAGGTCTCAATTTTTATTCTTAAAATGAGAAAGCTTGTCTAGGTGATCTGCAACATGTATTCCTGCCCCAAATCTGTGATTTTCTAACAGATTTCATTCCTGTGTACATAATGGAATCTCAAGAACAAAGCATCCTTCATATCCACTATAGATAATTTTTTAAAATGTAGTAGAGGGAAGGTTTTGGGAGTTCTCTTATTATGAGATGCTGGAAATTTCTTCTTATTTATCAGAGGCTTGAACCAAACCTGGGTTTGGGCTCCTTTTAGGAGCAAAAATAATTCTGGATTTTGTTCTCTTTATGCTAACCTTCTGGGGGAAGTCAATAACAATACTTCTATCTTGAAACTAAAGACACTGAAGCATATACTTCATTGTGATTCAGCCTTTAATAAACTCTTACTATGAATACAGAACTGGTCAGGTGCTGAGGGAAAAACATAGGTAAACGGGAGAGGGATTATGCCTTCATAAGCTTAATTACTATGCAAAATAGAACCATAATGGCTCATAGACCTAGATGACATCTTTGATTTATCCAAAGTCATACAGCTAGTAAATGACAGAGCATGGTATGGTAGAAAGAATGCTAAACTTAGCAGAAGTAGCTCAGTGATGCAGTAGATAGAACTCTGGGCGTTGAGTCAGGAAGATCTGAGTTCAAATTCAGCCTCCGACACTTACTGACTGTTTGACTGTGGACAAGTCACTTAACTTCTATCCGCCTCTGTTTCCTCAACTGTAAAATGTATAATATACATTTATACATATGCACATATATGTATAAATATAATACATATACTGTACATAAATATTATATATACATAATATACAACTGTAAAATGTATGATAATAACACCTACTTACCAGGGCTGTTGTGAGAAGTGAAAAAGATACTACTTGTAAAGCCCTTTGCAAAGTGCTTGGCACATTTTAGTTGCTTAACAAATGATTATTTTCTTCTTTCCCTGGATTCAGAGGACTTGGCTTCATTCCTGGGTCTGACAATTACCTTTCTGAGCCTCAGTTTCCTCATCTGTATACGGCAGAAGTACCAGGTCTAGCTGTTGATGAGGAAAGTATTTTGTAAACTTTAAAGTGCTATATAAATATATTATTATTATTATTAATGACCTTGGCTTCTTGACTCAGAATCCAGTGTTTGTTTCCCATCCCTCTGTGATGCCTCAGAAACATTTTAGATGCATAAACAAAGTACTATATAAATTCTAAGGAGGAGCCTTGGGCTTGAAAGGTGGGGTGGTCCTGAAGACTTCACGTAAGAGGTGGCATCTGAGTGAGGTCTTGAAGAATAGTCTGATTTCAACAGGTTGAGATGGGCATAGAATGGGAACTCAACCTTAGAATTAGTATAAATGAATGATGTATTCAATAGTATATAGAAAGTAGTATAAATGAGCAAAGATTAGAGCTAGAAATGAGTGGGGAATTGAGTGAGAATGTGGCAAAGTGAGAATAAGCATGCATATACTATACATTTGGAGGGGAGCAGAAGAGAAATCTCATTACAGCAAATTTCATTACAACAAAGTCTTCAGTTTAAATCAGAGATTCTTACATTTGTGTGTGTGTGTGTGTGTGTGTGTGTGTGTGTGTGTGTGTGTGTGTGTGTGATATGGGATCCTTTTGGCAGGATGGGGAAGCCCATGGCCCCACTCTCAGAATTGTGTTTTTAAATAATTGAAGGAAACATTAAATTTCAGGTAGGGGTTAATTAAAAAAAAAGAATTTTATTCCCATCTGGATACTCTGAAATCTATCCACAGACCTCTTGAAGGTCTATGGACTCCAAGTTAAGACTCCCTTATTTGTCTTTCGCTGCTTTGGTGACATGATAGTTTTTCTAAAGAAATAATCTTGTTCAAAAAGCATTTCTCTGTTTCCTGGGCATATTATGGTCAGTTTCTATAACCAGAGTGTGTGGAAATAGGAAAGGTGGACGTTTCGTAATTCTTTGGTTCTGCCATTCAAGTGAAATTACTCTTTAAACCTAACCACTGTCAGGACTACCTCAAGTGTCCCAGGCACTTTGTCAGAAAACTCTCCCTCACTTTCTAATCATTCACCCCAATAAGCCACATTTTCTTATAAAAGGGGTATAGAGCGGGGTTGGAGGGTAAGGAGAACCATGATTAGGCACATCCTCAAACTTGTTCAATTGTTGCCCCCTTCCCTCTTCCTCCTGGGCCTATTTTATTATATGATCACCTCCAGCCCTGTGATTGTCATGTTTTCTACTCCAGGGCTGACTTATCCAAGGTTTAGGAAGAATTAAAGACCCAGAGGATGTGAGAAATGGAAGAGATCTTAGCGATCATTTAATCCAATCCCATTATTTTATAGATGAGGAATCTGCCTTGTCCACAGTCATATTGGTGGCAGGGTCTTCTTACCCTCTAACAGTGACAGTATAGCTAGGTCAACAGGCAGGGACCGTTTTTATCTCAGAACCTGGAGAAAAAAGAGGTGATCATCGCCTTGGTCAGTTAGGCAGATACAACCGAGTTTGGAGGAGATATGAAGACACCTTAATTCATGGGGCAAATTGTCATTGACCAATGCCCTTTTATAGCTGCTTTGTGATTTGTTAGCCTTGGTATACTCTTTGGCTTAACTCCTTCTCAGCATTCTGATTATTCTTCTGGACTACAGCTTAAGTATATTCCTTCTGCTTTATGTTCATCTGAGCCTGTTAGTTGTTCTTAATCACCAGCACATGTTGGCCCCATCTCCACAGGGCTTGGGGACCTTATGGTTATGTGTCTGGGAAGTGAAGAAGGGAGATCAGTGCACTGGTTTTTAAGATCCTGGTGATGTCAGGCATACATTTCCCATGCAGGAAAGGTGTTGGGTACAACAAAGGAGGAGGCGAATTCAGAAGTATCAGCAATTGTCTGCAGGCATTTTCTAGGATGGGTGCCTCCTAACTAGAAGAGCCTCCTGGGAGAACCAGGTGGGGTCTTGAGAAGGTGAAAGAAGCATTGTTATTGTTGCATTCTGCTCAGAGGTGGAGGAGACAAGGACAGGCCATACATATATAACAGACTGGAAAAGAAATATGAGCTGTCAGTCTACTTGCCTCCTCCCAGGACTTCCTTGGATTTGCCCCTGGGGGCCTTCAGTAGGCAGAAGGTGCCTTCACAGTGCCAGATTTTTGCTATTAAAGTTGATCTCATACGTCAGTAAGTGGAAGGCAATCCTTAAAATTCAGGATCCGAGAGGAATTGTGCAGCACTATACAGCAGCTCATGCCAAGGACTGGGGGGTGGGGAACTCCCAGTGTGTTTGTTGCTTGGGATCCAGGAGTGAGGGCTCAGCATCATTCACTCTGTCAGGGTATCTCGATGTTAATCACTTCCAAATGGCATGGATGCAGGGAGGGGGCTCTTTTCCCCAATCACCGGAGGAATGTCTTGACTTAGGACGGAAAGGGAGGTTTTCCATAAGCAGCTTCTCTTTCCAAAAGGGACCAGCAGTAGAATACGAGACGCCCATGAGCCTCTCCTAGCATCATCTATAAAAAAACCTTGTCTAAGAAACAGAGGGAGAGAGAAAAATAATCCAGGATAGTGTCAGATCTCATCCATTGACCTACAAGGTTCTTTCAGGATAAACCACTGGCCAATAAATGACACCTTATGTATAGAATGAACTCTTTTGTAAGACAGATTCTGTGTGTGTGTGTGCGTGCGTGTGTGTGTGTGTGTGTGTGAGCTTGTATGCACATGCATTGATATAAATATATATTGTCTCTAGATAGATATATGTCATATGGGATGTTCATCAATCCCATACAAGCATCCAGGCCCATTCAACTCTAGGGCACTTTGGGAAGCAAGAGAAAAGAAAGCCAGTAGCTCACAGAATTCCTTCCTCCTATATCCTAATTCAGCCCAATTCAGAAGGAATTTTTAAATGTCTGCTATGCACCAGGCACTCTTCCAGGAGATACAAAGGCAAAACAAAATATTTCCCTGTCCTCGAGGACCTTATATTCTACTGGGGAAAGACATCATGAAAACAGATAAGTACATTTATGATACCTTCATCAGTTTGAGCTCCCATTACCATAGTCAGAGTGATGGTCCCTGGTACCCCTCTGCATGTGCTCTCTCTAAATTTCTCTGGGCTGATAGTAGTATCACCATATCCCCAAGTCCCAGGGCACCTCAGAGATGATCTAATGAACACTTCAGGTGATCTGTGTATATGCTTTTAAGAACAGGTGTATTTTGTTAACTATATTTCTAAGTAATTGGCTGTCTTTGTAATCTTAGGCATTTTTATTGCATGCCCTTAAAAACATCATTTTATGAATGGTTCTGTGGACTTCACCAGATTGCCAAAGGGGGCCCATCACACACACACACACACGCACACGAACCACTCCTGATCCAAGACAACCCTTTCCTTGAGGCTGGAGTGTTTTATTTTCTACCCTCATGATCAATAGACAGAGGTGTATTCACAGCGCCATGGTGAACCTGAACTCAGCAATGAGAAGAGCAGAGCAATGAATCTGGTGCTAGAGTACCCGATGATTGAATCTTTTTTCTTTTTTTAATAGAAAAGCCTCTTAATTTAATTTAAATTAAATTAAATTAAAACGCCAGGAAGGCAGGTGCTATTATCATCCCTGAGGCAAGAGGAAGTTAACACAGAGTCACATAGCTAGCCTCTAAGACCAGATTTGAACTCAGGTCTTCCTAACTCCAGGCCCAGCACAATGCACTATGGAGCCCCCTAGATGAATCTATCACTTAGACTGTGTGATTTTCATCATCACTTAAACTCTCTTGGCATTGGTTAACTCATCTGTAAAATGAAGAGGTTAGTCTCAGTGGTATTCAGTGCTAAAATCATATTATCTAGTCATGAAAACTAGCTAGTGGTCTATCCTGAAAAACAAACAAAACTTGGCCTTAATAGGTATGATTTCACCCTGCGCCATTACTTTCAACAATGTGACAGTGTCTCTAGTTCTGTTTTTGGCATAGATGAGTAACTTCCTTTTTATATTCTTTAATTCTTCACTGAGAGGTAATGTGGTGTATTAGACAGAAGCTGTTCATGAAGCAAAGAAGAGCTGGGTTCAAGTTCTGCCTTTGACGTATGATGGATGTGTTACCCTGGGCAAGACTTGACCTGTTAGTGTCCTAGGCAACTCAAGATCAAAAGGTGCAGAGGTAATGCCAACCTGTATTGATAGAAGGAGTTTCTCACCTGGAATTTCTCAGTACTAATTAAATCACAAATCCATTCCCTATCGTTGATTCTTTATTGGTATCTGAACCAACAGCAATTCCATTAAGTTGGCTCTCTATCTCTCTGTCTCTGTCTGTCTCTCTCTCTCTACCTATCTCTCTCTGTTTGTCTCTCCCCTCCCATCCCCCATTTCTTCCTCTGCCATAGAAATATTTTGGCCTTTACAGAAGAAGTTCAATGACTGAAAAATTGTCCAGGTACTTTTTAAAATCAGGTTATCAGTGGTGGTAAGATTCTTACTTGCCTGTAATCTGGTTTCATTCAAGTATTGAGTCTGTAGGCCAGCTTGAATACATGGGATTCATAGAGGAATGGTCGTAACATAATTTTTGTATTATCATTTTCTGCTCAATTCTTCAACACAAAGAGGTTGGCATTCACAGAAACCAATGGAAGGAAGTCTTCAGGAGCTTTGTGAAGATACAACTTGGAATGGGCCAGCGAGAGTAGTTCAGGCTTAACTAAGAACTTGTGAAAACAAAACAAAACAAAACAAAGCCCTTAATGAAAGGGGAGTTACGGGTTTAATTCATAAAGAAATTGTGTATAAGCTCTGAGGTTTGTGGCAAACAAGAATATATTCCATATGACCTGGTGAATTTGTGTGTGTGTGTGTGTGAGAGAGAGAGAGAGACAGAGAGAGAGACAGAGACAGACAGAGAGAGAGACACAGAGAGAGAGAGAGAGAGAGAGACAGAGAGAGACACAGAGAGAGAGACAGAGAGAGACAGAGAGAGACAGAGAGAGAGAGAGAGAGAGAGAGAGAGAGAGAGAGAGAGACAGACAGAGAGAGACAGAGAACCACAGAAAAGTGAATGGGATGGTGAAAGGCTGGAGACTATGCGTTAAGAAAATTGATCCAAGGAACAAGGGATGTTTATCCTGGATAAGAGAAGACTTGAGGTGTGTCAAGATAGCTGTTTTCTGTGTATTTGAAGGGCTGCTCTTTTGAAAAGGGATAAGACTTGTTCTATGTGAACATAAAGGACTGAACCAGGAGGAATGAATGAAAGTTGCAGAGAAGCTGATTTTGGTTCCATAAAAGAAAAAACAACCAAAACTTCCTGACCCAACAATGAATTGTCCCAAAGTGGAATGGGACATCTTGTAAGGTGGTAAGTTTGCCATCATTGTAAACCTTTAAGCAAAGACTACATTACTGCTCATAAAGGAAATTGTAGAAGAGATCCTTGGCAGGCTCCAGCTTGGACTAGGTGACTTCAGAAGGTCCCTCCCAATTTTGAGATTCTGTGGTTTGTCCCCGATCAGATACATGAAATGATACCACATTTTAAACTTGTTTCTTTAGAAAATAATTTTAAAAGTTTTGCTGATTATTTTGTTTTTATGTCACAGTCACTTCTGGATATAAACCTTTCCCTCTCCCAAATTGAACCCTCCCTCATGGCAAACAAAAGAGTTAAGCAGAAACAAATGATACAAAGATCTGGTTTGACAAGGTATACAACATTCTTCCCTGTAGTCTACCACCTCTCTGCTGAGGAGAGGGAAATCTGTTTCATTATCTGTTCTCAAGGGGCAAGATTGGTTACTACAGTTATTAATATTTCAGTTTTTTAAAGTTTGTTTCTCATCTAAACCAGTAAGAAGTTTCTCTTTCTCTCTCCCCCTCCTTCCTGCTCTCTCTCTCCCTCTGTCTCCCTGTCTCTGTCTTTATCTCTGTTTCACTGTCTCTGTTTTTCTCCCCCTTCCCCTCTCTTTCTCTTTGTCTCTCCCCCTCCATCTCCTTCACTCTTTTCTCTTTCCTGTCTCTTGTTCTCCTGCTCTCGGCTAAGCTGGCATTGCTTCCTGAGTTGGTCAGCAGAATAAATGGGGTGCCATTTGTCTCTCTGTCATTTCTGGAGTGGGAAGGGAAGTTCATCCTGCCTCTCTTTGACTGCAGGATTCCCTGTTGCTTTCCACCAAGGAGTTCACATTACCACTCCCCATATGAACAACCACAGCATCTGTCTTCTGTTGGAGAAAACATATGGAGAATCTCTGGCAGCAGCCACAGACGATGGCCGACCTGCTGACCATTGCACTCTGAGTTCATTTAGGCCATGGGGAGAAAGAGTGGAGGGGCATAGCCTGGCACAAGTCACCACCATCAGTGATTCAGCAGAATTGATGATAGTGTGAAGTCATTCTAAGGAAACCATGCTACTCAACATACTGCCTCTGGGAAAAAGCCTGAGTGTGAAATACCTGCACTGCTCAGGTGTCCACCAGAGAAAGGACCAAGAAAATTGACAACACTGGACTTATTAATAGCCTAGTCCAATTTGTACAAGGCTGTCAATTCTAAGATACTTCCCCAAATCCTCCTAAAGCTTGAAGGTTGAGATTGGGGGGTGGGTGGGTAGGAAGAACGAGTTGTTGGTAGTGAGGGATGTTCGATAAGGAGTAGGGCTGGATGGAGTGTGTGCAGTTGTGTGAGCAGGCTGAAGATGATAAGTTTTTGAATGAAGTTATAATACGGTGAAGATGTTGTCCGGGCAGGTTAATGATGAGAATATTTTGGATGAAGTTATAACATGGTATCAGAAACAGGCAGTAACAAGAAGTAGGATCGGTGAGTAGCTAGGTAAAGTTCACATATGGGTTTCATGTGTGTAGTATTGTCTCATCAGTAAGCTTTTACCCACCATGTCTTCACACTTAGTCCTTGCATATCTTATCTTCATACATCCCCAACCCATCAGGGTCTTTGAGGGCTCTGTGAAAGTCCATGAGTCAGGAGGATGGTAAAGGCAAAGAGATAATAAATTTGAAATGGGCACAGCTGTGAGTGCCTGTAAGTCTGCGGGCAAGCCAATAGTATATTACTCTTGCTTTTCAAGGGAGTAGGTGAAGTTTAGAGATTCAAGATGGTAGGGACTGATTCAGATAAAGTGGTGGCAACAATCAACTTTCTTTCCCCTGTGATCCAAGGATGCTCTCTGCTCACATCTCAATCCTGTTTGGAAGGGATGGCTTTGACTTTCTGTTCATCTATAATTATTAATTCCAAGGCAAAAGTTATATGAAACCCATGTGAGCACTCTCAAGGTCATCTCCCCTTAAGAAGAAAAAAAATACAACCCAAAGACTTCCAATTCCAGCTTGTTCTCAGGAATAGCTAATAAATCAAATTTCACTTGTACAAAAATTTTATAGTCTCTTGGATTCCATTGTTACTGAATTTGACCTTTAATACTCTTAGTTGGAGAGAGCAGATTACATAGAGTTCAAAAGAATAGTAGATAGGATCCCATGGCCAAAAATTCCAAAGGATAAGTCAGCTCAAGAGGGCCAGGAAGCTCTCAAGGGTAAAACTTTGAATATATAAAGGGAGACAATTCTAATGATGGGGGAAAGGAGAGACATTTTTTTAATGTGGATACACAGAGAACTCAATGAACAACAGATTTTTTAAAAGAAACACAAAAGTTGGAAGTAATGACAAGTTGGAAAACAAAAGGGCAGCATGGTCGTACTTGAATTGTGTCAGGAATGCTAAAATTAAGAATGAATGAATGAAGAGTCATTTATTAAGCACTTGCTATGGGTCAGATAGAGTCTGGCAAGGAAATCTAAGGGTAAGAAAAGTACATGTCTAAAATCTATATTAGGGTAAAGATGGGAAAGGCCTGTTACGCAGTGTATATGGGATGAAGATAATATGACAGAGAAAAGTTGGAGCCACCCAACTTTCATTTTGCTACTATTTCCTTTGCCAAGGAAAATGTTCTTTGGATTGGAAAAGACAGGACAAATATTGCTAATGGGAGTTAAGATCCAAGATAAATATGGCTATAGTAAGACATCACCTAGCAGCTCCTGATGAGTCCAAGTCACTAGGCTGGGATGAAGTACTTCCTGGTTACAGAAAAAACTGGGAGATGCGATATTGCTAAACCATTGTCAATGATCTCTGAAAGATTATGTAAAATGGGAGAGGCACTACAGGATTGGGGAAGGAAAAATATTCTGATTTTTAAACAGGGATTAAGAAAACACTTCACCTGCACAGTAGGCTGCCTTGAGAGTGAATGGGTTCTTCCTCACTAGTTTCTTAAAGCAAAGGCTGGATGTTATAGATGAACTCTGTTATAGATGAACTCTTGTTCCAGTTATGGGTGAGACAAGATGACTTCTGAGGTTCCTTCTGACCCTAAGATTTTGTTAGTGCATGAATAGCTTTGCCCATTTAAAATATAACCCATTTAAGATGGCTTTAGATGTGGCCCCCTTTAAACGAAGCACTTGATAATAATTTTTAAGCACCATAGATTTTTTTAGTCGCAGAGGCTATCTAGGCTAATTTCCTCATTTTATAGGGGAGGCAAATATGTAAGGTTAGCAGGAAAGGAAGGACTGAATGCCCAATCTACTTGGATTGAGTACTTTTCCCACCACAATTGTACACTAGAGTTGTAGCTTACTTTTTATTTAACTTTTCTTGATATGTACTTACCACTGTCTTGTCAAGGAGAGGCTCCATAAATATTTGTGGATTAAATCTTTGGATAGTATTAGTATTCTAAATGTTTGTCTGCTGCCTACATGGAGGTCCCCCAAAGAGGCAGAGTACTTAAACTTTTCCATTCCTCCTCTTCCATCCTCACTGCTTTATAAATCTTAACAACTTTCAAATTTTATTTCATATTATTTTATTATTTTTATATTTTGTATATTTTATTTATCATATGTATATATTTAATATTATATTTTATACTTATTTTATTACTTTTTGAGACTGGGTATCTTTGGTCAGCTAGGTGACACAGTGGATAGAGTGCTGGGCCTGAAATCAGGAAGACTCATCTTCCTGAGTTCAAATGCAGCCTCAGACACTTAGTAGCTCTGTGACCCTGGGCAAGTTTCTTAACCTTATGTGCCTCAGTTTCCTCATCTGTAAAATGAACTGGAAAAGAAAATGGCAAACCACTTCAGTCTTTTTGTCAAGAAAACCACAAATGGCAACTTTAAGAATTGGACATGACTGAGATGTCTGAACAACAGTAACGATTTTCTATCTTTCCTAGGGTGGAAGTGTAGTGGCCACTCATGGGCCCAATCGATTGGTATGGGAGCATTAATTTGTCATGTTTTTCCTGTCTGTGCTGGTTCACCTTCCTTAGACAGTCTGGTGCCCTTCCCCAACAGCCACAGCTCCTAGAGGCTCACCATATTAGTGCCATACTTAGTGCAGACACTAGAACTGCTTCACATGGTCCAGCTCACAACTCCTGAGCTCAAGTGATCCACCAGCCTTAAACTTCTGCGTTAAAAGGCATGACACGTCAGGTCCTTAAAGCATTCTTTAAAAGTAAGTTTTTTTATCATAATAACTATTCTTATTATCAGCAGCAATGGCACCAGCAATAGGGACAGAGCTAGAAACTGGGAAACATAAGGTTGGTTGAGGGATTAGTTGGACTTCTGGTTTGGTATCCCCCTAAGCTTCTTTCCTGATGCTTCTCCCACTCTTT
The DNA here is from genome assembly GCF_011100635.1 of Trichosurus vulpecula. Lineage (NCBI taxonomy): Eukaryota > Metazoa > Chordata > Mammalia > Diprotodontia > Phalangeridae > Trichosurus > Trichosurus vulpecula. The sequence goes on along the minus strand of NC_050576.1, from coordinate 58,293,101 downwards.
TATCCTAAACCCCTCCCTATTGCAGCTCCCCACTCCTTCAGGGAATGGCAAGTATGCCAATCCCTTCCCCCCCATCTCTACACAAATATTAACCATATATGTTATTTTTTGGCTACTCTGCTGTCTCCTAGGGGACTATGAATACTAATTAATTAGCTGAAATATTTCTTATTAGTGCCCCATCTAGGCAATGGATTAACTTTCTCAGGAAGCAGAAGACCTTTTGGGTAGAGATCTGTTAGCCTCAGTTTCTGCATCTGTGAAATGGAGATAATTATGCAGTAATGCCTATCCTACCTACTTAACAGGGCTTTAATGAGAATACATGTTATAAGCTTTCAAGTGGTATATAAATGTTGGCTAATATATATATACAACTTGTGATTATCTATGCTAATAATGGGAGCTAAGGAAAACAACATATTGTGGTGGAAACAGTACTAGATTTACATTCTGGGACCTGTACTGGAGAGCTAGTTCTGCTTTTCATTAGCGGTGTGATCTTGGGAGAGTCATTTACCTCTCTTGGCCTTAATTTCTCATCTATCAAGTGAGGGGTTGGACTAGATGAATTTTAAGGTTCCTCCCAGCTCTCATTCCTATGATCCTAAGGAATAGATAATACAAAACAGATAATCCATCATTTATGTGGCAGAGGCTCTGGCTTCATACCAACACATACTTAGACAGACTCATCCTCTTCTGCATTGAATCCCTCTTAGGTCAATGCTTTGATCAATGGCCCAGCCCTAGTGGAGTATGAGGCTTCTTATGGTTAAAACTATACACAAAGAAGATACTGAATCCAAGGCTTGATAGATTATGCATGTCATGACATCATGACCCTTGAAATGTATTATTGTTCAGATCAAACATTTTGAGGGCTGAGTCTTTGAAGGTCATTGAGTTCAAGCTCTCCCTCCCTTGTTTAAGGACAAATAAATTCACCTCTCTGGTACTCATTTTTCTTATCTGTAAAATGGGGATAATAATCGAACCTACCTCACAGAGTTGTCAAATGGATCAAATGAAGTGATGTATGTTTGTCTACATTACTTATACCAAAATGAGGAAATTCTTAGAAAGTTCCTCAGCCTTCTCAGCAGGCACTGCCCCTGTTTTATCTGGGGTAAGGGATCTCCTCCATCTATCCATACAAGGAAAAGGGAAGGGAAAAGTAGAACTTATTACTAGATTGTAAACTCCTTGAGGGCAGGGACTGTCTTTTGCCTATTTTTAAATCTCCAGGACTTAGCACAGTGTCTGGCACATAGTAGTGACCTAAAAAATATGAATGAATTAGCTTAAGGAGTGTCTTCTTGCTACTTCATAAATGATCCAGGGAGCATCCTAGGCAGATGGACTCAGTTGCCACTTTTAGTCTTTCCAGGGGATTCATCAAGACATGGAAGCCAACTCTCGGTAATCTTTTTTTTTTTTTAAATGCAATTTATTTATTTAACATATTTGGTTTTCAGCATTGATTTTCACAACATTTTGAATTACAAATTTTCTCCCCATTTCTACCCTCCCCCCCACTCCAAGATGGCTTATATTCTGGTTGCCCTGTTCCCCAGTCAGCCCTCCCCTCTATCACCCCCCTCCCCTCTCATCCCCTTTTCCCTTCCTTTCTTGTAGGGCAAGATAAATTTCTACGCCCCATTGCCTGTGTATCTTATTTTTTAGTTGCATACAAAAACTTTTTTTGTTTTTGAATATCTGATTTTAAAACTTTGAGTTCCAAATTCTCTTCCCTCTTCCCTTCCCACCCACCCTCCCTAAGAAGTTGAGCAATTCAACCTAGGCCACACATATATTATTATGTATAACCCTTCCACAATACTCATGTTGTGAAAGGCTAACTATATTTTGCTCCTTCCCAACCCATCCCGCTTTATTGAATTTTCTCCCTTGACCCTGTCCCCTTTCCAAAGTGTTTGTTTTGATTACCTCCACCCCCATCTGCCCTCCCCTCCATCATCCCCCCACCTTTTATTTATTTATTTTTTTATCTTCCTCCTTCTTCTTTCCTGTGGGGTCAGATACCCAACTGAGTATGTATGGTATTCCCCCTCAGGCCAAATCTGATGAGAGCAAGGTTCACTCATTCCCCCTCACCTGCCCTCTCCCCTCCTCCCATAGAACTGCTTCCTCTTGCCACCTTTATGCGAGATAATCCACCCCATTCTATCTCTCCCTATCTCCCTCTCTCCTTATGTTATTCTCTCATCCCTTAATTTCATTTTATTTCTTTTAGATATCTTCCCTTCATCTTCAACTCACCCTGTGTCTGCTCTCTCTCTTTTACATATATATATATATATATATATATATATATATATACATAAACACATATATATACACATACATACACATACACACATATACACATAGATATATACATACACATTCACTTATATATATACATAAACATATATATATATATACATATATATACATGCATATTCCCTTCAACTACCCTAATACTGAGGTCTCATGAATCATACTCATCATCTTTCCATGTAGGAATGTAAACAAAACAGTTCAACTTTAGTAAGTCCCTTGCAATTTCCGTTTCTTGATTACCTTTTCATGCTTCTCTTGATTCTTGTGTTTGAAAGTCAAATTTTCTATTCAGTTCTGGTCTTTTCACTGAGAAAGCTTGAAAGTCCTCTATTTTATTGAAACTCCATATTTTGCCTTGGAACATGATACTCAGTTTTGCTGGGTAGGTGATTCTAGGTTTTAATCCTAGCTCCATTGACCTGCGGAATATCGCATTCCAAGCCCTTCGATCTCTTAATGTAGAAGCTGCCAGATCTTGGGTTATTCTGATTGGGTTTCCACAATACTCAAATTGTTTCTTTCTGGCTGCTTGCAGTATTTTCTCCTTGATCTGGGAGCTCTGGAATTTGGCAACAATATTCCTAGGAGATTTCTTTTTGGGATCTATTTGCGGAGGCGATCGATGGATTCTTTCAATTTCTATTTTGCCCTGTGGCTCTAGAATATCAGGGCAGTTCTCCTTGATAATTTCCTGAAAGATGGCATCTAGGCTCTTTTTTTGATCATGGCTTTCAGGTAGTCCAATAATTTTTAAATTATCTCTCCTGGATCTATTTTCCAGGTCAGTGGTTTTTCCAAGGAGATATTTCACATTGTCTTCCATTTTTTCATTCCTCTGGTTCTGTTTTATAATATCCTGATTTCTCATAAAGTCACTAGCTTCCACTTGCTCCAATCTAATTTTTAAAGTAGTATTTTCTTCAGTGGTCTTTTGGACCTCCTTTTCCATTTGGCTAATTCTGCCTTTCAAGGCATTCTTCTCCTCATTGGCTTTTTGGAGCTCTTTTGCCATTTGAGTTAGTCTGTTTTTTAAGGTGTTGTTTTCTTCAGTGTATTTTTCAGTATTTTTTTGGGTCTCCTTTAGCAAGTCATTGACTTGTTTTTCATGGTTTTCTCGCATCCTTCTCATTTCTCTTCCCAATTTTTCCTCTACTTCTCTAACTTGCTTTTCCAAATCCTTTTTGAGTTCTTCTATGGCCTGGGGCCAGTTCATGTTTTTCTTGGAGGCTTTGGTTGTAGGCTCTATGACTTTGTTGTCTTCCTTAGGCTGTATGTTTTGGTCTTCTTTGTCACCAAAGAAAGAATCCAAAGTCTGAGACTGAATCTGGGCGCGTTTTCGCTGCCTGGCCATATTCCCAACCAACTAACTTGACCCTTGAGTTTTTCAGTGGGGTATGACTGCTTGTAGACTAACGAGTTCTATGTTCTACGTTTGGGGGGGGGGAGGTGCCAGCTCTGTCAAAGCCGCACTCCTCCTTCCCCAAGGACCCCCAGTCCAGACTGGACTTAGATCTTCAGCAGGTTGTTGCACTCCTGCTCTGATCCGCCACTTAATTCCTCCCACCAGGTGGGCCTGGAGCCGGAAGTAACAACAGCTGTAGCTGCCCCACCTCCGCTGCCCCCGGGGCTGGAAGCCGTGAACTCCTTCCACTCCCGCAGCTTTTCCCACTAACCTTCTCCGCAGTCTTTGGTGTTTGTGGGTCGAGGGGCCTGGTAACTGCCGCAGCTCACATATTCAGGGCGCTAGGGCCCCCTCCGCCCGGCTTCTGGTCTGGATCGTCCACGCAGCTCAGGCTGGGCTCTGCTCCACTCCGTTCCCAGCTCCCAGCTCCCAGCTCCGTGTGGGATAGACCTCACCCAGAGACCATTCAGGCTGTCCTGGGCTGGAGCCCTGCTTTCCTCTGCTGTTCTGTGGGTTCTGCCGTTCAAGAATTGGTTCAGAGCCATTTTTATAGGTTTTTGGAGGGACTCGGGTACGGAGCTCACTCTAGTCCGTGCTTACCAGCCGCCATCTTGGCCAACTCTCGGTAATCTTAACTTAGATTTTGGGAAAAAATTGTCTGCATCTTAATTTGGGGGCAATCTGATAGGAGTAAGACATATTTGTCTAGTTTTTTTATAATCCACTTGCAAGTAATCAATAATAATTTATTATAAAATAATTGCCTGTTTCCTGTAAATGAGGATAACCATAGCACTACTTTACAGTGTCATGTATCAAATAACATAACATAGAAGAGGATATTCCTGACATGCTTTTATAAAATGAGGTCTATAGTTGGCCTTGACTTGTATTTCTTCAGTATAGGGAGATCCCCACAAGGAAATTCCCTCAGCCACTGAAGGCCTACAAGGTTCTCCAGCATAGAGTCTGAGGGAGTTGCCAGGGATGCTGAGTGGCTGAGTGTCCAAACATCATATATAATCTACCTAACCAGATTTTTCCTAACATTAAAGTGGATCTTCTATCCACTCTACCAGGCCAACTCTTAATCTGTTGTACTGGCAACCATACTGGCATTCCCAGGATGTTTGCTAGCACAAGTTCTTAGATCTGCTTTACTTTACTGCTTTACTAGATCTGCTTTAAAGATAGCTGTTTAAGGCATCAACAATCTTTAATTATATTCATTGGTTCAGGGGAAAAGTCAGCACCCTGAACTTCAGAGAACGTACAGAGAAAATAAAAGCAGAGAAATAAAGACCAACAGACCAGGCTCTACTGCCTGAATCAAAGCAATATTGCTATAAACTTTACATACACCACTGGATTGAGAGAGCCTTTACCTCTGAGAAGTTGGGGAGCTATGAACCTATATAGGGCCACTCAGAATCTTGGCCAGGGAATCATAAGATCCTTCTCATAAGTGAGCCCCCAAAGCAAAACCTCACTTCAGAGTGCATATACACTTCTCAGAGCCAGAGGGCATTATAACCCTCATGACTCAGTGCCTAATTAGAAATTAGCAAAAGGTATGAGCCTTCCTACAAGCAAGCCTCCCCTAAGCAAGCTTCCCTTAATGGGCTCCATGTGACTCCTATTAATGGGTGGGGGAGATCTTTCCATTCCATTAACATTACATTTATTTGTATATATGTATAGGTATATTTATGGGTATATGTATGTGTATATGATGTTCAGTCATTCAGTTGTGTCCAACTATTTGGGATTCCATGGATAATTTTAATATTATCCATTGAGTTTTCTTGGCAAAGACAGTGGAGTGATTTACCATTTTCTTTTCCAGTGTATCATCTTTTGTTAGAATCTGTCCACTATGACTGGTCCATCTTGGGTAAACCTTGCATAGCACAACTCAAAGTTTCATTGAGTTACACAAACCCCTCCTCCATGAAGAGTCTGTGATCCAGGAAGGGATAGATACACACACATATACACACATACATATGTGTGTATCTATAGGTATCTATACATGGGAAGGAATTAATGCTTAGACAAAAGGTTTCCCAATTGGTCAGGGGCAGAGCCAAGACTAAAAATGAAAACTTCTTGACTCTCTGTCCAGATCATTTTCCACTAGCACTCAAATGAGCTGTACTGAGACAAACTAAGTACAATACGGAGAAGAATAATTTTGCATCTCACCATTTCCTTTAATTTTGAAAACAATTTGTTTTCCATTGTAAATAGAAATAATAACTGACATTTCTCCATTGCTTTGAGGTATACAAAACACTTTGCTCACATTCATCTTGGAAGGCATATAACATAAATATTTCACCCACATCTTACTGATAAGGAAACAATACTTCAGAGACAGGAAGTGGTTTGTCCAAGGTCATAGACCTGGGGAGTCGAGGAGCTTAGACTTCAACCCAGGTCTACTTATTCTAGGTCCACTTCCTGTCCCATGACAACCTGCTGCTGCTATTGACTAAGCTTGAGCTAAGGATAACTTGGTTTAAAAGGATACTGTGGTTTAAAAAGAAACTTTCTGATGCAAAAGGCATACAGGAGGCACCTAGTGAATCTCCTTTGGATAAATCTGTCCTTGGAATGTGATGAAGCCATTTCCTTATCTATCAGGTCAGCCTTGGCTGTATCTGCTGCCCTCCCCCCTTCTTTTTTCCTCTTTGTGGATGCAGTGGACTGTTGCTGAGAAAGAAGGATAACTGGCTGATGGGTAGGATGATGTCTGGAGGAATAGGTCATTGGGATGTGAAAGCCAAGTCCGTGACCAGCATGGTCTCAAAGGGGCTTACATTTTGTGGTTACTTGGACAAGAACAAGAGGAACTCTTCCAGCTAAGGAATGCAATTTCCCTCTTCTCATCTGTCTTGTACTTTTTTTTAAATGTGGGGGGAAGCTCTGTAAGCTACACCAAACCACCAGGAGGGGGGTATAAAGTTATGCACCAGTAAAGCCTTCTTGGTCCCCAGGATGGTTGAATTAAGTAAAATATCAATTGAGAGCTAAAGCCTGAATGGCCTGTTCATGGCTAAACATAACATGAGGGCCAATTACTTTGGAGAGATTTTAAGGAAGAAGCATAATAATAATAAAAATAATAATAATACAAATAAAAATAAAATCGTGGATAAAGAATCATTCCTAGAGTCAAGAAGATCTAGGTTCAAGACTGGAATCCTTCACATACTGCTTGTATAATCCTGGGCAAGGCACTTCATATCTCAGATAATATATTAAGATTATAGGATTATAAATTGAAGAGCAAATATTAATCTGCAACCATAAATGGAATTTCCTCTCAGGGAGCTCTCTATTTGAATGCTGTCATGTCTGATCCAATCGACAATGAGAACAAGAAGATATGAATGCAAGCTCAGAGGAATGTAACACTTTAAGTGTCATGAAGCTGATTCTTTCCTTGGTCCTTATTTGGCTCAGGATGCCCTCTGCAGACAGGGTAGGATATATGTTAGGGAGTTGTTATTGTTGCTTTTCCTAATGTTCTATGAGGATCTCAGACCAAAAGATGTATTCACTTATCCTCATCTTAAATGTTAGACAGTTATTTTACAATTTGCCAAAAAGATTTTAGGGTTGCCATCCCAGGAACCTTCCCAATGTCATGAATGATGACAAATGACATGAGTGGGCACTGCTAACACTGTAACAGCTGGGAACAGGTTGATTCACCAACCTGGTCTATAGTTTCCTCATTTGTAAAACAAAGAGACTAGATCTGATTTAACGTAAATGAATGTATATTGGGCATTTGCTTTTTTAGACACATGACAAAATGTAAGCTTTTTGAGGGCAGGGCTATTTCATTTTTTTTCCTTTTATTCTCAGAATCACTTAACATTTAAAGGCTTGCTGCTTAACACTGATAGATTGTGGTTACTCTTTTGTCAAGGCAAATTATAATGCCTCTTTATCTTAGTGGACAAGCTTCATGAATTGCTGGGGTTGAAAAAATTCAGCAATTGGTAGCCAATGTTTTGGGCAAATCAACTTGATACTCCTGAACCTCAGTTTGCTGATCTGTAAAAAGAAGGTAATAGTAGCTGCAATCCTATCTCAAGATTCTTATTAGGCTCAAATGAAGGACTGTATGTAGATGGCTTTGTAAATTATATTTCTTTTTTTCTACCATTTTATTTGTTATTTATAAAATTTTAATTATTTAATTTAATAAAAAATTTAATAAAATTTTATTAATAAATTCAATTAATTTAATTATTTAATTTAATTTAATTTATTTAATTTAGTAATTTATTGAATAATTTTGTCATTTTCTTTCCTTCTTACTCAAATTGGAGGGGAAAAAGAAAACCATACCCTTGTAACAAATATGAATGATCAAACAAAACAAATCCTCACATTGGCCTTGTCCAAAAACGTCTCATTTTGCACCTTGAGTCCATCATCTATCTGATAGGAGGTGGGTGGGTAGCATCCCTCATCACTGGTCCTTTGGAACTGTGGTTGGTCATTGCATTGATCACAGTACTCAAGTTTTTCAAAGTGGTTTGTCTTTACAATGTAGTTGTTACTATATAAAGAAAGGGCCCCTCTGCTCACTTTACTTTGCCACAGATCTTACAAGCCTTTACAAGTTTCTTTGAAACTCTCCCTTTCATCATTTTTTTTCTCTACCATGGTATTCCATTACATTCATATACCAAAATTTGTTCAGTCATTCTCCAGAAAATGAACATTCCCTTAGATTCCAATTTTTTTGCCAACACAAAAAAGTTGTTATGAGCATCTTTGTACACATGGGTCTTTTTATTCTTTCTTTGATCTCTTTGGGGCACAAGACAAAAAGAAGTATTGCTGGGTGCTTTGAGACTGTGAAATACTGCTTAAAGAGAAATCGTTATTATTTAGTTTAGTCCTCAAAAGATGAGCCTCTACCCCAAGCACTCCCAGCTTAGCAGGACCTGTCAGTGTGTGCTTTACCAGCTAAGTCCTCTCCCAAAGTAAAAAGTCCTTTCACTTTGATAAAAGGAAAGACTTTTCAGGGAGTCTAGACTTGAGTCTTGGACCTTGGGAATTTTTTCTTAAAAATAAGAAACGTAATCAATTTAACTCATTAATATCATTTTACCGCTAGCCCAAACGCTGACTTGTTTTTCTTTTAGAGTACACTCCAGAATATGGCTGTGATCTTGGATACCAGAGAAGTACATTGGGAAAACCATTTCCCTTTTTCTTTCTTTTTAAAGAGAGTTCTCCTTTCTATGTAAATGGAGGAATAAGGGATGGGACTCTTAGGGTGGGTGCATAGTAATCTGGGAATGTTTAGCTTGTATGTATGTGGAGACTCATTTTCTAGCTCCTCCAAGACCAGTAATGTCCCTGAAGTCAATACTCTTATTTTTAGTATGGGAGCATGACTGCACTCAAGGGGCTTTAAGTGGTTTATAGATTCATTCAGTATTAGAGCTAGGAGACTCCTCAGAGATCTTTTTGTCGAACCAGCTCATTTTATGGGTGAGGAAATCAAGACCTAGAGGTGTTAAGTAACAGGTCACATTGGTAGGTACCAGTAGAGTCCAGAAGTCTGGACTTAGACTAGGGCTCTATCCATTTGACCATGATGTGAGATGAATGAGGATGTCTTTGCAGGAGTATTTAGGTACACTATTCTTTTGGATTGGAGGAGGAGCTTTCAATCCTAAGCAGTAAGATGGAATTTGAGGCAGAGGAGTAACCATAATAGTAAATGATCTGATCTGGCCATGGGGCTGGAATGGGTTAAAATGGACTGGAATGTGTGCCTTTGGTAGGTGGTGATTTCCTTCTCACTGGATGTGCTCAAGCAGACACCAGATGATTACTTCTTGAGGATGCTGCAGGAGATATTTCTATTTTAGATGAGAGTCACACTACATGACCTCTAAGGCGCCTTCTGGCATCAAGATTCTCAGTCAGTCAGTAAATCAACACTCATTTATTAAATGCTTACTATGTGCCAGGCACTGTGCTAAGTGCTGGGGCTATGAATAGAAGCATAACCTGACCTCAACAAACTTTCATTCTAATGGGAGAAGACAATACATAAAAGAGAGATCAAAGGGGGAAGAAGGGATATACCATAGTGGGGGGATGTACCATGGAGGGGGGCCTAGTGTATAAGTCTGGAAAGTCAGGAGCAGTGCCAAGAGGGTAGTGAAGAAAAAAATGGAAGAGTGAGAATGGCTCTTCAAAATGGAGGCTCTTGGAGTAACTCACCAATTGGAGAAGGATGATATAAGTGTGGAGGAATCTTCCAGGGTATGTGTATATAAAGCGAATAAATATATAGGTATATGTGTATATATGTATGTGAATATATATGTGTATGTGTATATATGCACATATATGCATATTCATATATATGCATACACACGTATGTATATACTTTATATACTGTATATAAGGTAGTTTGGGAGAGAGGGCACCCACCAGCAGTTTGGTGGGTCAGGAAAGGCTTTATGCGGAAGGTGGTACCTGAACTACCTTTTTAAAGGAAGAGAGGAACTCCATGAGGCAGAATTGGGAGGGAGTACATTCTAGGCATGGGGGATAGCCACTGCCAAGGCACAGAGAAAGAAGATGGAGTGTCACGTGGAGAAGACCAGTTTGGCTGGATTGCAGAGTGTCCACAGAATCTGGAAAGATTGATTGTGGCCAGTTTGAGGAGCATTTGGAAAGCTAAGGAGAGGAAGTTATATTCAGTCCCAGGGCCTCATTCAGGCCAGCCTTCCATAGCAGGGGCCCATGCCCATGATCCTTTGTCCCTCATTTCTTTGAAAATGTAGCTTCCCTAGAGCCCATTCCCTCAGGACTCTACTCTTTATCAGGGGACCAGTTTCACTGAGATGATATCTTGACGTAAGGGTGTTCTTTCTAAACAGTACGTTTGGAAACAAAGGACCCGGGTTCAACTACTGCTTCTGCCTCTCACTGCCAAGGTGATCTTTGAAAAGTCATCTAACATCCCTAGACTTCAGTTTCCTTATCTATACGATGAGGGGGTTGGAGTAGATGGACCATCAAAGAGCCTATGGATATTTGTGGCTGTTGTTCACGCTCGGTCAGAGATGGTGAGATAATAGGTGTGGGGAAGGATCAGAGAAAGAGTGAAGGAAGAGAGGTTGTGAGAAGTCTGCTCATGTCAACAATATTACATGCAAGTGCTATTCAAATATCATGCAAATTAACACTGGGAGCTCTAGCATGGATGAAAGGTGATGCAAATTTGCTTTTAATTTCCTTTTGTACAGTTGAATGTGCTATCAGGGCACCCAGGGGGCTCCTTGTGGGCAGAGTGATAAGCTTAGGCTGCTTTGGGGTGAACTATGAAAATTCACGCCTTACCCAAATATGGCAGGCCCTGTGGATGCATAGAATGCCCTTTCTGAGGCCCACTCTGTGCTGCAGAGGAGCCCTGCTGTCTGTGTTCCCCCAGTGACCAAAAGACTGAGACACCAGGGAGATAAGAAAAAAGAGAAGGGAGGAAGAGAATTTAAAGTTAAAGGCCTACCCCTTGCCACTTGTGGGAGATGTCACCTTGGGTAAGACGCTTAGCCATTTTGACCCTTTTTTCTGCTAAAGTCCAGTTCTAATCGATGACTCTATCATCCAAAGCAGATGAAGAGACTATGCTGATTAAGTCCAGGTTCTGGTGAAGGGAGAACATTGATGTAATCTAGCCTACTTTTTCTCTCCAGAAGCTAGGGAAAATCCTATTCATGAAGGGGGCTGTCCATGGGCCACACCTACATTTCTGTTTACTTTCCAGAGGGAGCTTTGAGTACAATACCCAGGTTTGTGGCAGGCCTCCAGCCACTAGGGTGGTCAGCTCCTTTGGTTGGGGATACTGATAGAGGCATACCGTACAGACTACTAATATGGTGATGGTGGGAGGTGCTGGCCGGGGAGCTGCCATTTTGGCAGCATTCAGTAACACCAGGCTTGTGAACGAACAGCTTGTGACCCTGGGTCTTCTCGAGGAGACTGCCCTCACAAGCAGCAGCCACAAACTAACCGATAGATCCAGACAGTCAAGGGTAGATGTGCCAGAGTAACTGGGGAGAATGAAGGATCTCAGTGACCTGGCAGAGCCTCCTCAGAGCTAAACTTGAAGTCAAATAAACTGAAGCACTGCAGCAGTCAGTGAGGACTGACTATAGTTTAATATCTTTTTTTTTTCCTGCCTGAATCTTCACAGTGGAGAACTACTGCTTCTGCCTCTTCTGATCAGTGACTTGTTTGCAGTTTATAATCCCGGAAAGTTGCCTGGGGCCTTGAAAGATAAGTGATGAACAAAGTCACACCCAGAAAGTCTGTCTGAGGGGGAACTTGAACCCAGACCTTTCTGACTCTGTGTCTCTGCCCACTACATAGGAAGCTAGAGGTCATAGTGGATAGAGTGCTGGGCTTAGAGTCAGGAACACAGGAGTTCAAATCTGACCTCAGACACTTACTAGCTCTAGAACCCTGAATAAGTCATTTAACCTCTGCTTGCCTCAGTTTCCTCACCTGTAAAATGGAGATAATGATTGTACTTACCTCCCTGGATTTTTGTGAAGATAAAATGAGATGTTTGTAGAGGACTTTGCAAACCTTAAAGCACTATGTAAATGCTACCATCCTCATCAATGATCACCGTTAGCATCATCTCCAGTACACTTATTTATTTAATAATCTATAATGAATCCTGTGCATCTTCTTTACTGACTCATCCCCAAACCAATCAGTTTTCCTCTTGTGTAAAGATGGGATGCTGATATTCTTAAAGCCACCCTAGGTTAGATGCCAGACTTAGGGATCATCTAGTGGTGGGGATGCTACCTAGGGAGCCAAATAAGGTGGGGATGCCACCTAGGGAGCCAGAGGGAGAGTTTGGTAGGGAAGTCTTGAGGGAGGAAAAAAGGGTTCCTAGGAGATGGGAATGGTTAAAGCAGAGGAAGGCAGTGGAAAGGAAATCTTTGAACCAAAGGATGTATAACCAGAAGAAATAATTTTGTTCTGCCCCCTTAGTTATTACCAACAAGAAAACTGAGACTCACAAAGAAACAAAGTAAGTTTCATGTTATCCAAAATCTAGAGCTTATTTGGACCCCAGGGCCCATCCACTGTAATCCTCTCATTTTACAGATGATAAAACTGAGGCCCAGGGAAGTTAAGGGACTTGGATAAGGTTGCACAGGTAATGAGCATTGGAAATGGTTTTTGAACCCAGCTCTTCTGACTCTAGAACCAATGTTCTTTCTACTGTACCATGGTGATTTGTCTGGGGTCACTGAGAAGGTCAGTAACAGAGTCAGCGTCTAAACCAAGACCTAGATTCTTTGACCTCAACTCCAGCTGCCACTTCACTCTGATTTATCTCAACAGTGGAAGAGCTACGTACAGTATCAGATATTGAAAGGAACACTAGTAAACCACTTCATTATAATTATTGCTAATAATAATGACAATAATACTATTTTCTGGAGACTTCAGAACTTTTTCTCAGTTGCCCTGTGAGCAGCCACCTATGCAGAGGCTCCAAGAAAGAAATATGTTTTAACATCCTGAAACTGAATTATTAAATGGGGATTAACTTGGTGTTGACTTTTCCTCATGGCTGATTTGCAGTATAAACTGGGTTTAAGGCATCTTTTGCTAAAACCTTTCGGATTTTGCTGGATCGCGTTGGATGAGACATTCATTAAAGATTTCATGCTGATGTTATTTGTTTAGGCTTTGATGCCCTTTTTCTGTTTTTTTCCCCTTTTATTCAATAATGATATCTTTCAGACAGAGAATACCTTCCATCCTGAGGTATTAAAGGCTTTCTGTGAGAGAGAGCATGGCCTACTGGCTAGTGAATATGCCAAAAATCATCAGAAGATCTTACTTCCCATTCTTCAGTTGGTTCCTGAGCAACCACACATCCAGGGCCAACTTTAGATATGGATTGAGTAGATGGCCACCTACAAAGTATGATTTTAAAGATCCCAAGAAAGGTCTTCTTGCTCTCTAAATGTCTCCCCACCTTCACATGCATACCCATGTTTCCTTAAAGACAAGGTCTCAGGTATCGGATACAAGCCTAAAATGCTGGAGAGTATGGTAGAGTGGATAGAATGTGGGACTTAGAATAGGAATTCCACCTCTGATACTAATTAACTATGTGATCAGAGGTAAATTACGTAACCCTTCTGAGCTTCAAGCAAATCTCTGAAGCTAATAATATATAAAAGATGGATTCAGGTCTGCCTTGGTGGAAGGAGCTCACATACAAGGAGTTCCCATACAAATCAAATCATGGGTCCTCGATATAACGGCATATTTCCTAGAGCACTGATTTTAATTCATAATAGAGTATGAGGGAATCACATTAGATCTTTTACTGAGATTCATTTGAAATAAGGAGAAAATGAGGGAAAGCATGAGTGCTTGGCATGTAGAGGAGAGGCGAGGAAAGGGAAGGAGAGGAAAGAAGAGGAGAGGAGAGGAAAGGAAAAGAGAAGAGAGGAGCAAGCTTTTGAAGGGAGACAAAGGCCACATAAAAGGAAGGCTGAGGGTGCTAGAGATAACCAGTCCTGAAAATAACCTAGAAGATAACTTTTGGTTTCTTCAATGAAGACATCAATATAAGAATGATGACAGAATGGTCTATTAGAGATTAGAGATCACAAGGAATCTTCTTAAAATTCCAGAGATGAGAATTTAGTGGGCAAGATGAGGAAGCCTGATATCATGTGGAAACTGACATCCTTTGTGGGCTTTATGGTCTTTCATTGCATGGGAGATTTAATTTTGTGTGGATGCATGCCAGATGTTCCACCCAACTTTATTTCTTTTGGCATTTTCAAATGAGGGGCTATCTGCAATAGTGAATTAGAATCATCCAACATAGGCCTCAGCTCAATGGATTCTGAGGGATGTTTCAGGACAGCCAATCATTCCTCACCAACACAACGGCTTTGGTCCAAGCTCTGTACTCTAGAAATAGGGAGCACATTCTGATCCTCCCTTTTATACCTGTGTTTGTTCATTCAGTGCTATTTAACTTCATTTTATCCAATCTGTGGGTCACAATACTAACCTAATGTGATGATCTCTGGCTGACCTAGCCAAAGGACTTAGGATAGTGGGCTGGCCTAGGTCTCAGGAAGATCTATGTTGCAACACCTGTTTCTGATGTATTCTAGCTGTGTGGACATGGTTAAGTCTCAGCAAAACTCTTCAGGACAGTAGGTTTTTGACAAGTAGCAGTTCTGTATCAGTGGAGGTTCCTTCCACAATGAGAATTCCTCATATTGATGACATCACAGGTCTGGATCCCTCCAGAATGGCCTCAATCACACTGGGTATTTGCTTCCATGAAATAGCCTCCTGCCTTCTGGGTGAGGTGTCCAGCACTAGCAACTCCAGACAGGTCCTGTTTAGAGAGACTAGACATGAGGCAACCTGGGGCTTACCTGAGAACTAAAGACATGAACAGTGCAGGGTTGAGGACAGAAGGAGCATGTAGAACAGGAAGGGATCAAGGTGGATAGTTCTTGATGGCCCGGTGCATCTGAAAAATATTCTTGAATCAGAAAAACTCATCTCCACTCCCTATCCACGTTTACTTCTCCTCCTCCTCCTTCTTTTCTTCCTTTTTCCTTCCTCCTCCTCCTCCTCCTCCTCCTCCTCCTCCTCCTCCTCCTCCTCCTCCTCCTCCTTCTTCTTCTTCTTCTTCTTCTTCTTCTTCTTCTTCTTCTTCTTCTTCTTCTTCTTCTTCTTCTTCTTCTTCTTCTTCTTCTTCTTCTTCTTCTTCTCTCCTCCTTCTCCTTCTTCTCCTCCTCTTCCTCCTTCTTTTCAGTTGTCATTAAATTATAAACTCCCAAAGAATAAGGACCAGATTTCTGTTATGTCCTACACAGTGTTCTGCCTATTGGAGACATTTATTTATTTATTGAGTAAATTGTAAGTCAATCAACTGATAAATTAGGTCAATAAACTTCTGTTTGAAAAAACACATTTAAAGCAATACATATGTTTCTGGAGGAGGACTCTTAAAGTGATCTGTAATAGCTGCTCTTGTTTCCAACTAACCCTTTCCCTACCAAACAAATATTTAAAAAGGGAGAACAGTAAACGTACAATATCCTTTCCTCTGATTGTACAGGACCTGCATACTAGAGTTGGGTGCACTGACAGGCCAGTTTGTTTGATTTACTTATAACAGCAACCTGGGATTCATGTTTGTCTGGGCCCCTATCCTGCCTGCTTCTTTGTGGGAGAGTAAGTATTCCTGCGCCAGGAAGTAATGACTTGGATCCACAGAGATTCACTCAATCACTGACTCAGGGACATGGCCACTTTTCCTGTTTTTTTTCCTCCTGTTTGTGTGGTAGAGTTATTTTCTGTCAGAATTATTCTATCCTGTACCATTAAAATGTTTTAAAATTTTATTCATTTTTTCTTAATAGTAATTTCTAGATATACTTTTACCTTTGTAACTAAGCAACACCAACCAATACATTTACTCGATCTGATAAAATACAGTATTCTATACCAATTGTTTCTCAGTTCTCCAGCAAAAAAGAGGGAGGAGCATTTCTTCTGTTGGCAAAGTTCAGTCATTAGAATCATAGAATATTTAGTTTGATTTTGTTATGGTTTTTATTATTGTTGTTGACATTGTTACTAATTGTGTAGTATTTCTTTAATACCTTGTTATAATAATTAGGCCATTTAAGTCAGGTTCAAATGGTTTTCTCCTCTTCAGCTTTATAGAATTTAAAAAGTGATGAGTTCATTCACAATTGCTCTGAGCCCCCAGTTAGGAAAATTCCTAACATATAGGTAGAGGTTGGGTTCTCTGCCTAAGTTGAGATTTATACTTATTTCTAGCTAATCTCTGGCCTCTTGTGGATAAGGCAAAATTCAGTTTACTGGAAAACTTTGAGTAATGAAATGAGATTCTATTATAGTTTCTATCAATAGACAAACATCCAGAGGGGAAGTTGAGGAAAAAGCCATCCTTTCCTTGGGACTTCACTCAGCCTGAGTTTTCTGCTCTGAGGTGTTTGTAGAGCAAATGCCCCTCTTTAATAACTTTTTTCTCTTATACCTCAGTTTTACCTTTGCTCCTCAAATTGTGCTGAGCATCCATCTACTCAAATTTCTGGAATTCCTCTCCTCCCCCCACCCCAACCAATTCTTAACTTATTTGATAATTTGTAATCATCTCTGGGTCATGGTCAGGTTTTCCTGCCTATCAGAACAGATTTCCTGTCTTAAATGATTTTCAAAGATTTTAAAGACTTTTCCTACTTAATATAAGGCTTTTGATTAAGACATGTTCTCACCTAGTTTATGTCCTTTTACTAGTTTTCTATTGGCCTTCTATGTTTCTGTTAATTTCTATTGTATTTTGGATGTCAGACTTTAATCAGAGATATTTGATGCACAGTTTTGCTTTTCCCTAATCAGTTTCCCTTCTTATCCAAATTGCATTGATTTTGTTAGTGCATAAGTTTTTCAAGTTCATGTACTTTAAATGATCTATTTTACCTTTTGGAATCCCCTGCCTCCATTGTTCGGAAGTAAATCCTCACCCTAATCAGCTTGTATCTCTTTCAGAAATATCTCCTTTCATTTTCTTTATTTTTTTCTTTATGATGTAATCTTTTATACTTAGGTTGATTATCCATTCGGAAATTAATGTAATATATGGTATAAGATGGTGGTCTAAACATTTTCTGCCAAACTGATTTCTTGTTTTTCTAGAAGTTCTTATTGATAAGGGAATCCTTCCCCATGTTGTTTTCATTCTTGAATTCATCAATTGCATGGATATAGAACTTAATTATTCATGATCATGCTTATCTTGCATGTGCCACTGATCTAGTTTTCTATTTTAATTACTATCACATAGTTTTGATGATCACACCTTTCTAATTTAGTTTGAAGTCTTATGTGCAATTCTCCTTTAATTTCTATCTTTTTCTGATATTTTCTTGAGAAAGAAAATTCTTGACTTTGTGTTTCATGAAATGGATTTTTTAAAAATAAATTAATCTATCTAGCTCTAAATGGTAACCTCTTGGTATTCTGAATGATATAGTACTAAATATATAAATGATTTTCATTTTTATTATAGTGGCAAGGCCCAAAATGCTCAATGAATATCCTTCCAATTATTGAGGTCAGCCTTTATTCCTGTAAAAAATGTTTTTGAATTGCTGTTACATAAATCTTACGCATGCCTTGGTAGATTGAGTTTCAGACATTTTATTTACTTTCTAGTTATTTTGAGTGGGATTTCTCTATCATTTCATTCTGGTTTTCATTATTCTCAGAATTGCTAATGAATCTTAAGGATTTGTTTTGTATTTTGCTACTTTGCTGAAGCTGCTAATTGTTTTCATTAGCTTCTTTGCTGGCACTTTGGGATTTTCTAAGCACTGAACATCCTGTCATCTGCAAATAGGAATCATTTTGCTTCTTCCCAATGTTTATGTCATTAATTCATTTTTCTTGTCTTGCTGCTACTATTATCACTTCTAGAATTATTTCAATCAATAGTGATTTACTACTGTATTTATTTTGAAAGCTTCTAGTGTTTTTCTACTGCTAATAATGCCAGCTTTTGGTTTTACATATATACTTTTTAAGATTAATAAATGGCTTGTCTGTGCTTTTTAGAGCATTGCTGTAGATGAGTGCTATCTTTTGTCAAAGGCAAAAGATGGTGCTATATTTTTGTATCTATGGATTCAATCATAGGGTGTTGATAACTTTTATTTTTAATGTGATTATGTTTGTTCCTAATGTTGGGCTATTCTTCCATCCTTTAATAAATCCAGTTTGATTGTTATGAATATTTTTCGGCATATTGAAAATCTTTTGACTAGAATTATAAAAAACATTACATCAATATTCACTATATTTCCTCTTCCTTTGATTCATCCTTCCATGATCTAATCATCAGAGAAGGGAGAAGAAAAACAAGCATTTATTAAGTACTTACTATGTGTCAAGCACAGTGCTAATATTTTCTCATTTGATCCTCACAAGAACCATAGGAGGTACTATTAATATTCTTATTTTACAGTCAAGGAAACTGAGATAGAGAGAAGTTAAGTGGCTGGCCCAGGGTCACAAAGCTAGTAAGTGTTCAGGGATGGATTTGAACTCAGGTCTTTCTGACTCTAGGCCTAGCGTTCTATCTACTGCCACCTAGTCACCCTTAAATTGGAAAAAAGATGAATATTTTAACAAGGAAAATAACATCTTATTATTATTGTTATTATGCAAATAGCCTTGACCTTGTAGATCCCCTGAAAGCCTCTCAGGGATACCCAGGGGTCTGTGGACCACTTCTCTAGAATCATCTAGTCCAACTCCACATTTATGAATGAAGAAGCTAATCCCAAGAAGTTGGGTAGCAGGCCTAAGGTCAAAGAGTCATAGCATCTTATATCTGGGAAGAACCTTGGAGGTTATTCATTCTTTTATTCTATAAACATTTATTAAGCATCTATTACTAGTAACAGCTAACACTTATCTAGCTCTTGCTATGTGTCAGACACTGTTAGATGATTTACAATTATAATCTCGTTTGATCCCCAGAACAATCCTGGGAGGTAGGTGCTATAATTATCTCCATTTTACAGATGAGGAAATGGATACAAACAAGTTAACTGACTTGTCCAGGGTCACACCTCAGGAAACAACCCTTAGGCATTTTAGAATGTAACTTTACTTAGATGGCCGGTTCTTGCTCTAACCACCGACCCACTTTGATGCCATCCCACACATCAGTCAATTTCATTTATTTTGTTGTTGTTGTTGAGTTGTTTTTTCAGTCATGTCCAACTCTCTATGATTCCATTTGGGGTTTTCTTGGCAAACATACTGCAGTGGTTTGCCATTTCCTTCTCCAGCTCATTTTACAGATGAGGAAGCTGAAGCAAACAGGGTTAAGTGACTTGTCCAAGGTGACGCAGCTAATAACTGTCTGAGGCCAGATTTGAACTCAGGCTCTATCCACAGAGCCACCTACGTGCCCCAATTCATTTTAAGAAACATCTATTAAATGATTACTGTATGTAGTGCTCTGTGAGCATTGTGCTGAGATGGGAGATTAGCTCTTGCCTTCATTCAGCTTACAGTCTAGAAGGAGAATCTCACATATGCACATGGAAAACAGTGACACTGAACAATACATGCTAAGTACAGTATAAAAAGGTGCAAAAAAAAGGATTACTAGAAGTTTGAAGTAGGTGAAGGCTGTTAATGATGGGGGGAGGGAGGGGACCTCAGTATGGTGCTCGGATGGTGCCCAGCCCATCCTTTAGCCACAGGCTTGATAGACCCTTCTCTTGTTGACTATATCAGTTCCCTCCTGTTCTATCTTTTGATAATTTAAATTGGTCCTGCTGGCCCTGGGTCATTTTTCTCACTCCCACAACCAGATAATACCACAGGTTTCTATGTGTGGTTTTCAGAGCTTCCAAAATGAAAACAAATGTTTTTGTAATAGGCTACCATGAAAAAGTGAAAGAGATGTTCATAATGGCCATAAAAGCTCATTTTTATCATCTCACTTTAAAAAAAATTATGTGGAAACTTAATTCCAAGTACTGGGTCTTTCTGCTTCCTCTCAGTTTATTTTTGGCCTTTTTTCGAGGTCCAGCTCAGGTGCCGCCTCCCCCACCAAGCCTCCTGTGGCTCACCAGCTCACACAGATCTCTCCATCTTCTGAACCCTGGCAGCAGCGACTTAGAAGCATAGGACTGGTTTTCAGGCCCCAACTCCACTACTCACTAGTTATGTGACAGCATGCCCAAAGTTCTCTGGGCCCTGGTTTCCTCACCTGTAAAATGAGGGGGCCCGAGAGACCTCTAACTCAGCCCAACAAACATGTATGGAACACCTTGATGTGCCAGACTGTGCTAGCTCCAAAGAAGACAGATAAAAATGCTGCTGAACATCTCCAAGGTCCCTTCCATCCATCTCTGCCATTTTGGGATTCGAGAATTCCACTCTCTTGAATTTCTTTCAGCAATTTTTATAAACCAGTGCTGTCCAACAGTGGAATGTGATACCCCAGGGAGCAGTGGGCTGCAAACACAGGTTGATATATGGGAGGGGCAATTCCTGCATGTGGTAAGAGGTTAGGCTTGCTGACCTCCAAGGTTTCATCTTCCTATAATTCTGTATGAATCATATAACATATAAATATGTATGATTGTACAACATGCATATATGTATGCATGCATATAAAACACATATGTATATGTATATATGCATATACATAAATAATCTGATAACATTAGAGGCAAGTAGGATTTTGCCCATTTTAGAGGTCTAAAATCTGTGTAAATTAATTCCAAAGATACATGTTTTCTTAGAGCACTTTGCAGTTCTATGGGGGCATATATCATTTACTTGGTAAGTATCTTTACCTTCCCTACTAGGCTGTAAATTCCCTAAGGTCAGGAGCAACATCTATAGGCAGCTAGCTAGGCAGTCAGTCAGTCAATAAGCATCCATTAAGAGCCTGCTATGTGCAGTGTTATACAGTGGTTGGAATGTGAAATTTCAAAACCAGGGCAACCTCGTATTGAATTTGCCTCTCATATGTACTCACTGTAGCACTGAAGACAAGTCAGTTTAATTTCTATGAACCTCAGTTTAGTCCTCTATTAAATGGGGATTATGCTAAATATATTTTCCAGTTTATGGGGCTATTAGGACAAAAAGTGCTTAAAGAACCGCATAAATGAGATAATTCCCATAATACCTTTCACCTAGGATTGTTTGTGAGGCTTGAACAAGCCTTTGCAAAGCAAATCACTTTTTTTTGCAAGGTAAATAAGTTGGCAAATCTTAAGGATATACATACACATACATACACACATATATACATATACACACTCATATATGCATATATACACATTCCAGTTACTATTTGTATCAAATAGGCAATATACATTCCAGTTATTATTTGTATCTTATAGGTGATATATATGTATATATTTCAGTTATTTATATAAAATAGTCAATATTACATATATATTCCAGTTATTTGTATCAAATAGGCAACATGTAATGCATATGCCAGTTATTATTCATATCCTCCAAAGAGCCTAGCTTAGTACTGTGCAACATTAATATTAATAATAATCCACACAATAATGCCACACTTTAAGGCTGGCAAATTGCTTTCCTGACAAATGCACTGTGAGGGAAGATAGTCTATATATAATCACCATCCCCATTCTACTTTTTACAGTTGAAAAAACTGAGGAAAAAGATTTAATTCAATTTCTATTCACTAAGTACCTACTGGGGCCAAGGCACCGTGCAAGGTGTCAGGAACATAAAGATGAGAAGTCAAGCCATCCCTGATGACCAAGGGGCTTGCATGTATACTCTGAGGTCAGAGACAAAGGAGAGATCCAAAGTGTGCTAAGAAAATTTGAAATGAATGAGCTCACTTTCAACTAAAGAAATCAGAGAAGGCTCTATGGAAGAGCGTGCACCTGTTCATTTGAAGGATGGGACTGTGGAACCAGTAGGATGTAGCAGCAAGTGCCCTGTATCTGGGAAACCTGGGTTCAAATTCTGACTCTGACACACACAAACTTTCTGCAAAAAATCTTTCCTTTTACCAAGCCTTAATTCCTCATCTGTAAAATGAGAATCAGACTATTTATAACTACCTCTCTCACAGGGCAATGGGGGGAAAGGGAATAAACATTTATGGAGCACCTACTACGTGCCAGGCAGTGTGCTAAGTGATTTTTACAAATATTATCTCATTTGACCCCCACAACAACCCTGGGGGGGTAGGTGCTATTATTATCCTCATTTGTGTAAAATTGGTTTCTGTTATTGAGTTGTTTTAGTCATGACTGACTCTCTGTGACCCCATTTGGAGTTTTAGTGGCAGAGATACTGGAGTGGTTGGCCATTTCCTTCCCCAGGTCATTCTACAGATGAGGACATTGAGGCAAACAGGATTAAATGGTTTGCCGGGGACCACACTGCTAGTAAGTATCTGAGGCCAGATTTGAACTCAGGTCCTCCTGCCTCTAGGGCTAGCACTGTGCCACCTAGCTGCCCTGTAAAATTTGTACATTTGCAAAATATAAATTACAATGACAAACAGTATAATTTTGGAAAATGAGGCTAATAATCACGCTTTCCTCCCAGGATTATTGTGGTGCTCAAATGAAATAATATTTGTAAAGCACTTAACCCAGTGCCTGGCACACAATAAGCATCATATAAATGTTAGCTATTATTATTTTAGAGTTGGTGAAACTGAGGCAAAGAGAAGTTAAGTGACTCGCAGCAAGTGGTCCTGTAGCTAGTAAACATCTGAGGGCAGGTTTGAATTTGGGTCGTCCTTACTCTAGTTCTTGTGCTCAATCTACTGTGTCACCAGCTGGTTCATAATAATGAAAATACTTTGTAAGCCTCTAAGCAAAATATAAATGAGAGGTAGTAGTAGTAGGAGAAGGAGGAGGAGGAGGAAAAGGAGGAAGAGGAGGAGGAGGAGTAAGAGTAGGAGTAGGAGTAGTAGGGGTAGTAGTAGGAGTAGGAGTAAGAGTGGGAGTAGGAGTAGGAGTGGAGTAAAAGAGAAATCTCAGGACCCCTCTCTCAATTTCCTTTTCTTTCTTTTTTAAAAAAATATTTATTTATTTTTCAACACTTCCTTTTGTAAGATTTTGAGTTCCAATTTTTTCTCCCTCCCTCCTCAAGACAGCAAGCAATCAGATATAGGCTATACATGTACAATCACATTAAGCATATTTCCACATTGGTCATGTTGTGAAAGAAGAATCAGAACAAAAGGGAAAAACCATGAGAAAGAAAAACACACAACAACCACAACGATGACACAGAAAATAGTATGTTTCAATCTGCCTCCAGACTCCATAGTCCTGTCTCTGGATCTGTATATCGTTTTCCATGGTGAATCTTTTGGCATTGTGTTAGATGTCAATTTCCTTTTCGTTATAACTGTGCTATCTTATGGCAGCTAGGTTATGTATATTGATTAATTATAAGTATACAATATTACTATTGCACATTTACTTAAGCTTTAAAGTCTATGCAAGTGCTTTTTTTCCCACACAGTCTTATAAAGTAGGCAGTGCGAGTATTTGTGACTTGCCCAAGACTTGAACCTTTCTCCTCTCATTCCAAACCCAGATTTTTACACTTAGCATGCTATATATTAGGCAGCTAGCTGGTGCAATGGATAGAAGAAAGCCAAGCCTTTAGTTAGGAAGACTCATTTTTCTGAGTTCAAATCTGGCCTCAGACACTTCCTAGCTGTATGACCCTGGGCAAATCACTTAACCCTCTTTCCCTCAGTTTCCTCATCTGTAAAATGAGCTGGAGAAGGAAATGGCAGTACCTTTGCCAAAAAAAAAACCCAAATGGGGTCACAGAGACTCATTCACGACTGAACAGAAACAACAGGCTACATAGATGGATTATTACAGGCAGAGCCATAAGAGGGTTTTATGCACCAGGACAAGTACTACAAACTACACCATGGACAAGTGGTATAAAACTTGAGGTGCGCCCCTAGTTAAGCAGTAGTGGGAGGAGCTAACTGTGATGCCGGAGGAGCTAACCGTCTGTTCCCGTCCTATTTTCACTAATCATTCTTCCTGACATAGGTGTTAAGTTCCCTTCTCCCTCCCCGCATGCTACTGCAACATTGCAAGTGCTATCTGGACCCTCTGAAGTTAGCGTCCTATGTCAAAGCCCCGAATGCCCTGCCTCACTTACAGCTCCCATCATGGAATTGCTTTTGGAAACGATTTGACGAGCATTGATCCGTGGTTTACTCTTAGTTTTCTGGTTGGAATGCTATAGTTGACAAAAGCTGAAATTCGGCTCTGCAGAACCAGCACCATCAAACATCAAATCTTATAAACTTTGTAATTGGGGAAAGAAGGCAGGTTCCCTTGGAGAGACCACGCCACCTGAGTCACACTTCTGCAAAAGGAGTGTTTGGGTTCACTGGAGAAAATAATTCTTTGATACTTTGGCTCTGCATCTTTAACTGAGCTTGGGTGACAAATTGCATTGAAACACACGTAAGGGTGCTCTCTAGTGCACAAAGCTTTGAATGAAGGATTCCCTTTCCCAGATAATTCCATCTGCTATGCAGCTCTGCTCTAAGCAGTCTGTATGCAAGGAGATCAGAACAGCTGGTTTTCATTTTTTTTCAATGATAGCAAAAAACAGCAAAGCACAGATTTCAATGACTTTTAGCCCATCTTTATGAGTTTTCCCCCACAAAACAGCATTGGTCGTTTTTTTTCTGTTACTTTTTTCCTTTCCCATTTTGGAGGGAAGGAGAAACATCCAGATGGATCCATAGCCATAACTTCGTCAACATGACCCTGAGAGATTAGATGAGGGGCAGGCTAATGATAGTGACGTAGGATATAGGTGTTCCTGCTATATAGAATTTTCTGGGACACCCCCAGTGGGGGCCAGAACTTTGTTTGCTCTATCTGTATCACCCAGCTGCTAGCCCTAGTGACTCATTCTCTTTAAATTGGATATTACCTAGTGATTTTTATAGAGTTACAGCTAAAGGAAATCCGAGAGGAGATAGCCTTCCTCTGTTTTAATTAGAATACTGGATCTCTGCTTCAAGACTACTAGCACACATCTGTAGCAGGGCGGCTTCAGTGACAGCAATGATGTACCATGAATTTTAAATATCTGAAGAGGATTTATTTGAAGAGCTGTGTTATTCCTGCTGGTGGTTGGGTGCGTGTGTTTGTGTGTGCACACTTGTGCGGGCACAGTCCTGGCTCTTCATACAGATGTTTGAACAGTCCCTGGGGAACATAAATTTTCTGTTGTTATAAAGGGGAGAAAAGTCCTCACTTGTAACCTAGGAGACACAGGATCCAGCCAGAATCTGAAGCTTGCTTTACCCACATCTTGCCTGCTTACGGTCTCCTCGTTCGCCCGGGGGGAGGTTTCCTCAGCGTTGGAGACAGCTGCCTGCTGTTCTCTAGCACATAAATCCCTGGAGAGAAATAAGAGCTAAGTGGTTGTTACAAAGCAGTGACGGGTTTGAATCCCACAGCTATTCACTGGGACTTGGTTCCCCCCTTTAAATAACAGTTTTCATCCCATGTGCCTTTCAGCCAGGGATCTCAAAGCACTTTTTCAAACCCCAAGGCTGGAAGGGAACTCAAGAGGTCATCTGGTCCATTCCCTTGCTGCCTGTAAATTCTTCATGTATACAAGGAGAGACAGACTGGGTGGGGGGAGAGAGAGAGAGAGAGAGAGAGAGAGAGAGAGAGAGAGAGAGAGAGAGAGAGAGAGAGAGAGAGAGAGAGAGGCAGGGGGAGAGAAGGGGGGTGTTAGATTCTTTAACCACCATTTTCTCCTTGTGCCATCCCTGCCCCCCCAACTTGGGCAAAATATTGGGATCTTTACTTTATAGTGTTGTCCTGCAACAACCTTAGGTCATGTTTGTTCCAGGAAAATAAGAGTGGTTAAAAGCCAAGTGACTTGGAAGTGATTTAAAACCCCTCATCTGGATTTAACACACTTCGGTTTTATTATTCAGGTTACATACTAAAGTTAATGAATAACTCACTTTGCCTACACAGACCATAGGGCTAAACAAGGGGCCAGGGCTAAGAAGTTAGTTCTCTGTATAAGTGTCCCTAACTTTACACAATACATTAAATAAATTAAATTTTATATGCCAAATCAGATTTTTAAATTCACTGGGTGGCATCAGGGAAGGCTGCTGGTTTTTTAAAAAAAATAATACCACAGTAAAACCTTTTGTAAATCAAAGAAATAATTTTATAATATGAAAAATCCAACCTGCCTCCACCAATTTATGT
Source organism: Trichosurus vulpecula (assembly GCF_011100635.1). Classification (NCBI taxonomy): domain Eukaryota; kingdom Metazoa; phylum Chordata; class Mammalia; order Diprotodontia; family Phalangeridae; genus Trichosurus; species Trichosurus vulpecula. Next base: position 58,266,440 of record NC_050576.1, on the reverse strand, counting down.
ATTTTGTAAATCTGAATCTTTGCATGCTGATTTTTCTTAATGTAGAATACCCTGGTACTTTGCTTTAATTTGTCACGTCTGATTTTTCAGAAAAGGCATTTAATATATTAAGTTACTACTAAATAAGCCTTTAATTCATTAAAATAAATTTAAATCAATATACCTTTTAAATCACCTATTTTACGCAGAGCACTGAGTGGGTGCTGTGGGGAGGATAACAAAGTTTGAACAAGACTTACCCTTGTTCATGCCCTCATGAACCTAATATTCTGAGAGAAGGATGGCATCCATAAATAACTTCAATGTCAATGTCCAATGTCTACACTTGTGATTTCGTTGATGTAGGGAATTCCTGGTGAGGAAACTCTCTCTGACCATTGCAGATCAGGAATTGTTCTGAAATTTATAGTCTTAGTGAGTTGCCTGGGATGCCCAGAGGTTAAAAGACCAGTTTATGGTCACACAAACTAATGATATGCCAGGGGCAAGACTTGAACCCAGGTGGTTCTGACTCCGAGGTGAGAGCTCGGTCCACCACATTAGCCCTATTATTTGTCATACATATAACCAGGCACAAAATATTGCATGAAATGTGTGTCTGAGACAAAGTGCTATTTGAGTCAATTCAACATTTATGAAGCCCCACTATGTGCAGGATGAGGTTCAATGTGGAAAAAGTAAGGAAAATTAGTGGCTAGGTCTGGAGTCAGGAAGACTCACCTTCAGATGCCATCTCTGAAATTTAGCATGTGCAGATCCTAGGATAATCACAGTCTTAGTGCAGGAAGGAACCATAGAGGCCAATACAATTGAGGAAACCAAGGCCCAGGGTGATGAAAATATTGCCTTGGATCTTAATTCAATAATATAAATAATTCAATATTATCAGCATCATCAATACAATTATAATAGTACAATGTTAATATTATAAAATGAGATATTTATAAAGCATTTAGCACAGTGACTGGCACATAGTGGGTTCTAAATAAATGCTCATTCCCTCCTTTTTGTCCCCTCCTCAAAGACCTTAAGATTCACTTGCCAAAGCTCAAGTAGGTAGGAAGAATTGGAGGTGAAATTTGAACCTAGCTCTTCTGAGTCCATGTTAACTTCATTGCTCACAACCTCTCTGCACCTCAAGTGATTCTCTAAGACTGTAAGTTATCAATGAGTTTTTAGCTAGTAAGTGTTACAGGTTGGATTCAAACCCACATCTTTGTCAGTGGAGGAAGTCTCTATGCTGACATAATCAGAGGTCCTTTGCTTTTGACCTATGGGCAAAGCACTTTTTTTGTTTTTTTTAGCAATTTAATCATCAAAGATCCAATTGTTTTGCTTGGGGGGATGCAATCACAGATAAGCAAATACAAGATAATATGAGGAAGGAAAGAACATAAACTGGGGTCCAGAAGCATAGATTCCCCTCTGGAAGTGAACTATCATCTTATATTTCTTCTCCACTAATTGGCTAAAGATCTCTCTACTCTTGATGGGTCTATTTCTTCCCCTGACACTCTTTTCTAAACTCTCTGCAGTCTGGCTTCTGACTTCTTCATTCAACTGAAACAGCTCTCTCCAAAATTACCAGTGGTCTCTTAAGTGCCAGATCTAATGGGCTCTTCTCAGCCCTCAGCTTTGTTGACCTCTCCATGGCAGGCACCACCGTTGGCCACCTTCTCCTTCTGGAGAATATCTCCTCCTCCTTTTCATGGCTTTACTCTCTAGGTTCTCCTATCTGGGTGACCATTCTTCAGTCTCTTCATTTGTATGTCATTCGTTCTAACAGTGAGTGTCCCTCAAGGCTTTCTTTTCTCACTATCTTACTTGGAGATCTCATCAACTTACCGAGATTAGAAACCTTGGTAGCATCCTCAAATCCTCTCTCCTGCTTACCCCACAAATACAGTCAGTCACCGAAACTTGTAATGTCTTTCTCTACAACATTTCCCATGTATGTCCCCTGCTCTCTACTCACATAGTCATCACCCAACATCAGGTCTTCATCTCCTCTCACCTGTACAATTACAATAGCCTTTCAACTGATCATTATGTCTCATTTCTTCCCACCCCAATCCATCTTCCACTCAGCTGCCAAAATGATTTTCCTAAAGTGTAGGCCTCACCATGGAAACCCTGAGGTCAATAACCTTCCTAGGCAGCTAAATGGTACAGTTGATATAGAATTGGGTTTGGAGTCCCGAAAACCTGAGTTCAAATCCAGCCTCAGGCACTTACTATCTGTGTGACCTCAGGTAAGGTACTTCTACTTGTCTCAGTTTCCTCATTAGTAAAATGGGGATGATAACAACATCGTTGTGAGGATAAAATTAAATAATACTTATAAAGTCTTCTGCAAACCTTAAAGCGCCATGTAAATACTAGCTATTGTTATTTCTAGGATAAAATATAAAGGTTTTTGTTCTGTATTTGATAGTCTTCACAGCCTGGTCCCTTTTTAACCTTGTTATGGCTTTCTCTTTCTCTCTCTTCCTCCCTTTTCTTTTCTAAGATTCCTTCCATCTTTCTCTTTCTTTCTTCCTTTCTTTCTTTCTTTCTTTCTTTCTTTCTTTCTTTCTTTCTTTCTTTCTTTCTCCCTTCCTTCCTTTCTCCCTTCCTTCTTTTCTTCCTTTCTTCCTTCCTTCCTCCCTTCTTTCTTTCTTTCTTTTCTTTCTTTCTCTCTTTCTTTTCTTCCTTCCTTCCTTCCTTCCTTTCTTTCTTTCTCTCTTTCTTTTCTTCTTTCCTTTCTTTCTTTTCTTTCTTTCTTCCTTCCTTTCTTCCTTCCCTCTCTCCCTCCCTTCCTTCCTTCCTTCTTTCCTTTCTTTCTTTCTTTCCTTCCTTCCTTTCTTCTTTCTTTCTTTCTTTCTTTCTTTCTTTCTTTCTTCCTTTCTTTCTTCCTTCCTTTCTTCCTTCCCTCTCTCCCTCTCTCCCTCCCTTCCTTCCTTCCTTCTTTCCTTTCTTTCTTTCTCTCTTTCTTTCTTTCTTTCTTTCTTTCTTTCTTTCTTTCTTTCTTTCTTTCTTTCTTCCTTTCCTTCTTTCCATCTGTCTGTCTGTCTGTCTGTCTTTCCTTCTTCCCTTGTATTCACAGTCCTTAGCACACCACCTGGCATATACATTTTGCTTAAATGATTGATTGATCAGTCGATATACAAATGTTGAAGCGAGAAGCTTAGCAGTATTTGCTCAGGACAACACCAGTCCTAGACTTTAATTAGTTAGAGACTCATTTCTTTTCAGAAAGTGACTCTAGAAGTTACTTTCTTTTAAATATTTCCCACCTCAGCAAATCCATCTGTCTGTTGCTTAATAGACAAGCCATAGAGACTTACTGGAGGCACAAAGTTAAATGGCCTTCAAAGAGTCATAGGACAAAGAAGTGTTAGATACCTGATTTGAATCCAGGCCTTTCTGACTCACAGCTCAACAGTCTTATCTACTTTACTGCTGCCTTTGTTATATACATAATAGGAGTTTAATAAATGTTTGTTGAATTCACTTGGAGTTTGGAAGGACATCTTAATACAAGTATATGGTTTGCCGTTTCAAACTAAGTAGCTCTTGCCAAATATGATGGGGTTTAATGCCTAGATTCACATGACTGGAAAGGGTCTAGAGAGGTCTAGAACCTGCTGGGATCTAGTCTAATACCCTAGTCCCCTCAATCAGGCAACTAAACTATCCCCAAGAAATAATCATCTATCCTGCTTTTTAAGACCTCCAAAGAAGATTATACAATGACCTTGGCAACCCTTCCCAGTATTTAACAACTGATACTAGTGGAAAAACTCTTCTGTATATCTCACTTAAACCCCCAATTCTTTAGCTTAAGCCCCTTTCTTTTCATTTGTTCCTCGGTAGAGATGGAGAACAGCTGGTCATCATACTCCATGTAATAAGCCTTCATATGCTAGAAACTCATATGTATGCACTCACCTTGGAGACTTAAGCTCTCTCTAGTCTAATGTGCTGGCGGTCTGTATCCCCCAGGCAATCTTGGGATGTAAAGCTGGGTTTAGTTCAGAGAAAAAAAAAGAATTGGCAGCATCGCTGATCAGACACCACAGGTTTTCCTTTCCAGATTTGATCCTTGTTTTTGTGGGTGTGGTGAGAAGTTGCCAAGAGAATCTGATGGGATCTTAATATTAGAGATGAGGAAACTGAAGACTGGACAGTTTATGCAATTTATTCAAGGCCACACAGCAAGCTGTGGTAGGACCAGGACTAGAACTTGGATCTCTTGACTTGTAGCCCATAGATCTGGACTATTCCATATTGCTTCTGCTCTCCTCTCTTCTCCTCTCCTCTTCTCTCTTCTTCTCTTCTCTCCTCCTCCTCCTCCTCCTCCTCCTCCTCTCTCTCTCTCTCTCTCTCTCTCTCTCTCTCTCTCTCTCTCTCTCCTCTCTGTATAAATTGACATATACTACAATTACTTATTTGTGTGCATGTTGTATTACCCTAGTAGAATATAAGTTCTTTGAGGGCACAGATGGTTTTGTTTTGGCACTGAGAAGGGTGCCTTGATTTGAATTAAACTACAATACAAGTTAGCATGCGACAAAGCCACAAGAGAAGTCACACAAACAGGAATCAAAGATTGAGGAGAGAGATGTCACTAGATGGGGGATCTGGGAAGCCTTTCTGTTGTCTTTCCACATAGTTACCTGAAATTGTAAGAAACAAACAGATGGAGATTGCATTTTCCAAGACAGTGCTCTAGTGCTAGCCTCTGCATTCTCTGTAAATGGAGGGACTTCCCTGTTGGCAAATTCTACTTGCCTGAAGCAGAAACTCCCATAAATCTTGATGAAAATGAAATCTCTAACTAGAGAAGGAAAGTTTAAATGGCCCTGTGGGCATATTCTAATCAGTACTTACTAATATCAGCCAGCATGGATTTTGAATGTCTCAGTTCCCAGAGGAGAGAGATGAGGTAGGCACCGTGGCACGGTGGTGAAATGCCGTTGGCTGTAATTAACTCTGACCTCTGCTGCCTGCTGGCTGCCTCCCTTGCTCTGAACTGTCTGTCGCTGTGACTCATAGAATTCACCTTCTGTATTTTTTGTTGTTTTTGTAGTGTGTGTTTTAAATCCTCTTCAGAAAACCCCTTTTGGTAAGAGCTTTTTGCCCCTATGCCCACACAAAACCTGGGTAATTAGAATACCCAACTCTCCTCAGTAATGACTTTTCCTCTAAATAATCACATTGTTTGGTATTTGTCATTGCCCTCCTGGGTACAGGGCAGGTCTACAATGTGAAGTTGAGGGGGGAGGCAGGGAAAGCATATTGGCTCTCTTTTTCACTTTATGGCAGCCAAAAGGTGATTCCAGATTTTTATTCCTACTTCCAACAATAAGAAGAGATGGAACTAAAATGAATAGAAATACCAGGTCATTCGCATAGAGAATCAGGGAGATTATTAAAGTGTGACTGAGAGGATGTCATGTTTTATAGACATTAAATTGTCTTTATCTGTCTTTCTCTGTTTCTACCTACCTACCTACCTACCTACCTACCTACCTACCTACCTATCCATTTGTGTTGTTGAGGTTAGCAACTAAGGTTGCTAACAGGGGTCAAGATTTATTCATCTACCCATTCATTGATTCATTCAATAGCCCGCTTATCTAGAGCAAGGTGCTTAGCCCTGGGGAAAGTTTAATGTTTAGACAAAACACTTCCCCCACCCTCAAATCTAGTGCGGGAGGTGAGACTCTAACAACTATCTCAATAATGTAGGATATTACATGATAAGCATGTTGAATAAGTATAAAAACGCTCTATGAAGTCCAAGAGGGAAAATGGGAAAGCCAGCAAACTGGAGCATTATGGTAGAGTGGAATGAGAGCTGCATATGAAGCTGAAGGACCTGGAAGTGAATCCTGGCTCTGCTACTTTTACCTTTATCACCTTAGACAATTCAAACAAATACGTAGATGAAACCTCTCAGAATGGGATAACTAACACATTGAATGAGATAGTTGGAATCAGAAAAAATCTTGGCAGCCTAAGATGTTGAGCCACATTGAATAAGATGAAATTTAGGATCATTAGAACAGAGATTTAGGGCTGGAAGGAACCTTAGGGTTCATCTAGTCCAATCCTTCTATTTATAAAGAAGGAAATTGAAGCTCAAAGAGATTGCGTTTTTCTCAAGATCATATAGGAGGTAGCTGGGATTAGAATCCAGGTCTTCTTATTTATGTGTGCGTATGTCTATATACATATATGCACACACATATATACATACATGTGGATGTATGGATATATACACACATATATGGATGTATATATGCATATTTACATGTACACATATACATATACACATATATAGGATACAACTATATAAACATATAATAATTGTATACAATATAATTATATGATATGTTATATATAATTATATTGTATAGTATGTCATATATAATATAATAAATATAATTTTATATTATAAATGCAAAGTCTCACATTTGGGTTCAAAACATCAACTTCATAAGTACAAGATGGCTACTGATAGAACATTTAGCATGAAAATGACTTGGGGGTTTTAGTGGAATGCAAGCCTAGTATGGACTTACAATGTATCAAAGCTAACTAAAAGAGCTAATTAAATATCCCTCTACATTAAGAGTGCTACAATCTGTCGACTGAGGGAAATGATAGTCCTTCTGTACTTTGCCTGCTCATGGCATGTCTGGAATGTTCTGTTCAATTGTGGATGCCACAATTGAAGGAGAATATTGAATTGTGCTGGAAGAAGAGAGGCTTGGAAGCAATGCCCTATGAGGATCAGTTGAAAGAAGAAGGGTTGTTGAGTCTAGAAAAGAAAAGACTTAGGTGGGAATAGGACACATTAGAGTTAGAGAATTTCAAGGGCCATCATTTGGAAGGGGGTCAGAAATGTTCACTCCTGAGGACGAAACTAAAAGAAATGGGGGAAATTACAAAGAGGCAGAACTTGGCTTGATGTAAAGAAAAACTTCCTTAAAAAATTAAAGCTCTCTAAAATTGGAATGAGACACTTCAAAAGGTAGTGGGTTCCATAGGCTCCTGGTGAGGCCTCATCACAATTTCTAAGAGATTTTGTGGAGGGGATTCATGTACAGACGCTAGTTGGATGGGGAATTCTCTCAGGTCCCTTCTTACTCTGAGATTTTGTGTTTCTCAATTCTTTGAATTCACTTTATATTTCTGGGTCTCAGTTTACTCATTTTAAAAGGAAGGTGCTAGATGAGACTCTAAAATCTATTCACTCTGTAAATCCTGTGCTTTGGCTATGGCTCTTCACATCTTCACTCTATTCCATGCTCCTCTCCCCAAACAGCTGCCGGGAAGCATTTGCCATGGATTACAAAAAGGGAGAGGGGAAGCGAAATGTGGGAACATGGATGAAGCTGCTCAAAGTCATTGACATGCCTAGAAAAATTAGTCAAAATACGTGATTCATAGAATTGAAGAGTCAGAAGAAACCATAAAGGTCATCTCCTCCAACTCTCTAATTTTATAGATAAGAAAAGTAAGCTCCAGAGACAGGAGTTTTCCAGAAATAAAACAGCAAGTTAATAATAATCATTGCTTCTACTATGTGTCACGCACTGTGCTAAGTGTTTTATAAATATTATCTCATTTCACCCTAACAACAACTATGGGAGGTAGGTTCTATTATTCTCCCCATTTTATAGTTGAAAAAACTGAGGCAAACAGAGGTTAAGTGACTTTCCCAGAGTCACACAGCTGGTATGTGTCTGAGGTTGGATTTGAACTCAGGGCTTCCTGACTTTAGGCCCAGCACTCAATTCACTGGGCCATCTAGCTGAGCTAGAAGTAAAACTCAGGATTCTATATTCCTAAAAAGTGCTTTTTTTCTTTATTTCTTCCCAATTGGTCAATAGAGCTATGGTTCAATCAAGAAAAATGCACAAGGCACATTTATTGAACACCTATTACACAACACGTTACGTACATTGTGTTATGTTCTTAACAGAGTGCTCCAAAGGTCTTATTGAAGTTTTAAGTTTATTAAAACACAACCTGAACTAAGACTCTGGGACACCCCGCCCATCTTCAGATTTAAAGGAGAGTATAGGAATGCATGAAAATAAAGAAAAGCATGTAAGAAGATACTCTTAAACATGTAGACAGTATATCCTCCAATATCTTCCTTCCTCCCTTCCCCCCCCCCCAAGACCTTGGCTACAAAGTATCCAGAAGAAACATCCTTCTGTGTGTATGCAGATGACAACAATTGTCCATCAGTATGGAAACAATGAATGTGACTTTGGACAGACTTCAGGAGATAGTGGAGGATTAAAGGCCCTGGCCGTGGGGTCGAAAAGAGTAGGACAAGAGTGAACAACAAAAAAAGCATCATTGAGTAGGAGGGTCACTATAAGGAGTAGTAGAAAAAATTCTGGATTTTGAGTCAAGGGGCAAGCTTTCAAATTCCAACTTTGTGGCTTAATATCTGTGTGACCCTGAGGCAATATACATGCATATATACAATATTTTATATTATATCTAAAATAAAAACATAGTATATAATGTAGCATGAGACTGCATTGCACCATACCGTACCATGCCGTATTGTACTATACCATACAGTACCATACCGTACCGTATCATATTGTATTGTATCATATGGTACAGGGGCAAGTGACCCTCTAGGTCACTATGTCATCAAATATAAAATGAAGAAGTTAGACTAAATGATTTCTAATTTCTTCTCTAGCTCAAACATTTATGATCCTATGATTTGCTCAAGGTAACCTAGCTGATAAACAACAGAGTGTGCCTTCACACCCAAGTCTGTTGATTCCAAATAGATCATGCTTTCCACCACAATGTATATTGACCCCCATAGTCAATGATGCTATTACCAGACAATTATTATTACCTACAGGTTCATGTGACACAACACAGGCCATGCTTAAAGGTAATCTTTGATTTGAGGCTGTAGTCACCATTTGCAGAAAATCTGTTAATATTTGTGACGCAACACAGAACCATAACTAGGGTTGGGTGACTGATGCTTTGTCCCTGATCACCGAAATGTAGAGGTAAGAAGAAAAAAAATACCATATACTCCTTCAGAAACAACTAAGGTTAGCACCTAGTTATCAATAAAAATCGATATGGATATCAATTGATATTAATAACTTGGTTAGTACCTAGTTAGCAGTAAAATGTAGTTAAATAAGGAGATAGATCAGATTCTTAATTCTCTGATTCACTGTAATAGGGAATAGCAATTAATCCCCTCTCCTCTACTCAATTGAATTTATCTTAGTTATATTTTGGATTATTTTTTTCACGTCATACATTACAAAGTTGATTTGAGGGCCTGCTTGTGCTGCTTGCCCAGGTATAAAAATTGCTAGTTACGATTCTTGTTCTTCTTTATACTTAACATGAAACTTCTGCTCCAAGAGTCATCCCATTTGTTAGCCCTCTAGTCCAGGCTGTTTCATCTGCTCCTGTTGTTTCCCATCAGGCCATACTAGACAGGTGTGTGAGCTTCAAGACGTCTTTCACGCATTTCCTCTGTCTTCCATGTATGGGGGTGGGCTCTCTCCTTAGCTTATCCAATATAAACCAGATCTGTGTAAAATAAACTTTCTATTATAAACCAAAGCAAACTTGCCTCCCAGAACCCATCTGAAGACTTCACATGGTCCAGTCAGACAGCTCTGGTTTGGGCCTGCTTGTTAGGTTGCTAGTTCTTGTTGCTAGTTCTCAGTGGAAATTGGGATGGGAAGCTACCCACATCTCCTTGTGGTCTATCTGGCTCCACAGGACCTAGAAAATGCTTGGAGAGTCTAAAGTTAAACACCTTGTATTTCTGTGTATCCTTCCTCAGAGGCACTAAAACTGTTTTATGCCCCTTATCCTATTCATTACTTCAATACCCCTGGGAGGTTGATGAAGGACAGGTATTGTTATTCCTGTTTTATGGAGGGGAAACCCCCCTGACAAAGAAACTTGCCTAAGGTCACAGAGTTAGCCAGGGGTAGATCTGAGTCCAGAGAAATCAGGGCTAATTTAACAGACTTGGATGAATGCCTTTTCCTGCAGTGAGAAAAAAAAAATGTTGATTTCATGAAAATTGCCCCTAGTCACAAGGTGGGAACCCAAACCTAGTCTCTAAACCTTTAGATTCCTGCCCACGGTCAGCTCTGACAAAGTTCCTGTCCAGTTCAGAGATTCTGGAGAGACTAGTTATGTGAGACAAGAAATCTCAATACTCATAGAAACAAAGAGATTTGAAGGCCAAAGGGGAGTAGGGACTGCACAACTTCCAAATAACCACATGACAACAAAGTAGTGTATCTGTATTCCATAGTTAATATGCTCTCTTTCACACCACTTCCCTCTTTGAATAGCTCAGAGAAAATCTGGCAATGGGAAATAAGTTCACCTGCCTCTGAATCACTTTATATCTCTACCATATCAAGCTAATTATCTCTGCATATGATAATAATGATGAGGATAATGGTGACAGTGTTTTTTTTTTCCCCAAAGGAACCTACAGAAGAGGTCTGCATCTCAATGCTTTTATTCAATTTTATTTACCTTTTATTCAATTTATTGTTCAAACAATAAACATGAAGGAACAGAGAAGTAGGCTGGTGACCTGTCCTATTTTTGTCTGAACTCCACCAACGGTAGAAACAAGAACAAAATTCGACAACAAATAATTTTTAACAAAAGATAATCTGAACATGGGCAAAAATAGCGTGTAGGACTGGGCATCTGTATGAACAGTACAAGTGTCCTCACTAATGAGATTCATAAGAATAAAGTATTAAAAGCCCAATGTAATAAAATTTCTCAGTCAAGCCTGCAAGGGTCATTTGAATAAAGAATTCAATGTCTTGTTTATTTATACATTTATATCTATCTATCTATCTATCTATCTATCTATCTATCTATCTATCTATTTTAACCAGTCAGAAATGAGTCCCTTATGGCCAAATGGTAGTCCAGTGGGGAAATCCTGGGCTCTGTGCCCTCCTTTGGAGAAGGCAGCCCCAGGAGCAGCAAATGTGAGGGCCACATCTTACAGGGCTACCATTTACCTTGGTTGCTAAGACTCTCTGAGCCCGAGGTGAGGAATTCTGATTGGCAGAAGCTGGAGGAATTTAGACAAGGGAGAGGAGCCCGGAAAAACGGGAAGCTTAGAGTGGTTACTTGGGCTGGGGAGCAGCAGAGTGATTCAATAAGCCCGAATCTGCTGAGAATACATTTTACGAACATGCAGCTAAGTTGGCTGCCTTTGTTTGGGGGTTTGTTAAGCATTATCTAAAGAATGCCATGGTTCAGCCTGCTCGGTGTGAAGCCTAATTCTTCCCCTTTCTGGAGCCACGGCCTGGTGTGTTCAATTTTTCTCTCTCCATAGGGCTGCGGGCTCTCTGGTACTCCAGCCAAAAAAGCACTCATATTTTAGCAAGCTTAGCCCTGGCCTGGTTGCCAGGCAGTAAAACGAGCACTTGCCCGCCCCAGGGAGAGGGGGACAGGGAGAATGGAAAGGGGTCATGTAAACTAGCACTGAAGCCCTCCCCTCAAATCTCCGCTTGAGAGCCAGCCCTTTGGGGTAGTTGATATGTTTATTGGTGGGGAAGGAATACCGCGGCACACACCCAAACTGCGTTCATTTGTTGGAACTAATAATACAAATTATGATTTGTCTAAGGATGATAAGGATACCCTCAGTTTCTTCTCTCCTTTCTTGGGAGATCCTCATGGTGCTTCTGAAATCAGTCTCTGATGACCTCATTTGACAGAGGAGGGAAACTGAGACACTAAGTAGTAGTAGTAGAGAAATGGTACCCGTTCTTATCTCCTCCCCATCCCTAAACCTTGCCATCTTCCACCCTCCTCCTTTTCCCACACAATTTCCTTTTGAGCAAAGAGCTAGAGTGGATGCCAGCTCCCACCTCTCCTATCCTGTCCTCAGACCCCTTGGGATAGAAGAACTTCCAGCAGTGAAAATTAATATTCAGTTCAAATGTATAAGCATTGTATGTGAAAATGAATATGTATGGAGACTCTGCCCTAGGGCTCGTGGCCCTGAACTAGGTACTCTGGGGCCTTGGTTGGGGAAACGCCTGATTCCAGGCCCCTCCAGTGATGGGCTGGCACTGGAGAGAAGGGACCAGTGATTGCTGGCTGAGGTGATGTTTTTCGGGGAAGAGGCCTCTCTGTCCTACAGGGTAGAGTCTCCACCCTGTTATTTTACACAGACCACAGAATCTCTGTCAGATGATAATGGATTTTAGCCTCAGTTGGATGAGCTTGGTGAACTAAACAACCAACATTTGGAAAGCTTCTTATTCCACTCTAGGGTGAGTATGAATTGGGTTCCCCCAGTGTATAATCCCAGTGGTAAAGATTTAAAGTCCTGGCTTCTTATGCAAAAATTTCAGAAGGTAACTCTCCCCTTTTTTAAATCAATAACAAAACAACTGACTTTCAGAGTTCCTCCTCGTACCTTTTTTATTCAGGGGCTGTTTGGGCAACACTCCTATTTTTACACAGTACTGTCTATTACTTCATGCCTCTTTGGCAGAGAGGCCTCCAGTATGAATGACGATCTTGTAGTAGCATTAAAACCCCAATGCTACGGCCACTGTTGCCATACGGTATGTATACTGTACTCTATGTTCTTCCAGGCCTCAGCTCTTAGATATCACAAACATCTGTATGGTTAGAATGCCATGAGTGAGACACACCACTTTAGGGCCTATTTGGCCTGGCTTGGAAATGTGGTTTGTTTTTTTTTTTTCCTGAAAGAACCACATTTCACAATGTTTGTGGCTTCAGGCAATGTTCTCCCCAGAGGGCCAGCTGGTGGAAGAAATCGACAGGCTGAATTGATTCCTTTGCAGTACTGTTTTCTAACTCAACTGCCAATCAAAATCCAGAGGTGACTCCAGTTCGGTGTCACTAGATGTCCCCCTGAAGTATCAAAATTGGTGGGGCTGAGGAAACCAGCCACTGAAGTATAAAGGGGATAGAAATAGAGAATACCCTTGAGGGAAAAGGGGGATTATTGGGAGAGGAGGATGAGAGAGAAGAAAATGCCTCATGGTCACTTGAAAAAATAGTACCAAGGGGAAGTGAGAGAATATGAAAGGGAAGAAAAAGAAAACTAAGAAAGAAAGAAATGCTATTTCTTTGAGAGAAAAAAGACACAAGGAAAAGACAGAGGCCAGCTTATTATAGTTATGTTTTAGTGGTAGAGGCTGACATGAATAACTTTAGAGGGGCCCTTGGCAGTCATTAGCTGTCCATCATCTCTAGAATGATGACTTCTTTTTCTATAGAAGTTTTAAGGTGGCAAAGCAGCTTTCTCACAATAGAGAGGAATCATTACGTTTCCTTTTTACAGATGAAGAAACAGAGGATGTGAGACATCAAATGACTTATTCAGGTCTTATGTGAGACTTGAACCCAGGTCTCATACCTCTAAGTCCAGTGCTCTGTGCGTTATGGCAGGCTGCCTCTCATTCTCAAGTGCTCCTGCTTCTGGGCCTCTTTTTTTCTTCTTTAATCCTGTTTTTCCTTTATTCAGCATGAAAGTGACTGGATTTTGTTCCTGAAGTCATAACGAAAAAGCTCCCTAAAGCTGCTCTCTTGGTGCTAGCATGACTACACAGAACTGGGATGGGGCAGCCTGTTCATGGCCACGATGGTGCAAATAAACTCCATGAATTTATTCTTTATTCCTTTCTTGGCACCATTTGTCGGGAGGGAGAAGAAGGAGGATGAGCTGTAGAAAAGGCAGCTCAGGCATTCTGATTAGCGAGATCCATTGCTGCGGGCATGTGTGCAGCTGGGGAATCCCTGGGCAGCTCTAACCCTGCTCTTGTCAGTCAAAGCCATACGGGGATTGGGACCCAACATTAGGAAGACCAGATGAGTGGTCTCCCAGTTACACACGAAGTCCTGGAATTTCCCATCATTGAAGGAAGGACTTAGCTAGGGCGTTATATAAGCCAGGGTTTCTGGTTGTGAGCCATGGCATTTAATGCGAAGGTCATCAGATGCCAAGGCAACTTCACTGAGCAGGTATAGCACACACAGAATCATGGCACTTAGTGCCTCCCCTAATCCCCAAAGGCACTCCCCTATAGCCTTTGGCATTCGAGGCTCTGCTGACCCCACCAAGTCTGAGCTACCACTTTTACTTTGGTTCTCCAGATACCCATGCTCATACACATATGCTCCTTAATCTACCCCATGTCATCCCAAATCACATGCTTGCAAATTACATGCATTCACAAACTGTTGCACTTATGTACCCATATTCTCATATTTATTAATAATCATCCAATTGTATAAAATTATAAATTTCTAGATTTAGAATTTAATTTGTAAAATATTGAACAGTGTAGAGAAGAATATCAGATGAAGAATTCAGCTCAAAGGTTAGGATTCAGTTCCTCCTCCTCCATCCCCTCACTTCTCTGTAATACTTCAGTACTCAATAGCTCATTTTCTCCACTAGAAAATTAATAATAATGGTAATAGTCATAATAAAAATAACAATAGTCAATATCTGTGTAATGTTTTAAAGTTTGTAAAGTACTTTGTATGCATTATTTCATTTGATCCTCAGGATAACCTTATCAGGTAGGTTACTCCCATTTTAGAGATAAGGCAATTGAGGCTGAGAGATTTTATGTGGTTTGCACAGGGTACAACAATTAGCATCTGAGGCAGGATTTTAAATTTAGCATTTCTTGACTGTAAGTGTAGTATCTCTATCTATTATGCCATTCAGCTTGGGGATAAGACCATATGCCTCTTAATTACCTCATAGCAATGTTAGTCTAGCAAATCTATTTGGCAGAGAGGTTGTGTGTGTGTGTGTGTGTGTGTGTGTGTGTGTGTGTGTGTGTAGGAACTGAATCCTAGCCTTTGAACTCTCAGTTCTTCATTTGATGTTCTCTACACTGTTCACTATTTTAAAAATTAAATTCTAACTCTAGAATATTATAATTTTCTAAAAGAGGATGATTTTATATATATAAATATATATATATAAATATATATATATAAATATATATGTATATAAATATATATATGTATATAAATATATATGTATATAAATATATATATATATATATATAAAGTATGTGTGTGTGTTCTTTGTATCTCTCAAAAGTATTTCTAATGATTTTCCTCACTAATATACTGAAGAGCAGGATAACATTCATGGGTGATAAGGTTTTGTGACTTATTCAAACAAGGTCATGTTAGTGGCAAGATAAAAGCATGATCATCATGGCCTCAAGTTTTTATCTGCCTCTCAATCTATCATAAAAGTCCACCACCTAACACAATGCCTGGTATTTAGCAAGCACTTAAAAATAATTGTTGATTTATTGGCCATAGTACACTTAACCTGTGCCCATATAATAATTCTCCTCCTCATAGCAATAACCAGGGCAAAGCAACTGACTCTTTGTCCTTCTTTGCTGCCCTTTACTGACATGACAGGGTGTGGCAGGGTCCCACTCTTTCAGCTGGCCTCAGGTCCTGGAGCCATTCATGGCACCCTTCCCCTAGGCTTCTCTTTTCCCCTCATCTCCATGGATATATAGAACCAACTCTCTTGCAGTTGTCACCAAATACAATTGCATCTGTGGCTGGACTGTCCTCTCTGTCATTGTGGGCCCCTTTTCTTCACACAACCCAAGATCAACCTTCCCCCACTCCCTCTTCTCTCCCCCTGAACCCCACTGCTGCCTCCCCCCATGTAGAAGAATTCTCAGTTCTAGTTCTGCTCCCTGAGATCCACAGATGTGCCTCTTCGGCTGGTACAGCTGCAAGTTTGTGTCTCTCCTTTGTAGTGGAAGATAAGGATTGGGTGCAGTCAGTACTTTATCTCACACAGGGTTAGAGTCATTTTACATTGGAATAGCTCCTTCCTTTTCAGGGCCTGTGTTTTAATTCTTCACAGGCTCTAAAAAGGAGGAGTCTCCCCCTAGAGTCTAAGACTTCTCGTTTAGCGGCATAAGACAGAGGCTTACACAATATTTCGTGACCTGGGAGTTCAAGTTTGGATAGGAGAGACAGAAAATACATTCTCAAGTCCGTTGTCTGGGGACGCTTCCCTTCGACTTTCTGATTTTCCTCCTCTCTTCCATGACCTCTTTCCTGCTCCCCCTTTCCTGCCCCCGCTCTTTCTCCGCTCCTCATCCCCCTTCTTCCTCCCCTCCGTCTCTTTCTCCCCCGATCTCTGGTGTGTGCATCTCATCTCCGAAGCCCATCACTCATTCCTTGGCTTCTCGTTCTAAAACCTCAGTGCGCCGCTCCCAAACAGAATTGTGGTTACCTTCATGCCTAGCCCCAGCCTGCTCTTGTTCTGAGATTTGGCTGATGTTCAAACTCAGAAGGAGGAACACACACGCGCGCGCACACAGGCGCACACACACACACACACGCGCACACACACACACCCTCCCCCCAGCAGCACTATAACATTTTGAAGAAACCGGAGGGACTGAAGCAAAATCCTCCCGATTGTGTTCTCCCCTTATCATTCTCTTGCATCACCCCACCCCCACCTTACTAGGGGCTGGAGAAGAGCATTTGACTTAGCTGCCTGCATAAAAGCTCCTCTCTCCCCAGAGATGGATTAGTGAGTGTTTGTTTGGCCTCTGGACTTATCATATAAAGGGAAGGAGAGAGACTCTTGCTGAGGAGTTGGGCACCTGTAAGAGAGGAGAAAGGAAGAGTGTGGGAGGTGGGGGAGGGGGAGGGGCAAGTCATTCTTGCATGTAAGCCTAGAATCTATAATAGGGAAATTGAACCAGTGTTTAATTCCAGTCACTTGGAAGGAAGTTCCCCACCTCTCTCCTGCTATTAGCAACAGTCAGGATTGCTGTGACATCCATTGGCATTTTTATTTGAGTTTTTTTCACAAATCCTAATGAGCAGTTCATGTTGGCACTTCATTTGGCACTGTGGATGAAGGCAGTCTGTTGTTGTTGGGGTACGATTCACACTTGCTAATGAATAATTTCCATTAGTGTATTAGACGACAGGGCCAAACAAGTTAACATCAAAAACCCAGAAGAGAGTTATTTGCCTGGTACAAACTCCTTTTAGGACTCTAAGCTGTCAAATGCTATGAAAAATCAAAAAAGTTAAGCTTTATGGACCTTCTCTGGACAGGGACATCATTGATTCCTTCACTGATCAATGTCGGCAACATCTGTTGCAAATTATGGGTTTGAATTTTATTTCTGCAGTTATTCCCAAGTTTTCTTCCATTTCCAATCTATTAAGTATGCATAGTGCCACAATATGGCTGTGTGTGTGAATGTGTGTGTATGTATATGTACATGCAGGGATGTTATTTCTAATTATTTTTAAGTAGGACCTAAGTATAATATCCCTAAAATAAATGGAAAGTCTCTTGCCCAAAGTACTGGGAAAGACAGAGGCAAGATCAATATCAGAACCTTCCTTTCTACATTGTCCCCAACTCATGCACTTCCTTTAGGGGAGTCTCAACCCCTGACTCCATTGTACATTACCTTTGTACACTACCTCCATACCAAGAGTGCCATGAAGTGTCAAGGGGCTAAATAGCCATGAGCCTGTGGATGGATGCCAGGTCACATAGCTCTTTATGTGTGCCATGACTGACCATCACTAAATTCAAACCCCAGGGATCCAGATTTTGGAAAATAGATTAAACTAAGGCTGTTTTTTATTGTTTCTAGAGAGACGCCATGGTCTATAGGCTCCTAAGTCTACAAACCCAAATCCTAAAGCCTTTAAAAGAAAATGCTTGTGCTTGTCTACTTTACATCATTAAGAGTGAAAGCTCCCATGTGGCAGGTGCTATTTTTCTATTTGTTCTGAACAGTGCCTAGCACATGTGGGGGTCCTCAACAAATGAGCGTTGCTGCTGATGTGAAGGCAGCTCCCAAAAGAAAGCAAGGGGATGTCAGAACAGCTTTGCAAGTGTACCTTCAGCCAGCTGTTGGGCCAACTTCCAGCTTTGTCTCTGGAACAACCAAAAAGATCCCAACATCCATCCCTATTATTTGCTGTTAACTCCTGACTGTGCCCTTGTGCACATGTATTCACCATCTCTAGAGACCAAATGAGGCTGGCTGACATTGAGATGAAAAATCTATGTGCTAAAACTCTTCAGGTGAGCCGTTTAACACTTATATGTAACACACACACACACACACACACACACACACACGCCAAGACCCAAGTTAGAGCATCTCTCAATATGAGCATTGTAATCTATGAAGACTATTGAGTGGAGGTGGGGGGTGGGTCTCTCTTTGGTTACATCTTTAGCCTTACAATGAGGTACCTCACCACCTTGGTTCATGCCACTCTTTACTAAGTGTCTGATCCAATCTACATTTTGCAGGAGGAGTCTGGCCAATATTTACTTTCTATGGAGTAGGGGGGTAGGAGGATTGCAGGGATATTGGTTCATAGGATCATAGATTTTGAGATGGAAGGGACCTTAGAAAGTCATGAATGGAAGCTTCTTGACAACAGGAACCATTAATTCTTTATATTTATATCCCTAGCACCTAGCATAATGCTTGGCACAGGAGGTCCTTAATAAATGCTTACTGTTTGACATAAGTGACTTGTCTAGGGTCATGCAGTTAGTAAGTGACTAAGGCAGAATTCCAACTCAGGTCTTCTTGGCTCTAGGCCTAGCACTCTAGCCACTATGCTATGTTTAATACCGGATACTCTAAACATAGTCATTTCTTAATAAATATTCATTGGATTGAAGCATATTGAATAGAGGGCTGAGAGTAGGAACTCTCCTCTCCCTCCTTGACCATCTTTGACACTTGACCTACAGGAGTATCTTGGCCCCTTAGTTTGTACATTGTAATGGGAGTTCTTTTCTCATTTTGCCTAGGGCATAGATTGGGAGATGGCTTGGAGATCAAGTCAAATTCATTTTGGAGGCAACATGGTGTAACGGAAAGAATGTGGACTCAGGACCTGGTGTCAAAACCCAACTTTCAGGTTTTCATAGCTGTGTGACCTTGGGCAAATTTTCCTTCTCTGGGCCTCAGTTTCCTCATCTGTACTGAAGAGATTTACCTAGATAATCTCTAAGATTCCCTCTAGCTCTAAATCTCCAATACCTTACAGACAAGACCTTGCAGATCTTACAGACATGGAAACTGAGGCCTAGAAAACGTAAATGGATGCCTAAGTTCTAGCAAGGAGCCCTCGGTGAACTCCATCCTGACTCCCGACTCCTACATAAATTTAAAGTTTACAGTGAGGTTGGATAAGGACCGTGTAAACCAAATGAAAACAAATTCTGCATTAGTGACTTTCCCTTTTCTAGGTCAACCCCAAACAAACTGCTTGTGTATCCACCTACTTTGTGAGACCGTAATTATCTGTTTCTATAGTTCTTGGATTCTACATTGACTTTGTTTAGCCTTATTGTGATCCCGCTACGTTTCTTCATGCAAATTAGTCTATTTCTGAAATTTGGTGAAAATCAAATTAGCATAAATGTAAATAGTATAGTGACATTTTCAATACACTAGGAGGGTAATTATTTATTTAAGGAAATTCGTAGGTGCATTTTTCAATATGGGGCAGCGAGGTGGCACAGTGGGTAGAGTGCTGTGCCTGGAGCCTCATCTTCCAAGTTAAAATCTGGCCTTAGACACTTATTAGCTGTGTGATCCTGGGCAAGTCACTTAACCCTGTTTGCCTCAGTTTCCTCATCTGTAAAATGAGCTGGAGAAGGAAATGGCAAACCACTCCAGTATCTTTACCAAGAAAACCCCAATTGGCGTCACAAAGAGTCAGATGTAACTGAAATAGCTGAACAACAACAAATTTTTTCAATATAGTGAATGATTTTTTTTAATGAAGTGACTTCCTTCAGGATTTTGAAGTGTCTATGATTTTCTTGTTGTGGATGGGGTAGATCACAGCTCATTGATGATTTCTTACTTTGTGTGACTCTTGTTCATGATCTTCCATTGGTTTTCCACAGGGAGTGCAGCCAATAAATTAGAGACCTTCCTCTGGGTCTCTTGACACTTTGTAGGTCCCAATGGAATGTAACCTCAATGGAGTATGCCTCGCTCTCTAAAGAGATCTGCCCATCCCTGTTTCTGGTCATACGTCTCTTTCTGGTATCTTTTTATACTTCTTATATACTATTCTTCATTGATTACAAGCCTAGTTGTGCCCACCATGCATCTCCATTGCCCTTTCGGTGACCTACAGTTGTAGTATTCCTGAGACTGTTGTTCAGTTGTTTCAGTTCTGTCTGACTCTTCATGACCCCATTTGGGATCTTCCTGGCAAAGACGCTGAAGTGGTTTGCCATTTCCTTCTCCAGGTCATTTTACAAGTGAGGAAACTGAGGCAAACAGGGTGAAGTGACTTGTCCAGGATCACATGGCTAGTCTGAGGCCACATTTGAACTCAGGTCTTCTTGACTCTAGGCCTGGCTTTCTATCCACTGAGCCACTAGCTGTCCTTCTTGATCATGGAATGCCTATCCATGATCTCCTGCCATAAGGTACTATCAGAAGGGTATTAGTGTTAAAAATATCTCATCTGTTTTATCTTAGGTAAAAGCTTGAGGTCATTAAACACACTGCACAATTCTCCAAATCCAGTCCTCTCCTCCTCCCAATCTCCTTCCCTTTCAATTCTGGGACCAGTTTATTATCTATCTGCTGTGTTTTTCAAAACTTATTCAGCTGAAATATCTTTGTATGAACAACAGACATTCTTTATTCACTCCCTTTTCCCTTTGTGGTTTGTTAGACTCAATTATTATGAATGACAATACATCTCACTTAGGATGGTCTGAAATATTCTGGAGTTTGATGCAACCGTCACAGTGTCATCTCCAAACTGGAGCATCTAGAGGAGTTTATCTATAGGGACTCCTTCTTCCATTTGGACTCAGCACAGGACAATCAATCAGCAAGTGCTTATTAAGCAAGCATTAGCTATGCGTCAGGAGGTATACCAAGGTACTAGAGATATAAAAATAAAAGTAAAAATGTCTCTGCCTTCAAATAGCATACAGTCCATCAGATAATCTTCGTTTACTGTGGTACCTCCAAAATGTCAAACATTTTTCTCCCAGTTTTTGTCTCATTTGATCTTGATAAAGTGAATAATTATCCCTTAATTTATTTTTTCATGGATTTAAATAGATCAGGTTTATTAGGTGAACAAAAACTGTTCATTTATGTATTTGCCCACTCAGAGCAGTATTGAACACATTAAGTTAAAAAGGTACCAAGAGGAACTGATTATAAGGTATTATTATCACTGCTCTCTGGGTCAGGAAGAGGGAGAAATTAACCACACACAACTGACTCCAAGTGACACTCCTCACATATCTGGTCTCACATATAAAGTGTTTCGCAGTATAGACACAGAGGTCAGTGTTATTGGCAGTCTCTGGTATGTAAAGATAATAACACTCACTGTTTAAACTGGGAAACAAGAAGCTGCATGATTCAGTCAAGAATTGTCTCCCTCATCTGATAGTAGATTGGAGTCAGATAGTTCCACATCCTCATAGCCATTGTTCTTTTAAAATTTCTTGGATTCTTAGCATCCTACATTCTATGAAAATTGCTTCTGGATTTTATAACCGCCAAGGAAGAGGGTCTGGGGCCAGGTATTATTTTCTTTCTGTGGGGCAAATGGAGAAACTGAGGCATAATTTAGTGAGATGATTTCAATCGATCAACAAGCATTTTTCAGATCATCCACTATGTGTCCGGTACATCACAGGGGCTATGAGAAAAATCTGAAACTTGGCCCTTGCCCTCCAAAGACCTTATAATCTATTTGGGATGATAAACCATAAGCATATAAAACCAAAGCTTATTGTTTTATACCAGTCACCTGATGATCATGAATTTATGATAATCTTGAAATACTAAATTCTTATAATTTCAGTAAATAAGCATTTATTAAGCACCTACTATGTGCCAGGCATTGTACAGTTACCTGTGCTGCTCATGTACACATATCCTACCTCCAGGAACCCTGAGGGTCTTTCCCTCCGAGTTTAATTTTTTTTTGAGCTTTTCATCAAAGGGGCCATCCCTTGATTAACTTCTTAAAGAGGCCTATTCAGTGAATGGGCATTACTTCACTCACAGTGAGCCTTAGCCTGGAAGGTTAAGGTTCACCAGTCATCCTGGTGAATATCAGGCCACTGGACCCAGATGGCTCTGGAGGAGAAAGTGAGGCTGGTGACCTTGCACAGCCCTCCTTCACTCAAATCAAAGTCAATTGCAAGTCATGTCATCATTTCCCTGATGTTGTGGTCCTCTTTGAAAATGAAGGACAAACACAACAACAACCATTGCATTATAAACTAGTGAAAATTAGGAAATGGACTCAGATCTTCCTGACTATGGCATTCTATCTGCTGTACCTTCTTGCCTCTTTATTGTACTAATATAGTTGATTTTTTTAAAACCCAAGCGTAGGCTTTATATTTAAGCCTAATAAATGCTAATTTATTAAATAAGATCCATCATTTTAACACGTTAAAATTTGTGGGATTCTGATCCTGTTTACCTAAAGTGTTAGGTATTCCTCCCAACTTTCTAATATCAGTAAAATTGGTAAGCATGCTATGGATTCATTTATCCAAATCATTGACAAGAAGATGGCGCAGCATAAGGCCAAGGACCTCTAGGGCACTGCACTAGAGATGTACTTCCAATAAATTAGAAATAATCCTCTAGGGTGGTTATAGTGGGTATGGGAAAGAGGATATAAACAGGAGAGAGATTTTGGAGGCAGAATTAACAGGACTTGGTAACTGATTGTATTTGTGGGGTGAGATGTGGAAAATTAGAGTCATAGGTTAGAGTTGGAAGGAACCTTAATCTAATCTAAAACATCCAATTCAAACCCATAATTTCACAGATGAGGAACTGAGGCACAAAGAGGTAACATGATTTGCTCAGAGTCACATAGATGATTAGTAATACAGCCCGCATTTGAACCTGGGTCCACTGACTCCAAGTTCAATAGTTTTCTAAGAGTAAAAATTACTGAGATTACAAGCCTAGGTTACTAGAAAGACAATGTGGTACCACCAATGTAAATATTGAAGAGTTGGGGGAGGGGAAGATTTTGAGAGAAACAGAGGAATTCTGTTTTCAATATGTTGAGTCTGAGGTGCCAGTGGGACATCTACAGGCAGAGTCAGCCAGCAGGCGGTTGGAAATATGGAACAGTAGCTTTGAGGAGAAGTTGGGATGTAGGGGATAAAATACAGAGTTGGGAGATTTTTGCTTAGAGGTGATAATTAGAGTTGTGGAAGCAGAAGATCACCAAGGAATAGAGGCTATCTAAGGGAGGGAACCAAGGAAAGAACACTGGGCAATACCCATATTTAAGGAAACATTAGGATTTAATTCAATTTTATAAATTCATTTCAAACCAATAACTGTTTATTAAGTGCCTACTAGGTGCCAGGAACTGTGCAAAGCACTGGGAATACAAGTAAGAAAAATATAGTTCCTGCCCTCAAGGAGCTTATAATCTAATGGGGAAGGCAACCCAAAAAAGAGACCGAAAAGCGTGGGGGGTGGGGAGACAGGGGTTACCTGACACAGGGGCATGTTATACCATGGAGTTGCTGAGCTGGAGAACCCAGTTATCAGGAAGGTTGTGAGCCCTCTATAAAGGAAGGCTCTGGAAGGAGGTTAGTCCTCTTCCTTCCATGCCCTGCTACAATCTGAGGGGAGAAGCAATTGAGGGTGTGTTGAGAAAGTGTAGATTTTCCATTCTTCATGGTGATCGGCTTATCCTGGGAGGGAAGGCCAGTTGTTCTGTGGAGTGGAAATTACTCAGGGATGCTAGTAGATAATGAAGGAGAAGGCAGCAAAGGAGACATGAAAGGAATCATCAGGCAGATTAGAGAAGAGTCATGAGAAGGCAGTGTCATGGAAGCCAGGAGAGGGAAGGAGAGGAAGGCTCCCAGGGAGCGAGGTTGGAGCATAGTGTCCCATGCCACTGAGAGGTTAAGGAGATTGAAAACAGGAAAAAATATCATTGACTTTCACAGTCAGGAAGTTATTAATGCCATTGGAGGAAGCTGTTATGGTAGACTAGGAAGGAAGATTACAAAGGTCTGAAGAGTGAAATATGGGGAGGAAGAGGGAGCAGCAAGTGTGGGCTACTCTTTATAGAGGTTTGGCAGTGAGGAGAAGTAGAGAAAAGGGCAGGCAGGTGGCCCAGTGGATTAGAGCGCAGAGCCTAGAGTCAGGAAGACCTGAGTTCAAATCTGACCTCAGACACTTACTAGTTGGGTGACCCTGGGCAAGTCACTTACCCTGTTCCCCTCAGTTTCCCCATCTGTAAAATGAGCTGGAGAAGGAAATGGCAATCCAGTATCTTTACCAAAAAAACTCCAAATGGGGTTGCAAAGAGTTGGACATGAAAATAACTCAACAACAAAGAGAAAGGATAAGTCCAGGAGGACTGTGCTGTAATCAAGGGAAATTTGTTTTGTTTATTTAAAATAGGTAAGATGGGAGCACATGTACAGGTTAGGAAGAGGGTGAGAGGCTTAGAAGCATGAGCGAGAAGGTATGATTGGTGGAAGAAGATCATGGAAGAAGTGAGAGAGGAGAGCAGCCTCTTCTGAGACTGGGAGGAAGGAAGAGAAAATGAATGAGGACAATGAGAGGCTTAGAGGAATCTAGAGGGAAGCGAAGGGAGCTTCTATATAGATTCCATATTTCTAGGCAGTTGGTTTAGTGGTTGGAGTGCTTGACTTAGAGTCACAAAAGACCCAAGTGTCAATCCTGCCTCAGGTATTTGCCTGCCAAGTGACCTTGGGCAAGTCACCTCAGTGATTTCAATCTCAGTTTCCCTATGTGTAACATGGGAATTAAAAATAGGACCTACCTCACAGGGTTGTTGTGGGGATTGAATTATGTAAAATGCTTCACAAATTTTAAAGTGTTATACGTTAACCAATATGAAGCTAGTTATTTAACCTCTCTGTGCCTCCATTTCCCCATTTGTACAAATGATGCTGTTGCACCAGGTGACCCCTGAGCTTCTATCCAGCTTTAAATGCATGGCACTATGTATGACCCTAGCCAAGTCGCTTGAAATCTGCAAAATGAGGGGGTTGGATTAAGTTTTCTCTAAGAGCCACTCCGGTTCTAAATTCTATGAATTGTTGGATTACTATTGATAATAATGCCACATTGATATAAAATGCTTTACTTAAAAACACTTTATATACATACTTTATTTAAGGGCAGCTAGATGGCACAGTAGATAGAGTACTTGGGATTGGTGTCAGGAGGACCTGAGTTCAAATCTAGCCTCAGACACTTAGAAGCCATGTAATCCTGGGCAAGTCATGTGACCACTATCTGCTTCTTCAGCTGTAAATGGGGATAGTAACGGCACCCTCCTCCTATGGTTGTGAGGAATCAATACGAGATAATATTTGTAAAACACTTAGTGTGGTGCCTGACACATAGTGGGCACTGAATAAATGGTTTTCCCCTTCCCTCTCTCCCTTAATCCTATGTGATTATGCCCATTTTATAAATGAGGAAATTGATCTCCCAGAAGTTGAGTGACTTGCCCAAGGTCACACAGTTGCTAGATGGTAAAGCCAAAACTTGAATTCAGATCTATTGATTCCAAGTCCATTCCTTATCTACATTACATTAGTTTTATTGCCTGTTCTAGCCCCCACTCCATCCCCACTGAATCAGTCATTCATTTGATTGCAGGGTCTGAATTTACCAGATGTTTGAGCATCATGCAGACACAGCCTGGGAATCAAGGTTTTTCTGAAACATAGCCCAGGCAGGGCCCTGGACATTTGGATTGTGCCTCTTCCCTGACATTCATGCCAATAAGGATTTCCTCCTCCTTATTTGGAGGTGACATCCCAGGCAGTGTGATTTCCCACATGCAGGCTTGGCTGAGAGGGCAAATACGTTGCTGCCAGTGCCGTTGAGTGCCGGTCACAAGCATGAGCTGTCCTTGGGACGGTCAAGCAATGGACATCCCAGGCACTGCCAGAAGGGCCGGTTATTGTGTTTGCCATACTTGTTGCTATTCCATCTGCCTTTCCCTGCAGGGTCTCTCCTTGTCAACCAGACTCACACTTGAGCTGTTTACAGCGATGATGGCTTGAGTCAGGCAGGTGCCTGAACAACAGATTCAATGAAGCACACAGATTTATAGAATTTTGAACCAGAAGGGGCCTTAGAGGTCATGTAGCCCAACCCCTTCATTTCACAGGAGAAGAAAATGGGGTCCAGAAGAGATTGACTCAACTAGGTAGCACAGCAAATTAAGAGCAGAGCCGAGACTAGAAGCCAAAAAGCGTCAGCACCACACTTCCATGTTCAAGCACCGCATCCCAAGCTGCTGACTGCCAGAGCCAGGGTTGGCCCTTTGCTATCTAAGGCTGCAGTTGGAGGAAATCACCATGTAAGACCCAGTGAAATTCTTTATTCTGGAGTTGCTTGGGTGATACGCAGGAATAACAGCTTAGGAATTCTCAATGGTTATTTCTCCCTCTTGGCATCCTAGTCAAAGAAATCTACCCTCCAGATGTGCTCATAAAAGTATCTCCTCTCTGTGGCCTGGGGTAGAATTATCCTCAGAGTTCCAAATGCCATTCCTTCTCTTCCTCCCCCTCCTCCTCGACTTCTCTATGTTTTGTGACATCCTGACATTGGATTCTAAGCTAAGTAGGTTTGTGAGTCTAAGGCTTCCCTCAACTGGCCTCTTCCGAAACCACACCATCAATAACTATCACTCAGAGATCCTTGTACAGACCCCTGGCAATCTAGCCTGATTTCTCCAGGCCTCATGGGGTCATCGTGGTTGCCTGTGCCGTCTTATTTCAGCACTCACCGGACAGTGGAACACAGCCAGCTGACTTCCCTTTCTATCCCCATCTCTCCACCTTCCATCATCCCCCCTTTTTTCCCCACCACTACCCAACTCCTCCACATTGTTCCTGGGCCAGTGTTGATAGAGGAATTGTACAATCCAAGAGCTGAGCTCTAAACTAACACAATGGGAGTAAGTTTTGGAGCAGGAGAATCCTTCCTATGTCATATTTGCCACCAGAACATTGGTCCTGCCACTTTAAATGAGCAAATGAGGTTGGCTGATGCTTCAGCCACCGGTGTAACCGGATCTCCATGGGCTCTTGAAAAATGGAACTCTTTTCAGCAGCAAATGTTTGCAATTAACTTTAACATATGGTGGAATTTGTTTTTGTGTCTGTAAAGCATGATAGACTCCAAGTATCTGGCAGAGAGAGCACCAGGGATGTAATTCCCCTCTGCTTAACTAGCAGAAGGCTTGTCCAGTTTAAGTGTGGGCATCAGGGCACTTGGTGAGGGAAAAAGTGATCAATCAGGCATCTTGAAACCTCTCCTAGGATCAGGAAGAAAAAGTGGTGAACCGTCCTTCTGAGAGCACACTTACCTGGAAGAAAAAGATGGTGAACCATCTTTCTGAAAGCACACTTACCTGGCCACATGAGCAGCAAGCTTGGAAGCTCTCTTCCAAGTGCGATAGTACCCAGAGGTCTCCTGTCTTGAGGAGTGTGGCACATAGTTCCCAGCCTTGGTTGCTGCTCTAGTGTGGAAATCAAAGGAAACCAAGTGCCCAGACTTCTGACAAAAGCTCTGATACAATAGTCCTGCTGTTGTCTTCAATTATCCAGATGTGTCCAGGAAGAACATATCTGTCTCATTCCAAATAGGAATCCCACATCTGACTGACTGAAGTCCAATATAATCTCTTGTAATGCAGTAGGGTGTGGAGTCTGAGGAACAGGGTTCAAATCTCAACTCTTGATTCTTATTCTCTTTAGGCCCTTCAGCAAGTTGCTTAGTCTCTTTGGGTGTCAGTTTCTTTAACTGTAAATTAAGAAGACTGAAGTAGGTAACTTCAAAAGTATCTTCTATCTCAATCAATAATTCTATATATTTAAAAATGTTCTATATATTTTATATATTTAAAATTGTTCTATGTATTTAAAAATGTTTGAAATTAATGTTGTATATTGAGGGATAGCTAGGGAGATAGGAAAAGCTAGAAAGATTCTTAGTTGTGATATTCTCCCTGCCACTGGTCTCCTGAAATAAAATTCATGGTCTGGGTTGGTACTGGATTACCTAACCTCTTGGAGTTTCTTCCAAATCTAGGATTCTATTATTCTATGACACCAGTACCTACTTTCAATTATTTATTTACTAAAACAAGGATCACACAGATACCTCTTACCTGGTGAGCTGCCTTTATGTTCGACATAAGCTGAGTATGTACCTGATTAGCCCCTTGACTGAAAGCTTCCGCTTTTAAATTCTTCAGACCCTATTTTAATGACATGTAAGCAGCAGGACCTGGATTTCTAGTCCCCCAACCCACTCTGATTTTTTTCAGAGGGTAATCAGGCATTTGTTCAATGACCCTTGAGTTAGCTTGGATTTTTCCAGCGGAATAAATACCTGTTAAATTGAACTGAACTGAACTAGGTCAGAGAAGAGCCGGAGCTTGTCACCCCAAAGTCTTGTCTATTGATACGGCATTGTAACAATTTCCCCAGCCTACATTTTGTAGGATATTCTCTAACTACCCATCATGCTGTGGAAATATAGAAAAGCTACCAAGAATCACAGTGACTGAATATCAAAATCCTATTCTATTTATTTGCACCCCTAAAGACAAAGCAGTTGATGCATGATGAGTGTTGTGATAAACAAGGAGGGACTGGTAGATCATGTGTCCGCGCCATAAATATCTATTGAGGGTGTACTGTGATGGCATTATTTTGTCTGTTATGCAGAAATAAAAAAAAAAAAGAAAACAAAACCCAGCACATTCCCGTTGCCCTCAAGCATCTTACAATCTAATCAGACAGGCAAGACATATACATGTGAAAAAGTTAAATAACAGGATGGGACAACAAGAATAAGAGAGGTGTCATGACAGGATATGTGCAAAGATATGGATTAAAAGACAGAAGGGTACACTAGATATCGGGCTAGGAGTCAGAAGAAGGCTCTGGGTTCTAGCTCAGGATCTTCTTGCTAGCCTTGGGTCCTTTAGTTAGCTAAGTATTTAACCTCAGTTTCCTCATTTGTAAAACAGAAATAATAGCACTTTCCAAGCCTTCCACACAGGGCTATAATAAAATCCAAATGTCGTAAATGAAATTACTTTGAAAACTGTAAAATGCATAGGAATGTGGGCTCTTCTTACTAAAAGACTGGCACAAGGAAAGAGTGCTGGAGGAATTTAGAGGGTAGAGGATTTAATTGTGATCTACAGCACCAAGAGCAGCAGGGAAGACTTCATGGAGGAGGAGGTGGGACTGGAAGGATGGAATTATAGACCCATATAGGAAGAAGGAACTTTCCGGGTAATTTTACAGGTGAAAAAAACTGAGCCCCAGAAAGAACAAATAACGTACTTGGGGCCATGGAGCTTGATAAGGAGACAACAACTTTCTGCTCACTGTCTGTATATCCTTATCCAAGTCAGTCAAAGGGCTGCACTTGAGGACCTAGAGGGCCACATGTGGCCTCAAGGTCGCAGGTCCCCCACCCCTGTTAGACAAATCACTTGGTGATTTCCATATGTGGAGAAAAGTCTTCCAAGCTCCAGGAAATATAGGCATACGTATTTGGGCAGCCTTCTGGAGTGCCAGAGACCTTTTTCCCTTCTTCTTTCTTCCTGTCATATTCTTTCTCCATAGCCATTTAGGTGGTAATTTTAGTCTCCCAAATAAATACATCAGAAAGCTGTCTTCATCTTTTACAAATTAAAAAAAAATTTTTTTTTGCAAATTAAAAAATAAAATAGTTATCTGGCATACATATACTAGAGTGCCTTGTTCATCAAGGCACTAAATAAATGTATAGAAGCACCAATATAGCAGGGCCCCTCCTTTAGTGGCCTCCCTTACAAGATGTTGTATTTGATATTTACACTTTTGCCCATTTCCCTACTGTGATGATATTAACTGACTTTTAGTCCTTTTCTGTTCTTTCTTAGAAGGAAAATACCAAGGTTGATTCAGTTGTGTCCTAAAGACAACAGCCTTACTTTCACACTTTAGCTTGGGTGCCTTAGATGCATTTAATGCAGTCATCATTATTTCATCATCTCAAATCTCATGCAGCTGTGATTGCTTATGGCTGTGGCTCGGAGCTCTCATTAGCCCGCTTGGACTCCTATCTAAGACATGATTAGCCGGCATTAGATCGAGCTCAGACTTCCTTTGCTGGAATGGAGGTTAGGGCACTAGAGGGTGATCCTGTCCTCTGTCTACAGGGTCATCAGGGCAGGTCGATGGTGAGACCTAAAATCCCAACTTCCATTGTCACAGGGACAGTTCCCACATTTATTCTATTAGTTCGCTGAACTCTGACCTTGCACTCTCTATTGTGAAAATGAAAACATGGATCCAATCAAATAGACCTTTGGGTAGCCGGATCTCAGCAGGACCATTTCTAAGCTCTCTTGCCCCCAGCCCTCAGATTGATAACACCCTCTTGAGGCAACCTCCAAATATAGTCTAGACTCATTATCTAGCCTTCTTTTGTCTCAAAGCCTCAAAAGGACTGAAGTGCACTTGGTGAGATAATGGGAGTAAATGATGAAACAGGAAATCCATCTCTGGGCAGCTCTTGGCAAGGCAGTGGTGGCTTAGCTAAGGAATGAGGTAATGAGTTCAGGCTATTCAGAAGAGGCTTCATGCAGTCTTAAGGTCTCCTCTGTCAGTGAACTTGTGTCTGTGTTCTGGTCTTAGAGCTTGGTGCCCCTGGCTTACAAGTTGCTCCTCCTTTTATTTTTATTTTACCTGGGGTCCCTGAGAATCTCAGAAGATTCCTGGCCTTCAGTACTCACCCATTGGCCCAAGAATCCACATTCCATTCCCTCATTCACATCTTCCATCGAGTCCCTTGCTATACTTAGACAGGTTTCTATTATATTGGGTTCCCTGGCAAAATATTCCCCTGTGAAGCATAGCTAAAAAGGTAAGTAGCATTATAAATGGGCCTTTTAATAGCCATGCTTCCTGCTGATAATAATAGCTGACATTTATAGCAGTTTATGGTTACAAAGCTCTTTACATTCACTCATTTGAGCCTCACAACAACTGTGTGATTTATATAGCCGCAGGAGCTATCATCTTCATTTTACAGGTGAGGCAATTAAGGCACAGAGAAATTAAGTGACATGTCCATGGTCGCACAGCTTAGTGATTGTCAGTATGCTAGGACTAGAACCCAAGACTCCAAGGGGAACTTTTTTCCCACTACTGCATGTGCTGTAGCACGATGGTCTGTTTAATCTTCACGGGGGTTTTCAGGGCAATTTGGCTCCATGCGTGGGTGTGTTTACTTCGGATCTGCCAAGCCAAAAGCAACTCTCAATTTCATGCTTGTGGATTCTCCATTTTATGGTTTGCTAGAAATGCATGGCTCATTTCCTTCTGTCACCTAGCTCACTCCTGGACCACTTCCCACTGCCTTCCCTATGGGTCCATCCACACAGCTGCGATCCACTAGAAAGAAAACTGGATATAGAGTCAGAGGTGCCGGGTTCCAAACCTGACCCCACTGCTTAACATTTTTGTGATCCTGGCCAAAACGTTTCACCTCCTTTCGCCCTCCATTTGTTTCAGCGTTTGTCAAATGACAGGACTGGACTGGAGGACGGATGACTTCCAAAGGCCCCTTTCAGACCCAAATCTATCATCACTGATCGTGCAACTGATTAAAACAAAATTGCTTCAAGTATTCAGTTAAATTAAAAACATTTCTTAACTATCTACTGTGTGCAAGGCACGGTGTCAAGGATACAGATATGAGTTAAACACAGTTCTTTTATTCAAGGAGATCACTGTCTAGGAGGGTTGGTTTTCTATTATATATATTATAAGGTCATAATTTTGTTTTTGGTGTCCAGTTGTTTCCAACTGTTCATGACCCCATTTTGGGTTTTTCTTGGTGAAAATACTGTAGTGGTTTGCCATTCCCTTTTCCAGCTTATTTTACAGATGGGGAAACTGAGGCAAACAGGGTTAAGTGAATTGCCCAGGGTCACATAGGTAGTTAAGTGTCTGAGTCTGGATTTCAACTCAGGTCTTCCTGACTCCAGGCCCGTCGCTTTATCCATTGTGCCACCTAATTACTCCATATATGGTGGTACAGTGAATAGAATGCAGGACTGGGGATACTGAAGACATTGGTTCTAATCCTGCCTTTAGCTGTGTGATCCTGGACAAGTCACTTACATTTTCTCTGCCTCAGTGACCTCACCTGTTAAATGAGGGTAATGGTTGCAACTATCTCCCAGGGTGGTTATGAGGCTCAAACGAGACATTTTTTGTTTTTTTGCAAAGTGCTTTGCTTTTGGATAGAGCCACTGATGGAGTAAAATGAGCTGGAGAAGGAAATGGCAAACCACTCCAGTGTCTTTGCCAAGAAAACCCTAAATGGGGTCACAGAGCGTCAGGCGCAACCGAGCCACAGTGACAGCAAAATGTGATAGAAATGCTATTAAGTGGTTCTCATTGTCAGATAAAGCAGAATGTGAGAGGCTCAGAGTAGAGGTCTAGACAAAGTGTTCTAAG
This sequence comes from Trichosurus vulpecula, assembly GCF_011100635.1. NCBI lineage: Eukaryota > Metazoa > Chordata > Mammalia > Diprotodontia > Phalangeridae > Trichosurus > Trichosurus vulpecula. Next base: position 58,233,775 of record NC_050576.1, on the reverse strand, counting down.
AAATCTGGGGAAAGAGATTTCATTTTCAGCGGGGGAAGGGGCCCATGAAACAAGTCAAATAAAAATAGGAATTTTGACAGAAAAAGAGGAATGAGAAGTTCATTCCAGATACGGAGCAAAGGGCATGAATTTGTATGTATTTTTAAAACATTTATGTATGTATATGTTTTTCCCCATAGAGAGTCTAAGCTTTTTGAGGGCAGGGACTAATTCATGTCTTTGAATCCCTGGCACTTGGAACGTTATAGTTATTTAATACACTCTTGCTAATTTGTTAAGAGAGTCAAATGGTAAGCAATTCAGTTTGGTTGACACATAGGATATAGGGGTGCAAGGTGGAATACAACTAGAAAGCTAGGTTGGAACCAGACTCTGTAAGGCCTTGAATGCCAGAATGTGGAGTTTTAACTTTATCAGGGAGGAAATGGAGGCTTGTTAAGTAGAAATTCTGAGTACCGGGATCACCCTTACCATACCACTCCATCAGTAATGCCACATAAGTAACTCATTTTATCTCGAGAGCTCTGAATAACATGGTCAGAATGGAAAACCATTACTATGATAGTGATATGAATAGTAGACTGGGGGAGGAAGGGTCTGGAGGTGAGAAGACCGGCTGGGCAGCTATTACAATAGTCTGGGCAAGAGGCCATGAGGACTAAAGACAAGATTATTCAAGTGAAGGTGGGAAGGATAAGCAGATTCTGACTCAGAGTCAGAAAAGCCTGGGTTTAAGTCCTGACTCTGAATGCACTGACTGTGTGATCCTGGGCAAGACAATTTACTTCTCATGGCCCCCAGCATCTATTTAAGATTACTGATTTCAGCGGAGGGGCCAATTTGCATTAGTATAGCAGAGAGAGTTTTTTCCCTGGGAATTATCTATACCAATGAAATCAAAGGTCTAGGCCAAAATTAAAAAGCTGTGTATTCTCCCAACAAGACAATGAAACAACCAAAAGTCACCTCTATTTATTTATCAGGATTTCAGAATATTTAATGAACAATATTCAGATCCTCATTTTTACTAATGAAGGAAACAGACCTTTTCAGAGTTTGTAAACTGTTGAATTATTGGTCAAGTCCTTCACTTCCCTGGGCTGTGTATGTGTGTGTGTGTGTGTGTGTGTATGAGTCATTTAGTGAAATCTGGCTTTATAACTGGCCACTCCTATGCTCTGTCCCTTAGGAGCTTAACATGAGGTGTATCATGGGTGGCCTAACATGGAAAAACCCATAACACAGCCAGTCGGGAATGGTGATTTGGCAGGAGCTTTGGAAGTTGCTTCAATTGTTGTGTCTGTGGGATGTGAGGAGCCATCAATGCTTTCTTACCCCATCCCTCCCTGTGAACAGAGCATCTGTAAGATGGATGGAGTGAATGAACAAGGCCTGCCATCAAGAAAATGCCTTTTCTTCTTTCCTTTCTCCCAAGCTAACTACAGTCCTCCTAAGGACTGGCCTATTAACAGCATGTTTCCACCAATTGTGTTAAATGTTTTTGTCAATAGCAAAAAACTTTCTTCCAGTTTTCTGCTTGGTGAGAATAGCCTCTCTGGGAAAAAAAGACTGTGTGTCTGTACCTGTGTATGTACATGTGCCTATGTATACATGTATGCATGTGTGCCTCTGTGTGTGTGTGTGTGTGTGTGTGTGTGTGTGAGAGGCATACGGTGGTGGTGAGTATACATTAATCCTGAATTCAAATCCATTTTAATGCATTCTAATCTGCTATTTACTGCCCATGTGACCTTGGCTAAATCATTGCACCAGCCTCCTCATCTTTAAGACCCCTGCTAGCTCCAAATCCCATGAAGAAGGTTGGCAGCTGTCTGAGACTGGGTAAGGTGCTCCTAATACAATGCAAAAACACTTTTGCACATTGACCCAGTACTCCATGAGACTGTCTTTGTGAACTCAGATAAGTTCTCCATAGTAAGAAATGAGGAGAGGGATGGGGGATGGGGTGGGGAGGACTGACAAAAAGGGAGCCAGAAGGCAGCCCCATTTCAAGTTCTTCCTACTCTTCCACCAAGTCCTCACTGCTAAGAGCTTCCCTGGTGGTGATCTTGATACAAAAAGAAAGAAAAGGCAATATCTTTGCTGCCCGAATTAAAGCAGCTGGAAGAAACCTCAGGCCTCAGAATTGTAAGGAATTCAGGGAAAGGCTTTGCTTGGCTTAAGCTTGAAGAGCATGTCTAGATGACTACATTTGAATATGGTCCTGAGAATTAGTCTCTGGAATCTAGGAAGCTTCTTGGATCTGGATATTCTTTAGATCCAGGTGATACTTTCAAGTCCCTTCTTGGAAGGAAGGAAAGAAGGAAGGAAGGAAGGGAGGAAGGGAGGAAGGGAGAAAGGGAGGGAGGGAGGAAGGAAAAAGGAAAGAGGGAGGAAGAAAGGGAGGATGGAATGAAGGAAGGATTGAAAGAAGAAAGAAAGGAGGGAAGGAAGGAGGAAGGGAGAAAAGGGAAGGAAGAAAGGAAGAAAAGAGGGAAGGAGAGAAGTCAGAAATCATGTATTAAATGCCTGTTTTGTGGCAAGCCCAGTGCTAAGTGCTTTACAAATATTATCTCATTTAATCCTCACAACAACTCTGAGAGGTAGGTACTATTATTACTTCCCCCTTTTATAGGTGAGGAAACTGAGTCAGAGAGAGGTTAAATGACTTTCCTGTAGTCACATAGCTAGTAAGTTCTTGAGGCAGAATTTGGACTTGTCTTCTCTCCAGGACATCATTCTTTGCCATCTAGCTGCCTCTAGGCAGGAGGAGAGAGCTCTGTATTTAAAGTCAAAAGGTCTGTGACTTGATAACTATGTGACCTTGAGTAAATCACTTCCCCTTTCTCAGTATCATTTCTCTTATCTGTAAAGTGAAAGGGGTGGTCTACATGTTACTAACATTTGTCTTTCTTCATGATCCCGTAGTTCCTCAGGCCCTTGCTTATACTCAGAAAGATCAGAAGTATTTGACCAGCAGATTCTTGGAGTTTGTCCTGAACAGAGCACCGGGATCTCTCTAAGAGCCCCAGATGGACCTAGGAAATCTGTATTGTAGTGCTTTGGGTCAGTGAATTCCAAGTCTAGTTTACAATACTAGCCCATGAGAGCTGGTTGTTAAATTTCCAGTGTGAGCATTTACACCTCAGCTATCAACAAATTCTACTAATCAAGGCATTGTTTTTGTTAATTGTCTAGACTTGAGAAAGTTATGTTAAAAATAATTTCTTCTTCAGTCATTTCATTTGTGACCCTATTTGGGGTTTTCTTGGCAGAAACGCTGGGAGTGGTTTGTCATTTCCTTCTCTAGTTCAGTTTACAGTTGAGGAAACTGAGGCAAACAGGGTTAAGTCACTTGCCAAAGGTCACATAACTAAAAAGTGTCTGAGGCCAGATTTGAACTTGGGAAGATGAATCTTCCTGACTGTGGGTCCAGTGCTCTATCTACTATATCACCTAGCTAACCCTAAAATACAGAATAAACCTAAAAATGTGTTGTGCCTACATTTTTTTTCAAAGATCTGGTTGTTAAACTTTAATCAGCACATCCCTTTCCCTGTGTTACCAATTATTTCTAGGAGTGCTGGACAATTCCCCAAAAAACTTCTGGAAGGGGAGTATTGTGAAATAAAACCAACAATCAGCTGTCTTGAATCCAAAATGGTCAGCAATTGCTGGCCTGGGGGATGATTTCCAAATGTGTGTGCAATAACGCGTGTGTATGTATGTGTTTGTCTGCATAGAATATTGCTGATTCCAAAGCAAGCATCCTATTTCTCAGAGATTTTTTTTCTGTGGTTCTCTTTCTCTTCAAGTCTATCTCTGTTCTCTAATCCTCTGAATGGAGCTGGATATAGAGAGGAGAGCCATGGGAAGAGAAGCCAGGCAGAAAAGCGCATCCCAGACTTGGACATGAGTGATGTGGTTTAGCTGGGCGGCTGGTTGGCTGGCACAATGCATTTGCCACCGTTCCCCCTGGTTTTTCCATTTCCACACAATATTCCTTCCTTGTTTCAATACAAGTTTCAGGGCTGATGCTATCTGGAGTTAACTTAGCCTGTTTCTCATGACCAGCATCTCTTTTTTTCCTCCCTCCCTCCCTCCCTTCCTTCCTTCTTTCCTTCCTTCCTTTTTTCCTTCCTTCCTTCCTTCCTTCCTTCCTTCCTTCCTTCCTTCCTTCCTTCCTTCCTTCCTTCCTTCTTCCTTCCTTCCTTCCTTCCTTCCTTCCTTCCTTCCTTCCTTCCTTCCTTCCTTTCTTCCTTCTCTTTCTCTTTCCCTCCTTTCCCCCTGTCTGTCTCTATCTTTCTCTCTATGCCTCTGTCCATCTCTCTTTCCCTCTCTCTCTTCCCCTTTTTATGTGTCTTACTGCACTTGAATGTAAACTTCTTGAGGGTGGGGACTGTTTTTTTCTTTTATTTGTATTCCCAGTGCTTAGTACAGTGTACGAAATAATTTGTTCTTTAGTTGCACATAGTAAACACTTAGCAGTGATCACTAACAGTGCACATGGTAATCACTTAATAAATGCTTGCTGTCTTGTTGGTCATTATTAGAACATTTTCTCATGCCTTTTACAGAAGGAGACCTCTCTGTCCCTTCCACCTGTGCTGAGTGTCCATTATCTCATAAACCTTGATTAATGATTAGACCTCATATTGGGAGAGAGCACTGGATTTGAAATCAGAAGAACTGGGTTCAAACACAAACTCTTTTAGTGGTTAGCTGTGTGTTTAAATCCTAGGCAAGTTATATTCACTTCTCTGTCTCTCCATTTCCACAATTATAAAAGAATGGGGTTGGATGAGATGATTTCTAAGTCTCTTTCTAGTTCTAGATTCTATCACCCCTACCTGGAGTTAAGAGGTTATATTGTTGTAGCCTAATGTACCTTGGATTTCTAGAGCCAGCAGTGGTGGGCAGCAGAGTCAGCTCTTACTCAAATTTAGTGTGTATTTGTTAAGTATCTACTATCTTCAGTGCACTGTGGTAGGCATTGGGAATTCAAGTACAAAGATGACTCTTTGCACATAGTTAATGTTTAATATTTCATTCATTCATTCATTAATTCATTCATTCATAGAGCTTACATTTTTTCCTTCAGCTTCTTTCTCTGCTTATCCCCAAATCTCCCAAGTCAGGATTGCAATGCAATATGAACAGGATTTCGGAGTTGGGTCATGGGAAGGATTTTGTGAAAAATTATGATGACCATCCTTTTTGCCTGATTGTGGAAGTCATGGAATGGGAGAAAGGGTCTAAGAATATTGCCAAAAGAGATCACCTCTCAGCCCTAACCAACACTTCCACCTGTGTCCTAATTTAAATAAAGATGTGTAGAAACCTTAAATCTAACCCATGATAGTGGCAGTCCCTCAGCTAAATGGGAAGGATCCCTGCACTTTTCTTCAGGACACCTGGGTTCTAACTGAAGTTTCACTACTGGTTCATTCTAAGATATCGTACAAGGCATGTTAGCCCCTGGTTCACTCAGTTTTACCATTTGCAAAATGGGGTAATAATACCTGCTGCAACCTACCTCAAAAGGATGCTTTGATGCCTGACACTATATAAATGTTAGCTATCATTATTATTATCATTATTATATATGATACTTCAAGAGTTTCCATTTCAAAGCATTCCAGAAATTCAAAATATTTATCCCTCTTCTTTGGCCCAAAGCTCAGAGGCCAAGGGGTTATAAACCTTCCCCAAGGAAGCCCTTGTGAGGGGCTTTACTTGTTGGTGGAAAAATTTGACTCCTTTCACCTAGTGGAGCAATCAGTGGGGGATTTTCTCCCTTCCCAAATTTCAGAGTTTCCTACAATAGGAGAATCAGGGTGTTTTAGTATCAGAAGTTATGACAACAGTGTGTTATTGACCTACAATAACGATGATGAGAAGTGATAGAGGCAACAACAAAGGGGATGACATGGGAACCTAGCGATGCTCCCTCAAGGGGTCCCAAGAGCTTTCTCATCAAAAATGCTGTAATACCCTTGTCTTCCCAGTATAACACACACACACACACACACACACACACACACACACACACACACCCCACAAAACATACATTCTTTGTAAGAGTATACATTGTATTGGCCACTTGCCATCTAGTCAAGCCAAAAATTATGGAACAAAAGGAATCAGTGCCCAGAATATCAGCTAAAAATACCCTCTTCCCCCCTGCTCTGTTGTTTGCTGGGTATGGTTAGGAGGGTCCCAGGAGGGTAATGATGATGAAGGGAAAGGAAAACTGACATTTTCAAAGGAAACTAAATCTTTAGCCCCCTAAAAAGAAAATATATTTTCCGTATGTCTGTTTTATGTTTCATACCATTTTTTGTATGTTTGTGTGACAATAGGGAGAAACTATATTATATGTTGTGTCACCTCATCCATGGGCCATTGGAATCCAGGGTTTCCTGGAATTCTTAAACTCTTTGAACTTGTTAATAGGCAGTCTTCTGGATGTTGGCAGGGGGGAGGTATAGGAAAGAAGAAAAAAATCCTATGTAGGAGGAACAAGAGTGGTTTATGCACACACATGCACACACACATAAACATAAACACAATTGTTTATTAACTCCTTTGGTTAGAATGTGGTACTAAAGTTAGAGATTCTCATCTCTGTATAGACCATTTGCCTGGTCTATGGCCACTAACTGAATTTCTAGCTTCAGCTCGCCATCTTGTAAATACCTGCAACTGATCTGGCCGTCTAGATATCTAGAGAAAGAGGTCAAAAGCTCCTGCCCTGTTGATGGTGGCAAGCACCACTGGGTATCAGCATTAAAAAGCCTACTAAGAATAACAAGGAGAAAGCAATCGACTTGAGAGGCAGGACAACTGGGCTCTAAGTCTGGCTGCTGTATGATTTTGGGCAATTTAATTTAACTCTCTTGAAGTCATTTTCTGCATATGATAGGTTTTTCTCATTATAAAACTCTAAGTTACATGGGAAAAATGATCTGTTTACCAGATAATATTGGAATGAGTTAAATAGTGGCTGTTGCGGCACGAGTAAGAAACTAGTTGATTTTCTGAACATACATTAGACTTTTAGCAGTGAATGTGGCTAATGTCAACATGAGTTGGCTAATGTCAATGTTTTCTTTGGTTTGGACTATAGCTTTAATTGCCCAAATGAAGGGAGGTCTCTATTTCTCTTCGACCTGAAACATCTCAGCATTTCGAGTTTGTCTACCTTTCTTTTCCATGGTGGACTGTGAAAGATAGTTTTTGGCTAAAATCGGTATATAGAAAAGCTATAAAGATTCACCTGAAGTTAATGTTACCATTTATTCTGCTGAACTGAAATAAATAGGCCTATTATTAGAGTTTTTAATGGGCATATGTTCTTTAATATGGATGACTGCAAAATTCTGTAGATGCACAGTATAAGATATGAAAATCAATGTTTTTTGAAGAAAGAATAAAATTCAGCCCAGTACTTTAAAACAAATTGGTCATAATTTACTTTAAATACATTTGCTAAAAATCATGGCATTAGTTTTGTTGACTGGTGGGTGAAATTCATCACTTTGCTCCTGAGTAAGGTCTAACGTTGACAAAATGACCTGTACAGGGACAGACATGCAGGCATTATGCAAACCAGATCTGTCACCCAGTCGTTCAGTCCCATTGTATATCCTTGCTTGCATACAGTTCACCAAGATCCACAGGAGATAGGATTTTCTGACTGCCTGTGCCAGCCATCTATTGTTCCCCATTTTCTCACCATTATGGAGTCATGAAGCTCTGCCCGCCATAGAAGATACTGCCCCTTCTATTGTCCCTACAGACTTTCCCACCACTTCCAGGACTGAACGCATGAGTTGTTTATTATGATAGTGTTGGCTCAGCCTCAAGGACAAGGACCTTACGAGAGCTGAAAAACTTGGATGATGTCTATGACCAGAAGTGATGTTTTCAGTGGCCCCAAGTCTTTTGTGTCCTCTTCTCCTGCCCTTTCTCCTCCACGTGCAGTAACTATGTGGACTCTCAGACTCCCAGCAGCAGATTTCTCTGATCGACAGCTTTGGCCTATAGCCAGTAGCTGATTGTGTCTGAATGACCTTAACTGTCAATGACAGTTGGATGTCGAGTGGATGAGTGTTATTATATGGCCCCCTAGTGGAGAAGGTGGAAACAATTTGCTGGGTAATCAAAATTCTCCATCCTAGAATTCTAGCATCTTTGAATAATAGAATGTTAATTAATGTTGGGAGAGATAGATGTGTTCATATTGTTCAATCCCTTAATTTTTTTCAGATAAGCAAACTGAGTCTCAGATAGGAGAAATAACCTTACCTAAAGTCACACAGTGAATTGGTGGAATAGCAAGGCCTGGAACCCAGGTCTTCTAATTCTCAATCAATTACAGTCAACAAATACAAGTGCCTGTTAATGTGATACATTGTGCTAGGGACTGGAGATATAAATTTTTAAAAAGAATGACAGTCTCAAGGAGCTTGCAGCTAGCACAACTCCTTTTCCAAGGATCTTTTCCCCCTATGTCAGAGAATTTATGATCTGGAATAAAACCTGGAGATTATCCAGTCAAATCGCTTTAATTACAATACTATCTTACAGCATCGTTTGTTGTAGTTGTAGGTAATCTTTTTAGGATTTAGAGTTACCAATGGTGCTAAATGGCATTCACTGAAGCTACTCGGTGGTTTTTGATAAACTATAAGCAGTGGAAAGCAAAGAAAGGGAGATGATAAAATTGTGAAAGAGATTTAGAGAGGAAGGTGGTATTAATGGAAACATAATGTCCAGAACAAGGACACTGCATTGTGCACTGGTACAGGCCACATATATAGTCTTTTATCCAGTTTTGGATACTGAATTTTGGAAAGGAGTTGACCCTCTAGAGTTTTTGTCGTGAAGAAATGGGTGATGAGAATGGTGGGGGGATGTGGAAGGATACCGTGTGAAGAGCAGTTGAAGCAATGAGGAATGTTCAGGCTGGAGAAGAGATGCCTTGAGGGGATGGGGTGGTGGGATGGTTTATAGGATAGCTTTCTAAGAACCACCATTTGAAGGTGGGACTAGACTTATTTTGCTTAAACTTAGGGGGCAGAACTATCATAAAATTTAGAGATGCAAGGGCCCTTGAAGATCATCTAGTCCAATATTCTTGTTTCATATAGATAAGAAAATTGAGAATCAGAGGGCTTAAGTGATTTGCTTAAGGTCGTTCAGGAAATTAGTTACAAAACATCGATGGGGGAAGTTTTGGAGAGGTAATTTGTGACTCAACTTATATAAAGACTGCCACCAATAATTGATTCAACTACCTACCCTTTACTGACAACCAACCCCTCATCTCTCCCAGTTGAAGTGATGTAGGATTGGTTTTAACCAATGGGGGAAAGTCTTAAACGTTGATTCATCAAGATACTAAGAGGCACCATGGAGAGAGTGCTGCATCTAGAGTTCAGAAAACATGAGTTCAAATCCAGACTCAAACACTTAGTAACTGTGACCTGAGCAAATCAGTTAAGCTCTGTCTGCTTCAGCTTCCTTACCTGTACAGTGGGGTTAATAACAGCACCTATGTCACAGCGTTGTGAAGATAAACATGAGATTATATTTGTAAAGCGCTTTACAAACCTTAAAGCATTATACTGTTTAGAGCTATGTTTTTTTTTAACTTGAGGCTTTATGGGGTAGTTGCAAAGAGGCCCCCAAACTCAGAACTAGGCAGTTTTGAACATTTCTTTGATACTAGTTGGCCCAGTAGATACTTAACTTGTTGTGTGACCTCCATTTGCCTCAACTTCCTCATCTGTAAAATGGGGATAATAATAGTACCTACCTCTCAGGATTATTGTGAAGATCACTCAGCACAGTGTCTCGCGCATAGTAGGTGCTATATAAATATTGTTGGTTTTTTTGTTATCATGAGTGTTAGCTCTGAACAACTACAGGTTACGTCATAGTCCAAGTTGGACTTCATGTCCAGGGTGCTGTACCTCGGATACTCCTTCCCAGATTCTCTGGGCTGTGCTGTCAATAGGGAGGCAGGAACTGCAAACCAGTAACCACCAGCTTTTTGCTGGTGATACTATCAGACAATGAAATTGGTCATGGGAGTATGGCGCCTTTTCTGGGGACCCTCCCCCAGCTGGGCACCCACACACACAGAGTGCTGTTCTCAGAGGATGTAGCTCTCAGTGTTCACTCAGGTAAATCTGAGGGGCTGGGGTTTCTGATCCTGTGGATCCTGATCTCCCATCGATGCGTTTCCCATTAGCAGTCAACCAGTTGAACTCTATTAGCTTCTAAGTAGCGGGATTTATGGAGAAGGTACAGAAAGAACAATTGGTCTGAAACGTTGAAAAACATCAAGGCAGCTAGGCAATGCAGTAGTTAGAGTGCTGACCTTGGATACCTTGCCTCAGCTTTGCAGTCCTGGGCTAGTCACTTAATCCCTCTCAGCCTTGGTTTTCTCATCTGCGAAGTGGGGATAATAGTATCTTATAAGGTTATTGTGAGAATCAAATGAGATATTGCATGCAAATTCCTTGCAAATCTGAAAACATTATATCCATGCTAACTATTATTATTATTATTAATCTTCATTCCCCCAAATCAGGATGTACTTTCCCCTTGTACTCACAAGGTCCCTAAAGAGGCGGGCTCAAATTTAAGGCGCAATGGTCCCAAGGCATATGTGTAGAGTAGAGGTGTCAAACTCATGGGCTGTGGCCCACCAAATTCTAGACTGTAGCTTAAACCAGATTAAAACATAATAGAGAAATGATCACAAAATTAATAGAAATATAATACCATATAAGTAATATGCATTTGTGGTTTCCTAAGTCAATGTGTGGCTCCAAGGGATCCCTTTCTATTTCAGTTTTATACCCCTGGGGCAGAGGACAAGTGTGGCCCAGGGGCACTTCCCAACTCCTGGCTCCTTTCAAGGAGCCCTTACAATTTTACCCTTAAGTGAAGCTCTCTGCTGGGCAGATCAGCCACTGCTGGGCTGGGCTAGGCATATCTGCTACTGGGCTAAGTCTCTTGGATGGCACCCTGTAGTCTGTTCAGACCTTGCAATACCCAATAAGGTTTCTGGCTGGGCATGTCTGCCTCTAGGTTGGTGCTTTGTCATCCTCTTGACTCCTATGGTTACTGCTACTAGGTCCAGAGAACTCTGCTCCTAAATCCAATGGGACCTCAGCACCTCCTAAACTCACCAGGTCAGCTTGCTACTCCCATCTTGGAATACACATTTGCCTAAGATCAGGAACATATAAACACAAAAGGATCAGTGGAGACATATGCCCAAATACGCCTAGTGATCAGTTAGGAGAATGTAGACTGCTGCTCCTTTCCCACTAAGAGCTCAAAGGAGCTCTGCCTTAATGGAAGCCACAAAGGAAATAGCCTAAGAGATGGCCATGCATCTTCTGTACTCATGCTCAGTCCTAGTTCAATGTCTCCTCTGCCATTCATCCTACAACCAATTAGAAGACTTCCTAATCACACAGTACTGACCTTTCAGTCATTCCTCACCAGAAACCATCCCAACAAGTGTTTATAAGACTGGATTGGAAGCTGACAGAGAATATCTATACACGCTTCACGTACTGGCTCTTCTCGGTTCATCTATCTATACTACATGAGTGTGCTGGATTCTGTTGAGCCCTCCATAGTTTCTGGTTTAAGGAGCTTGATATCCATTCTAGAGGACTACTCCATGATGGTGGGGTGGTTGTTTCATTTTCTTCCCATAGTGCATACAATGTTAGATCTGAAAGAGACTTTAGACTTCCTCAACAATCCTTAAGATAAGTAAAGCTGGAGTTTACCACCTTCTTTTGTGTCATGGATGCCTCTGGCAGTCTGGTGAAGCCTATGGACTCCTTGGGATAACATTTGAAAATAACTGAAGGAAATGTTACAGTTCAGTAAAAGGCTATTGAAATAAGGATAACATTTTTTCCCCTCCAGAGTTCACAGGTTCCCTGAAAACTAACCAAGGACTCTTTGGGGAATCTGTGGAGCCCAGTTTAAGAACCACTGAGATAGCATGACTTGCCCAAGGCTATTCTGCTAAATCATGGCAAAGCTGGAACTAGAAATTGACTCTTGCCACTCGAAGTCTAGTATACTTTGAGCTACAGGATGCTCACAGTCATGGCGATCATTCCTATACCTTTGAAAATTGGGATTTGAAAGAAATGCCAGCCAGCACCCACTCCTTTGGCCTCAACAAGTCATTGGCATAGAAAGCAGGAAGGGAATCCCTTGCAAAACAATTGTGGGCAGGAGAAATTCTAGGGATAAAAGGAGAGCTTCTTGCTCCTCCAAAGGAGCTGAGAATGTTGGTGAGCCTTGTTTGGCTTTTCAAGGTACTGCCAGTCTGCCGGGCTCTGTATGCACAGTGAGGTTTCATTAACATTCAAAGGGAGAAGTTACCGTGGAGGAAACCACTCAGGGCAGCACGCAAAGACAGGCTGTGTTTTAATTATGACTTGGACTTTTGAACAAATCCTTTCCTCTGCTTGGCTGAGCCTTAGAGAAAACAACTGGTGGGAGGCATGTATTCAGCAGCTGGATCCACAGTGGTACCCATACAGCTGTGTACACATCTGGCAAACAGGTGTTGAAATGCATGTTCCTTCCCTCCTTGGATCAATAATGGGGTTGGTGGTTGCTGGTGGTGGAAAGGTAAATTGTCTGTGGGCCTTGTCTGGGCACAGAAAGGAGAATCTGATGGCCCCAGTTTCTCAAGAAGGGCCCCAGAGAAAGTGAAATGGTCCCTCCTAAGTCAGTAATCTCTGTTCTTGTCACTACTATTTCAGGACATGAGTTGGGTGCCTCCTGATACTTCCTCCTGTCACTCTTGAGTCAACATAGCCTATTACTTTGTTGGGCTACCCCCATTCAAATCCCCCTCTCCAGCTTGGGGGAAGTCATAGGCATGGGGGTTGGTGAAGGGGGAGGAGGAGATTAACAGGCTTGAAGTTGGACAGGCACAGATGCTCCCACCTGCTGCTGTCGATTCTCAAATGCTTGTTGACTCTCTGGGAGCGTTTGTCCTGAGTCTGTTTCACAGTTCATTCCAGGGGAAGGGGAGGAGAAGGAAGGCCCTGGGACAAAGGGACTTTGGCCGTCTCCTGGAAGGAGCTTGATTAGTTTGCTCAGGTTGGCAAACAACAAATGCCGTCTCAACACACAAGAGATGTGTGTGTGTGTGTGTGTGTGTGTGTGTGTGTGTATGCTTGCACTCCAGTACAGAGCATATGACTTTAGGGTTGGTGAAGGAGAGGACAATGCCCAGGGATCTGGTGTGCCAAGGCACAATGAAGATACACACCCAGCCACTACTCTGTAAAAGGAAGAGGAAGGGGGAAAGCAATAGAAGGTGACTAGAGTTAGAGGACAGTGTGGTGTAGGAGAAGGAATGTTGAATCTGACATCTGGGGAGGCCTGATCCAATGGCAGATCAAATACTTTCTAGCTGTGTGACTCTAGGTAAGAAACTCAGACTCTCTGAATCTCTTTCCTTATCTGTAATATGCAGATGATAACACTTGTGGTAATATATCACCTAAACTCACAAGGTTGTTGTGAGAAGAGTGTTTTTAAATTTTAAACTGTTTGGTAGATGTGGGACCCTTAATGCAAAGGAAGCATTTTATTGCTTACCACTGCTGTCCTTTCTCCCCAGCTGTCCTCTTTCCTTCTGGGGATGAGGGGGTTTGTGTTTACAGATATTTCTCCATGATCTTAAGTAGGGTTCCTAGTTATAGATGAGGGAGGGTACAAGAAGCACCTATGTGAGTGAGTATCTGGGGGTGATAGAAGAATCTGGAGACCTCTTCATTTCAATCCTTGAACTGCTTGGCATTCACTAGCAGGTGGAGTGGTGCTTCTGCCAGACTGGCCTCTGTCTGGGGGTGGGGGAGGGGAATCATTCCTGAAAGGTAGCCCTGGGCGGGGCTGGCCTTTGCTGCCCTGTCATTCTGCCACCCTGCAATTCTTTTCTTCCTTCTCTCTGTTGTTCCACTAGCAAGACTTCTTTCCCCTTCCTCCTCTGCTCTTAGAATTCCCTTTCTTTGGAAAGCATCCCAGATGAAGCCCACCTCATCCGGATCACTGTAACTCTCTTCTCAATACTTAATGAATCTAGAATCAGAGAATCAGATTTTTAGAGTCGAAGGGGCTTTAGAGAAAACGTAGCACAACTATACCTCATTTTACTATTTAGAGCACCGGACTTAGGGTCAGGAAGGCTGGAATTCGCACGAGCCTCAAACATTTACTAGCTATGTGACCCTGCTCCATCTGACCTGTCCATCCCCTCTGATCCTCCCTCTCTCCTGTCATCCAGCAGCATATCAAGTGAGATGAGGGCATCTTGTTTGACATGCATTTTCCAGACATCCAATTGTTATAGCATCTGTCTCCAAACCCAGAGGCTTTTAACAGTCATTCATCTTTCTACAAGACAAGATGAAAAGTCAGAAATAATTTGCCAAGAAACCCCATGGAGAATGACCATGGGGTCACATAGGGTCCTACACAACCGAACAACAACAATGTACCATTCACTGTGCTAAGTTCTGGGGATACAAAAAATGGTCCCTGCCCTCAAAGAGCTTACAATCTAATGGGAGAGACAGATGCAGGCAAATATATACAAACTAAGGTATATGGAGCTAATGGGGTGGGAAGGCCATATCTAAATGAATAGCTTAAGGTAAAGATGGAGAATTAGGTTGAGGCTAAATTGGCTGCATTGCCTTATACCTCAATTTCAGGTTGTCCCCCCTCTCTGGGACATTCTAACAGGCCCCTCATTTTCCATACACTCCTTTCTTTGTCAGGCTCAGCTCTTCCTTCCTTCCCTCATTCCCCCTACCCCTCTTCTCCTGCCTGCTGCTTCTGATCCACTCTAGCCCCTAACCAGAGCCCAAGGAAAAGGACTGAATTAATTAAGAAGAAGCCTGAAATGGAGGGGCTTCCAATATTACTGTGGTCTGTGATATTTTGTGTTAGTTACTGACTCGAATTACTTTAATAGTAGATGAAATATTTCTGATGATGAAAAAAATGTTTGAGTTTGAGCTCCTCCTCAAAAAATATGTTCGAATACATATCATCCTAAAATGGCCACTAATTTGAACTCATTACTTTTCCTTCTACCCCCAAATTAATGCAATTTGATTCAACAGCCTCAGACTAGTGCTAAAATGATCGGATAATAAACAAATTTTAAATTTTCCCATGTCTAGGAGCCACCTAGATTTTCAGGAAGTTCACCCGGATTGTTCTAACTTGAATAGGACTTTTTATTTGTGACTGGTTTGGGGGGAGGAGTCCCCGAGCCAATGTTTTCTCCATCTGAGGGCTCTTGGTTTCTCCCCTTCCAGGTTGTTTGCTGTCAAATGTGGTGGCTGTTTTGAAGCTATTGCACCCAATGAGTTTGTCATGAGGGCCCAGAAAAGTGTTTACCACCTGAGCTGCTTCTGCTGCTGTGTCTGTGAGCGCCAACTCCAAAAGGGTGATGAGTTTGTCCTGAAAGAGGGACAGCTACTCTGTAAGGGTGACTATGAGAAGGAGAGAGAGCTGCTCAGCCTGGTGAGCCCAGTGGCTTCAGACTCTGGTAAGTATGCTAGTGGGAGGGAGAAGAGAAGGGGAAGGGGGATGGCCCAATCATATTTCATGGACAAAGAACAGGCCTGGGAGTCTGGAGATCTGTGGTCCTGGATCATATTATCTCAAAACTCATCGTGAACCCAGGAATGACTTAACTTCTCTTTTCCTCAATTTCCCATCTGTAAAATTGGGGTACTTCTTTCTGACCAGAGGTTAATGCATTTTGGGGGGTATAACCGAAAGGTGTTTTTTCCCCTTCATCTCCACCTATCCCAGGTCAACGATGACCCCTCACTGCCCCTAAAGAGTGGAAAGCAAAGTAGAAAGGGCAATGAACAGTGCCTCATAACAATTTTTACCCCTTCAGAAGAAATGGAATGAAGTTATTTTTTTCCAAACTCAGATTGGACTGTTATGAAGGTTGAATTGATAGCACTCAGCAAATGATTGAGTACAGAGGGCGAGAGAGAATAAGGAGTCAAGGATGACACCCGGGTTGAAGGCCTAGGTGACTTGGAGCATGGGGATGAACTCTACAATAATAGAAAAGTTAAGGGTATTAAGTTAAATTCTAAAAGATCACATTCTAGATTCCCATCCTCCTATGCAAAAATCTTTCACTGAAGCCTCAGACCTTGTATTTGGAAGTCATTTGCTTCTGGCTTTCATGATTCTTAAAGATCTGTATCCTATTGTGGGAATATGAAAAAAAGAACAACCACACCATCCGCATAAGCATCATACAATTCCAATTAGACACAAACACAGGACACCGATGATCATCCTTTGATTTCAGCTTCTAATTCAATGCTCCATGATGATCTGTTCTGAAGTCAGCAACACCCAGAACAAAGGACTTACAAGAGCAGTCCCTTTATGATGCTTTTAGAGTGGCAGCATTATAAGAGTGGAAGACGTGGCACTGAGAAAGCCCGAGTTTGAATTCTATGTCCTACCTGGGGGTTATATGACCATGCGTATCACTTAGATCTTTTCCCCTGTAAAAGGGCAATTATGGTACCTTTCAGAAAGCTGTTGTAAAGACCAAATGAAATATAAATATACATAAATATATGTATGCGTACACATGTAGAATACATATATGTATATACACACATATATAATATGCATATATGTAAAAGTACATGTAATGTCTGAACAATAACAATATTTAGACTTGGTTGTGGTTGTTATTCAGTCACCTATGACTCTCCATGGCCCCATTTGAGGTTTTCTTTGCTATTTCCTTCTCCAGCTCAATTTAGAGGAAACTGAGGCAAGTAGGGTTAAGACATATACAACCTACATATATGTACACAACACATACATCACATATTATATGTATACATGTATACATATGTATATTAGTATATATGTGTATACACACATATGTATACACATTACACACGCACACAGTGTCCCAGAAATTTTAGTGCAATTTCAAGCGTCAATCACTTTAAACGGCGCCTCGCCTATCACTGTTTATATGACAGCCACTTATTGTACTTTTTGATTGCAAGTCCCAATCGCTTTTTCTCCAAAAGGGTCACGTGGCACAGATTTGCCCTTATTATATAATAACAATTAGTCATGTGACTGTATTTCCGCTTTAAGCTTTATAAAACACTTCCTATCCCCAACAATCTTTTGAAATAAACTGTAAAAATATTATTATTATTACCATTTTAAATATGGGAAAACTGAGTTCTAAGGAGCCTTGTGATTTGCACAAACTCACATAGCTAACAGAGATGGGGAGTAGGGGTGGGCATAATAGTAGCATTCAAACATTTGAAAGTATATCTTGTGGAAGACACACTGTTCAATCTGGCCCAAGAAGTCAAGGGCTGATAACTGGATGTTACACAGAGGCAAGTTGCAACTCACTAGGAGGAAAAAAATTCTTAACAATTAGGACTATATAGAAGTAGAATGCCCTATCCTATGACAGGTATGGAAGGAGGCAGGGGGTTAGTAGGGAAACTTTGTTCTTTATCATTAGTGGTTTTTAACCAGAGACTGAATGAGTGCCTGTTAGGCATGTTGTGTAGAATGGATTTGTGACTCATATAGGGCTTTGCCTAGAGAACCCACCGGATGCATTCCACCTCTATAATTCTAAGTGTTAGAACCAACTTGTTCTATCTGGGTTCTTCCATACTTCCCATAGTCACCTCAAAAATCACCTTTTGTTTCTTTTGTCCTTTGGCTGAACCTTGATGCTAAGTACCCCATCTTATCCTTCTCCCCAACATCCATCACAGAAAAAAAAAGTCCCATTGTAGTCTGCATTGTCCAGACCATGTCTAGAGTATTGTGTTCAATCTGGGATGCCATGTTTTCAGAAGGATACTGACAAACTGGACCTTGCCCAGGCGAGTGTGCTCAAGATGGTGATTTATCTGGAAACCATGTTAAACAAGGAAGCAATTGTGCAGTTAGGTGGCACAGTGGATAGAGTGTCTGTCAGGAGTCAGGAAGACTCATTTTCTTGAGTTCAAATCTGACCTCAGACACTTCCTAGCTGTGTGATCCTGGGCAGGTCACTATTTGCCTCAGTTTCTTGTAAAATGAGCTGTAGAAGGAAATGGCAAACCATTCTAGTATCTTTGCCAAGAAAACCCCAAATGGGGTCAGACATGTCTGAACAACAACAAAGTCTATATATTGTTGTTCAGACAGTATTACTGTAATCTCATTAGATCCAATCTATATATTCTGTTCTGCTAGGAAGAATACTGATAAACTGGAGAGCATACAGAGAAAGGTAACTGGGATGGTATCAGGGTCTCAAGTTCATGGCAAATGAGCCTCTGTTAAAGAAACTGAGATGTTTAGTCTGGAAAAAAGAAGCATTAGTGGCCATATGATACCCATCTTCAAGCATTAAAGGACTACCACCTCGATGGGTGATTATGTTTGTCCTGCTGGGCCCAGATGATGGAATTTGGAGCAATAGATAGAATTTACAGAAAGAAAATTTACAAAATTTAGAAATTCACAAAATTTACAAAAATTTAGGCTTCCTATAAGGAACCACTAGCAGAATTAATCAAGCATTGAATGAGATGCCTGTGGATGTAGTAAGTGCCTCTTCGGGGGTCTTTGAGCAGACTAGATGATGACTCTTTATGTATCTTGTAAAAGGGTTGATTTTTCAGGTATGGCTTGGACTCGATGGACCCTTGATATCCCTTCAAACTCTGGAATTTTGCAATTTTGTGACTGTATAGTGGTGGGAGAACTGGGAAGAGATTCAGGGCATTTGCTCATTGCTGATCTGCTGTTCTTTCATCCTCGGGTTTGTGCTTTGCCTGTGGTCTTGAGGAAAAATCATTAAAGTTGTGATGGATTCTGTAGCCAGAATCAGAAAACTTTCAGTGAGCTGGCTGGCAAATCCTCTGGTTGCCAGGGTTACCGAGGAAAGCATCTCAGCCTGCCCCCTCCCCTCCTAGGGTGAAAATGATGGGAATAATAGCTCATGTTTGTATAGCACTTTAAAGTTTACAAGACCCTTTCCTCACAACAACCCTGTGCAGTAGATAGTAGAGGGATTATCCCCATCTTACATATAAAGAAACCGAGTCTCCAAGAGGTTAAGTGTCTAGCTCAGTGTCACCCGGCAACAAGTAGTAAAGGTGGGATTTGAACCTCGCTCTCTCATGACCCCGACTTCACTGCTCTTTCTTCTACACTATTCTCCATGTCTCTGAAACAGCCACAGGATAGCGGCCTTTTCTAAAGAGGTGGCATGTTGTCTGACATTATTTGAAGTAGCTTGAATCTAGGAAACCTGGATTCAAATCATGCTGGAGGCAATTACATGTGATCCTGGTCCACTGACAAATTAACTTCTTTGAGTTTGGTTTCCCCATCTGTAACATGGGTATAATAATCCATGTGTTACCTGTCCTAGAAGGTAACTGAGAGGAAAGAGCTTTGTAAACCTGAAAGTTCTCTATGAGTCACGTCATTGTTATCGAGTGACCACTCTTCCCTTTGCTGAGAGCTCATAAATCATCTCATTAATAAGCGAGTCTAATATTTTATCAGGAGCCCATATTCAGCTCACAAGCCTAGGATCTGAGCTTCTTTTTGGAACCTTTTTCTCTGATACAGAAAACCAGATCCTGTTCCTGGCCATCCTCTACAGAGCCAGCTGCTCACTTTTTCTCTACTTCTATTTCACAGCTAATGTACTAGTCAGTACAACACTGCCACCTCACCTGCTGCTAAGTCCTGTCGTTTCTATTTTGGAAACATCTCTCATATTTCTCCCCTTCCCTTTTCTGACACAGCTGCCACTCAGGTGCAGGCTGTCCTGGTGTCTCAAGTCTTTCTCATCTTTAGTCCATCTTTTGTTGATGCTAAGTCATTTTGCACTCATGTCCAACTTTCTGTGATCCCATTTGGGGATTTCTTGACAGAAATCCTGGAATGGTTTGTCATTTCCTTCTCCGGGTCATTTTACAAATGAAGAAACTGAGGCAAATGGCGTTAAGTGACTTGCCCAAGGTCACATGGCTAGTAAGTGTCTAAGGCTGGATTTGAATTCAGGAAGATGAACATTCCTGACTCCAGGCCTGGTACTCTATGCATGATGGTGCCACCTAGCTGCCCCAGTGTATCCTCTACAAAGTTGCCAAGGTGATCTCCCTAAAGTGAAGGTCTGACCATGGCACTTCCCCTACTCTGACTCCCTATTACTTCCTGTACCAAATATAAAATCCTCAATTTGGCTTCCCGTCCCCTTCCTACCTTTCCAACCATTTTTATACTTTCCTTTCCTTTATGTTCTCTGTGATCTAGCAACATGGACCTTCTTCCTGTTACCCAAACATGATGCTTCATCTCCGGACTGTGACTTTTCACTAGCTGTTCTCCATTCCTGGAGTACTATTTCCCACCCCACCCCCCATTTCTTCAATTTGGTTTCTGCCTCCTGACTTCCCTGGCTTCTTTAAGAATCAGTCAAGTCCTACATTCTCCAAGAACCCTTCCCTAGTCCCCTTCAGTGCTGATTCCTTCCTTCTGATATCACCTCCAATTTGATCTGGAATTATCTGTCCCATATATAGTAATTTTCATGTTGTTTCTTCTGTTGGACTATAAGCTTCTTGAGGACAGGGACCATGGTTTTGTGGTTGATGGTGTTCTGTATTTTTTATTTTGTTTTGTTTTGTTTTGTATCCTCAGTGCCTGACTTTTATTAGCTATGTGACCCTAGGCAAGTCACTTAACCTCTATTTGCCTCAGTTTCCTCATGTATAAAATGGGGTTAATAATTGCACCTACTTCTCAGGGTTGCTGTGATTTGTAAATCATTTTTCAAAGCTCAAAGTTCTATACAGCTGCTAGTTACTCTTCTTATTATGTGCCCAGCATTGCGCTAAGTATCATGGTGATAAGAAAAGAAGTAGAAGACAGGGTCATGCCCATAGAGGATTAATTCTAGCAGGTTCTTGGCTTCACGAACTGTCTTGACTCCAGTCACACCCATGCCAGATAAGAATAAAATTGGGCAGCATTTTTCTCAAAAATATTTCTAGCTCTGACTTCAGGAGCCACGGGGTCATAGAAGACAGGTGCTTTCTGCACTTGTGTATGGAAGGAATGAGTTGATTTCCAAATACCTACCTAGATGAAATCAACTGATTTATGGATTTATGTTATGATTTGTTCAATGGGCTTTGTTGGTCATACTTAGTTCATCATTCTGGAATTGCCACAAGTAGGTATGGAGCAGATATAATGTCATCAACGTTTCCAGGGACCTTAAACAATGATAGATTCTCCCTCTTGATAGATCTCTGAATAAAACTCTGAATTCAGCTGCTGTTAACTAGCGTTTTGTTCATTTGTTCTAGACTCCTTTGTATTCTATCCAGAATTGTAGTAGGAGGTACAAAAATGAAACAAAATACAGTCTCTATCCCTAATGACTATAATGAACATTATCCTGTCCTAAGCACCAGGGGAGATAGAAAGTCCAGACAGGACAGATTTCTGCCTTATAGTCTAGTTAAGGAGTGGCACCAAAGATAACAGTAATATATAATCTTATATGATAGTTACATTAGAGAATTACAATAAAATACTATAAGACATCTTCAGGGAAAGTTGTCACCCACCTTGAAGAGCTTATTGACAGTTTGGTCTGATTTTTTTTCAATTCCCATGACACACTCCTCTACTCTTCAATGATTATACAGAGAAACGGTCATTCCTTTGATCTTGCCATCATCCACAGATATTCCCTTTCCATGTTCAAAAATTCTAAAATTGCTCTATTTGTTGATACTTTTTAATCATTCTAGCTTCCCCTTGACCTTACAACCTCTAACCCTGTTCTTTGTCCTCACCATGATCCTCATTCACAGAACTCCGATATCTTGCCTCCGCAATTATCTCCTCCTTAACTACAGTTTCATATGAAGAGGTCACCCTTTTCTTTATCAAGGTCAAAACTTGATCCAATCCCCTCTCATCTTCTCTAGCATATTATCCCCACAATCATTTCCTGTTCTCTTGCTTTGTCTCTATATCAACTGGCTATTTCCCTGCTGTCTCCAAATATGACCACATGTCTCCTATCCTCAAAAACCCCTTACTTGATCCCACGCTCCCTGCCAGCTATCATCATATATCTTTCATTCCTTTCCTAGATAAACTTCTTGGAAAAGTCATTGCCACTACATATTTCCACATCCATTCTTTTCAATCTCTTCTAAATCCTCTCCAGTCTGTTTCAATATCATTGTTCGGGGAAACTGCTCTCTCCAAAGTTGCCAATGACTACTTAATTGCCAGATCTAATGGCCTTTTCTCAATCCTCATCCTTGTTGACCTTTCTGCAGCCTTTGACGTTGTTTATGATCTCACTTCTTGGACATTCTTTGCTCTCAAAGTTTTCATGACACAGTCCTCATCTGGTTTTGTTCCTATTTCTCCAACCACTCCTTTTCTTTGCTTGATTTTCATCCATGTCATGCCCATTAATGCTGGATGAGCCTTAAGGCTATATCCTGGGCCCTCTTTCCCCTCTTAGCTCTATAGTTCTCCCTTGCTAATCTCATCAGCTACCATAGATTCAATTATTATTTCTAGGCAGATAATTCCCAGATCTATATAAACAGCTGTAACCTCACTCCTGAGTCCAACCACCTGTTGGACATTTTGAAATGAATGTCTCAGACATCTCAAACTCGACATCTTAAAAACTTCTCATTGACTTTCCCCCAAATCCTTCCTTAGTTCCAACTTCTCTATTACTATTGGGGGCATCACCATCCTCCAGTTCTTCAAAGCCCCCAAACTTCATTGCATCCTCAATTGCTTATTTCCAAGCCTCTCCCCATTCCACTCCATCTGCACTCGACAGCCAAAGTAATTTTCCTAAAGTGTAGTTCTGACCATGTCATCTCCCCCTTTCTCAATGGACTCTAGTGCTTTCGTTTTATCTCCAGGATTCAACATATGCTCCTCTGTTTGGTTTTTAAATATCTCCATGACCTAGAGCAGGGCTGCAGGGTTCCCACCCCTGACCCAGACCCTTCCTATCTTTCTAATCATACATTTTATTCCTCTCCTTGAGCTCTGCGACCCACCTCTACTGGACTACTTTGCTATTCCTTTGCTGCATCCTGTCTCCTGATTCCATGCATTATGCTGGCTCTCCCCCATACCTGGAATGCTCTGCCCCTCATTTTTGCCTCTTATTTGCCCTGGCTTCCTTCCTGACTCAACTTAAATCCCACATCCTGAAGAAGGCTTTTCCTTGTCCCCCAAGGTGTCAGAGTAGGGATTCTTAACCCTCTCTCCCTCACCACACCTTTCTGGTCATAGAAAAAGTTGAAGGCTTCTTAGAATAATATATTTAAATATATATAATATATTTAAAGATATACACAATTCTAGTGAAATAATACTTTTTAAAAGAATAAGTTTACAGTCCCCAGTTAAGAACCCATATAGGTCTCTTCCCTTTAAGATTGCCTTCCATATTCTCTCTCTCTGTCTCTCTCTCTCTGTCTCTCTCTCTCTCTCTGTCTCTCTTTCTGTCTCTCTGTCTCTCTCTCTGCCTCTCTGTCTCTCTCTCTCTCCCCCCCCATATATATGTGTATATGTAGACACACACACATATGTCCTTTATGTACATAGTTAGTTAAGTGTCTCCTCCCATTGAAATGTAAGCTCCTAGAGGGTAGGGACTGTTTTTGCTTTTTTATGTCCTCACTGCACTTAGGTCAGTGCTTTCACGTAGTAAACAAAATAAACACTTGATGACTAACTAGTAGCAAGATCAGACATGTACACAAATGACTGCAATATAAGAATAGCATAAATACAAAGCAGATGTTGAAAGATATAAATGAGAGATTCAAGCAAGGACTTATTGCTTCTTACTGGGGTAACGGAGGGACTCGGCTTCAGAGAGAGTCCTGATTGCCTTGAATGAAGAGAAATATTTCAATAGGAAGGAAGGGTGGGGTGGCCTATTAGAAGCTTAGGGGAATATGTGAGCAAAGGCATGGAGAGAAGTGATAGTAAGGCTAGGAAAGGGAATGATGAGCAAGTTCATTTTGGCTGAAAGGCAGAGATTATGAAAGGAAGTAATTTGAGCTTGCCTAAATAAGATGATTTTTTGATATTCAAAATTATTGCCATGGAACAGAACAAATCTAACTCTCCTTTGAAGGGATCTAATCCATGACTTTGTCCTCAGTAGCACCATTCTCCAATCAACTGTGCTAACTGGGAAGAAATAATTAATCCCTTGCTATCAAAAAGCACAGGAGAAATTTGACTGCATATATTGCATTAGCATTCTGACTTGGACCTCATAATCAGGTTTCATAAAGCCAACTAATGCATTATCTAAAAGATTTGAATACTGGTCTTGACATGCTAGGATGACTATTTTGAACAAGCAGTCTCAGCACGGAGGAAAAAGAATCATCTCCAAATGCCCTAAGTCCTGGAGTCAATGGAGAAAGAAAACCGCTAAAGGCTTCTGAATACAATTTGTAGGTTTGGAAAATGTGTATTTGAAGAAGGTTCAAATGATGGTGGACTGTATGTTTATATGTCTTATTAAAGATTGAGGATGAACCAGGTTATTGCTTTCTCTGACTACTTCAGTGATGGATGTCATAAAAATACATAGATGCCAGATAAAGTCAGAGCTAATCCCACCCTTTACCCTCTGTAGACCTCCCTGTAATAACCAAGAAATAAAAGTGGAGGGAATGAAAAGCCAAGTCTACATCTCAAGGACCAGATGTATATCTTTATTTGCCTTGCAACACTGGCATATTAACCCATGATTGTAGCATGTACTTGGCATGCTGCCATGATAACAGGAGACTAGGAGCACTTTTGTATATATATGCCAGGTATGATCAAAGAGAATGCTGATAAGTAGACACCTGTACCTCAAATGCATACCACTGAAAAAGCAACAGCAAATATAGAAAATGAATGTACAGTTGAACCCATTAATTAACTACTGGATGATCATGTTATATTTGGCATGTTGAGGCATACAGATGAAATATACAGGATACAACTACTGTATAAAGTAGTGAGACTGATGTAAAACATCCTTCAATGGATTTGTGATCACATAGATCTAGGTACTCCTTTCATCAGAAGACATAACATTTCATCTGTACCTTTTCATCTTGTGGAACTCACCCAGACCCTCCTATAGATCCTCCAAAAAAGAGCTGCTCCACTCTAGAGGCCTTCCTCCAGTCTTTTTACATGTTTCAAGGGCCAATATACCTGTCAAACACTTGCCTCTTTTAAATCTCATCTTACTAGATTCAATCTATCATTTTGACTTGTCTATTTTTATGAAGGATTGCATCTTCACTGTTAGCTGTCCCTCCCAGTTTTCGTCATCTGGAAATCTGACAAGCACATGATGCCTTTTACGTAGGGGTTATTCACCTTACTTATGTCATAGATTCCTTTGGCAGTCTAATGAATTCTAGGTACCCCTTCTTAGAATAACCTTTTTAAATACCCAAAATAAAATTCATAAGATTACAAATGAAACCAAATATATTTAAATTGTTATGAACATATTCAAAAAAATCAAGATCAGGGGCCCCTAGGTTAAGAACCTTTGATCAAAATAGTTATAAAATGTCCAAGAATAGAGAAGTCCAAGAATAGATCCTTAAAGCTCTCCACTATAGAAGTTTTTTTGGTTTTGCTTTGGCCCATTAATTACTATTTTCTGGGTCCGGATATTTAACTAGTTTTGAATCTATCCAAATACTTTGTCATTTAGCTTATCTTTTTCTTGTTTGCGAGGATATCATGAGAATATTGCTGAAAGTTTGACTGTATTCAAAAGAGTCACTTGTAGTTGGGGAGGTAAGATAAATACAAATGAAAAAAATAACCAATGAAATTGTACCAGGGAGAGGGTAAATGATGGGTAACAATGAATATTATGAACTATCCTTCCTATAGGAGATGAGATGGAGAAAAATTTCCTACTTGGTAGGGTCAAGGAAGGCTTCATGGAAGAGAGGGGAGTTAAACAGGGTATTAAAATATGACTATGGATAGAGTAATTGTAGAGGAACATGAGGACATTAAAGACATCAAGAATGAATAAAATTGGTGAAGCTCAAAGTGTTATTTGGGTGATATTGGGATACTTGGCTATCCAAAGGAAGGATAAGTTATGCTGACCTGCATCTTCAACCATACAATAACTGGATCTTTAGTCTGATTGGAAGAATCCTATTTTTCTATATCATACATGAGAAGGAGGTGATAGGGTTGTCTTGAGCATGAATTGTATAATAATACCAATTATTATAATATACTGACTTTCATATACGAAGATAATGTGATTAATTCACTACATGCTTTAGGTTGTTTTCCTGATGATGGATTTCTACCGATTGATTGACACTCCAGTTTCCCTAGTAACTATCTGGCATGTAGTTGGGAAAGAGAAAGATGGGTTGAAAGGAATAATGTGGTCGCAGAATGGAGCAAAACTAGATGGACCACCAGAGACAGAACTCGAAAAAGGCTTCGAACAATGTATTCTAATTAACTGCTCTGATTAGCCACATGTCAGGACATTATAATCAGAACTAATGTACACACCTTAAATCCATTCTAATATCTGAAAATTCTTCCAAGAGAATGTTAGCTCAAGTCTTGGTTACAAGCTAGCCTAACTGCTAGGAGAATCTGGGGCATTGTTACCTGAAACACAAGAGACAATACCTTGCTATCAGTAGACCATACTTTATTCTTTTACAGAAGAGTGGTATACATCACAATAGAAAGGTGAGAGTGGAAACCCATTCAGGCAGCAGAGTTGAGAGCCCTAGGGGGTCTGGTTATTGGGAGGTGAATTGAGCGAGAGGACCTCTTTGGATTGACTTGACCCTAAGCTGACTGTATCTATTTCAGTGAGTAGTCAATTCTATGTTCATCATAACACAGTTTTGCCAGAGGCCTCAAACTGAATAAACACTCACTGGGAGGAAAATGACCTGTTGCTGTAAACCTTAACGATTTTAAAAAGCAGTTGGATGTGACTTCTACCTTCAGGTTTTTTCATATATATCGTATTTTTTTCCAGTGGCAGTTACTGATGAAAATCATTAAGGGGATCCTATTCTATATTAATGAAAAGAGATACAACATCAGTGAAAAAAGGTGCTTGAAATATTGAATTATTAACATTAGCATAATTTTGGCAATCTTAGTGAATCAGAACATCATGATTTTAACATAGTGTTGGAATGTATCATGACTTTTCTCCAAAGGCAATAAGACATCAATAAAACATGTGGACATTACTGTGAAATCATTTATAGGTCCAGTCCCCACACTTGCCCCAAAAATATTAGGTAAGAAGTATAATCATGTGCTTCAGTCCTGGCCCATCTAACCTTTCCAGTGACTTTAAGGGATTTTTGTTGGGAGAGTACAGTAGTTGTCCTAGGTCATCTTCAAGGACTAGAAATGAACCCTGAAACTTTCCTTTAAAAATCACTATTTTATAAATAAATTCCATTTCACTCTGTTGAAACTGGCAATGTGAACAACACAAGACTGTACATGAGTAAGAGTGTGTTAAAAGTACGTTTTAAAGCTTAAAGGTTAAGCTTTAAAATATATAGTAGAATATGCAGGAAAGGTTGTTTTATACCAAATAACACATGAGCTTCTAAGGTGTCTTCCTTCAGACAACATTTCAGCATTTAGTAGGTTTTCCCTTTGGGAGGTATGGGAGTATATGTCTTCAGAGGGACTAAGAGGGTTTAAGTAACTTTTTCCAAATAGATCAATGAAAGTGTAGTAACAAAGTAACCAAAATTCTTGCTTTCTTATCCTGTCTTATCTCCTACATTGGTTCCCAGGTAAGTGGGAGGGCTGAAGGAAGAACATCAAGGCTATGGCGATCTCCGTCTTGCTCAGACTATACCCTGCCAAATAAGCATACGGTCTGTGCTGAGGGTATGGGGGCCTAGACACTGACCATAGAAGACTATTCAAGGCTATCACTACTACCCTTACTCCTGCCCTACCCTCCCTCCATTCAATTCATCAAGTACTTCCTGAGAATTTATAATGCATGTTGTTTTAATACTACCATCATTCTTCCTCCTGCCTCTTAACCCCTACTTCCTCCTGCCTCTTCCACCCCCAAACCTGTAACCTCAAAGCTTCTTCTCAAGGCGATGAGGATAAATATGTAGGCTGGGCTTATAGAAGTTCATTTTTCTTCTCAGATGGATGGAGAGAAGGAAGATAAGCTGTACTAGCCTAGCTGGGATGTAGAAATATGGCAGTGACTCAACAGGGAATGAAAGCATGACACAGTGGATTTGGTCTGAGGACCTAGATTTGATTACTTCTTCTGCCATTTCATTATCACCTATGTCACCTTAAGCAAGTAACTTAATGTCTTTGGGTCTCAGTTTCCTCAACTGTAAAATGACAAAATTAGATTGGACCAATGGTATCAAGCTCCCATAGAAACAGGGTTCAATAATCTGTACATAAGGATACCTGTTGGATGCATATTGACTTAGTTTTAAACTGTAACATTATGTATGTTTTATTGTGTTTTTATTTATTTCATTTGATATTTGCCAACTGCATGTTAATTTTGTTTGGGCCCCACCCAGGAGATGCTGCTCCTGGACCTCATGTTTTCCACCTTTGGACCAGATATCTATACGGCCTCCTGCCTTAAGTCTCTCCTCACTGCTGTCCTTTCTCCACACAGTGGCTTTTCTTAAGCACACTTGTCTACTCAATAAACTCTTGTGCCTCCTCATTGCCCCTAAGATAAAATCAAACTCCTTTGTTTGGCTTTTAAAGCCTTTGACCTGGCCCCAACTTATCTTTTCAGCCTTGTTTTCTGTTACTCTTCTTACATCCTATTTATGGTTTAGAGAAACTGGCCTTTCTCTTTTCTTCCCACGTGGCCCCATCTCTCAGACCTGTGACTTTGCACTGATCACCTTCCATGCCTGGAATATACTCCCTTCCTCACCTCCACCCCATAGAATCCTTCTTTTCCTTGGAGACACAGGTCCGTCACCATTTTCTAAATAAATTCTTTACAGATTACCCCATTTTTACAATTTCAAACATCCTCTTTCCCTAACTCCCTTGCATTTAATCATCTTGGAGTCATTTTGTATGTATTATCTCGATATTGTTATATGCATACAATATACATATATGTACATACTTCAGTATGAATATATGTATATATATATATATATGTATATATCTGTGTGTATATGTATAGCCACTTCAGAGTATAGATTGTTTCATTTTTTGGTTTTTATATCCCAAGTGGCTATCACAGTGCCTGGCACATAGTAGGCACTTGAAAGTTTGCCAATTGATTATCTAGATGACCTCTAAGGTCCCTTCTGGCTTTAAATCTGATCTCCACTGCAACCATCTACTACATACAAGGTTTGAATTAAAAAGAAGATGATGGAGAACTAAGCAAACCCAAAGCATGTTGAAATCTTACTGTTACTTCCTTCCTCTCCTCTTCTTTCTGGCTCAGCACTGCTGGGTACTGGTAATAATGCTCAGAGGAGACTTGGTGCCTTCAAGAGGCCATATGTGTGTGTGTGGAATGGGGTGGGGTGGGCTGGGCTCAGTAATTCTTTCCCAGTTCACCCTGGTTTCCATTTCTCCCCCACTTAAGGTTCCACGTATGCAGGCAGGCCTGAAGCATGAGGTTACCCTCTCCCAGAGCTTGGGGTGGGGGGTATGTGTGGGGGAGATCTCCCGTTTCCTTGGCAACTCTCTCTCAGCCTTGCACTAGCTAAATACTGTCTGGATTCCACACCAGCTCGGTGGGGCTCACTAGTCATCTTTCCTTCTTCCCCCACCTCATCCCAGGCAGCAGCCAATACAGGGTGACTCTGGCAGAAGGTCCCTGCCACCCCATGCTGCTGGTCAGCCTCTGGCCAGGGGCGCGCACAGTTGATGCGTGATAGGAGGAAAGTGGAGAGAAGCTCGCGGGGCAGGGGGACCGCGGAGGAGGAGGGATGTAAATTTCACCCATGCGAGGCCGGGAGCTAGGTGCTCCCCACTCCAGGGTCGCAGCCCCCCGCATTAAGTAAGCCCCGCGCATTCTGCCTGCCTTTTCAAAGACGCCTTTAGAAATGTAAGAGGGTGAGAAGAGCAACACAAACGAAAGGCAGTTTTATGAGAAAATGCAGATAAAGAGCCAGGCGGCAGAGCCATATGTTCCCCGTAATCTCCAAAGCCCTCACTTCAATTAGAGCCTCCCCTGAGTTCTAATGCCCAATCCTAAGTAAACACGCTGCTCTCAAAGAGGAACTCGGTTTCCAATTAAAAGTGTACTAACATTTCTCCTTTCCTTAATTCCCCCCCGAACCAAAGAATTTCTTCATCTCCAGCCCGGCGAGAATGGAGTCTTCGGGTTTGTTTTTTCTCTCCCTCCCTCTCTCTGTCTGTGTCCCTGGCTTTCGGTCCCCTCCGGAGCCCCGCGGGTCGCACAGAGGTCACAGCCACAGCCGGCAATCCGAAGCCTGGCCCGCCCGCCCGCTCCCCCCTTCCTTCCCTGGGCCGCCGCTTTCCCATGTTACGTCAGGCGGGGCCTGCCAGATTAATTCCTACCTTGTTCGTGGAGGACTGGCGAGGCAGAGTTAATTAAAAGTAATACCACGTTAAATCCGCCCCGGCTTTCTTAACTGGAGAAGAGCTGGGCCTTAGTGGGGAGGAGGGGGGAGAGAGAGAAAGCCAGCGCAAGCTTTCCTGGAGCAGGTGTTTGGTCTTGGGGGGTTGGGGGGAGCAGGGGCTTGGTCGGTGGTTTGGGAAGAGCCACTTTAACTTGCACCCTAGTGTGTCTTCCCGCCGCCCCTCTTTGTTCCACCTGCCATTCTGTGCGCTGCCCAGGCAGGGGAGGGGGGTGTTGTTCTTTTTTGGTTCCTGCATATCTAGCGCCTTTTTGCCTCAGAGCTCAGATCCGCAGGAGCTTCTGAGGTTCTCCAGCGTAATTTGAGGGTGTTTTTATCCACCGGAAAGATTTTCTCCCTCTGCCACCTAGGCCCACGATCCCATCCTCTGCTCCCCAGCTCCTGGTAGAATTCAGAATTAGAAGGGGAGCCAGCCAATGAGGTGAATAACAGGAGGGACACAATGTATGCACCCCCATTCTTTGATGATCCAATTTGGTTGAGCTGAACCTGAATCTCACTGACATTCAATTTCTTCTTTGGAAACCTGCTCCTCTGCAAAAAGCGCGGGGGAGTTGAAAGGAGCAGCCTTAAATGAGATAAATATATGTGAAGCACTCTGCAGATTGTAAATTGCTATAAACGTCAATTGTTGTTGACAGTAAGCCAGGTTTCAGATGTAAGGAAAAGACTGACAAATTCCCTCTTGTCTTCCCTAACCAAAAGGGACTACAGAGTTGGGCAGTTATCAAGAGTTGGAGGACAGGACCCTACAGGATAATTCAAGTGAAGTATGTTTTTCCCTTTCCTGTCTAAATGATGCTTCTTTGCATAAGCAGTGAAGACCTGTCACCTCAATGTATTCTCACTGATTTTTCCCCCTGCCTGGTTGATTTCAATCAGGTGGCTCAGAGGGCTCAAATTAAGGTAGGGAGCTACTATTTCATGTCTTTTCTGCATGGTGACAGTAGAAACAAGTCAGCAGGATTCAGTAGATGCAGTTAGACATGATTATAAGGACTTCTCCATAAGTGAGAGGCTAGCATTTCTGAATGCTTTGTAGATTGAGCAGTGTTGAATCAAATCAGTGAAATCTTTCAGCTGTTCAGATGTGATCCTGGCGTGGGTAGACCCAAGCCTGTCTTAGGCACCAAAGTGTTAAGTCCTTGATTCTTCACCTTTTTCAGACAATTAAGTTCCCTTCCCAACAACTGAACCCATATACGTACTATTTCAGTCTTCTGTCAATCTATGCCCTACACCCCCACTGTATTATGTAGCTAGATGAACACCCACACACCCACACATACACCATCTGAACCAAGTAACCACCATGGTAACCACTACTTTCTTCAATCCATGATAGTTAAGCAGTTACTATATGTCTAGCCCTACTAACATAAGTACTGGGCGGGGAGGGGGGAGCGCTATATAAAAATATAGGACACAATACATGAGTTCAAGGAGATTATATCTAGTTGGAAAAGCAATAGCATGTTCTATGAAAGAACCAAAAACATTACAAGATACTAAATATAAATCCATATAAACTATAAATTCCTTTCTTTGGATTTAAAGCCCTTCACAAACTAGTCCTTGTTATTTTTTAGCCTTCTTATGCATTATTTTCAACCATGCACCCAGGGGTCCAGTAATATTAGTCTCTTTCCTGTTCCTCACACACAGTTCTGTCTTTGCTTTTACCTTTCCTTATGCCTGGAAAGCCCTCCCTCCTTACCTCTACCTCTTATAGTTCCTCATTTCCTTCAAGAGTCAGTTCAGGCCTTTCCTGTTTTCCCTTGGTTGATAATGCCATCTCCTATGATGCTGTTTTGTATTTATTTAGCATGCATCTTCTACCTAAGTCTGTGTTTACTTTATATGTATGTTGCATATACATACATATGCACATACTACCTCTATCCATTGAAATTAAAAATCCCTTGACAGTCGGAACAGTTTCACTTGATAAATGCTTTTTGATGGGTTGTATTCTATATTGCATGGTATGTATCGTACAGCCAGTATTCTGAATGATACCAAGTTTAGGCATTGGAGAAATCAGTGAAGGCTAGAATGGTCAGGAAAGGCTTCAAGCAACAGGCATGCCTTAATCTTGAAGCTTCTAATCTCCTGGTCACAAACTGGCAAAGCCAGTGTGTAAGAAATGGGTGTGAGAAACTTCAGGATGGGCATCATGACCTAATGGTGGGAAAAGGTTTTACTAGATGTCTGAAGTCTGGCATCTAATTCTGGTTCTGCCACTAATTCTCTCTTTGACCTTGGGAAAGTTCTCAGTTTCTGTATTTGTAAAAAGAGGGAATTAGAATATGTGATTTATAAGGTTTTGTTCAACTTTATGTACTCTGGTAAGTCATGATACACCAAGGACACCTTCAAAATATACCAAAGTGTCTCCACACTCATGTAAGGTTATTTGACAAAGATGCAGGGATGCCACAGCTGGCATCATATGGTATAACAGCTGTGGTGTGAAGAAGAGTAAATGAGGTCACCAAACATGATTTGTGCAAAAGGTTAGAAACAAAAGGGAAGGAGACATTCCTGGTTGTTTGTGTCTCTGTGTGGTTTTGTTTGTACCTTCTTTCATACTGTTTTCAAACAAGGTTCTCATACTTTGAAAATCTCCACCTCCTGGCAGGATAGGTCAGTTCTCCAAAAACAGGTCAGGCAGGAATCTGGGATTTCAGCCTATCAGGCTAAATGTCTGGGGATATCCAGACATAACCAGTACTACTGCAGATTCTATTATGTCCACTCTACTTAATAAGGCAGGAAATCAAGCCAATGCATTGTATAAAGACATTCAATAATAAGTGATAATACAGGAAGTTTCCTCTTCAAATCAATGCTTCCATTATAGTGAGAACAAAGAAGGGCTGGTGTCATGTGTATACCATTACAGGCAGGTGGGATGGTACCTTTGAGTAAGGTGCTGACTCCTCAAACTATATGGTGAAGAACATTTATAGTGAAGTGTGACCACCTAGTGAAAAACCCCCATTTTATAGATAGTGAAAAATGGCTGAGAGAATTGAAATGACTTATCCAAAGTCACATAGCAATCAGTGGCCGAGTCAGGACTAAACTCCATTTCACAGATCAGCCATCTTCCTACTTTTCTAGTGTCTTATTATTACTACAGATAATCCTACCTTTCTAGTATTTTGTTACTAAGAGGAATAACATATATGTAGGTGACATGGCCCAGTGGATAGAATGTCGGACTTAAGGGTCAGAAAGACCTGATTCTGAAGCCTGCTTCTGACACTTACCATACACACAAGATTGCCTCCTTTACCTGTATATCAGACTGCCCATAGAACTAGAGGAAGTGAAGATTGGGAAACAGGGGTGACATCTAGTGACCCTGAGGAGCTTAGTATAACAGGGAAAGCTTGCTATTTTTATTCTGAAGTAAAGCACATGAAATCCATGCTTCTTTTCTCCTTCCTATTTCTGCTGGTTCAAGGCTAAATTCAAATATTATTTATCCATGAAGTCTTTCTTGATCAACCTCCTCCCTAAATATTTGTGAGTATACGTATCTCCTTTTTCTGAATTCTTATGTCACTATTCTTGAATCTAAGTATTTTGGGTTACTTGTTTATGTCTTAATTCCCTAATTAGATTATCAGCTCTCTGAATTTATAAATAAGACTATGTATTACTTATCTTTGTATCTCCCCCAGTGCCTAAACATAGTAAGTATTTGAGAAATCTTTATTGAATTAAAAGAACTATTAATCTAGTCCCACCAGGACTTCACTGGAACAGCAGCTTTTCAGTCAAGTGCATACAATACCACAATACCCTTTAAATGATATAATGAAAATAGTCAAACTTCTAAAAACTATACTCCCAAGACAATTGTTTGGATTATTTATCATCCATCTTGTTGAGGCATCATGTAGATACAGTCTCAGGGAGGTTTCTAGATATTCATGAATGGGTTTTAACATTGTGAAACTCTAAATTATTTGCTGGCTGGAGAAGAAAAAGATGAATGAATGTATAGATTAAATGACCATTATATGTTCTGCCTAAGCAGTTGAGGTTATAGTATCATCTATCTCTTGAGATGCCTATAATTCCAAATATTTCAAGACCTTTTAGCAATTTGATTGAGATGAATCAGATCTCTAAAGCAGAGCTTCATTTATCTGGTCATTGGATGTGAGTCAATTCCTAGCCAAGTTACATGAACGAAGGCCATTCCACAGTTTTCCCTAGTTTAGATAAAACACAGTTACCTATCACTTAAAAGAAACATCTTCTACCCTAGAAGAAACCTTGTAGACCATCTAGTGAAAAGCCTCATTTTACAGATAATGAAAAAGGTCCCAGACAGTTCAGGTGACTTGTCCACAGAGACATAGCAATCTGTGGTGGGAGTTGGACTAGAAGCCAAATCACAGGACTAGATCAGCCATCTTCTCACTATATCACACTACCTTTCCAGTGTCTTGTTATCAGTACAAATGACAGCTACGTACATGATGTGGCCCAATGGATGGAATTCTGGACTTAAGCATCAGAAAGACCTGACTTTGAAGTTTACTTCTGATGCTTACCAGCAACATGACCATGGGCAAGTCACATAACTTCTCCAAACACTGGTTTCTTTATATATAAAACTGGAATAATATTCCTTGTCTTACCTAACTCACAGGGTTATGCAAAGCTTAAATAATAAATGTATAGGGACATGTTGTATATAAAATATTTTCAAAACCTTAAATATCAGCTAACGTTATTGTTGCATACTGAGATTGGAAGCAAATGGAAGAATGAGAAAGCATTTATTAAATACTTATGTGCAAAGCACTGTACAAAATACTGGGACATGCATAGACATGCAAGATATTCCATGTTCTCATGGAACTCACATTCTAATAGGGTAGATGAAACATCTCAGAGGTTTCAGCTGAAGAGCAGATGGAAAGACCCTGCGGTCCTTAGAACAAATCAACAAAGCAGATGGTGTAAGAGTTGGGCCTAATGCCAGTCTTCAATTCAGGTTTATTGTTGGGATGGAATGAGACACTCATGAGTCATTGAGCAGTTAACAAAAGAAAGTTTACTTAGTTCTAACACCGCAAGGGTATGCAACAAGGAAACAGGGACACTTAGCTTCTTTTAATGTGGCCCCCTCTATGGAAATGTGCCTGGTAGTCAGGCTGGAGACGGTGAAGGACATAGTGACTTGCATGATCTTCAGAAATCCATCAAGTTAGAGGGAGCCAGCCTCTATGTGATTAGAACATTTTATGCCCTTAAAATGACCAGAAATCTGGCAGGTCTTAGGGCAGCTTTATCTCCTTTTAGGGAAAGCAAATCTCTATTGCAGGAGAGAGAGAGGAGGGGTCTGGGCCTGCCCCACACTGGGGGCAAGGGGAAAGAATTTGCCAGGGAAATCAGGCCCTTGGTACATCTCTGTCCTCCTTTAGGGAAAAATCCTTCCTCTAGCAGGAGGGAAGGAAGAGGTGGAGACACAACCCATGTTGTGAGGAAATGCTGGTAGATAATAGCCCTCCCACAGATTGCTATACATTTCCCTTAGTGTCATTTTCATTGGTAAAGCCATGTCATTTTCTGGTGGTGAATCATTTGACAATACTAAGGACTTTGAGAACTATTTTCCTCTGTCTCTTTAATAGCTGACTGCCAAGGAGCCAAGGGATGCAGCAACTGTGGAGGCAGTTACCTGGGCACATCTTCAAAGGAGTTACCCATTCCTTTGGATGATGACTATGGGGGATGGGAGGAAGCTGGGTTAGTAATCTGAAGGTACTTTTTAGTGGGTGTTTTAGCTTTAACTCCCCAAACCTTGCATGTGTATATCTGAGATAGCTGTCATTGTTGAATTAAATCACAAGATCTCTTGCCTTCTCTACTCTGTTCTAGCCTTGAGTTCTAAGTCTACCAGGCTCTGACCATGGTGCTGAATACACATGTGTTATTACCATTACTCCTTCAAGCCTTCCTCTCCCCTCTAGGATACCATTTCTTAAAATATTTAAAGCCTAATTATTGAGGATGAAGTAGGAGGGAAAGGGAACAAAATGTTAATTCTTACTATTTTTGGCTGTCTAATTTCTACTCTGATGTGAACTTTATACAGCTTGGACACATCCCATTCTATAAGACTTAGGAGACACAGAAGTATCTAAATATTTAATGGTGACATCTAAGTAAACCTCCGTGAAATGTACTAACCAAGATTTAATCCAGTTTTAAAACTAAACTCCCAGATAGAGGCAGCTTGACCTGTCTGAAATGCCATTTTTCAAAGGTGTCCTTCATCTGTACCATGTATGGTAACAAGGAAGGCCACACAGAGGGACTATAAAGGAAGTGGTGATGATGTCACAGATAACAATCATAGAATATTGGAGCTGAAAGGGACTGTGAAAATCACCTAGCCACTTTCTTTATGTTACACATGAAGAAAATGAAACCTAAAGAAATTCTAAATGGAATATATTGGGTTAGAACCTAGGTTTTATGGTTACAAGACCATCGTTTTTCCTCTATGCCATGTGTCATGAAAGGGAAAATATATCATCTAGGTAATCTCATAGAAATGGTAGCTTTCTCTTGAGATTGGTTTTGGTCTAGGAGCTGAGCAGTTCAGAGTACATTTATCACCTAATTTTTCCTCTAGAATATGTGACTATCAGTTACTTAGAAAATATGAGGTGGAACATGGTGCTGAGGTTGTCCTGGTACTGGTGATATTCACCACTGCCCCATACTAATATTATAGAACCACCTGCCTGTGGAAGTTTTCTCAGACTTGAGTTATTTTAATAGGATCTATGATCTCAGTGTTATGGGTAGTCCCTCTACTGGTTCAGATACCAAGCCATCCATGCCTTCTCTCTGTTGTCATTTTTTGTTTGTGTCTTTCCACAACTCTGTATGAGGGCTCCACTCAATTTCATGCCTTTTTCTGATTCATAGTATCATAAGGTTTTAGTTGGAAGGAACCTCAGGGACCATTTAGTCCACCCCACCCACCAGTTTTATGCATATTACTGAGGCCTAGGGAGATTATGTGTTTTCACTAAGGTTGTATCATAAGTGGCATTTGAATCCAGGCTCTCTGTCTCCAGAATCAGTGTTTTGACTGTATTGCACCTCCTCCTCTTTTACTAATTTTACAGATGAGGAAACTGAGACTCAGAGAAGTAATACAACTTTCTCGTGTTCGTAAAGCTAGCAAGTGGCAGATCATGGGTACCGGTGCAACATCCAATTATACCATCGAACAAGTTGTTCCAAAAATATGAACCCAATGTGTACCTGTGGCCTAACCAGCTTTGCTTGTCTTTAGTAGAGATACTGGAAACAAAACAGAAAATATTATCTTGCCCACATGAAGAAGCATGTTATGCTGCACTCATGCTAAATGATCAGTCCACCCCTTCTCTGGTTATATCTGTCCTCAGTGATGTCTTTTATGTCTTTTCTTGTGGGTAAGACATCGAAGATGATAACACTCTATATTCAAATTTTCATTTTCTTTTGGATCACTTAAAACTTTGGTTCTTCTCCATCACATGAATCTTGATCCTATAGAATTGTGACCT
Organism: Trichosurus vulpecula; assembly: GCF_011100635.1. NCBI lineage: Eukaryota > Metazoa > Chordata > Mammalia > Diprotodontia > Phalangeridae > Trichosurus > Trichosurus vulpecula. The sequence continues at coordinate 58,195,320 of NC_050576.1, read as the reverse complement.
TCCTCAAATCAGTTAGCTCATTTGGAGCTCATTCAGAGCTTGTTTGTCCCAGATGTTTATATGTTTCTCTATTTAAGAGGGCCTTGAAAATCTATTTCTTTTACTTCTGATTTCCCATTTCCCCTTAAAAGTATCTGCAAAGAATAGTTTCTCAATAGGTGAGCTAAATACCAAGGTGAAGAAAAGTCTCATGAAGCCATGTGAGTACCTAGAAAGGGGATATTTGTGGTGATCAAAACCAGGAAATACTTTTTAGAGAAAAAATAATTCACAACAAGTATGAGATGATGAATTTTTAACTTTGTTACAGTCCCAGAAAGGAGAGCTAGGAGTTATTACAGACTTTTGCCAGAAGATTGCATATGACTCCAAAAGACCATCTTTTTAATACAATATTCCTTCAGTGTCTCTATGTGCAAAAAATGGTTTTAGATGCATTCAAATTATAAACATCCCAAAGGACAGGGTAAAGATGTATAGTGGGAATAAGCAAGCTGGAGCACACAGCCAGTGACAACATATGCATTAGTAGCAATGGAAAATGTGTATGAATGCCATGGAAAGGAGGTGAGTCAGACATATAGTGAGAATAAGAGACAATAACTTGTTAACCAAAAGGATACATTGAGATATACAAGATGTTGGTAGGAAAAGAAAAGCCTCTTATGCATTGAGACAGTTTCTCTACGAAAGATTTATTGGAAAACTTAAACAAGAATATCACTATAGAGGGGCTGTGATATGAACCATTAGAGTAATAGTAATTTGCATTTATATTGTGCCTTAGGGTTTGCAAAGCCTTTAATATAAATTGCTTATTGGAGTCTTCAAAACAAACTCATGCTGCTGTTTTTACGAGCATTATTATCCCTATTTTACAGGCGACAAAACAGATGTTCAGAGATATGAAATGATTTTCTCATGGCCACACAACTAGAGGGTATCAGAGATAGGATTCGAACCTAAGTCTTCCAAACTCCAACTTCAGCACTATACTCACTAAGCCATGCTGCTTAGAATCATACATTTTAAGCTGAAGGGCCCTTAGAAATAAAACCCCTTAATTTTACAGGTGAGGAAACTGAGACTCAGATAGGTAAGATAACTTTCTCATGTTCATAAAGCTAACAAATGGTAGACCAGGTATGTGAACCCAGTTCTTTTGACTTCACATCCATCATCATTTCCACAATGAATTCATATATCAAACAAGTTGTTCCAAAGATATGAACCCAATGTGTTCCTGTGGCCTAACCAGCTTTGCTTGTCTTTAGTAGGGATATTGGAAACAAAACAGAAAATATCTTTTTTTAAAATTTAATATATTAAGTTTTCAGCATTGATTTTCACAAGAGTTTGAATTACGAATTTTCTCCTCATTTCTGCCCTCCCACCCACTCCAAGATGGCATATATTCTGGTTGCCCTGTTCCCCAGTCAGTCCTCCCTTCTGTCACTCCACTCCCCTCCCATCCCCTTTTCCTTTACTTTCTTGTAGGGCAAGATACATTTCTATGCCCCATTGCCTGTGTATCTTATTTCCTAGTTGCGTGGAGAAACTTTGTTTTGAACATCTGTTTTTAAAACTTTGAGTTCCAAATTCTCTCCCCCCTTCCCTCCCCATCCACCTTCCCTAAGAAGGCAAGTAATTCAACATAGGCCACATGTGTATCATTATGTAAAACCCTTCCACAATACTCATATTGTGAAAGACTAACTATATTTTGCTCCTTCCTAATCTATCCCCCTTTACTGAATTTTCTCCCTTGACCCTGTCCCTTTTGCAAAGTGTTTGTTTTTGATTACATCCTCCCCCTATCTGCCCCACCTCTATAGTCCCCCCTTTTTATTTTCTTCCTCCTTCTTTCCTGTGGGGTAAGATACCCAATTGAGTGTGTATGTTATTCCATCCTCAGGTCAAATCTGATGAGAGCAAGATTCACTCATTCCCCCTCACCTGCCCCCTCTTCCCTTCCTACAGAACTGCTTTTTTTTGGCACTTTCATGTGAGATAATTTGCCCCATAGAAAACATCTTGCCCACATAAAGAGGCATGATATCTGTGTGCAGGCCTTTTCTTTTTCTTAAAAAAGGAATAAATCTGGAGAATGTCTAGAGATAGGCAACTCATAAGGATGAAGAAATCAGATTGGGCATTGCCATATGAGGACACATTAATAGGATTATTCATATTAATAATGGAAAGATAAAGATTGAAAAAGGATATGATTGATAGATAAGGATTGAAAAGGATATGACTGATGCCTTTTGAAATCATGAAGTCTATAGATAGATTGAGCATGGATTTGTTTGTCAAATCTTGGAATTGCTAGACCTAAGGGGAATCCTATGAAGCATAAAAAGTTCATTTGAGACAAATAAAATGCTTCTTAAATTAATCAACACATACGTATTGACCTCCAACTGTGAGCATGCTTCCATCTCTTCTTAACTCACACAACTAATACCCTACTTCAGGTCCTTATTGCCTCTCACTTGGGCAATTATAGTAGCCATCTCATTCTAGTTTGTCTCCTCTCCAATTCATCCTAGAAATCCCAAGGGTGCAGTGGTTGGACAGGTGGCAAAACCAAGAGTCCCTGGGTGGGATCAGCAGGTCAGATGACAATGCCTAGATTTCTGAAGGCCATGGGGCAGGGCAAATGGTAAGACCAGGTGTTTATCTATCTTACTGGAAGCTTGCAGCAGGTGGGTGGTTCCCAGGTCATCCAAGTAGCATGAACAGCCATATCATTCTTTATACTTGGCATCCCAAGTTGAGGAAAGAACAATGGAAAAGCAAGGGGAAGAGAGAACCTGCCCTCAAGGAGCTCATAGTATAGTTCACATTTGTGTGAAGTAGGTATTTCTGAAAGGTGGGGCTAGAGGAAAACAGGGTTGCCAGGAGAGTTTAACATGGGGGTGGGATGGAGAAAAAGTGCCAGCTAAAAGAAAAAAAAAGAAATGGGTTGGTTTTATGTACATACACATGCAGGCACACATGTACTTATACACTCAGATATATGTACAAGGGGCAGCATGATGTATGGTTAGGAAGCAGATCTTGGAGTCTGAAAGATCTATGTTTCAAATCTTGCCTCTGACACATCCTAGGAATGTAACCATAGTGCCTCAAACAGTCCTTTAAGTTGTTGATCTGCTTTAGTGGAAAGAATTTACACACCAGGAATTCCCTATACTGATAAAATCCACGTACAGGCCAAAATGTTCCTTTACTTATATATTCACATGTGCGTGTGAGGTATCATCTATATCTACATATGCATATATGTATATCTACATGTGTTTGTCAATAGAATACACCCTACCACCTGATTTAACGCCTAAAATTCAAAGAAACTAAGTCAATAACCTGCCATACTTGGTTAGATTTTGGAAGCCATCTTGTTCTCACAAAGAGACCAACAATCTCTGTCTTACTTTTAGAACAGGTAAGAATGCTTTTAGATAAAACAAGCACATTTTATAGACAGTGGAAAATATTCTTTGATATTTTATAATAATAGCCCTTTGAGGTATGTGTGAAGGAGTTTAGTTATCACCTCACTCTGGCTTTGTCATCTCTCTTCAATATAAAGAATCTGCAATTTCATGGGTGGAAGCTCCTTCCATAAATGCAAGATGTGCACACCTTTGTGGAGAAGAGGGTAGCCATGAATTCCAGTGGCTGACAGCTATCATCACCTGGTGACCAATCACCTGGTGATGAGCCTCTCTGGACTTAGCTAGGTTGGACTTTGCTCACGAGAGAGAGAATCCACTGCCTGGTGCATATTTGAAGACTTTCCAAGTCAACAGATTAATAAGCATTTTTTAAGCCATTGCTATGTGCCGAGCACTATGGTAAGCACTGGGGTTACAAATAAAAGCAGAAAAAAGAGGGTCCCTGTCCTCAATGAGCTTACATTCTAATGGGGGAAAACAATTACATAAAAGGAAGTTGAAAAACTCGAGTGGGAAGGTGGGTATCCACTTGGGGATATGGTGGAGAAGTATCTTAAGTCAGAAGCAGAGTTAGGAGAGTACATCTGGATTGCTAAGACCCTGCTCCATTGGCATAACTTTTGAGAATTTGGGGTCATTCCCATGCCTCAGTGAGGCATCACAAGAGGACAGATATGTTCATCTAAATTGACCAAGCAGTGGGGAAAGATCAACTCCATGTTCAATGTGATGCTTTGTATTAGTGACAATGGATGGTGGTGTAGTGCATAGAGTGCTGGACTCAGAGTCAGGCAGATCTGAGTTCAAATCTGGCCCTAGACATTTACTGGCTGTGCAACCTGTGCAAATTACTTCATTCAAGTTTCCTCAACTATAAAATGAAGATGATGGTAATAGCACCTACCTCCCAGGGTCGTTGTGAGGATCCAAGGAGGTATTTGTAAAGTGCTTGGTTGGGTGAAGAGGAAGGCAATAAGCATTTAATAAATGTCTACTATGTGTCACACACTGTGCTAAGTGCTTTACAAATATCTCATTTGATCCTCACAATAACCCCCAGAGATAGGTGCTATTAATATGCATTATTATTCCCCTTGTATGGAGGAGGAAACCGAGGCCAACAGGTGTTAAGTGACTTGCCCAAGGTCACACAGCTCCTATGTATCTGAGGCTGGATTTGATCTCAGGTCTTCCTGGCTCCAAGTGCCACACTCTATTTACTGCCCAGTATATGACACCCTAGAAATGCTAGCTAGCTATTATTATTTCTATTTACTTCATCCTCATTTGACCTTCACATTCGGAAGAGCAAATCGCACCCCCTCAACCTCTCCCCTCCAAGGGGCTCTAAGAATTTTAACAATGATAAGGGTCACACTAAAGGTCTGGTCGGAACAGTGAAAGAATCATGAACAAACCTATTGTCTGAGAGCAGAAGGCGAAGTCCCTTACTATTGTTCATACCCCTGTTACCTAACATCCCAAGTGCCATCGGTTTTTTTTTGCAACTGCAGGCATTTCCTGATCCCCTTTCCCCATTCCCTAAGTTACTAGCTCCTTCCCTTCCCAGGTTACCTAGGATCTGCTTTCTATATGTGTCCCACCTAAACCTACATGGGTCTATGTTGCCTTTCCAATCAGAATGCAAACCTCTTACAGGCCGTAGTTGTTTGTTCTTCACTGTGTATTTGTACCACTGATCATGGTCATGGGCATTTTGGTGGTCCAATATCTCCTTTAAAAATGGAGCTGGCAAAGAATATTGCATGAATAAATGCTATATTGAAGGTCATAGATTCAAGGCTAATTTGTTTCCTAAAGCGATCATGGTAACACCGTTGGCTACGTTTGATACTGCTCCTGCTGCCCACCAGCAAAATGAGATTCGATCTTCATTCACATCACCACATTACAGCCTTCAGCCCATCCCCCCTGAGGGGTAATTACCATGAACACTTCCCAAATGGATCCTTATGATGGATTTATGACTAATTAAAGGGAGGTTCATCCTCTGTAAAATATTCATGCCCTCTTTGACTCACTAGGCGGGAGATATTAAGAACTGTGGCTATCCAGTCCTCTATTTATGTCATAAACAAGGCCACTTAATTATGAAGGCCAATGCAAGCTGATCAGGATTAGGGATTCCCAGCCAAATGCTATTCCCCCTCAATGGTGCTGTGCAAGCTAAATAACCCAAAGTATGGATTGCTGCAATGATGGGGGGCAGGGGGAGAAATTGGTGCATTTTACATCTTCAGGTCAATACCAAAGGCACAGAGCTGTTAGGAGGTACAGGTAATAGGGGCATCATATTTCATAATTCAGTCAGAAAGAAGAGAAGCAGCTACCTAATCCTCACATCCGTCCATTGCCTGCTATAACTTGCTTAAGTTTGTCAAATACGTAATTAAAATTGGAAAGGCCTAAGTCTATCACATTCCTTTCTCTTGGGTTGTGATTAGGTGGTACAGGTGATTTCAAGGCTCAATTCACTTCAACATTTATTGCACCTACTATGTGCCACACAGTGTGCTAGATTATAGAGATAAAAATTTAAAAAAACAAAAACAAATCAGTACCTGCCCTCAAGAAGCTTACTTTCTGCTGCTGAAGAAAATACACATACATAATTCAGTAAATAAACTATTTATTAAGCACCTACAATCTGTGAGAAACTGTGTTAAACACTTACATGAGTAAGTAAATGATAGGTATGGACAAAGAAATACATGAGGAAAGGGGGGGAGGGAGGGAGGGGAAGGGGAGAGAGACAGAGACAGAGAAAGAAACAGAGAGAGACAGAGACAGAGAGACAGAGAATGGAGGGAGAGAGAGAGAGATGATGATGATGATGATGGAGGGAAAGAGATGGAGAGAGAGAGAGAGAGAGAGAGAGAGAGAGAGAGAGAGAGAGAGAGAGAGAGAGAGAGAGAGAGAGAGACTAAAAACTGAGAAGGATCAGAAAAGCCCTGTATAGAAAGTGGTACCTGAGTTGTGCTTTGGAGGAAGCTGGAGATGCTAAATGGTAGGCATGAGGGTACATTAGGATATTCTAGACACTTCTGCAAAGGCCTGCAGGCAGAAGGTGAAATGCAGTATACAAGGGAGCACCTTGAAGGCCAGTTGACCAGAGTGGTAAATACAAGAAGGAAGAGGCCATAATATGAAATATGAATGGAAAGGTGCGTGGCAACCATATTGTAGAGGGCTTTAAGTGATAGACTAAAAAGTTTGTATTTTATCCCCAAGGCCATCCAGTTTAATTTAATTAAATTCAATGTGTATTTATTGAGATCTATTGTTTATTCAACATATATTTAAGTTACTCTGTGGCTAATACCTTGCTACGGACTATGGGGAATACAAAGATGGGTACCCCACAGTCACTGTGCTCGAGGACCTTAAGGTGAGCCCTGTGCTAGGCCAAGGCGAATTGCTAAAGAATTATTGGTCATGATTCTTGCTCTCATGGAGATTTTTCTTGAGGGTGAGAAAGTATGTGTTGATAGAATGTTAGTATACAAATAAATCAGTTAGAAAATGATAGAAGGCAGCTTGATAGACAAAAGGGAAGGGGAGGGAAGAGAATAGGCATTTATTAAGTGCCTACTGTGTGCCAGGCACTGTGCTAAGAACTTTATAAATATAATCTCATTAGATCCTCCCAACAACCTTGAATTGAAAAGAGCTCTGGGTCTGGAGTCAGAGAACCTGGGTTCAAATCCCAGGTCTGCTCTTGACTGTGTGATGCTGCTTGAGTCATGTTATCTATCTTGAGCTTCCTGACCTAGACGATGGGGATGATACAAACAACTCACATTTCTATAGCACTTTACAGTTTGTAAAGTTCTTTCATCACAGAAGTCCTGGGTGGTCAGGAGTATGAGTATTAATATCCCCATTTTACAAATGAGCTCAGAGATAAAATGCATGCTTAGAGTCATGCAGCTAGCCGACCTTATGAGCTTTACACCTGGCATTAGATCCCATAATCCTCCATTCCAGCATCCCTTCATCCATACCATGCTGGCTCTCAATCTTCACAGGATGTTATAAGGACAATACTTTATAAACTTTAGAGGACTTTTTGTTTGGGCAAGGGTAGGGTGAGGGGACCTGATACGAGATTTTATTGTGTGTGGTTTTTTTGTTGTCGTTCAGTCATTTCAGTCATGTCCAACTCATCATGACCCCAGTCGGGGTTTTCTTGGCAAAGATGCTGGAATGGTTCGCCATTTTCTTCTCCACCTCATTTTATAGATGAGGAAACTGAGGCAAACAGGGTTAAGAAACTTGCTTACAGTCACACATGCGAAGTGTCTGAGGCCGGATTTGAATTCAGATCTTCCTGACTCCAAGCCTGGAGTTCTGCTCTATCCCCTGCACCACCTAGCCACCTTTATTGGTTTAGGGAACTCCCTTTATCAATATAGATCGGTATCCAATCTGCAATGTATGGTTTAAGCTGCCTAGGGCACTTTGTGATTAAGTAACTTGACCATGACTAGTGTCACAGAGCCAATATGCATCATAGTTGGCACTTGAACTCAGATCTTTCTGACTCTGAACTCCATTCTCTACCTACTACACTCGGTTTACCTCAGGGCATTATGTAAATGTGAGTTATTAACATCGATACAGTTATAATCATGTTAAATTGAGCATGATCACAAATATCTAAAATTTATCATACACCCAATAAGAGTAAGGTGGTCATTAAGGAAATAGATCAAGGTTGCTTGGGGTTATCAGGAAAGATTCCATAGAGGAAGTGGGACTCAAAATAGCCTTAACAGATGGCATTTGTTTAAGTGGAGAGGAAGAAGTTATTTAAGATAACTGTGATGTGAATTATTTTTCAGGTATCATATTTTACCAGTAAGATGGTTATTATGTCAGTAGACAAGACCAACCAGACATATTTCATCCAGAAATTTAAGTTAATACTTCAGTAACATGACTTTAGGGCATACTTTGTACAAACAGGTTTTATTGGCTTCAAGAATGGGAGGAGGGGATTTCAGGCAAGGGAAGCAGTATGAGCAAATGTGAACAGGAAGGAAAGATCAGAGTGTTTCTAGAGCATGATCAGGAGATTGAGTTGGCTGGTGGGGATTGAATGCCCTGAGAAAGAGTTCAAAATATGAACAGTTTATACAAGGCCTTGAATGCTAGGATGAGAAATTTGTGCTTGATTGGTTAGGTAAAGGAGAGGCTTGGCAGATACTTTTGCAGGGGAGATACATAATAATGATGATGACCCCTGACATTTATATGGTGCTAATTTATGGTTCCATATCTCAGGTTTGGAGTTTTCCAATGCTAGCGTAAACTGAGCCCCCGCCCCCACAAATATACATGCATATATCCACAAAGATGAATGTAATTCCCTTTTTCCGATTACTTTTCACTATGCATGCAACACTATGGTGGTACAGTGGATAAAGCACCAGGCCTAGAAGTCAGGAAAATTTTAGTTCAAATCTGGCCTCAGACATTTGCAAGCTGTGTGACCCTGGGCAACTCATTTAACCAATTTTGCCTCCATTTCCTCATCTGTAAAATGAATTGGAGAAGGAAATGGCAAACCACTCCAGCATCTTTGCCAAGAAAACCCCAAATGGGGTCATGAAGAGTCAGACACGACTAAGATGACTGAACACCAACATGGGGGCTTTTGATTTGTTTTACCTTTGTGTGGATTTATTTAAAGCAACATCTTTTGTCATAACGAGTTTAAAAATCAATCAACACAAAGGTTTCTTTTTCATGTAAAAATACTAGTGAGCAAAAGAGAGAGAGAAAGGGAGGGGAGAAACAGGAGAAGAGTGGAGGGAAAGAGAGAGACAGAGAGAAAGAGAAAGATAGACAGACAGAAAGATGGAGACCAATAAACAGAGACAGACAGATAGAGACAGAGAGACAGACAGAGAGAGACAGAGAAAGAGAAAGACAGACATACAGGCAGGAAGACAGAGACCAATAGACAGAGACAGAGATAGAGACAAACACAGACAGAGAAAGAGAGAGAAACAGAGACAGAGAGACAGAGACAAGAGAGGCAGAGAGAGACAAAGAGAGAGAGGGAGGCAGACAGACAAAAAGACAGAGACCAAAAGAGAGAAATAAAAACAAAGACGGAGGCAGAGGGAGAGAGAGAGAGAGAGAGAGAGAGAGAGAGAGAGAGAGAGAGAGAGAGAGAGAGGAAAGAGAGAGAGAGAGAGAGAGAGAGAGAGAGAGAGGAGAAAAAGGGGAGAGAAAGAGACAGAGAGAGAAAGAGAAACAAAGAAATACACAGAGAGACAGAGGATTTAGAAAGGGATAAAGAAGAAAAAGGAGTGGAAGGAAGAGGGAAAAAGAAACCAAGACAAGGATAGAAAGGAATAGAAAGAGGGCCAAGTGGGAAAGAAAAGAATGATGGAGGACAGGGGATGAAAGAAAGAGGAGAGAAGACACAGAGAGGGGGAAAGAGGGACCTTGTTCCCTATGGGTTTATTGGAATGAGAAAAGCCTGGCCTGTATACAAATCAACAGTAGTCCCTCCAATCGGTGTCAATACTGTTATGTTTCCTACAAAGCTCCATGCACAAGGTTTCCTTTTCATAGACATCAGCCGGTAGAGGGAAGAGGAAGGCGAGGTGTTCAGTCAGAGGCACCGTGCCGGTCCTTACAGCACACACGACTCCCCTTTGTGGCCTGCCCCAGGTCTGAACTCCCCTCTGCCTGGTACAGAAAGCCCATCTTCAGTGGACATCCCTGAACAAAGATGTCTTTCTTTGGGCGCTTTACCTAAGGCCTGATCTGGGAGGGCAGCAAAGCTCCTGTCACTCCAGCTCTGGGAATGATTAGCACATTGAAAGAAGAGTTCTTCCCTGCTGAGCTGTGGGTCTGTTTTTAAAGAGGGGGAAAAATAAACTCACCCATTTAGATTGGACAGTTAGTGATTTTCCAGCCATAGTTTAATTGGTGCCCCAACCCCAGAAAGTCTGAGCCTCCAAATAGCATCCTTCATCTGCGTCCTTGTTTACAAGAGCTTTCTCTTCTCTGTGACACTTTGCATTCATGGAACAGAACTCTTTTCTAAATGTCTCCACGTGTCATCACATCTCATTTAATCATCAGAACAGCATGGTGAGGTCCTAGTATCAGAGATTTAGAGTCAAATTGCCTAGACCAACTTCTCATGTATGGATAAAGAAACTGAGGGTCCGAGAGAGTGATTTGCCCAAAGGAAGCAGAGCCAGAATTCAGACCTACAGCTTCTGATTCAAAATCCAGCGTTCTTTCCATGTCCCTACCTGCTTATAGGGTCACCACAAATAATATGCTTTGTAAGATTTAAAGCACTATAGAAACATGCATATTTATCATTAGGTAAATGAGGCAGGTATTATTTCTATTTGACAGATGGATAAATAAAGCCACAGAGAAGTCACTTGACTTAACCCAAGACATATAACTTCATTCAAAATTCAGAGAAGTCCATCAGATATAGAGATGGAAGAGATCTTAGAGATATTCAACATCTATGTCCTTATTTTACAGATGAGGAAACTGAGACCCAGATAGATTAGTCTAAGGTAAATAAATAAAATAGTTGAGATTCGAACCCAAGTCTACCTTCAAGTTCATGGCTCTTGGTCCTCTAGAGTAGCTACCTCTCAGAATAATAATAAAGCAAGGGCCAGACTTCTTTCCACCACCCGACTCAGCCTTTTAAATAACAAGTAGATTCCTTATGTTAATAGTCTATTTGTAACAAAGCCTTCAAACTTGCCAGGTCCTCCAGCAGGTGCATTTCACCTGCTTGCCCTTGGTCCTCTATTGATTGAGAACTAGCCAGGCCCTCATTATCCTGCCAGGATTAGCACTTAGAACTGGGAGCCAGGATTAGCACCTAGAGCTGGGAGCCGGGATAATTTCTCGGCTAACCTTTAAAATGAACACGCCTTCTTCCTCCACCCAGGTGCAAAATCCACGGTACTGATGCCAGTCTTTCTGCTTGAATCCATCCTGCTGGCTGTGACCAAACTAATTTTCCTAAAACATCCATCTTATTATGTTACTCCCTACTCAAGGAGATAGAATGGCTCTCTACTGTTCAGAGCATTGGGACTATAAACTCTGCCTGGCTGTCAAGGTCTTCCCCAATTTATCACATCCAATCTCGGTATATTTCCCCCCAGCTTTCCTATGCAAGACTGCTATAGGTTTCCCCACTGCTCTTTACAAATTCCATACTTATTTTCACCTCCATGGTAGTAACTAACTTATTCTGTTTCTCTGGCCTTCAATGCCCTTCCTCTTTTACTCCAGTCAAAGCATATCTATTAGTAAAGCCCCTCCCAAAGCCTTGCTCACCTCCTCCATGAAAAATTTTTTGAGTTGCCCCACTCTAAAATCAGCCTTCTCTATGTGGGCTCCCACAAGCTGTTGTTTGGATTATTACAATGGCCTTATAACTGGTCTTCCTGCCTCTTCCTTCTACAAGTCAGCTGTCCACCCAGGTGTCAAAGTCATTTTCCTGAAGTACAGGTCTGACCATGTCACCCTGCTGCTGGTCAATAATCTCCAGTGGCTCCTGTTACCTCCAGGATCAAATACAACATTTTATTTGGCATTTAAAGCTCATTATAACATGACCCCTTTCTACCTTTCCAGTCATTATACTTTACTCCCCTCCACAGACTGGCCAATGAAATCAGCCGATTTCCTGTTCTTTGACCATGGCACTCCATCTCTATGCATTTTCCTTTGTATCTACCACACCTGGAATCCTCTTCCTCCTCAATCTCTCCCTTAGCTTCCCAGGTTTTCTCTATGACTCAGTTGACGTTCTGGCATCTCCAAGCCTTTTCTGAGTCTCTCCATTGCTAGTACCTTCCCTCTGATTATGTTCCTGACACCTTATTGTATATATCTGCAGTCACCGAACACTGGGCTTTAGGAGCTGACTTCTTGGTCATTGAGAAGAGGGGTTTGGGTTATGGGATGCAGACTAGTGGCTGAGAACTCCTCTTAGGCATCATATTCTCTTGGCTTTGTAGATTACTCTTTTTTCCCTATGCAGACCCCTCTCTCCTCCTACCAGGATCTGGGTCACTATGAGGTCCAGACATAATCTCCACTCTATACCACCTTCCTCCCACCCAACAAACACAATATTTATAAGGTTAATCTATTTGAGAAGCATCTGAAAACCTTCCATGCCTCCCCCTTCCTCAGCAAGGGGATCTGCTCCCTCCCTTTCCTCCCCATTCTGAACTGAAGCTCAGATGTCTCTTTTACTGTTTATACACCACTGGGATTTTTCCAACAACCTAAAAGGAATCTTCAAGGCCCCACAGGTAGCCAGGCCAATTTCAGAGCCATAAACCATGGCACAGCCTTTCATCTGTGGCTGCTTATGTCATAAATGAGTGGGAGGCACAGGCGAAAGGGGGGTTACTGGTACCAGAACTAGCATTTTTACAAGAAGTCGGGGGAGAAAAGGCCTTAGGATACAAGTTCAAACTCTACACAGAACAAATTCATCTCCACCTGGTAGGAGAATGTGTGGAGACTTAATCTCTGGACTTTCCCTTCAGGAGTCAGATTTATGCTGCATTTGTGATGAAATTGCCTCCAGTTCTGCTGACATTGGCTGTCAGGGAGCAACAAGTGGAGTTCTTTTCATCTCAGCCTGGGAGTGTCGGAGTAAATTATGATGAGCAGATCTGGATGGGGGAGCCTCAGAGCCATGAAGAGAGCCCTTCTTTCCGTTTGTTGTTTGACATTTTCCCCCCTCTTGCCATATTTCGCCCTTTGCTCTTGGGCAGCACTTGTACCCAGTGTTCTAGCATATTCCTAACCCTTGGCAAAATGGTGACCTTGTGATGTACGCTGGGTTTTGTTTGACCAGGTTGACCAAGAACGATATTCTGCCCACATGTCACGGTAAAGGCAGGGCTCTAGTTGCCCTAAACCTGTCAACAGAACAGAATCCACCCTGTCTCAAATGTCCTACTAGGTCACTCTGTGCACCCCTCCTCCCCAGTGTGATCTCCATCTGGGATAAAACCCAGGATAGACCTCACAAACCCACAATTCAGATACACAGTACTGGACAGACTCTTATCTTACATCCTTTCATCATGTCTCATTCCATACCGGTATACATTGCATTGTGGGGCAGGGGAGGGGGGAAGGTAGAGGCAGAGACTAGCAGCCAGAACAGAGCCCTACCTTTGTGCATAATCTCTGGTCTTACTCAGACTTCTCAGTCTGTGCCTAAAACACATAACAGCTGTCCCAGCTCTTAGCCATGCTCATGCTCATTCTTGGCTTTCATGCCAAGTCTAAAATCCACTGCCCGGGCCCTCAGTGTCCACAGTCACACTTTCGCACACTTTCTTTCTCACTTTTCATTTTCACTTAAAAATTTTCTCAAAAGAGACTCTCACTGACATTCCTAGCCCTCCTGTGCCATAATGCTCCTAACTCCCAGGTAGGTATGCAAAATCACCAATCAACATAGGCCATGGTAGGGGCAGAACATTCCAGGCAAGGAAAATAGCCATTTACAAAGCATGGATTTGGGAGAGGAACAGCAAGTAGGACAGTGTAGCTGAATCTTATAGTGTGTAAGAAAATTAGAAAGGGAGGAAAAAATAAGGTGGTTGTTGTTCAGTTGCATCTGACTGTGACATAATTTTGGGTTTTCTTGGAAAAGATACTGGAGTGATTTGCCATTTCCTTCTCTAGCTTGTTTTACAGATGAGGAAACTGAGGCAAACAGGGTTAAGTGACTTGCCTAGAATCACACAGCTAGTAAATATATGAGGCCAGATTTGGACTCAGGGAGATGAATCTTTCTGACTGCAGGCCCGGTATTTTATTCATATGGAGCCACCTATGTGCCCAAATAAATGGGAAAGGTAGGAAAACTTTAGGCTGTAAAGGGTTTTAAATGCCTTATATTTGATCATGGAGATAATAGGAAGACATTAGAGTTTATGGAGTAGCGGTGGTGGGGTGGGAGTGGCAGTTCATAGGATTCAGCCCAAGGGCTCTGCCAATGACTGTGGCATTTTCACACAGCATTATATCATCTGCACAAGAATGACCCACAGCTACGAAATCTGCAGCCTAGCCCCCGACAACAATTCTCTACCCTTTCGGATGGTAGGGCCTGATCACAGGCTACCCAATGTGCTCATGGCAACTCTTAGAATCACCAAAGGAAAGATTGGGAGGATCCTCTGTGACTTGATGTGCCAAGTTTGTCAGAAATAAGATCATGCATTTTGAATTAGAGGGACATTGGAGATCAGCCTTCTCAAGTGAGCCCCAGTGAGATGCAGGTGACTTGCTTAAGGTCATGCAGAGAGTAAGTATCACAGGTAGAATTCCAGTTCAGGTCCTCTTACTTTAAATCTAGTATTCTGTCCTCTCTATCATATTACCAAATACTCAGTGGTATTTATTTGTACTCAAAGAGAACAGATCCAGAGGAGACTTTGTTCAGTTGTTCAGTTATGTCTGACTCTTCATGACTCTGTGAGCCATGGCATGCCGGGCCCTTCACCCGAGGGGCTCATTTTCTGATGTCATGCATTTTAATACTATCCATGGGATTTTCTTGGCAAAGATACTGGAGTGGTTCACCATTTCCTTTTCCAGTGGATCGCCTTTTGTCAGAACTCTCCACTATGACTCATCCGTCTTGGGTAGCCCTGTATGACATAGTCATGGTTTTGTTGAGCTACACAAGCCCTGTCACCACAACAAGGTAGTGATCCAGGAGGAGAGAGGAGAATTACAGACTGAATAAAGACTCGCAAGGATTATTCCATCAGTCAAATGAGTAGGGTTAGATCTGAGTGAAATGGGTTCCAGACCACCTTGTCCCTCTCGGTGGTTCACTGTTCCCCACTGCCTCTCACCAGGCACTCTACTTGCTCACATTCTCTTTTCCTCTGTCCAAAGTGAAAAAAGCAGGAAAGTTTAAAAACCTCATTCGCTCCCAGGTATAAATAATGATAACATTATTATCCCTTCCAAGTGTATTCATATTTTAACAGGGATCACAGTTAAAGGAATAAAGTTTTGTGAGGAAACCAGAGTAACAATGTTCTATTTACAG
Organism: Trichosurus vulpecula; assembly: GCF_011100635.1. NCBI lineage: Eukaryota > Metazoa > Chordata > Mammalia > Diprotodontia > Phalangeridae > Trichosurus > Trichosurus vulpecula. Next base: position 58,179,729 of record NC_050576.1, on the reverse strand, counting down.
TAATGGGTTGGGTTTTTTCATGTTCAAACTAACAAAAAAGGCATCATCCTTAAAAAATAAATGATTTAGTTTTGGGAGAAAGTCAAAATTAACAGAACCTCAGAAGTGAAAGAATTTAGCTAAAAAGTAAAAGGAACCAAGTTTTGTAAGGAAACCAGTGTATTAACTATTCTATTATGTTAAAATAATTTTTAAATGTTCAAATAAACAAAAAGGCATCATCCTTTAAAAAAAAGAAATATTTTGGTTTTGTGAGAAAGACAAAGTTAACAGAACCTCAGAAATGAAAGAATTTATCTAAAAGTAAACAATATGAGTTTATGCAGATATCTCTGCTTTTAGGAGGGGAAGATTCAATGGATGAAGTCGAAAGAAGTCTGAAGGAGGAAGTTTAAATTGAAGAAAAGGCCACTTTTTGGTGTGCTCTATCCTTCCAACTGAACTCTTTTCTTTTGGGCCTCTTGAAAAATAAGAGCACAGAAGGAGAGATTTTTGAATTAGAAAGGACCTTATCTAACATCTAATCTACACCCTGCCTTCCATTTTATAGATTAGAAGTCTGGGATCCACAGAAGTTAAGGAACAAACTCTAGTTAGTGGTAGGGATGGGACAGAGATGGGACCAAGAACTGAGGGCTGAGGGAATGATCCCCAATTGAGGATGAGGTAGAAATTCAATTATCATGAAGTGGGAGGACACAGAAAGAGATTCCAGAATCAGTCTCAGAACTGGAAGGCATCCTATAGTCAATCTCGTGCAATCCATACCTGACCAAGGACCCGTTCTACAGTATGCCAAACAAATATCTAAACTCCCTCTGAAGACTAACAGTGATAGGGTCCCTTGTGTGCCAGTGGCAGCCCATTTCATTTTTGGATAGGTCTAATTGTTAGAAGTTAGTTTTTTTAAATTTTCTGCCTTTCTACAACTGCTTCCATATATTGCTCCTACTTTGGCACAATGGGAAAGGGCAGGACAAGCTTATTATTTGAACATTTCAGTCTTCAAATATTGGGATTCACTATCATGTGCCCCTAAGTCTTTTCTTTTCCTGGGTTTCTTACAACTCACTAAAACACCTAAATCATTTTTTCAGAGAAACTCATCCAAGTCATTGATAACAATTAGTGAAATTATAGATAAGGGCAGCTAGGTGGTGCAGTGGGTAGAGCACTGGGTCTGGAATCAAGAAGACTCATCTTTGTGAGTTCAAATTCAGCCTCAGACAATTACTAGATTTGTGAACCTGGGCAAGTCACTTAACCCTGTTGGCCTCAGTTTCCACATTTGTCAAATGAGTTACAAAAGGAAATGGCAAACCACTCAATATTTCTGCAAGAAAACCCCAAATGTGGTCATGAAGAGTCAAATACAACTGAATCCAATGAGCAACAACATTGATGAAGGTCAAACTCAGGGGCGTGCAGGAGCCAGGTGGAACCAGCTGGTTATTAAATTTTTAGTGTGAGTGTTTACCCTTCAAAAAGTGGCAAACACTACAGATATATTGTTTTGTTGATTGTGATCACTCAAGTAAGTGGTGGAGGAAATGTTAATAACATAAATTAAATCTGAAAGTGTATTATGCGTACATTTTCCCCCCGGAGAGTCAGTTGTTAAACATTTACTATCCCCCCCACTGGTCAAAGCTAGAATAATTAGAATAAATAGGTAAGCAAAATACATTTTGATGATGCTTTTGAGTTCAGAAGCAGCTTTTCTTGAGCAAGACGAAGAGAAGATTCAAAGCTTGGACCTGGAAAAACAATAGTTTTACAGTAAGTTAACCTATGGTTGGTAATAATTACTCTGAGAGAGAGAAAGCCCATAGTGCATCTTGGATCCAGGCAGTGGTCTTTCTTTTCAGCCATATTACATCTCATTGTTTATCAATTTCCTATGGTGAATGCCACCATTTTATATTGTTATTCTGATAGTCATGTTCTAGCAAAAAGTTACTATAAAATTGTCTGATAGCTTTTCAAATTTTAAACTTTTATGAGTCAATGAGACAGGATAGCCTGCTTTTACTTTATATTTTCTGTGGCTTGGGGGGACCTAAATGCTGACTTTGCTGATGAGAGGGTACCCCTCTTCACTTGGTGACAGCTACTAGCTTTGCAGACTTTGTTCTTCTGAAGACACGATAAACCCCTATAGTGCTAGTCTTACAGGCCACAATGGAAAGAACAATGAATTTGGAGTCAGGGGATCTGGATTCGAATCCCAGCTCAGCCACTTCTACCTGGGTGCCTTTGGGCAAGTGATTTTCACCCAGCTGGACCTCAGTTTCTTCACCTGTAAAATGACAAGTTTGGACTAGATAAAGTCAAGGGCACTTTACATCTCAAAGCCCATGATCCTTTTCAAGAAGTTGTAATAAGCAACAACAAAAATCACCAGCTCTTACAGGGATTGAGCAGTGTCAGATGAGAAGGGTGTGTGTGTGTGTGTGTGTGTGTGTGTGTGTGTGTGTGTGTGTCTTTGATCAGGAATTTCATTCTTTGGTCCTCTGAAATCATACCATTTACAACCACCTACTCTGAAGATATATAAGGCCAGCTCTGTGGCTGAGGGATTGGGGCAATTATTTGGGGCAAACCCCACGCTCCCACTCATGAATCCCAATAAGAGACTTTCGATAGACTCTCTACATGACTTTCTCTTTTCTTTCAGGGAAAAGCGATGATGAAGATAGCCTTTGCAAGGCAGGCCATGGAACAGGGAAGGGGGTCGCTGAGGATGGCAAGGACCACAAACGCCCCAAACGCCCCAGGACCATCCTGACCACCCAACAGCGAAGAGCATTCAAGGCCTCATTTGAAGTCTCCTCCAAGCCGTGCAGGAAGGTACTTTAAGGAGGAAGAGGGAAGCAATCGCCCACATCTGTGTCATGTCTGTCTCTGATGAGGATCAGGAAAGACTTGTCCAACCCTAGACAGTGCAGGTCCTCTTAAGGCTGATTTTAAATTTGTATTCACACATACCCTCCTGTCCCTCCCATGCATATAAGTTAAACTCATTTCATTCATTCATTTGTTCATTATATAAGTAGTGACATACTTACATTATACCAAACACTCTACTGGGGAAGTTTCAAAGTTTAAATAAACCAGGGTCCCTGCTAAGGTGCAAGTATAGAGCCCAGATGGAAGATAAGATGCGAACACTGATAACTTCATTATATAAATGCATTAAAGGGATGTGTTGACAAAGGACTCTGAGGTATGAGGACGTATACAGGCAGAAAATACGGTCAAGAGTTAGGCAAAGCTTGGTTATTATCATGGTAGTGGAAAAACTAATTTAAACATTAGTTTCACATCCCTCTTGGACCTATACAAAAAATTTCAGGGAGATCTTCCTTCTCTCCCTGCTCTCATTACTAATGTTGCTTCCTTTGATCCTCTAAGGGAAGTAGCTTATTTCTGAAATCTCAAGTCTTCCCTGACCAATCAAAACATAGATGACAGGTTTTGCCACAGCATAAACATAAAATAACTTTCCATTCTCACTATTCCCCTCCAAATGCTTAATCATTGTATATAAGTAATGCAAGCTGCTCAGCATTGTCTTAATTTGCATTTCTCTAATCAATAATGATTTAGAATATTTTTCATACAACTATAAATAGCTTTGATTGCTTCTTCTGAAAGCTGCCTGTTCATATTCTTTGATCATTTATGAATTGGGTAATGGCTCTTCTTTTTAAAATTTGACTCAGTTCCCAATATATTTGAGAAATGAGGTCTTTATCAGAGAAACTTGTTATAAATTTTTTGATATTACTTTAAAAATATTGTGGGGTTTATGCAGTTTGTAGGCAGCCTGTTTGATACCTCCATATTAGAGTAACTCTAGCACCAAACATAATGTAAGAAGCTCCATTAGAAAGGTGCAAAGGGTATGATTATCCCCATTTTACAGATGGGGAAATTGAGGACCAGAGGTTAAGTTGCTTGCCTATGTTTACACTGGCAGGGGGCATCAAAGGTAGGGTCCTGAACCCAGCTTTCTGCTAACTTCAAATTCCACACTCATTCTGCTACTCTATGATATCTCTAAATAAATCAAGGGAAAGATATGGCAGCATTCAAAGCAAATTAAATTGCAAAATGACAATGATAAAGCAAAAAGCAGTAAGTCTCTTTTAACGGTAATTTTTGCAGAAACCCTCAAGCTCTGTGTGTCTGTTAATAAATGTGTTACGGCTAATGTTCGACAATGGGCTAGTGTCCAACATCTTCTGGAAGAGTTGGCTGATGTTCAATGTAAACTCAAACCGCAGGAAACACCTCCTTGAGGTGTTTTAAACCTTTGAGTTCATGCTTGTTTCTTATGAGATGTACTTGGTGAATTCTGTTTTAAAGAGGGGTTTTTTCTTATGCTTTGGATTACTTGATTTCTGACCATTAGCCAGGTCTTTAGGAAGATACCGACATTGACCTCTTGTGTGATATATATACTTACAATTCATGCTTTTTTTCAGCTCCAATTACAGCACATCATCAGACTTATCAAAAGTCACCCATTCGCTGGCTTATTGTATGTTCTAAACTAGCACTTAACGTCAAATGCTAAATGAGAAGGGATGTATGTTTCAACATGTTCAGACAAACATTCTCCTTCCACTGATATTATTACAAAATGTCTCTTTTATCTTCTACCTTCTATCTTCCATCTACCCTCTATTCTTCTATTCCTAATTCCTTTCGGCAGTGACCAGGCACAAATTCATAGTCATGTCGAGTTCAATTGCTTTGATGATACATTATGTGTGTCATCAAATAATTACACATATGAAAAAGTTACATAGGATATCACAAAAGTCTTAGTGCATTGGTAAGCCATTAAAGCTTGACACTACACAAAGACTTTTGGGACTTCCTACGCATATGAAGTTTTGCTCAGTTTCATAATTCTTTAATGCTAAGTTATTGACCAAAGAAACACTCAGCTGGTCTTCCTCTTCTTTTATGATAATTTTGAATAAATTATTTCAATTTTTTTTTCAAAACTATTAATTCCCTACCCCCTCCATTAAAAAAACCTGTGCACCAAAAAATCTATTTAATAGAGGAAAATAAGGTATATTCATGATAAATGTAGGTAATATATTTGCATGTAATATATTAAGAAATGCTTCTATATCTTTCCCTTTTTTGAAATTTTAATGTTTCTAACTTTCCATCTTTTAAAGGTAAGAGAGACTTTGGCTGCTGAGACGGGGTTGAGTGTTCGTGTTGTTCAAGTTTGGTTCCAAAATCAGAGAGCTAAGGTAAATTGCCTCTTGAACTTTATATCACCCAAATCCCTTGAGATATTACTGTGTCCCTGAAAAAAATTAGTGATAGCAGGAGATCATTTGTTGGGGCCCTGTTAGTTAATCATATGCTCACCGACTAGATGCATCCTATCATATGTCTGGAGAAATGTTTGCTGGTTATAAGGTGAGGCTTTAAGCATAGTTTAAGCATATAGTAAACATTCTCCTAAAAAGTACATTGTAAATTCTGATTGATATATTCAAGACTGAGCCTAGTGAAATAATAATAATAATAAATAATAATAAGTGACATTTATACACTGTGTCCCAAAAGTCTTGGTGTGACTTTTGGGACTCCATATACAAATGAGTTTTCTTAAGTTTCATTTTTGGTTAGTGTAAATAGAAGTCATTAACAAAAACAACTAATTAAAAAAAAGCTCTTATTTTGACTTCCAAATAAGCAGACTGGTTACTATTTTTAATTAACTAATTAATTTTGTTATACTATTATTATCATTGTTATTATATTAAGACTTAAAACTGCACTAGGAATTTTGAGATATGCTGTATAATAATACCTTACTGTTATATGGAGCTTTCATGAAAATAAGTTTCGTTTGATGCTCATCAATACAGCTGAATGATAATTCGTGATAGTCTAAGGACTGTTGTTCCTACTTTATAGCTGAGAAAACTGAGGCTCAGGAATGTAGCTGAGATCCTACCTAGTAACAGATGGATTGTGACCTCAAACTGAGGTCTACAGGTTCCTAGTCTAGTCTTCTTCCCCCTATACCAAACTGACTCTTTAAGTAATAGTCACTGAATTCTCTAATGCTCTGAGGTATTCACACTTTTCAAAACAAAAATTCTTTGAATTATGTAGCCCAAGTGTTATTATCCTATGGAAGAGAAAATTGTCTCAGAGGTTATGTATTGCCCAATGTCAATCAGATAGCATGTGGCAGAACCAAGAAGTTAAGCCAGGTCTCCTAATTCCAGATGAATTGGGTTTTGGGGGCATTTCACTTCAAACACATGGTCTTTTCCAGTATGTGCCTCTCCATTTTTGGCAATCTTCCCCATTGCCACGGACAAGGCTTTCCTACTGCCATCTGGCTTCTAAGGGACTCATTTTGGCTTGCCTTCTATGGTAGCTGCCCATGCCCCCCACCCCTTTCTTCCCCATTCCCATTCATTTAGGACTTTTCTCTTTAAGAACAGCCAGTATACACTAATGGCATCACATGTGCTAATAGGTTAATGTGTCACCGCCCCCCCCTTCCCCAGCCAATACTTTAGTGGACCTTCTAGAGAAGATTTCCTGTGGTAGAGCCATCATAGAATTGACTGGAATTCAAAAGACTGCACCAAATCCTGTCTCTGGCTCATTTTTTATGTGATAATCTTTGGCAAGTCACCTAATCATTCTACGTCTCTCTTTGTCTGTTAAATGAGGGGATTGGAGTAGATGACTTCTAAGATCCCTTCTGGCTTCTAAGTCTATGATCAAACCAAAAAATCAATTTATATTATATGACATTGGGCAATTTCCTTTTTCAGGCTTCTATTTTTTCCACATATAAAGTGAAGATATTGGTACAAGGCAATTTCTAAGACTTCTTTCAAATCTAAATCTTCTGTTTCTATGGCTATGAGAAGTGACTCTAAAGGCAGGTTTTTACAACTAACGAGCAGGCCATTTATTCTACGTACCTACCAGGTCGGCCTGAGTGCATATGCCATACAACACGATGCAGCAAAGAGTACTATCTATAGAGTCAGGAAACCTGGGTTGGAACCCTGGATTCAACACTTAACTAACTGTATGATCATATGCTTGTCACTTAATTTTTCCAAATATTAGGCTGACTGTCTATAAAACCAGACTGATGTTATTTGACTATCTACTTCACAGGACTGTGAGGACAGAGTTTTTACAAGGTTTTGCAATTCTAAAATGTTATAGAAATAGGAGTTATTGTTATTATTACATATGGGTAAGCCTGCAAATATTTGTGGCAATGATTATAGGCAGGAAATTAAGGAAATTTATTTATGCTCCACTCTATTTTACCTTCTGGCTATCGTGGATTCAGAGCTCCTCCATTCTGAGAATCATTTCACTTAGTTTACACATCTGTAGTCTCCCATTGGTACTTAAAATGCAAGTAATCATGGGGAAAGGGGAAATAAGAATACATGCCATCTTGGGGTGGCAGGGAGGATAGAGATGGGGAGAAAATTTATAACTCAAAATCTTGTAATCTTGTGGATATGAATGTTGAAAACCAGAAATAAATTTTAAAAAATGAAAAAAAATACAAGTAACTCCAAATAAGATATGCCATGGTATCCTACTTTTCATCCTGTTCTGAAAAACAGCCTCGGTCCCTTCCCACCTCCTGCTTCCTGTTACCCTGAAACTGGGCAAAAGGGTTATTACACCAGGCCAGCCTTGAGACCAAGTACCAGGGACCTTGACCAATCAACTTTTACTTTGTTCCCTACCTTGTTTCTTACTCATTGAAACTTGTGTAAACCTTGTATACTGGTCATTCAGGGAGTCTTTGCCTCTTCAACCCTGCTGGAGAACTCAGTAAATCCTAGTTGGTCCAAATTATGTCTCTTATTTATTTAATTTTTATTTTACTTATTTTTATTTCATTATTATATATATATTTATAATATATTATTTTACTTCTTTATTTATGATGTCTCAAATTACGTTTCAAATGCCAATCTGTTGTTCCAGTTCCCAACATAGATGCTGTCTTTTGCACTGAAACAAAGCTCTGCCCATGTCTCAGTCTTCATGTCTGTAAAATAGCTCAGCAGATGAGATATAGCTAGTTGCAAGGTCCCCAGTAGAGCCATTTCCCCAAAATGTCTGGGTCCCTAAATGCTAAGTGGAGCAAGCAGGGTCCAGTGGTTTCACTAATCAGACAGTCTTATTTCAGAGGCCATCCCTTCACCTTTCCTTCTCCATCCCGTCTTCCATCTCATTAGGCTACTGCAAGTGGACTAGGTTCTAACCCCCTTGTTCCCTCCTCACCAGATGAAGAAGTTGGCAAGGCGACAGCAGCAGCAACAGCAAGATCAGCAGAATACACAAAGGCTGAGTTCGGGTAAGGTGGACGCCCCATCCTCAGCAGCTAGTGCTATAGTTCCTTCTCTAATTCCTCGAAGAATTAAGTAGGAGATGTCACTAGCCACCGCTAAGCCACCCCAGCTCAACTCCTCATCAATAGATCTTTGAAATGAGTGGTGTTCCATCTATCACCTGACTCCCCTATCATCCTTAGAGTGAGAACTGGGGCCATCTTCCCTGCTCCAGAGGTCACATATTAGTTGTGGCAGAACTAAGAATACCTGAGCTGCAGAGTGCAGGGTGGCTATCTAATGATGGTGTTGGTAGCCATTAACTCCCATCAATGCCCTCTTAACCTTTTCTCTTTTTGACATCATAAATTGATCCCTTATTGGCATTATCTTCTCTGCTTGTCCATTCCTGATGGGATTCTCCTTTTCTGGGCTAATGGGACATGAGATGGCTAAATGGTGAAGTGGATAGAAGGCTGGGCCTGGAGTCAGGAAGACCTGAGTTCAAACCCAGCCTCAGACACTCATTAGCTGTGTGACCCTGGGCAAGTCACTTAAGCTCTGTTTGCCTCAGTTTCCTCAACTGTCAAATTAAAATAATTTCAGCATCTTCCTCCCAGGGTTATTCTGAGGATCAAATTAAGTAATATTTCTAAAGCACTTAGCATAGTGCCTAGCACATAATGGGTATTATATAAAACCTTATTCCTTCCCTCCCTCCCTTAAAGAAAAATCCCACCATCATTTACCCTCTTTCAGTAACATGAAAATCCTACAAAATTTTTTTATTAGTTTGTTTTCTGGCCATGAAAAAATATATCTGCTGATTCTGCAAGGAGGTCATTTGAGGCAATGAATTTAAGAATTCTTGCATTAGTGTCATCTCATCTTCCTCGATGCAGTCCCTATTGTTTAGCATGGTTCTCCTCCCAAGATCCCTTTGGTGCCATGTCTTTCTGCTAGATACTGAACCGAATGTGGTTCTAGATTGTAATGAGGGGTCCTAGCTCTGCAGTTTGTAACTCAGAGGCCTTCTACAGAGAGTGAATTCCTTGGTCACTTACCTCTTGGATTAAGGACCCCTGTCATTATAGAGATTCGCTAGAGAAGGAAGGAACAGAAAAGCTGGCAAAGATGTCGGGCTAATGTATCTTCAGTCCTGCCACCCTGCATGCTCCTGTGGAAAGAGACTCACATTTGAGAAGTGGCTTTGTCTTTGAGCCAATCATTTCTCTATAAAATAAGGCCATTTTGAAAAGCAAAGTAGGATCATAGGCTTAGAGGTAGAAAGAACAGAGATTCTCCAGTCTAGTTATTTCATCCTACAGTTAAGGACACCGAGGTCCAGATAGGTGATACAATATGCTCAAAGTTACACAGACATTTAGCAGCAATTCAAATCAGGTTCTCTGATTCCAAATTGTGGGATCATAGATCTAGACCCCATAGAGCTCAGAGACTGTTGAATGAAGTCCAACCCTGTCATTTTATAGATGAGGGAGCTGAGGCCTATCTAAGTCAAATGATTTACCAAGGTCACACAAATAGTAAACATTATAGTAAAGATTTGATCTCTTGATTTCCGTTCTAATACCTCTATTCATCTTTAATTTATTCTGTATATAGCTTATGTGTGCAAAGCTGTTTATACATTGTCTTTCACATTAAACTGCAAGTTCCTTGAAGACATGGACTGTCTTTTGCTTTGCTTTGGATCCCTAGGGCTTAGCTCAATGTTTGTTACACAATAAATGCTTAATAAATGCCAATTAATAATAATAAATTTAATTATGATAATTTCCAGTGGACCAGAACTTGAGCACGTTTAAAATTCAAGACATTATTGAGATGATCTTGCAAGATGGCTCCCCTAAATTAAAAAGAGCAATTGAAAAAAAATTCTGCAAAGGACTATGGGAGCAGAAGCACTTAGTCTTTCTAGGAGCCATTCATTCAGAAGCTCCCAAGAGATTATCTTATAACAGCTCTATGGCTATCAAAAGACTAAGGCAGATGACAAGTATTTATCACCTTTTTGGTTGTAAATGAAGAAACAGAAGCTTAGAGTGTTGTTTATTATAACATATCAAGGTGAGGGAAGGATCTGGGGTCCTCTGGTTCACTAACCACCCCAGACGCACTGCTTTGAGAGAGTTAACAATGTGCTATACCCTCATGGAGAAGGAAATCAAGTCAATCAGCATTTATTAAGTGTGGTAGACACTATGCTAAGTGTTGGGAAATACAAATAACAAGCAGAAATCAAGACCCTCAAGGAGCTTACATTCTAATGGAAAAGAGATGTCAAATAATTGGGTGAGACTAAGCCAGGATAATCCCTCCCTTCTTCCAGATCAGTGAGAATGATCTCTCCTCTCTTTTGTCCTACAGCTCAGACAAATGGTGGAGGGAGTACTGGAATGGAAGGGATCATGAATCCCTATACTGCATTGCCAACTGCACAGCAGCTCCTGGCCATTGAACAGAGCGTGTACAACTCAGATCCCTTTCGACAAGGGCTCACTCCACCTCAGATGCCTGGAGACCACATGCACCCTTATGGTAAGAAACTCAAAACAGTACCAGGACTGAATTCAATAAGCACCGTCTGCTTGCATATAGGCTTTTCCATCCTTCCTTTACAAGGCTGCTTCCTGAGCAAGGTTCAGTGATTGTCCCACTGTCACACAGTTAGTGAGTATATGAGACCAGATTATAAGCCCAAACTTTTTGACTCCAAGTATGGCACTCTATCCGTTGGGCCACCTAGGAGCATGACTAGTTGTATTCCAACAATGCATTTGAATTATCAGATCCTTTCTTTCATAACAGGACGGGGTGAGTAGAGGAGCTCATTAAATAATTTCTAATATTAATACCTCTGATCAAGGTAGGATTCTTTAATTAAGCAAGTAATGAGCTCTGAGATAGACACACAAGTAGCAGTTTTTGTACTTGCCTTTCTCTACTGTGAATACTAGCAGGTGTTCTAATGTAATCTAAGGACCATAAATCAACCTTTAATGGTTAAAAAGTTTTCCTCCCAATTAGAGTAGACATATGCTGTGTACATTCAATCTGTAGGGAATCTTCTCTAGCTCTGATCTAAATAGCTACAGAAAGCACCCATCCTCCCCACTTACCATTTAAGTAACTTTTACTGGGTTAGTGGATAGGAGCCAGGGGTAGGAACCAGGCTTGCAGCCTAGAGTTGCTCTCCAAAACAGGAAAATGAGATTTAACAGATATTAGGGATGTAGAACATCAGCTTTTTATAAAGAAAAATTCACACTGACCAATATTTCTGCAATAAGTAGTACGCAAAGTAGTAGTTGCTAAGACTAAATATAAAGTTTTTTTTCAAGCAGGAGGAAACACCAAACCATTGGTATGATGGCAACATCAACCACAAATTATGGACCTTAAGTCAACCAACTTCCTTTGTTCACTGGTGTCCTTATACATCCAATTGCTGTATGCCACCAGCACCCTCTGCTGTCTGGTAGCAGACACCAACAGGGTCCTTCACCAAAACACAAAGCTATTCCAGGTGCATGAATATGTTTGCTGGGTTCTTCCAGCTCCCTTCCCTTTACTCACAGTCCAAGAGTTACTTGAAGACCCTGAGAGAGTTAGGAAGTCATAATGTATATCTTCTCTTGAGTGTGGGAGGAGATCACAATCCTTATCTTGTTTTTCAGTCCCCACATCCCACAATATAGTGAGCAGTGATTCCCAGGTTCACTCAATGAGACCTCTATGAGCCCCCAAAGAGGCAATAGACACTAAAGAAATCCTTGATGGACTTAGAGGCTGATCGGGGCAGATGAAACAACCACCAGCATAGAAAAATGAGTAAATGGAATGACAAATGATAAGACTAAAGCAAGGAGCTAGGTGAGGAGGTGATTGGTGAGCGGGTTGGATTCTCTCATTCTTAGGGCTACTACTTTCACTTAGGGAGCCATTTTGGAAAATCCATTGATTCATGTATGACCTGAGCACTGGATTTGGAGGGTGAAAGCTGAGTTCAGGACCTGGCTCTTTGTGCAAGTCATTTTATTCTTGGGCCTCAGTTTTTTCATCTGTTGGACTGGATAATCTTTCAAATCCTTTTAGAATCTAAATCAATTCTCAATCCTATCATCTATAGTCATGGCTTCCTACAAGAAGCCTTTTAGTACTTATTCCATATTTGTCCTGAGACTTCCTTTCCTCATTCCATCCCTACCCACCATCCTACCATGTTTGTATACTATCACAGACTTATAAAATCTCAGAATCTTGGAATTGGAAGGGAATTTCTGGGCCAATGAGTCCCACCTACAACTAATCATTCAGGCCTTGTTAAATGATCTCTCATGAAGGGACTCTTACTAACACCTGAAAAATTCGATTCCATTTTCAAACATCTCTAGTCAAAATCTTCCTCCCTGCAACTTTGACCTATTGTTCTAAATTCTAAACTCTTTAACCACACAATAGTTCTCATTGCTCTGGCTTGGGACAGACCTTCAAATACTCGAAGGCCGCTAACACATCCTGCCTCTGTCTTGTCTTCTTCTGGTTAACCATCTCCAGTTCCTTCAGCTGATCCTTGTATGATATGATCTCAATTGCATAACATAAAGACACAGCTCACTTTATGAAATAGCTCTATTCCTGGAAAAATATACATAAATCAATTCTTCTAACAATTCACATTTTAAAGATACTAAGGTAGCTTGCTACAGAAAGAAATCCTAAGATTAAAACTTTTGTAAAGTGAATAATTATCCTCAAAATGATGTTTCCCCCCTCAGAATCAGATTTATATGTACATATGTATATATACATATATATATATGTATATACACACACACACACACATATATATATATCAGGTTTGCTTAAGCTAAGGGTGGGAGCAGGTGGTACTGGTGCATTCTATACATTTATTTATTTTACTTTGTAATTTTTCCTCTAGTTATTGTGAAGAGTTACCTCTTGTCTCAAAGCCCAAGTCATCTATTTCTTTTGTATTTCTCAGAGAATCTAGTGTAGGGTTGGGAACACTGTGGGCACTAAGTTAATGAGACAGTGAGGTGGCCTGGGGGACAGAGCACAGGCTAAAGAACCAGAAGGACAAGAGTTCAAATGCTGACTCAGATGCTAGATAGAGGTCCCATTGAGTGAACTAGCTCCAGAAAAGTCACTTAACCTCTGACTTCCTCAGTTTCCTCCTGTGTAAAATAAGCATAAAGATAATGAAATAAATCATACCTGTAAAATAATACACTATTAAATTATATAGAAATACCATATAAAATAGATTCTAATAATCCCAGAGTTGTTGTGAGAATAAAATGAAGTGATATTTGTAAAGCACTTTGCCAGCCTTCTAAGCTCAAAACTTTTAAAAGTTCTCCCTAAACTATAAGCTGGCTCTTAAACGCTCATTGAATATTGAACATGGAATTCACCTGAAGCTTCATGGGTCAGTCGCGGAGCTGTTTCATGTTTTCTCACCATTCACAGAGCATCATTTTCTAGGTTCAACCTTCTCCCTGAAAACTTGAATAGTAACTCCAGCCAACACTGCCTTATTCTTTTCCTGACTATCTATAGAATAATGAACAAGTCACTTAACCTCACTAGGTGTTGGCTTCCTCCTGTGTGGGATGAAACTGATTGCATCCAGGAGCGACGAAGTTCAGTCTTTAGTGGAAGGCAGATGAGGTGGTGGGATGTGGATGTGTGTCAGTAACAGTCAGTATTCAAAGGTTTTGCTATTGTAAGACGGAAGGAGACTTCCGGGGTGGAGCAGCATGGCTTCCCTTCAGCCCTGGGCATCATGTACTGTGCTGCTCACCTCACCCTTTGGACCATGTGTGGTGGCACTTGATTATATTCTGCTTAGTTCTCTGTTATAATTTCTTTCTATATGTAAATGTGTATTAAGTACTATTTTTACAGTGTTTGCATGCCTAAGTCTTATTTGCTTAAAAGAATGGCCAGATTCTTGAGGACTATTATCAAACAGCTACTTTTGTCAGCATATAGTCTCTATCCAATAAATATTCATTGAATTGATTTGCATTTTTCTAGCAATAAAAGATGAACTTCATGCTGGTGTTTTATTTCCATTTCAGGTGCTGAGCCCCTTTTCCATGACCTAGATAGTGATGACACCTCCCTCAGTAACCTGGGTGACTGTTTCCTAGCAACCTCTGAAGCCGGGCCCCTGCAGTCCCGGGTGGGGAACCCCATCGACCACCTCTACTCCATGCAGAATTCTTATTTCACCTCTTGAGTCCACCCCAGAGTCCAGTGGTTAGGCTCCCAAGTGAAACAAACATATTAAACCAGAAGTTAACTGGCCTTAGTTTGGGAGGTTAGGGAAGAAGTGGGTGGGGGAGGGGCCTTTCTTGGGGATGCTGTATAACAATATGGTATAGCCCAGCATTTCCAAAGACTGAATACGTTATGGATTGCATAGTTTAATGTTTCTATAAGAGTCATAGCATTAGATATGAAGACGTGTTTATCATTAAGAACAGGGACTTTTAATATAGACATTCTCATGCAAATTAGATACCTAGAGACTCCTAACAACTTCCCACCATTTTGGGGAAGCTCTTGTCAAGAGGCGCATGCGTCTATCCATCTATGTGCCCATAGACAGATGGACGTGTGTGTGAGTGTGTGTAACCTTTCATACTTTATCATCAAAGTTTATTCCTAATTGTAACAGGCAGCAACTGTACAGCAAAAGTAACTTTATTTTCAGTGTGAACTCTATTTAAGGAAATGCTTGATGCACTTAAGTTATAAAAATGAGATAATTTACTTTTATAAACTTTATTTTTACTCGGAGGTGACTTGTCGGGCAGGACAGGATTGCCAATTCATCTAGTCTGGTTTGAGTTCGTTTAGTTTTTATTGCTAGGGGTTGAGTTCTAAAAAGTGATTGGGTGATTGGTCCTTGCTGACAGGGCCCCCAGTACCTAGTGGCTTAGTTGGGAGAGAGCAATGTCTCATAACATTAGTGGGGAGCTCAGAGCCAGGATGATTAATGACAATACTCAGCTGCTGGATAATATTGGGCAAGTCTCTTAACCTCATTGGGCTGCAGCATGAGGCTGATGGAACTTACCTACCTCACCCAGGAGCACCGAAGCTTAATTCTTATTGAAAAGCAGATATAGAGAGGTGCAATACAGATCTGTGCCATCGTTATTCAAAATTAGAAGGCTTTTACTACTGTTGGAGTGACATGAAGATGCAGGAGCAGCTCTGGGAGGAGAGCAGAATGACTTCTCTTCAGCCTTAGGTCCTTCGGGCAACATTGCCCATCCTGTCTCCAACTGTAGAACCTGGGATGTTAAAGATGATATGTCAGATGTGGAGGAGGGGCTGCAGCCCTGGAGATTCTATTCCTAAACAACATCTGGTAACTCAAGGAATCCTCAAGAGGCGATTTTTGGTGGAAGCCAGTGGCAATATCCTTTGGAGTCACTTTTCTGACCATGGCTATACTTAACTCAATAGCCTTGCACCTAAGGATATGGTTCCACACCCTATTCCCCAAATGTGGTGCTAGAATGGGATACTTCTTTGCCAGGAGCCTCCTAGAAAACCCAAACAATGAGGTGGGGGCAGTGGGGAAGTCAGATTGGCCTCCATTTCTCCAAGAAGGAACTGTTTTAGGACTTGGCTTCACTTGTGGGGAAGCAGAAGGAACCTTGGACATAGTGTCCCCGAGGCCAGAGGAAACACGTCCTCTCTATTCTAGATTCTATGTTGTGTGATTTTGTGCTGTTGTTTATAATTTATGCAAGCAAATAAAAAACAAGCCAATTTGGTGAATGAAAATAGCTAATACTCTGTAGCTCTCTGCTGGTGACTGTGGGTAAGGATCAGTCAGAGAATATAGCAGGACTTATTGGAATGAAAATGAGTAAGATCCCTGCTCCAATACAAGATTACTGAAAAGACATTAAAAACTTCTTTAAAATGCGCTGTCTGTTTTTTATTTGGGATCCAGGGTGGCAAGTAAGGGAGGGAAGTAGAAAAAAGGAGGATCATATGATTGTATTTGAATACAGTGGAAATAAGGAGGGTCATGTGGTTGTTCAAATAAAATTTGAATAAATAAGAATATATAAATGTATCTGGGAAAATTATGGCCAGAGAGAGTTTCCACATATTGCCCAGATAGGCCAACAAAAGCTTCCTATATTTGTGAAGACCCCTTTACATCCACAGAAAGATCCTGCCATGAAAATAATTGTCTGTTTCACCATGGACCACATACTTAATCAACCTACAGTGTTCTTGGTATATCAAATTAATATGCTCCATGGATACCAGAATGGAGAAAAGGGAAAGGGTAGTTTTTATTGTGAGGAAATTTTAGCGAGGAGAGCAACATGAAAATAGTTAGCCTGACTGGAAAGATACAAAACCAAAAACTTAAACATTTGCTTATGTTCAAAGACTTTATCTTATACTGACATTCTGTGGGATTGAGCTTGACCCAGCCATGGAATGACAGAAGGATAAAACTGGAAAGAACCTTAAAGATAATTTACTCTAATGTCCTAATTTTAAAAATATATATTTTTGTATCACCTTCATTTCCAAATATATCTCTCCCCTATCCCCTGTTCAGAGACAGATAACATAACAAAAACGGGTTCTCTATAACAAAGAAATAAAATTTATTAATCAACACATGAGCCAAGTCTGATAGGAGATGCAGTGTTCTACACTCTGCAAAGAAGGGAAGAAGGTATATATTCTCATCTCTCCTTTGGGGCTGTTTGGTCATTATCATTACATAACCAGTTTAGATTTTTGTTCTTTTCATTTAAATTATGCACGTTGTTTTCTTAATTTTATTTCTTTCAATTTGCATCAGTTCCTGTGTCTTGCTGTGATTCTCTATGTTTTTCACAATTATAAATTTGTTTAGTGCAATAAAATTCCATGACATTCAGGTTACAACTTTTTATCCATTTTCTAATCAGTAAGCATCTACTTTGTTTCTAGCTCTTTGCATTAGTGATACTATCGATATTTTGTTGTATATGAGAACTTTATGTTAATCTTTTGACTTCTTTTAGACATATGCCTAACAATGTCACAATGTATGGGCATTTTAGGAATTTTCTTATCACGATTCCTGATTACTTTCCAGAATATTTAGAACAAACCACACCTCTAGCAATGTATTAATAATAGGTAGCATTTATAGAGTGCTTTAAAATTTGCAAAGTTCTTTTCATAGATCTCATTTTATTCTCCCAACAACAATGGCAGGTGGGTTTTATTTTTATTTCCATTTAATAGATGATGAAACTGAGGCAGATAGAGGGTAAATTACTTATGCTGGGTCACACCAAGCTCACACATTTCTGAAACTAGATTTGAACTTGTTTTCTGGACTCCAGATTTAGCACTGCACTACCTAACTGCCTATCTTACTACAATCCCTCCTACATTAAATATTACCATTTGGGGCTATCTTTGTTAATTTGCTAGGAATGAGACAAAAGCACAGAGCTGTTTGATTTGCAGTTATCTTATTAGTTATTTGGAACAATCTTTCACATAATTGTTAATAGTTTGCAATTCTTTTCATAAATGTTTGGGTTTTTTTTCTACCACTTATTCATTGGGAAATGGCTCTTGTTCTTATATATTTCTCTTAGTTCCCTATATATGTTAGATATCGTACCCTTATAAGGGATATTTGACATAAAGATTTTTCCCCAGTCAACAGCTTCCCTTTTTATCCCAATTGTCAATGCCATCTTTTTACAATTATGGAGATGGAGGTCTATGTGGGGAAATTAGATTCCCAAGGTCATAGTAAATGACAGAGCCAGGACCCAAAAGCATTCTGATTCAAAGTCCAGTGTTTCCTTCCACTACGATGTGTTAATACTCTCTAGCTTACACTTTATCTGGACATCAATTCCTGACCATTTCCAAACCCTGACACCTGGACTCTGTTCTCTTCTTCTCTCTACTAGGACTTGGACTCTGCCCCGGGTCCATGAGCTCATATTAGGTGAGCTTTCACCTTATCTGGCCTGGAGCTAGGCTACCCCACCACTTCCTAGCTATCTCTAAAACTTCACATATGTTCACCATCTCCTTCTCCTTTCCAACACTCACTCCCCTTTATGTGTTGACTTCCTATATTAGAATGTAAGCTCCTTGGGGCAAAGTCTTGTTGGCTTGCTTTTGTATCCTTGGCCCTTAGCGCAGTGCCTGGCAGATAGTAGGCATTCAATGAGTACTTTTCCAATCATTTTCCTTCATATAAGGAAATGCGCTATACTACCTTCCTTTTTCTCTCTTCTCCCTGCCTCCTCTCTTTTCCTCACCTAGAACCTCTATCGTCTTAAAAATATTTCTTCTGAATCTAGTTTTGCTGAATCTATATCCATGAAAAGAATCTCAGGATATCAGTGTCAGGAGAGGCCTTTTCTTTCAACTTGTATCTCAGAAGGCCTCATTTCTATACCAAAAATTGTTCATTCCTCCTTCTCATAAAGACTTTCAGTGAAGGAAAATCTTCATTTCTCCCTCCAAGTCAATCCCATTCCACTCAGGGATAGCGCTATTTGTTCAGAAGTATCTCTTTTTTAACCTAAGTTAGTTTCTTTGTGACCCATGGTATCTAGTTCTAATTTCTAGTACCAGCAAATTAAATTTCTTTCACATTATGGTCCTTCAAATATTTGAAGACATTTCTCATTTATTCTCTAAGAATTATCTATGCCAAGCTAAATATTCTAAGTTCCATCAACCAGTTGTGACTACAGTAATGTTTTTGAAAGGACAACATGGGCAATATGATCAGAAATTCCAAATTAATAAACATTCTTAGCTCTCAATATTTCACCCTCCAGAATCTCTCAAAGACCATTTTTTTCCTTCACTTAGCCCCATCTTCTTCCTTCTTTGCTTTCTTTTTTTGCCTCCGCTACAGTACCAGATGCATAGCAAGTGTTCTGTAAATACAGAGTAATGGGTTTCCTTTTCCCTCTGTTTTCCCCTCTTTCCCCTCATCCTTCTCACAGTGAGGGTTCTATTTATTTGCCAAACAATAGCTTTTATATTTCTATTTTCCTGTAGAATTTCATACCTAGTGCTTTTCCTAAGGAGTCTTTCTTTCTCTGATAACTGGAGAAGCAGCTCAGTAAAGAGGAAAGAATGCTGGATTTTAAGTTCACTGTATCATAGGTTTAGGGTTTGAAGATCCCTCAGAGCCAAACAAGTTTAATCCCCTCTAACTCTCTCTCTCTCTCTCTCTCTCTCTCATACACACACACACACTCACACACATACACACACACACATTTTAAAGCTAAGAAAACAGAGAATCAAGGAAATGAAGTAATTTGCCTAAAGTCACAAAGTAGTAAATGTCAGAAAAAATTTTAAGCTGTCTTCCAACTCTAAATATAGTGCTCTTCCCCACTGTACTAAATGGAATGGGCTTGTGTCTAACTCTTGGATCCCACAATTAATAGCTGTGTGGCCCTAGATAAGTCATTTCATCTGTTTGGGCCTCAGTTTCTTTATCCAGAGAATGATGATTCAACTAAATTTCACAAGTATTTAATAATAATCTACTATGCGCAAAGCACTGTGATAACAACTCAGAATGCTAAGGCAAAAAACAACCTCTGCCCTCAAGGAGCATATATTCTATTCAAAAGGTTGTTCTAAGAAACATATCCTGAAAAGCTCAAAATCTAAGATACATGTGAAATTATTATCCTCTCTGCTCTCTCCCCCACCTCCTTCCCTCCATCTTGCCTATGCTAGACTCCCCTTCACTGCTAATGACCCTCAGGCCTGACACTCCTAGGCCTTTTGATAGTTTGTATTTATATAATACTTAAAAGTTAATGGGGCTAATTTCTCATAACAACCTTTTAAGTCAAGAAGTACAAATAGTATTATTTCCATCTTGCATATGAAACAAATGGGAATCAAAAAGTTTTGCTCATGGTCACACAGAAAGGGAATATCACAGACTCAGGACCTTTGACTCCCAAGGCAGTGTCCCTTCTAATACCTAGGATTACTGAATTGATTCAACTTCCTCTCCCTTGAACCATTCCAATTAGTAAAGAGTTGGGGAGTGGGACATGGTCTTCCAGGCTGAGAAAGCTGCTGAAGAATTGTGGCGAAAAAAGTCCAGAGGGTCAGCAGAGCTCCAAGAGGAATTCAGGAAATATATTAAATGACTGAGCACCAACTTTGTTGAAGACCCAATTCTAGGTGCTATCCCATAGTGAAAGATAAAGGGCAAAACCTGCAGAACCATAGTCATCTGAAAAGATGAGGCTCCATATCCCTGTTTTTTCCAACTTCTGTAAACCTCAGCCCTGCTCTCCTCTAATAGCTTGTAATATGAACCCGAGCCATGTGCCGGTAGGTTGCTCTTTTTTTGATGACATACGGATAAGATTCCAATCACGAGCAAATGTTCAGAGTGTTGACACTGAAGGAGAGAGAGTCAAGGTCTATGGCAACCTCTCCAACCATCTTACCAAGCTTTCTGGGGTATGTAGATAGTGTGTAGATGTGTGTCATCAAGTTATAGTCTAGGACTTAGAGAACAATGTCCACAGGACTTGGAACTTTCTTGTTCAACCACCCTTCCTGCTTTCCAATAGGAGTCAAGTCAAACTAAACCATGGGCCAAAAATAGTGGTGGGAGAGATGGAGGGAAACCAAGGCTAAAGATAATACTCATTAGTTGAATGACATCCTTTTTCATCTAAATATATAAGAATGGAACCATCATCGTTGGTATTTATCCATTACCATCCACACCAAAAATACATACAGTGAAAAACTTTAAAGAGGAATCCAACATACAGATAATCATATGATTAGAGCTGAGATGTGGGTATGTCTACCTTTGACACATCTTGTCTTCATTAACCTGGGCAAGTAAATCAGTGCCACAGTCAATTCTGGAAACTGAAGCTGCTTATTCATACTGTTAGAGAAAGTTTTCTTATCAGAAGTTTGCTATACTAATGAAATCATAGATGTAGAATCTCCTCTTTGCAGTCATCCCCTCCCCCCAAAAAAGAGAGACATCTGGAAAATGACCTTAGAGCTCATATCCACACCATGTTCCCTTCATTCTGACCATCATCATCTTCATCTTTCTTCCCCCACCTTCCACCAAGGAACCTTGGACTCTGCCCCTGGGATACTGGATCTGGTAGGCAAGCTTTCATCTTGTCTCACTGGAACCAGGCCTCCAGATCACTTACTGGCCATCTACATACCATGTTTTGCCCCCTGTCTCCTTTATGTATTATCTTTCCCATTAAAATATAGGCTCCATGAGGGCAGGGACTGCCTTGCTTATTTCTATTTATGTCCTCAGTGCTTAGCACAAAGTTAGTACATGGTAAGCACTTAAATGCTTGCTTATTCTTCTTTCTTTTCCTTTCTTTTTTCTTTCTTTGTTTCTCTCTCTTTCTTTCTTTCTTCCTTCCTTCTCTCCTTTCTTTCCTTCCTTCCTTCCTTCTTTCTTTCTTAAAGGCAGCTGAATCACACAGTGGATAGCACTCCAAGCCTGAAGTCAGGAAGATCTAAGTTCTGATCCAACCTCAGATACTTACTAGCTCTGTGACTCAAGAAAATCACCTAACCTCTTCCTGTCTCGGTGTCTTCATCTGTAAAATGGGGGTCATAATGATAGCACCTAATTCCCAGGGTTATTGTGAGGATAAAATGAAATATTTGTAAAGCATTTTGCAAACCTTAAAGCGCTATGTAAATGCCAATTGTTATTATCATTGGAAAAGAACACTGTGGTCTAGAGAATTTAAGGAAGATTTCATGAAATTGAAATTGAAATAAGAGTTAGGCCTTGAAGGATGGATAAAATTTGGATTAGTGGAAAGGAGGCTGGTGGGCATTTGGAGCTAGCAGAAGATGCAAAGACATAAAGGTGGGAATCGCCAAGTTATACTCAATAGAAAGGGAATTGGCTTTTCTGCCTGAAGATTTTGCCAATGGCAGGATTTCTGCCTATATAGACTGACAGGGAACTCATTTTTTTGGTGAGGGGGCCTTAAAGATTAACCCTCAAATCACGTTTCATAGGCAGCCTATTCATAATTGCTTGGGCCATGAAGAAAAAGAAGTCTCTAGCTAAACTATTTGTCTTTCCTCATATTACTCAGGCACAGACTGGCCCTGTGTAATCTATATCTATGCAGACAAGGTCAAATGGAGAATCAAATGAGTTGGTGACTTTAGGATATCATAAAACGTAGAAAATTAAAGCCAAGGAGAATCTTCTTTATCATAAATGGCAATCTTTTGGGGGTGGGATTTTTTTGGCTGAACCCTTTTGACATCTACCCCACACACATGCACCCTTGGTATTGGGAGAGGGCATCAGAAGCCATGCAGTTCAACCCATATCTGAACAAAAATCTCCTCTTCAACATTCCTAATGAGAGTGTTATTCAGCCTTTGCTTAAAGACTTTGAGTGGGGGAAGGAGAGGAAGAAAAATTAACAGGGTCCATCTAGGCTTCAATCCCCATAATGCTAATGTCTAAAGTAAAACTCATACCAGTAGACCTTCGAACTACATGATTGCTTACATGTGGAAACAACCCTAGAGTGAAATCATTATCATGTTATCTAGAGCAGAAGGGACTTCATAAATCACAATTCATTTTACAGATGAGGCAACTGAGGGACATTGAGCACAATGTCACCCACTGAGAAAATTGTTAAAGGTGGAATTTTGATCCAGGAACTCTGACTCCAGAGTCAGTGTTTTTTTTCCACTATGCAACAATGCCTCCATAAGCAACCCCTCAAAGTAAGACAGAGAAACTCTTCCTATCACCACTTGGAGCAAACCTCCAAATATAGCCCTCTTACTCCTTGGGAAGTTAATCGACTCAGATTTGGAACTCCAGCTTTAGGACCAAACTGCCTTACATGGTGAGTGACTAAGGACAAAACCATCTAGTTTGTCATATTTAGCCAGCCCTTGGCACCAGGCCAGACCACCAGACCATACTTCACATCCTATGCAGACACTGTCCCCAGCCACCTTCACGTTCCTCATCCCTTCCAGGTGTCCAATCCAGTCAAATTGTTGTCTTTCCTATCACCATAGATATGCTCCCACACCTCCAATCTCCTACTCCACCTCTTCCTTAAGCACAGTAATTAAGACAATATGACCATTATTGGTTTTGTATTGAAAGAACATGTCGATCTATTTCTCTGTAAATCATCTCACCACTCCTGTGATGCCCTCAGACCAAAGCTCCTCAGGAGAATGAAATTACATTGGAATTACAATGCAATTGGAAATGACAGAACAAAAATGGCTAACTGGTAATTAATATCCAGGATAAGTAGGGAGATAATAACTGAGCACCTAGCTACCATTGGTGAATTTAAGGAGCCTGACTCAAAGACATTAGATCCTCAGGCTCTAATAGGAAGACTTGGTAGATGTCATTGTCAGTAATATTTGAAACATCATAGAAAATGGAAGAGGTATTAAGTATTGGAAAAGGGCGGATGCCACCCCAATTTTCAAAAAAGAGAAGAAAGATTCTACAAGTAGAGGCTAGTGATGTTGACTTTGATTCTTGGGAATGTTCTAGAAAGAATCATTAAGGAGATTATTAATGAATATCTAGAAAAAAGAAGCAGTGATTACAAAGAATTAACATGGCTTCATCAAGAAGAGGTCACGGCAGACTAACCTCATTTTCTTTTTTGGTCAGCTTTACTAGTGGGTGGGACAAATGATGTAGATATCTGTAGCGAAATTTTTAAGGAAGCATCTCATGCTATTCTTGTGGGGGGGACAGGTCTGTGGTGCCTGGACAGATGGCAAATTGATAGAGATGAACAACTGGAAGGAATGCAGCATGTGGGGATGGCAAGGGTTGATGTCTGAATTGGACGTGGGCATGTCCTAATTATCTGGTCTGGGGCCAAGGACTGGCTAGGCATGATGAACTAGATGGATTTGTTCTTGATCACTCACAGTGGGGCAGACATTGATTTAACCCAATCAGGACAGAGGAGACAGACAGAGGAGTTTCTCTGTCTTACTTTGAGGGGTTGGTTATGGAGGCACTGTTGCACAGTAGGAAAAAAAAACACTTTCTCTGGAGTCAGAGTTCCTGGATCAAAATTCTACCTTTAACATACTTACTAGGTAAGTGATTGGATTCAAAGTGATTGTTAATGGTTCATTGTCAACACAGCAGATGCTCTCCAGTTGAACATACCATGGATCTGTGTTTGGTCCTGTACTGTTTAAAACTTTTATTAAGGACAGATAAAAGCACAACTTTCATGTTCATAAAATTTTCAGATGACACAAAGCTAGATGGGGTTACTAACACAATGGGTGACATTTGGAATCCAAAAGGATCTTGACAGGGCTAGAACATTGAGCTGAATCTAATAAAATGGAATTTAATAGGGATATATGCAAAGTCTTGCTCTTGAGTACACAATAACAGCCTTATCAGTTTAAGATGGATGGAAGTGTGGCTAGACAGCTGTTATTCTGGAAAATATCCCTGGGTTTTGGTGGCCTGCAAGCTCACTTAAAGTCAGTGATGCGACACAGCAGCCAAAAAACCTAACATGATCTTGGGCTGCATTAAGAAGGGCATGGCGAGGTGACAGTCCACTGCCCTTGTCCAGCCTTCTATGGAATATTGTGCTCATTTCTGGGCACTACGGTTTATAAGAAGGATATTGATAAGCTGAAGAATGCCCAGAAGAGAGTGATCAAGATCACGAAGTACCTTGAATCCATGTCGTATAAAGAGTAGATAAAGGAACTGGACACGTTTGTCCTGGAGAATAGAAGCCTTTGGAAAAAGGGGAGGGGGCTGATAGCCATCTTCAAGTATCTGAATCACTCTGATGATGAGGGGGGCACAGACTTTTTTATCTGGCCCAAGGAGGCAGAATCAGTAGTAATGGGTGGAAGCTGCAAAGTGGCAAATTTAAATTTGATATCGGGGGAAAGAACAAAACAAAACAAAAAATAAATTTCCATACAATTTGAGCTGTTCAAAAGTGAAATGGGCTAATCTTCTGTGCCAGGCCCTGTACTAGATGCCAGGAATACAGATACAAGAAAAAGAAAGGCAGGTCTTGACCTCAAGAAGCTGACATTTGATGGGGGAGAGAACACATAAAGAAAGCTGAAAAAGGATTGGGGGGCACAGAAGAGGAGTCTGGGGTACAACCTGTAGAGAAATGAAGATGGTTGCTTTGAGAGATAGTGGGGTTTCTCTTCCTTGGAAGCTTTTGAGCAGAGATTGATGACTGCTTAGTGATACATTCCAGTGGAGATTCCTTTGATGTATAGGCTGGATTATAGGGCTCTTTCCAACTCTTAAATTCTGTGTTTCTGTGAGTCCATGATTAGGAGTTTGAAGTTTGCTTCCATGGGCAATAGGGAGCCACTGAAGGTTTTTGAAAAGGGGAGTAATGTGGTCCTTTGTGGCATGTATGGGAATATTATCCTGGCAGTCAAATAAAAGATGACCAGGAGAGTGAAGATATTGGAAGCAGGGAGACCAGCTGGGAAGCTATTACAATGGCCTAGGCAAGAGACAATAAAGGATGGAACCAGAGTTGGTAACACATGACAGAGATGGGTTCTCGGAGATATTTTGGAGAAAACCTTTCCCATTCCTCTTAATTCTAGTGCCTTCCCCTATCTATTATTTCTGTGGGTGTGTATAGCTTGCTTATGTTTGCACGCTGTCTCCTCCATTAGATTGTGAGCTCCTTGAAAGTAAAAATTGTATTTTGCCCTTTTTTATACCCCTAGCACTTAGTGCATTGTCTGGCGCATAGTAGGTGCTTAATAAATATTTATTGACTTATTGACTGGAAGTAGAATCGATAGTCTTTGGCTACTTATTGGATGTAGGGAATGCGGGAATAAGAACAGAGTCGAAGGTAATATGTAGGTTTTAGCAGTCCTCATTTCACTCGCCACCGCATTTCCCACGTACCTCTGGCCAGCTTCAGTAGGGTTAGGGGGAAACAGTGAAACATAAAACATTCAATCTAAATCATCCTATCTTTTTTCTTTAATACATGCTTGGCTTTGAACAACTAGACACTTGGAATGTCTGGATGACAGATTGGCTTTTTGACTTTTGTTTCTGGTGTTCTATTTGTTAATGGCTCAAGCAGGCACAAATGTAAAATGGAAAATGAAGAGGGACGGGAAGGGGAGAAAATTTGGAACTCAAAAGCTTGTGGAACTGAATGTTGTAAACTAAAAATGTTGTAAGCTAAAAATAAATAAATAAATTTTAAAAAAGAAAAAGAAATAAAATGAAGAAAACTTCCTTTCTTCCCTAATTGTTTTACATTCCCGAGTTACTCAGAGGCAGAGGCATTAAACTGGATAATTTAATCCCAATAAAGAGCTTCCACCTGAATTATCCAGAATCACAAGGACAATGTATTTGAACCTGGTTTTTATCCAGTTTGGCCATCCATCTTTCCCAGACGCAGTGGATAGTTCCCTAAACTATTAGGGTCAGTGTATTTTAGTGTAAAGAACATGAGATCTATATCACAGGACCTAGGTTCATATTCTTGCTCTGCTTCTTAATACTTTCATTACTTTAGGGCAAGGTACTTTGTGCCTCTGGGCCTCAGTTTCCTCAAACATAAAATTAGTGGATGCGATATGATGGCCGCTCTAAATATATAATCCTGTGTTTGGGCTTTTCTTGAGCTAATCATACTGCCTTTAAGAGATTTAAAAAACAACAGTAACATGACAATGAGCTGAACTTGATCCAGTGACCTCAAGATATAGTAAAAGTGGTCAAGAATCATCGTGGTTTCACAAACATTGTGTTAGCCTAGTTCCTGTGAACAACACCATAACTAGGGTGTGAAAACCAAGACTTATTCCCAGGGCACTGAAATTTAGAAGGTACTGAGAGCACTTGCCTTTCAGTATTCCTTTCAGTAGCATGGAAACAACTGAGTTTAGTACTTAGCAAGAACAGTTAAAAATGGAAGCCACCAATTTGTGGTGTCCCCAGCATTGGCCTTGAGGTGTCTCTGGTGGGTATTTAACCACAGGAATTGGCATCGTAGGACCTTTCTCTTCCCTTACTCTCCTGTCCAATTCAATTAATCTCTAAAAGCTGAATTGAAGGATATTTTTGTACTTTTTGCTTGAGGCACCCCTGTGAACCTTGACCCATTTACCAACATTCTACATGTCTCTGTCTATGAAGATGGCTAGTTGTTTAGGGCTCAGGGGTGATAGGCAAACCAGCCTGGAGAAGATCAGAGGGAGGGCTCTAGTATACGAGTTTCTAAAAAACAGTCAGGTCACAAGAAGGCTTTTGGAAGGAGGAGGGTTTGAGGTTTGATTGAGGGATTGACCTTTCTGCTAGGGTTGGAACATTCCATAAACAACCCCTCTATTGTCCTGAGATTTTTGCCCCATGGCCAACATGAGATCTGCTGGGAGATTACCTTTCAATGGAGGAGCTCGATTAGATACTATCAGGAGGAGGGAACGAGTTTGCTCTGAGTGATCTTATGTTAATTAACTGGCCCTTCTAGGACAAATACACATGTGAGTCTATTAACAGGGAGTTAAATGGTGGAGGTTTCCTCAAAGTCAGCTGTAGGGGCAGGATGACTCATTAAGAGCCCCAGGTTCTGCACAAACTCTTAAACAGAGAGTGGAGGAATCTACATGACTTTTTTATTAAGCAAAAAAAAAAATAAAACCTCAAACTCAAACATGTACATTGAAGCAAAAGGTGTTTTGGGGGAAATGGGAGAGTAGTGAAAAAAGATAGCTTCATAGTTTCATTTTTTTATAGAATCATAGATTTAGAGCTGGAAAGGACCTTAGAGGTCATCTAGTTAAACCCCCTTATTTAACAATTAAGGAAACTAAAGCCTAGAGACTTGAAG
Organism: Trichosurus vulpecula; assembly: GCF_011100635.1. Taxonomy (NCBI): domain Eukaryota; kingdom Metazoa; phylum Chordata; class Mammalia; order Diprotodontia; family Phalangeridae; genus Trichosurus; species Trichosurus vulpecula. The sequence continues at coordinate 58,151,351 of NC_050576.1, read as the reverse complement.
GATCTCCCCCGAAGTTCAACCTCAGTTTACTCCTTAGAGATGTCAGAAGCTACCATTTTTCAAGGTTCTTCATAATCCTTTCACTCCCTTTCACCCCTTTGCTCTTGTTCTCACCCTCATTTCTGGGTATATGATAGAAAAAATGACAAGAGAGGGACAATTTCTGGACACCCAGAAGTCAAAAGGGTGAGCAATCTTTCAGTGATTTAGGATCATGTAGACAGTCAACCCAAACCAAAACTCGTGAATTAGCTAGGATGGCTATCTACACTGCCCAAATTTGTTAAATACTTAGGAACTCTCCAATTTGTGCTGCTGGATTTGCTCTAAGGTGGACTCTATGCCATTGTGGACAGATTGAACTAGGATATAATATTTGTCCTATTTATTTCTCCTACTCCATGCTATGTGGGGCATGATGGAGGGCAAGATGTTTGGTCATCTAACTATTGTATTTTTATAGTTCACTTGTGCCTGACTTTGTGACCCCATTTGAAGTTTTCATGGCAAAGATACTGGAGTGGTTTCCATTTAGTTCTCCAGTTCATTTTATAGATGAAGAAACTGAGGCAAACAGGTTTAAGTGACTTACTCAAGGTCACACAGCTAGTAAGTATGGATTTAGTATTCTGAATCTCTGCCCTTTGGCATAGTTGTGTAGAACAGTCCTGAAAAATATGAATATGAAATGTCTTACTTTTACTGCTGTAGTATATATAGGTCTGGCCTCACTGTCTAATATAGTACTCTAATTAGAAGAGAAGGTCTCTAGAGTTTGGCTGCTATTTTTCCCCTTAGGATTTCAAGGGACTTTGACAGCCTGGGGGTGGTTTATCTAAACCTATTGCTCATGAGCCCCAAATTATTTTCTATTGATAACAATTAGCCAGCCAGACTTAATTCACATTTAGAAACAGGTATTTGCCGAGGTAGTTTAGTCAAACAATCAATTCAAAATACCTCCTACCAAATTGGGGGCACAGTCTCTCATAAAAACAGAGTCCAAGAAAATGGGCACAAATTTAGAGTACATTTGCTAAAGGAACAATTCACATTTCCTTAATATTCTTTAGCTGGAAGTCCTTTCTTTCCGTTGATGGGGCCTTTATAGGGTCCTTCTCCATAGTTGTCTAGTTTGTCCTAACTTCCAGAATACATACCACCTCTAGACTCCTGCTATTTCATGGACACTGCCAAGGGTGCTAACGAGGAATCCAAATCTCCTGACCTTTATAAATCTACAAGGTCCTTCTCTGATTAAGGATGGGGAAAACACAGAGGATCCTTTCTTCCCCATTCCTATCCCCTCCACTCCAAATCAAGTAATCAGGGGCTTGGCTAGAAATGCATTTTTTCTTCTGTGCTTTCAGACACTTGAATGCCATGTTCTGATTTTTATTTTATTCTAGTTTGTTATTTTATCTAAAACCAATAAGGTGTGACTCAGTTTCCTCAGCCAATCTCGATACATTTCCTATGTAACATCACTCTATTTCATCCAATGGCTCAACTAGTTCCACTCCTTCCCCACTTGAATAAACAGGTTACTAGCATCTAGTCCAAGGACTTTGACTATTGATAGATTGAATAGAAGTGTCTTAGCCTTATTCATACCTTGTTCATACCTCCGATTCAATCTAGAAGCTCTTCTAATGGTCTAGATTTGTCCCCACTACAGTCCCCCATTTGTTCAGTTAAGGGCATTATTTCCAAATAATAAAAGCAACCTAACCCAGTAAATATCTCAGAAAGTATTTTCTGAGATGAAATGTTCAGTCACAGGCAGGTCAATTATTCATTTTTTTTAGTTTAATCTTGCTTGGATACTTATATTTTTCTCATTTCATTGATGTATTTTGTTTTTAAATTACATCTATAGATTATTCTCTCTAGAGGGCTCTTGTAACAGAGTAATATAGTTAACTAAAACTAATAATATAGTGTTCTCATCTAAAAGTGTATGCAATATTTCACCTCTGGGAGGAGGGCAGGAGGATCTCTTACTGTCTTCCCAGGTCTGATTCTGTGGTTCAGATTTAATGAAAAAAGTATTAATAATAAAATGTTTTAATTGAAGTTGAGCACCAACAGTGGACATAGTTGTGGTGGGGGAAAAAGAAAACCAGAACAACTAGCGTCAGTCTTACTTTATATCAAGGTGGGAAGATAAGAGCCATATTTATGAAGCATTAAAGTAACAAAATGAATATATGATTAAATGTCCCAGTAAGGGACACAAGTGAGAAGTCTTATAGGAATTCAAGAAATGGAGCTCGTGACTTTCAAACACTTTTGAAATTGTTGGCATCTCAGTCCTGAGTTTCAGCTTAAGTACCGCAACTTCCTAACCATATGACTCTAAGTAAGTCATTTAATATCTTTAAGCTTCAAAGTGTAGAACAAAAATGGCCAATGGGGAGTTGATACTCACTATAAGAAAGCAGAAAGTAAAAAAGCATGTAGGTACTCCTGATGAATTAAAGTCACTTGGCCAAGAGAAACTACATCTTCAGCTACTGAAAGGACTGGAGATTGTGAGTGCTGAGCCATTGCTAGGGATATTTGAAAACTTGGGGGGAATGGGAGGGATCCCATAGAGCTGGAGGAGGGCAAGTGTGTTTCTAATTTTCCAAAAAGGGAAGCAGAGTCTACAACTTCTGTTCCAAAGAGCTTGATTTTCCAATCCTTGACAAATCTCTAAAATACAATATTAAGGAAAGGATTAGTGAATACCCAGAAAGGAAGTGGTGATCATCAATAATCATCATGGCTTTAGGAAGAACAAATCTTGCTATGTTAATTTTATTTGATAGGATCATTAAATTGGTAAATCAGAAGAACGCTATAAGACTAATTCACTGAAAATCAGAAAGATTTTGCTAAAATATTTCGTGCTATTTTCATGAAAAAAGAAGAGATGTGGGCCAGATGTTTATACAAGTAAATGTGTTTTGAACTAATTGAAAGCTGTACTCAAAGAGTACCCATTAATGGCTTGAAAGCCTTTTTATAAGATGTCTAGTGTTGTATACCAGAGATTTGCACTTGGAGCCGTACTACTCAACATTTTCATCAATGACTTGGATAAAGACATAGATGGCATGCTTACCAAATTTGCAGAGGATACCATCTGGGGAGAGTGAGCTAACACAATCAATGACAGGTTCAGGATCTTTAAAGATATCAACAAGTTAGAACATTGAGCTGAATATGACAAGATGAAATACCATAGAGGTAACTGTAAAGTCATATACTTGGGTACAAACGCTAGGCCTATAAGTGTAACATGGGGAAAATATGATTAAGCAAATCTGTCCAAAAAAGACCTGAGGTTTTAGTGGATTTCAAGTTCAATATTAGTCAATAGGTTGACACATCAGCTAAAAAAATCTAACGTGATCTTGTATTACATTGAGAGGTGTGCATATGTCCTATGTTCTGGTTAGGCTACGTATGGAGTATTATGTTCAGTTCTTGGCCGTATAGTTTAGGAAGGACATTAATAAGAAAATCAATAGAAATGTCCAAAGGAAATGAGTACAATATTAAAAAGCCCCAAATCCTTACCATGTAAAGATCCATTGGAGGAACTGGGAATGTTTAGCCCAGAAAAGACCTGATAAGGGGCTGGGATTAGGGAAGGACATACATGATAGCTGCTTTCAAGAGCTGGTCACATGGAAGAAAGATTAGCCTTATTCTTTTTTGTCTCCAAGAGCTGAAATAGGAGAAATGACTGAAATCTCAAAGGTAACAAATTTAAACTCTTAATCATGAAAAAAACTTAGTGGAAATAAGAGCTATCCATTCTGTGGTTCAATGGGCCACCTTGAGAAGTCGTGGGCAAATCAGTTAAACTCTCTGTGACCCAGGCAACTCTCTGAGGTTCTCTACTGTGGAATAAATGAAAATGTTTATCGATAGAAGGAGCTTCCATAAAAGAAATTACCTACACTGACAAAATCATAGCTCTGAGCCAAATAAACAGGCAAGCAAGTAAATGAATAAATGAATGAATAGATGAATGAAAAGCATTAAACCAACCACAATGGAGGTTTGCTTTCTTCTCTTAGAGGTGAACTATCATAGTATTAGGGCTGAAACATGCATTAATATCTAGTTCTGTCCTCTAATTTTACAGTTGAGGAAACTGAGGAAAAGAGAACCTTTGAGTTCCTCAAAGCCTTTTAGGTAGTAAATACAAAACTAGAACCAGTCTTAATAAGAAGATTTCCAGAGACATTTTTCTTTCAGTTTTTGTCCCCCTTTCCTGCACATTCCCACTGGTATTTTTCTTTTGAAAAGGTTTGCTGCCTTTATATTAACCTATGTTAAGCCTGTGTCCACACACACAAATCTTTTCAACCGCCGTGCCTCACTGGTTCTTTGACTGAGTCAACTATATAGAGTAAGCCAAGTCATACATTAATAAGAATAATACCATACATTTTTATTGTGCTTTATAGCTTATACAATTCTTTCTCATAAAATAAATGTTTGTTGACTGGCTGACTGAATGTTCCGTGAGTGCAAATGGCAAGAGGCCTGCTCTAGTTTTTCATTGAAAAATAGTTTGATAATTGCTTTTTGATTGATTTTTCCTCTATCACGAATAGTTTAGAATAAAGTAGAACAGGTAGTGTAGTGAAAAGAGCAGGGAATATAGGATCAAAAGGACTGGGTTTGAATTCCTGTTCTGTGCCTCACCACTTACATAATGTTGGTTAAATTCTTGGTCCCCATTATAGAGTCCACGTGGCAAAAGAAAAGGAAATTGGGCAATTAGAGAACTTGTATTCATTTGGTATAGACAAATTTCAAATAACTTCTTTTAGAATCTAATGGTAGTCCACTGATGAAAGTATCCAAAATTTCTTCAAGTTGGTTTCATAGTTGTATTAATGGAATAAAAAATACAGATCACTTTTTGGAAGGAAATTTAAGAGAGGAACATCCCTAGTGGGTAGGCAGGCAGCAGAGTCCTAAATTAAGATGAGAAGAAAAGTTATGTTTTATTCATAAATTCCAAGGTTTAGAATTGGAAGGAACTTTAGAGGTCATTTAGTTCAAAAGATTTATGCTTATAAATGAGAAAATGGGGCCCAAGAAATAAAGAAGCAACTCCCAGGTAAGAGAAGTAGTAAGCAGAAAAAAACTATGATCTCAAGTACTCTGATGCCAGATCCAACTATCTTTCCCTCTTTCCCAAACTGCTACTCTAGTAAGGGCCCAGCATCTTCTAGTGGCTACAGTTTAATTCTGATTATGCCTAGTCAAAGGAAGCCACACGGGGTGGGGGGGTGAGGAGGATGCTTTAAAATTTCCCTTTTAAACACAGGTGTTTAATGTAAAAAATTCTACTGCCCATAGCATATAGGTATTAATTATATGATCAAGCATATCCTATGTGCCAGGGAAAAAATAAACACAGTCTCTAGCAAGTAGTAACATGCAAGGTATGCAACTCCCCAATGCAAGGAACCAGGGTATTCAGATGCCACGTTTGAACCTTAGGGACCCAAAAGGCAAAAATATTACATTATGGGCTCTGATCATCAACTTACTGGCTTCCCCAGATTGGCAAATACCCATTTTCAAGGAGTAGATTGCTTTTTGTCTGTATGATAGCAAAGCAAACAAAGCAGAAACAAACTGCTTTCCCAATGATTAGGGGATAGCTAAACAAATTATGATATATACATGTAATGCAATATATTGTACCATAAAAACTATGACTATGAGGAATCTAGAGAAACATGGGAACACTTGTATGGGCTGTTGTAGACCAAGAACAAAATACACAATGAGCATGATAATATAAAAGAACACAGGAAGACAGTTGGACTCAGAACAATTGCAATGACCAATCTTTATCCCAGAGAACAGATGATGACATACATTTTCACCCATTCACAGAGAAATGAGTGAATATGGATAAAGAATATTGTATACTTACTTGCATAGTGTGAGCCATGTTCCCTGTTGGTTGGTTTTCCCTAATTGTCATAAGTGGAGGTCTATGTCAACAGCGGTGGAATGGTGGTGTGTAGTGTTAAATGACTGTGGTGTTAAAATCAAGAGGCATCAATAAAACTTTTAAAAAGGGGGAATTGTTGTCTAGAAATGAAAGCCTTAACATGACAGTCCCAGTGGTCAAATACCAGTGCTTCTCTGAGCCTAGAATATCACAGACACTTTGGGTTTTGTCTCTTTGGGCAGATTAAGAAGAAGAGATCATGTTGCTCCTTAGATCTCCTACCCTTGAAGAAAAGGGAAGGATTGATTTTCTGTAAATGACTACAGGGTTTGCTCTTTGACCTCAGATGCACACATAGCTCTGGGAAGGAGTTGCTTTCCCCTGCAGGGCTGTGACAAGTTGTTCTTATGAGGGACTTCTTGCACAGTAGATTTATCGGACTTTTGTTTCCCCAAAGAAGAAAAACTGTTTTCTAACCTCTTTATGTAAGTAGGCTTGGCATCCAATGAAAACAGCAATGCCTTTTGGTTAGGTCTTTGTAGTCAAAGTAAAAAGGATCAGTCATTAAGCAACGAATTTGGGACATGGAATTCAGTTAGTTCACATGTGGTGGTTCTCCTACCGATCCAAATAATTTTGGCTGTGTCTATGTAATGGCTAAAGAAGTGATTAGAGCAATTAAGTCAATTAGTTGAGAAGATACCAAATAAAGAATGGCAAAGGTAGGAATAGGAAAGAGAGGGAAGATAGGGGAGGGGAAGGGAAAGTAAGGGAACGGAAGAGAAGAATGCAAAGGTGTATTCTTTGGGTTGACTCATGAATTTAAATTGAAAATTTACATCTCTAGATGTATCTAAAACATTCAGTCAGTGCAATGGAAGTCAGTCAAGCTTTCAATATTCATATGAAGGAATGTTTCACTAAATGTAATAGGAATGCTAATTAAAATAACTGAGTTTTTAGCTCACTCCAAGGAAATTGACAAAGATGATAAATGATGGAAATAGCTGATGTTGCCAAAGTTGGAGGAACTGTGGGCAGATGGACACCCTTATTCGCTGTTGGTCTAGTGACACTGAAAATAAATTTGTAATTATTTAAGAAAAATAACTACAAAAATGGCAATAACAATTCAAAAACAAAGGATATCAAAGAAACAAACTAAATGTTGCATAATAACCAAACTCAGCTGTATAGTAGAGCTGAGAAAATGCTATTTCCTACTCTCTTTGAAAAGATAAGGCATTATGGATGTGTTTTCTTGCACACACAGACAGACACAATTGATATATTGATTATTTTGCTAATTATTAAACTTTACCTTTTTAAACCTTTGTTATACATCTTACTGGTTAAGGAAGGGGAGAGAGATTTATTCAGAAATGAAGTAATAAAAATAAAGTATTTTAAATGTTACTAAGTTGTTCATTACCTTTCACCTAGTGATCCACTATTAGATATATACAAGAAACATGACAGAAAAAATGTTAATTTTGTCCTAAGATTAACTAATGTAAACTAATTATCATAATATGGAGGCTGAATGAGGCCAGAAAGTGTCCTGGTCAGCAAATATCTGGCTAACTTGCCAAATAGAGAGAGATCTTTCAAAGATGGTTAGCATGTAAACTGGTTTGTAAAAACTGATGGCAAAATTTGATGGGTAATTATGAGCAGTGTTATTTCATAAAGCAGTAGGGGACTACAACGGGAAGAAAAACAGAGAAGAACTGCCAAAAATAAAACAAAACAAAAACATTTCAAGAGACTGTTCTCCATTAGGATAGTAGAACCACCAGATTTGGACTGTAACATTTCAGTGCCAGGTGTGCTTATGTAGGAGGTAGAAACAGCACTAACAAGACTGATTGGGAAAACTATGCAGAAAGAGCTAGGTTCTAGAAATGATACAGTTGTAAGGACATTGAGGGACCAATACACATTTGAAAGAGAGAAATATACCAAAAGTGTGCGGGGAAATCTTGGACATTATTAGTACTGAAGAAAGGAGAAGGAGAGAAGATCAATCACTACTGATGTATACAGGCTTACTTTCTTATCTTTACAAAATCCTTATGAGCACCATCTATACATGAATCCAGGGTTCTCTTTATAAGGACATCAGTGGGAAACAAGTGAGCTTTTGTAAGCTAAATTCAATAATGGACCACATTCTTACCAATTCACAGTTGACTGAAAGATGCAGAGGGTACAAGATCCATTGTGCTTATTGGCTGTTGATTACAAATGAACATTTGATTCAGTAGACCAAAATGTCACCATTAGAAAAGTGTTTACAGCAAGGTGTCTCCTGTCCATTCATCAAGATCATTTGGGATTCTTTGGAAGATGTAACAACAGAAAAAAAACCCTGTTCAGTGACCCTCTTCTGATAGACATCAGGCATAAAATAGGGAGATAGATGATTGCCAAAGTATTTGCCACTGGGATGAGAGATTTTCTAGGAAGGGAAAGTTCCTCCAAATATGCCTGTTTGTACACGATATTGTACTTATTACATCAAACCCTAAGATACTGTAAGGCTTTTTGGAAGGGATATGTAATCAGATCAAACTCAAAAGAGCATGATCTGTCCATCCATATGGAATAGCCCAAGTAAATGAAAAATGGCTTTTACCCAGATTTAAATATGCATTTTGGGTGGAGTTTACCCAATGGTATGTCAATCTTGGACAGACAGAACAGATGGACAATGAGCTATAAGAATTGTAAAGGAGGATGGAAGTGGGCTAGAGTACTTCAGGGAAATTACAAAGTTCTTTTTATTTACTCCAAGCTTCTCATGATATCGAAGGCTTGTATTGCCAATAGTAAAATTTTACTGTTGCTACTATTTGGCAGTGAGATGTGAAATATCACTTCCTTCAGAGAATCAAAGGTTGGTTTCACACAGAGGGCAATGGAAAGTCTCATGATATGGCTGAGCAAGCTGAAACATATAACCCATAAGAATTCTGCAAAACGGAGTAAAGGACACCATCATGGTACTGTATGGCAGGAAGAGAAAATGAGGGGTCATACAGCATGAGTGAGGCATTGCAAGTAGACAACTAGAATAATCCACTGGTACCCTCTTGCTATTGAAAGAAAGCAAGAAAATCCTACATCATGTTAGTTAAAAAACATTTATTTATTATTATTAGGGGGGGAGGGAGGCAATTGGGGTTAAATGTCTTGCCCAGGGTCATACAGCCTGAGGTCAGATTTGAGCTCAGGTCCTCCTGATTCCATGGCTGGTGGTCTATCCACTGCACCACTTAGGTGGCCCTTAAAAAAAGCATTTATTAAGCATTTGTTATGTTCCAAGTACTTGGCTAAGTGTTAAGAATAGGAAGAAAGATACATGTGATAACTATGTATATCTGCTATATAGCTATAGATGTGTTTACGTATATATACATATATATATATATATAGGTGTGTATATATATGTGTGTATATATATATAGGTGTGTGTATATATATATATATATATGTATGTGTGTGTAAATGGTAATCTCAGAGAAGGCACTAACATCCTTGGATTGATTTCTAGTAGTGAACTTTTGGGAGAACATGGATAAGATTCCTACAGGATGGAAAAGAATGGATGGATTATAGGTTCAGAAGTTAATGAGATTCACTGGGGAAGCTATGTGGTATAGTGGATAGAGTGCTGGACTTGAAGTCGCTTCATCTCTATTTTCCACAGTTTCATCATGTGTAAATGGGTATTATTTTTTTTTAATTTTTTTTATTTTTTTTTAATGCAATTTATTTATTTAACATACTTGGTTTTCAGCATTGATTTTCACAACAGTTTGGATTACAAATTTTCTCCCCATTTCTGCCCTCCCCCCCCACTCCAAGATGGCGTATATTCTGGTTGCCCTGTTCCCCAGTCAGCCCTCCCCTCTATCACCCCCCTCCCCTCTCATCCCCTTTTCCCTTCCTTTCTTGTAGGGCAAGATAAATTTCTATGCCCCATTGCCTGTGTATCTTATTTTTTAGTTGCATACAAAAAGTTTTTTTGTTTTTGAACATCTGATTTTAAAACTTTGAGTTCCAAATTCCCTTCCCTCTTCCCTTCCCACCCACCCTCCCTAAGAAGTTGAGCAATTCAACCTAGGCCACATATGTATTGTTATGTATGACCCTTCCACAATATTCATGTTGTGAAAGGCTAACTACATTTTGCTCCTTCCCAACCCATCCCGCTTTATTGAATTTTCTTCCTTGACCCTGTCCCCTTTCCAAAGTGTTTGTTTTGATTACCTCCACCCCCATCTGCCCTCCACTCCATCATCCCCCTGCCTTTTATTTTTTTTTTTTATCTTCCTCCCTCTTCTTTCCTGTGGGGTAAGATACCCAACTGAGTATGTATGGTATTCCCCCTCAGGCCAAATCTGATGAGAGCAAGGTTCACTCATTCCCCCCTCACCTGCCCACTCCCCTCCTCTCCTAGAACTGCTTCCTCTTGCCACCTTTATGGGAGATAATCCACCCCATTCTATCTCTCCCTATCTCCCTCTCTCAGTAAGTTACTCTCTCATCCCTTAATTTCATTTTATTTCTTTTAGCTATCTTCCCTTCATCCTCAACTCACCCTGTGTCTGCTCTCTCTCTTTTACATATATATATATATATACACATACATACACATACATACATATACACATAGATACATGCATACATACACATTCACTTATATATATACATAAACATATATATGCATATATATATATGCATATTCCCTTCAACTACCCTAATACTGAGGTCTCATGAATCATACTCATCATCTTTCCATGTAGGAATGTAAACAAAACAGTTCAACTTTAGTAAGTCCCTTGCAATTTCCGTTTCTTGATTACCTTTTCATGCTTCTCTTGATTCTTGTGTTTGGAAGTCAAATTTTCTATTCAGTTCTGGTCTTTTCACTGAGAAAGCTTGAAAGTCCTCCATTTTATTGAAAGTCCATATTTTGCCTTGGAACATGATACTTAGTTTTGCTGGGTAGGTGATTCTAGGTTTTAATCCTAGCTCCATTGACCTCCGGAATATCGCATTCCAAGCCCTTCGATCTCTTAATGTAGAAGCTGCCAGGTCTTGGGTTATTCTGATTGGGTTTCCACAATATTCAAATTGTTTCTTTCTGGCTGCTTGCAGTATTTTCTCCTTGATTTGGGAGCTCTGGAATTTGGCAACAATATTCCTAGGAGATTTCTTTTTGGGATCTATTTGCGGAGGTGATCGATGGATTCTTTCAATTTCTATTTTGCCCTGTGGCTCTAGAATATCAGGGCAGTTCTCCTTGATAATTTCCTGAAAGATGGTATCTAGGCTCTTTTTTTGATCATGGCTTTCAGGTAGTCCAATAATTTTTAAATTATCTCTCCTGGATCTATTTTCCAGGTCAGTGGTTTTTCCAAGGAGATATTTCACATTGTCTTCCATTTTTTCATTCCTCTGGTTCTGTTTTATAATATCCTGATTTCTCATAAAGTCACTAGCTTCCACTTGCTCCAATCTAATTTTTAAAGTAGTACTTTCTTCAGTGGTCTTTTGGACCTCCTTTTCCATTTGGCTAATTCTGCCTTTCAAGGAATTCTTCTCCTCATTGGCTTTTTGGAGCTCTTTTGCCATTTGAGTTAGTCTATTTTGTAAGGTGTTGTTTTCTTCAGTGTATTTTTCAGTATTTTTTTGGGTCTCCTTTAGCAAGTCATTGACTTGTTTTTCATGGTTTTCTCGCATCCTTCTTATTTCTCTTCCCAATTTTTCCTCTACTTCTCTAACTTGCTTTTCCAAATCCTTTTTGAGTTCTTCTATGGTCTGGGGCCAGTTCATGTTTTTCTTGGAGGCTTTGGTTGTAGGCTCTATGACTTTGCTGTCTTCTTTAGGCTGTATGTTTTGGTCTTCTTTGTCACCAAAGAAAGAATCCAAAGTCTGAGACTGAATCTGGGCGCGTTTTCGCGTCCTGGCCATATTCCCAGCCAACTAACTTGACCCTTGAGTTTTTCAGTGGGGTATGACTGCTTGTAGATTACAGAGTTCTATGTTCTACGTTTGGGGGGGAGGTGCCAGCTCTGTCAGAGCCGCACTCCTCCTTCCCCAAGGACCCCCAGTCCAGACTGGGCTCAGATCTTCGGCAGGCTGTGCACCCCTGCTGTGATCCGCCACTTAATTCCCCCCACCAGGTGGGCCTGGAGCCGGAAGTAACAACAGCTGTAGCTGCCCCACCTCCGCTGCCCCCGGGGCTGGAAGCCGAACCGCGAACTCCTTCCACTCCCGCAGCTTTTCCCACTAACCTTCTCCGCAGTCTTTGGTGTTTGTGGGTCGAGGGGTCTGGTATCTGCTCACGTATTCAGGGCGCTAGGGCCCCCTCCGCCCGGCTTCTGGACTGGATCGTCCACGCCGCTCAGGCTGGGCTCTGCTCCACTCCGTTCCCAGCTCCCAGCTCCCAGCTCCCAGCTCCCAGCTCCCAGCTCCCAGCTCCGTGTGGAATAGAGCTCACCCAGAGACTATCCGGGCTGTCCTGGGCTGGAGCCCTGCTTCCCTCTGCTGTTCTGTGGGTTCTGCCGTTCTAGAATTGGTTCAGAGCCATTTTTATAGGTTTTTGGAGGGACTCGGGTACGGAGCTCACTCTAGTCCATGCTTACCAGCCGCCATCTTGGCTCTAAATGGGTATTAAAAATGGCATCTACCCCAGGGTTGCTTTTAGGATCAAATGATATAATACTTGTAAAGTGCTTGGCACACAGCAGAAACTATAAAAATGTTAGCTATCATCATCATAATTATTATTGTTGCTGGAATGGGGCATTGGATCCAGATTAGTCATTTTATGGATGAGAAAAACTAAGGCAAAGATCAGTTAAATGACTTACCCAGGGTTATAGAGATTTTTAAAAATTTTCTTTAGGTGGGATTTGAACCCAGACCTTATGATACCCTATCTATGATACCACTGTACCTCTTGGGGACTGTGTTTTGACAGATGGACAGTTATTCATTTGTGTTGCTGGGCTTTGTGATCTGTACCATTGGAAAACACTTTTGAGCCAATGAGATCCCTGATCTTCTACATATTTCATGGAGGTACTAATAAATCATAGCAGTACTTTTTCTAACAGCAAAAAGTTGGGTGCAGAGTAGATAAGGTTCAAATGGAGAATGGCTGAAAAACTGTTGTGTATGAAAATAATAGAATCTTATCGTTGAATAAAAGAACACTCATGAGGAATTCAGAAGGAAAAAAAAACATGAGAAGACGGCTATCAGCTGATGAAATGCTGCTAATTTAAGTCACAGAATTAGAAGAACAAGGCAGATAGTGACATTAATAACATAAATTAAGATGACATCCAATGATCTTAGAATACCTATTCTGTACACTGTCTAATCTTGGCTCCAGAGAACTGTTAGTGAAGCCCACTTCCTTTCTCTCAGTTGATAGGTGATGGACAATGTATATGTATATTACACAGTCAAGGCATCAAATTGTTTTGCTCACGTTTCTGTTCGTTATACAAGTGGGTTCTATTGTGTATGGGATAGAACCTACTAGGAAGTGAAGGTTGCGTGAGTTTTTTTAAAGCAACAATAAAACATTTTTAAATGGCTTGACAAAAGTCACTAAGACAGTGGGACTTAACCCAGCATCCGTTTCAGGCTTAACTTTCTTAGGTAGATGGTTTCCACTGCTATTATCTGCTTAAGCGTCTATATACGTACCAACCACAACAAAATCCAACAATTTGATTATAAATTGAGTCAAAATGATTTGTGACTGTGTACATAAAAATTTTAATCAATTGCCTACTTTCCACCCTCTTTTTAATGAGTTGCCTTATTTCTGAGCTAAAAGGATTGTGGAGAGTCCTGGGCAACTGAATGTTGATGGATTTCAATTTTCCCTCCACCAGAGGGCATCAATCAAACCAAGAGACTAAAAAATGGCTAGTTTATTATCATGAACAAACTTTATGTTACACTTGGCAGCTACACCAAGTCAAGTATCAGCTGATAGGAATTTGATGTCAGGCTTGGTTCATATCAGTTCTCTCCTTTTCTATTAGGGTCCTGAATCCTTTTTATCTAAGTAGACTATGCACCACCCTTATGATGGACAGTTTCACTCTACTGTGTCCATGAGGCACAACCCCCAGCCCCACATTGCATTTCACCGATCTTTGTTGCTTCACAGAGTCAATTCTGCTTTTGTGTCATGTTACTTGTCAGGATCTCATGATCAAAGATGATCTCCAATTCAGATCTGCTCTCTGCTTCAGCTATCCACAGACTGTGTTCATTCCCAACCTCTGCACCTTTGTTTCCCCAATTCCATGCCTCTGGCTATCTCACTTGGAAAGCCCTTCCCTCGGCCTATCTATTGGTCCAAATCCAACAGTGATTTTATGGGCCAGCTCCACATTTACTTTTTCATGATGTTTCACTAGACTAACCCTGTCTTTTCTTCTCCTTGATCCAAATGTCCTCACTAACTGCCATGACACCACTATGCAAACATCCCTTCCTTTTCCCCTTCCCCTTACCATACCCAATCTACTGTGTCATTACTCCTGGAAAGGGTACACTGACCTGTTCCCCAAAAAGGCCTCTCACAATCCCTATAAGTTTCCAAATAGAAATTCCCGTCTGGTCACTACTCATCAAATTGTTGTCCCCTTCCCCAGTTTCATTCAAATGTAAGCTCCTTGAGGTCAGAGGCTGTCTTTGTTTTATGCAGTTCTTAGCAAGGGCTTAATAAATGTTTTATATTTTTCATTAAATTCATGAGGTTCCCAACAGGTACCTCACACTGTATTAATTTAACTTATGCTCAATAATCAGATGTTTGAGATAGAAAGAACCATCAAGAGATATAGCCTAACTTCACATTACAGATGAGGAAGGTGAGGTTCAGAGAGTTGAAGAAGAAGCAGAGAAACAGGAAGATAGGGAAATAGGAAGGAAAGGAAAATTAAAGCAGAAAAGGCAGAAAAATAGAGACGAAAACAAGGAAATAAATCTTCACCAGAAAGTTAGTCAGGTTTAGTGTGGGGTCCCCAGTCTTCCTTTTATCTAGAGACTGGTACCCCTTCTCTTCTCCTCTCAAATGACCAATGCCCCTGGTAAAACCTGATGTCTCTAGAGCATTTAGTTAACTCATCCTAAGGTATACACAAATGGCAAGGTTTAATGCATGGCTCTCCCAGGATTTTGAGCATTTTTCTCTGGGGAAGTTCAGGTACGAGTAAGAGGCATAGTATTGATGGAGAGGGGAGAAGAAGAGGGAAAATTCCCATTGCCCCTGAAATTACAGCACATAGGGAGCTGCCTACTCTACTTGTGAGGAGTCAGTCTAGCTCTGCAGAGTAGCATTCTTTCCATCATATGTTGCTATCCATTCCTAAGACTACTCCTTTTTCAAATGACCAATTTGAGCCAAGAAGAGCCAGATTTTGCAGGTTTCCAGGAGATGTAGGATACCCAAACTGATCAACTACACCTACCAGTAGTCTATTCTACTTTATACACAGATTGGGTTACTGAGGTTCTGTGGCTAGAGCATGGGTGGCTGGTGGCAAATTATCTTTGCCTGATCACTGAACCGTGTTCTTTTATCCTCCATTTCACTCTTTCCTTTTAAAATACAGCTGACAGCTAGAGGGATCTTCCAGTTGTGAGGAGCCTCAGGGCTGGCCACTGAAACAATGTAGCTCTGCTTACAGCCACTTCTATGCCCTTTCATATCTCAGCACTCGCTTCTGAAGCAATCAATGAGGGCTATGTTATCTGGTGAAACAGTTTTCCTCGGCCTCTACAAGGTTTCTTTATTCAGCCCTAGATATCCTACAAACCTCAGGGTCCTAGGGTCAGTGACTCAAGCAAATGGCTTGCAGATTTCAGGTCCCTGGAGGAATCACCTGGCCCTGGGGAGCCACTGTCACCTGACAGGAGAAAGTTTGCTTTGCTCTTGAGTGAAGGCCAACAACTTGATGATAAATCTGGGTTGAGTTTTTGTCCTATTCATTGTTTAGTCTCATAACTCCTTGGCTAAATTAAAAGCCAGTTCCCAATGCCCTATTTAGCCTCATTGTCCCTGTCTGTAGCCAGCACAACCACAGCCCTGTGGGATTTCATGAGGCAAAGCTAGTGGAAAGCACTGGTACAATCTAGCTTACTAAAAATGTACCTTGCACAACTCATGTTGGATTTGGTCATCTGTAAGAGGCTTTCCAGTTCCAAAATCCTGTGCCCTATGTTTTGATATGTGAGCCTCCAAGGAAAGAAGAAAATCCCTAATACCACGCAATCCAATAAACCTGTATTAATCAGAACCAGGCATAACTCATTCATATGAAAGAGCTTTCAAAGATATGGCACTGGACATTTCTAACATTTTGGTAAGGAACTAGAAAATTTCCAGAGGAAGGAGAGATATATTAGTATTTAATTTGGTACACAGATTTTTCTAACCTGACTTTCTAAGGAGATAGGTACTTATCTCTAGTAGAGATGAGGAGAATTTCTCTCTTTTTAAAAATTTATTTATTTTTAGTTTTCAACATTCATTTCCACAGGATTTTGAGTCCCAAATTTTCTCCCCACTTTCCCCCTCCCCCTCACACTAAGATGGCATGCATTCTGATTACCCCTTTCCCCAGTCTGCCTTCCATTCTATCACACACACCCCTTATCCCCTTACCCTTTACTTTTTGTAGGGCAAGATAGATTTCTATACCCCATTACCTGTATATATTATTCCCCAGTTGTATGTACAAACAATTTTTAACATCCGTTTTTAAAACTTTGAGTTCCAAATTCTCTCCCTTCTTCCCTCCCTATCCACCCTCATTGAGAAGACAAGCAATTCAATATAGATCATACATGTGTAGTTATGTAAAACACTTCCATAATAGTCATATTGTGAAAGACTAACTATATTTCCCTCCATCCTATCCCACGCCTCCCATTTATTCTGTTTTTTCTTTTGACCCTGCCCCTTTTCAAGAGTGTTTGCTTCTGACTACCCTCTCACCCAATCTGCCCTCCCTTCTATATTTCTGCCCCCTAATCCCTTTCCCCCTACTTTCCTGTAGGGTAAGATACCCAATTGAGTGTGTCTGTTATTCCCTCCTTAAGCCAAATCCGATGAGAGTAAAGTTCTCTTATTCTCTTTCACCTCCTCCCTCTTCCTGTCCATTGTAATAGCTTTATCTTGCCTCTTTTATGTGAGATAATTTACCCCATTCTATCTTTCCCTTTCTCCTGGGGAGAATTTCTCTTGTACAAATTATACAGCAGAATGATTCAGATAAACTGGAGATTTGGATGGACTAGGGAAAAGTAAATGAGGTGTATTGTGGGAGACAAGTACAATGGAGAAAGAGCTGGCCTTCAACCTCAGAAGATCTGGGTTCAAGTGTTGTTTCTGACACATACTGGGTGTGTGATCCTAGGTAAGTTATTTAAATTCTTGTTCCCCTAGGCAAGACTCTTTAAGATTGTAAGTTGCAGAGAAGATGCCAACCTGATTGGTAGAAGGGATTTGCTCATCTAAGATTTCCTTATATCAACTAATTCACAAGTTGAGATGTCCCAATGAAGCACACTAATGTACTGGAAAGAGCACTAGATTTGGAATTCAAAGACCTGGATTCAAATCCTGGCTCTGCTTTTTATCTGTGATAATGGGAAAGTTATCTAACCTCTTTTAGCCTGTATTTCCTTACTTGTAAAATGAAGGGGTAGATTAGATGGCCTCTGAAGTTCCTTCTAGTTCAAAATCCATTATCCCATGATCTGATGTTAATACATTTATCTCCTAGAATTAACAGACACAAGACCTTTTTTCATAGTCCTGATTTTCTTTGACCTTCATCATTTTCCACTGGGCCCTCCCAATCCCATCCTTTGACCCATCACCAATCACTGGGTGTTTCATTCATTTACTCCCTCACCTATTTAGCAAACATTTATCAAGTACCTACTGTATGTAAAAATACTATTATAGGAACAGAAGATGATACAAAGAAGTAAAAGATGTGGTCCAAGGACCTTATAGATCTACAAACTGGTTGAATTACCTTAGCATAAGACTAGACGTAAAATTGGTAGTACAGATCAGAAGGCTTAGTCCATTCTATGCTAGTGTTGCTGGTGATGACTTAATGGAGAAGGAGCTATTATTATTGTTATGTCTATACATACATGCATATTTATACATACATACACACATATACATATAAACACATATGCATTTATATACACGTGTTAATATGCATATATACAATAACATATATATAGGTTATTTGTCTGTATATCTTGGATTTCAAACCCTTATCTGAGAAATTTGATATGAAGATTTTTTTTTTGTCATTCAACTGTTTCTCTTCTTATTTAGAGGTTTTAATTTAATTTGCACAAATTTTTCAATTTTATATATTAAAATAATTATTTTAACTTTGGTAACTGGCTCTATCTTTTGTTTAGTTAAGAACATATTTACTCCTCCTAGCTGTGAGAGGTCTATTATCTGCTCCTCTTCTAATTTCAGATGGCATAAGCTGTAATATTCAACTCTTGTATCCATTTTGAATTTGTTGTGGTTTATGGTGTAAGATGTTGTTCTAAGCCTAATTTCTGCCAGACTGCTTTCCAGTTTTATTAACAGTTCTTATCAAATAAGAAGTTCTTTCCCAAGTAATTTATATTTCTCAAAAACTGATATTAAGCTCCATCATTTCTTATTTGCCCTTGTCTGTTCTCTTCTGTTGATCTGCTTTTCCATTTTTTTTTTAACCAAAGCCAAATGATTTTGGTGACTCTCTTGCATAATATAGTTTGAGGCTCCCTTTTGTTCCTCCTTTTAAATCATCTCCTTGGACATTCTAAATATTTTTTCCAATGAATTTTGTTATAATTTCTGTAAAATATTTCTTTGATAGTTTGATTGAAATAACATTAAAATGTATATTAACTTTGTTAATTTTGTTATTTATTATATTAGTAAGCCCCTCCCCACCATGTTCACTGATTATTCCTCCAGTAATTTAAGTTGTTCTTTATTTTTAAGGAACACTTTGTAATTGAAACTATGCAAGTTTTTGTGTACTTAGGTAGATAGCCCTCTATAAATTTGATTCATTTTGTAGTTATTTTAGATGAGATTTCCCTTTCTATTATTGATTCTTGGATTTTATTATTATATGAAATGCTATTGAAATTTGTGGGTTTATTTTGTACCCTGCAACTTCACTGAAGCTATTAATTATTTTAGTTATTGTCTTTGCTGATGCCCTAGAATTTTTAAATGTCATGTCATTAGCAAATAGGGATAGTTTTATTTCCTAATTGCCTAACTTTATACATTCAGTTTTTTTGTTTTGTATTATTACTCTTGCTAACATTTCTAGTAATCTTATTTAGTCTTATTTTCCTCATATCTGCCTCAAAGACCAGCAACAAGGAGTTGGGGAAGACATTTGACTTTTTACTTCCCAGAGTGGTTGTATGTAGTCAAAGGTAGTTGCCCACACGTTGGGATCAGAGGAGCTCCACAAAACCATAGCTGCTCTCAAGATCACCCACTTTCAATAATATTTACTTTCTTTATTTCCAGAAATTTCTAGCCTTGAAGTCCTTAATGGATTAGAAGAAAAAAAAGTTGCAGAGGCAGTCTCCCATTGCATGGGGCCTTACAATGCCTCACCCACACAAAACAAGGATCTAGAGACATTTCTCTGAACATTTTGACTTTAGTATATATGAACAATTCCTGGTTCCTATCAGCCCTTATTTAAAACTTCTACTATATTATAGATTCTCCCATCTTTTGAAGGCCCATACATTTGTTGTCATTGTTCAGTTGTTTCAATTATGTCCAACTCTTCATGACTACATTTGGGGTTTTCTTGGCAAAAGATACTGGAATGGTTTGCCATTTCCTTCTCCGGCTTATTTTACAGATGAGGAAACTGAGACAAACAGGGTTAAGTGGCTTACCTAAAGTTATAACAAAAATTACTGTAGTAGAGATTCTCCTTTTATTTGAAGGCCTGGGGCAGCTAGGTGGCACAGTGGATAGAGTGCTGAGATTGGAGTTAGAAAGACCCATCTTTGTGAACTCAAATCTGGTCTGATACTCACTAACTATGTGACTCTAGACAAATCACTTAACCTTGTTTGTCTCAGTTTCCTTACCCATAAAATGAGCTGGAGAAGGAAATGGCAAAATCCTCCAGTATCTTTGCCAAGAAAACCCCAAATGGGGTCATGGAGACTCAGACATGACCAAAACGACTGAACAGCAAATATTTATATGCATGGAATTGAAAGACACCAGTGTATAGTCATGCCTCATGGAATCCCACAGAACTATGGTTATGCCAATTATAGAAGGGGAGAATTAGGCTAAAGGACACTGTGAACTAGCCTTTACATTTGCAGAATTATCAGTCAGAATAATGGATAAGGTAAAAACTCATCCCTGATTTATCATAGCTGATGGCCCCCACTCAATAGCAAAGCAAACTTTCTCCTATCAGGTGACATGGTCATTTAGTGGCTTCTGGGGTGTAATTCTTTAAGGAACCCGAAATCCCCAAAGCATTTGTTTGAGTCAGTGACCCTAGCACTCTGAGATTTGTAGGAGTTTCAGGGCTAAATAAAGAAACCTTGTAGAAGCTGAGGAAAACTATCCCCCTGATAAAATAACCCTTATTGATTGCTTCAGAAACAGATGCCGAGACATTAAAGGACACAGAGTGGCTGTAGGCAGCAGTAGTATTATTTCAGTGACCAGCACTGATGTTTCTCTGACCCAGAAGGACATTTAACCCTCTGCCACCTCTAGAAGGAAAGAGTGCAAAGGGGATGAAAGAAACATGGTTCCATGGGAGAAGACCATTCACCAGCAACCACCAGTCACACTTCACTGCAATGGCCAGACCTAGCTAGTACAGAGCAAAGTGGAGGCCTGCAGAATTGGTACAGATGACCAATCCAGATCCCTCATGTATTTTTAAAACTGTTGCCTCTAGACTTGTGTCTATACTAACCACATTCAGTAGAAAATTGTCAGTTCTTAACAACACTTTGTCCTGTGGGGAGGCAGACCCAGCCTTAGAATTATAGTATGCATGTGTACTGTCAAACAGGGCCAACCTGACTCATAGGCAGAGAAGGCCTACATAATCCTGACAACAGAGCAACAGAAATCCCCCTCCTAACCTCCTCTCCCACCCCTATCCCCAGTTCCTCTTCCATCTACTTATCTATACCTGAAATCCCTCAATTAAGGATTTATCACTTTAGCCTAGATTCTCATCCTTCCATGCTCCTCCTTACACACAACAAAAAATCTGTAATTATGTATATCGTAATGTGAATTAATTTATTAGATGCTTTTCTTGGAGCAGGTATTACCAGGGCAAGATATCTAGCAATAGTAACAACACCAAACAGTGACAGCAACAGTAATAGCTAGAACTTGTACAGCATTTTAAGGTTTGTAAAGCATTTGGCAAATATCATCTCATTTTATCCTCATAACAGTCCTGGGAGGTATGTGTTATTGCTATCTCCATTTTGCAGATGAGGAAACTGAGGCGAATTGAGGCTAATTGACTCATTCAGGGTCACATAGCTAGTAAATGTCTAAGGCAGGGTTTGAGCTCAGGTCTTCTGGATTACAAGTGTAACATTCTATTTACTGTATAATCCAGTCACAAGATAATAATTTTCTGAGGGGAGTCTACCAAGGGAATGCACATTCCAGTAGAAAAGAGAAGATTGTTTCATTTTTCTAAGGAAAAGTCAAAGACAACAAAAAGTTTGGTTTTTGCTTCTTTATTTTCATTGAAAGCAAAAAGAGGTGGCTCAAAGAATGGATATGAGTTTTGCTTAAAAGATGGCTAAAGAGAAGGAGGGTGCTAACAGTTGAGGGGAGAAGATGAAGAACCATTTCCTATAGATGATGCTATCTAAATCACATCTTGATGCCTCTTTTTTCTCGCAAGACAGTTGGGGTTAAGTGACTTGCCCAGGATCATGACAGTATATGAGTCCGGATTTGAATTTAGGTCCTCCTGACTCCAGGGCTGGTAAGTGATCTGCTGCACCAGCTAGCTTCCCCTAAAAAGGATTCCTCTCCGAGGAAGAAGTGAAGAGCGAGTGTTGCATAACCAGGCTTCATGTATCACAGAGCCACGGAATTTCAGTGCTGGAAAGGACATCAGGTGTTGTCTAGTCCGATTTGTTCTCAGATAACAGTCCCTACAGTAAAGACACCCAAAGACTTAACTCTATTTAGGGGTTGACCCGCTCCCTTCCAAGGGAACCACCTATTCCTCTTGTGAACAGTTCTGATTTTCAGGAGTTTTTGCTCCTGTCAAACCTCCATCTTCCTCTTTTAAACTTTCACCCATCATGTTCTGGGTTTGATCTACAGCATTTCTTCTAAAACACTTGCTGCTTTGTTCCAGGGAAGCACTCAGGATAGAAGCTCTTCTTTGCTACCATCCACATTCCTTTATAACATATAGAGGCTGATCCAGCTTTGGGTTCTGGAAGCCAAGAAGGAAACTTCAACGTTGAATGCCATGCTAATAAGGAATGAACCTAAGTCTGATTTGTCCCTTACAAAGAGACCACTCTGTCCTTCCCCTGGAGCACAAGAGTCTTATTTCAGTCTATCAGTCCTGGCCACCCTGGCTTAGCTACTGTCTCACCTCGTGCAGTACGCCAGGCCTAGCCTGATAACATCACTTCAGGCATAGTGGGAACATTGTGTACATTTAGGGATCCAATTACCTAGGACAGGCTTGAGTGCAGAAGGCCAAGAATAAGGGAATGACTAAGTAAAAACCAGCATTCATGGGGAGCATTTTGGAAATCCTGTAGCAGACTTTCTGCCCTTCTTCCTGAAGGCATTTCCCAATCAGACTCCCTGATTTCTGGAATCCAGTTTGGTAAACAAAAGGAATTTGGAACAATGTGCTTATACATCCACATGCATGTGTGTATGCGTGTGTGTGTGTGTGTGTGTGTGTGTGTGTGTACTATGAACAGTTGGAGGTGGGCCAGATTGCTAGCCCAGACACTTCTTCCTATTCCCCCAAGCATTTGCTCTGTGGCAGAGTCTAGCCTCCCGTTCTTCCCAAACAGTTGCTGTCACTTGGTATTTCCTCTCTAGAACCCTATGGCACAGAAATAGCCTTAGTGTGCACATAAGACAGTTCCCTCAGCTCTCCCTTCGGAGGGTTTCAGCGGGAGTGCACTTTTAATAAGCCTCTTTCCTCTCTGCCCCTAAGCGCTAGTCTCTTTTGAGGAAACCGGGTCTCATCAGCTCCTTCTATGAGGACGGATAGACTGAATCTTTCCTGGGAATATGTCCAGTTCTCTGAGCCACAGACGGATTTGAAGCTCAAGTCACACAAAGCCTCCCAGGGACACCTGAACTGATCCACGACAAAACTCAGAACTTCACAGAGTTTATTTCCACCACACTTCTTCCTGATGAGCGCCCCTTCTCTTCCTCCCTGACTCTACAAGACTCCCATCCATCTTACACCTTGCCAAGGTGCTCCATTTAGGTATATCCCCTTCAGCTCAATGCCTCAGACCTTTCCCTTTCTCCTTCCCACTATGGAAACTTGCCTATCTGTGCCACATTCTCTCAGAGAGCTGATAAGTGATAGGAGCTAACTTTACAAACTGGTTTTTGCCAAGGTGCTGATGGCTTATAAAGTTATTGCCACCAACTACTCTCCCCACCCGCACACATTCCTCCCCCTCCTCCCCCCAACATACTGTTTTTAAAAGGGACTTTGCCCAAAAGATGATTTATGATAGTAGTAGTTTTAGGCATTGGAACAGATAAGAAGGACTTTCTTTCCTTGTCTCTCATGAAACATCAAGGGCTAGCTGCCCCACTCTGCCTATGACAGAGTAGCCCCTGTGAGGCCACAAAGTAAGGCTGCACAGAGGTGGGAAACTTTGGCAGTGTGGTCTAGTGGATAAAGAAGTGGCCTCTAAACCAAGAAGATCTGGGTTCAAGTCCCAACTTTGACCCATATTGGCTGTGTGAACCTGGGCAGCTTACATGACCTTTCAGTGCTCTTGGCAACCCTTTAAGGCTATCAGTTGTGGAGAAACTAGCAACCTATATTGGTAGAGGGAGCTTACTCACTGGGGAGTTAGGACACTCTTTACATTAATGAAGTCCCTATCCCTGCTGCCCTCCCTCCCCCATAATGCAAGTGGCAAATGGAGAGTTTCCTCTTCCTCTTCCACATCCTCTTAGAGGATGTGTTGGCATGCCTTATGGAGCTAGGATGGAATGGCAGAGCCGGACATCTCTATGAGCCATTTTTAGAGTTCTTCTTAGACATATATTGCAGACAAGCCATTTGTATTCAAAGTTTTCCTGAGTAAACTAGTTGTGGCATAGAATAAGGCAAAGACCCACTTATCTTTGGTCCTACACAATTTAAGGCTTTTCAGCCTACTTTGCATTAACTAAATTACACCACAGCTGAACCATTGCATTCAGCCATGGGAAGCCCGTCATAACAAGGACGTTGATAACCTGGAGAGCATCCAAAAGAGGATGGCCAGGTTGTTTAAAGATCTCGAAGTGGTGTTGTATGGGGATCCGTTGAGGGCGTTGACAATGCTTCACCTGGAGAAGAGAAGCCTCAGGGGATGAGTTTGTCTTCAAGAAGTTGAAGAACTCTAATTTGAAAGAAGAATTAGATTTATTCTGCATGGCCCCAGACTGCAGAGCCAGGAACTCTGGGTAGAAATTGAAAAGGGTAAAATTTAGGTTTGATGTAGAAAAACAAAACAAAACAGAATAAAATTTCCTCCTTAGAACTGAGGCAGCTATGTGGCACAATGGATAGTATACCGGATGTGGAATCAGGAAGTACTGAGTTCAAATGCCCCTTCAGATAATTACTGGCTGTGTGACCCTAACCAAATCACTTAACCACTGTCTGCCTCTGGCGCAGAGGGGGCACCTACTTCCCAGGATTGCTATAAAGATAACATGAGATAATATTTGTAAAGCATTTTACAAATATTAAACTACTATATAAATGCTAGTTTCTTATTAGAACTGTCCAAAAGTAAAATGAGATGCTTTGGGAGGTAGTGAGCTCTCCTTCCCTCTCCTCCCACCAAATTAGAGATCTTTGAACAGGGGTTGAATGAATGTGACAGAATTACAAAATCTGAGAGGTGGCAGTGAACCTCAGTGGGCATCTAATTCAATCTATACCCCAAAGAAATACCCAATGTAACATATTTGACAGATGGTCATGCCTCCTTTGCTTGAAGACCCATGGACAAGGGTATGGAACTTATTACCTCCATAACCAACCTATTTCACTTTGGATCAACCCTAATCACTTTGTTAGGAAAGTTTATTGCAGTGAGAATTGTTTTTCATGTTTAGTTTGGGTTAGACTGTTTCTGGGTACCTTTCCTACTGAAATTCTAATTTTCTGATGCGAAGTATGAGTGCGTCTATATGAGTTTGTGTATTTTTGTATATAAATGTGTGCATGAGTGCCTTTCTGTACAAGTAGGTATGTCTGTATAAATGTGTGAATAGACATGAATATGGATGAATGTGTGTATGAGAAAATGTATGCATTTTAAGGGCATATGTGTGCATTTGTAAGAATTAAAGGGGCTATGTTGGGGGCGGTTGATACAGAATAATCACGTGTTCATGGTAGTTGCTAGATTACTTAATTTATTAAATTCCTCACTCATGTCCCCTTTATCTTTGCAAGGATCACACTTTTCAAAGCTGCATCCTTCCTCAAAGTTCTTTACAAAGGCAGATTTCATTTTTCTCATACTCCTCCTCACCCACTCTGTGTATCTATTGATCCTTAGTAGGACAGATGAGCTGGGAGGAAATGGGCGCCACAAAGAACTGCTTCCCACTGGCAGTTGGATCTATCATCCCTTGCCTTTTACCTCATCCCAGCTGCCCACAGGCAGATGTGTCTTTGTTTTGCTTTTTTTTTCTTTTTCTCATCCAAGGATTACTCCTGATATGAAACTACTTCTTACTTGGGCTTCAGAAGTTGAAGATAAAAGAATCACAACAGATAAGGCCCAGTTATTAACTGATTGGAAATTGTTCTTTGACAAAAGGCCCAAAGTGTTGGAATGTTTTAACTTCTGGAAGGGAAAATTGAAGGAGTTACTGATCCTTATGCTCATGAGCTGTTAATGGATATCATTGAGGTTTAATAGAAATAGCACTGGATTACCAATTAGGAGACATTAATTCCTAGTCCAAGCTTTGCCAAGAAGAAGCTTCTCTAGCCTTATGTTTCTCATCTGTAAAATGATGATCCCTTGACCTAGATCTGTCACTAACCTTTGGGCCTCAGCCTACTAGCTCTCTATAGATCCAGACTCCTCAGATGAGGAGGGATCCCAGTTCTGACACTCTATGGTGCTAGTCCATTTCTTTTGCAGACAGAATGATGGGCAAAAAACATATTGTTCATGTTTAGGCTAACATAATTGAGCCATGTAGACCAAGATGCTAGTCTTGATTACTCACACATCTGGGTATGAGTAAGCCTGCTTGGGTAAATTCCATTTCAACCAAAGGGAGCCCAGTGTATCAGAGGCTTCAGGACTTAGAATTAGGAGACCTGGGTTCAGCTGTTTGATCAAAGACAGGTTGCTTCACCTCTCAGCCTTAGTTTCCTCATTTGAAAAATGGGGGTGATACTACATGTGGTATCACAGGGCTCTTGTGAGGCTCAATTGAGATAACATATGTGAGGGGCTACATAGATATCAGTTATTTAATAATTCAATTTGATAATCATTTATTAAAACTTGTTATGTACAGGGTGTCCCAAAACTCTTGGGCCTCACTTTGACCCGAGAAGAAATTCCTCTGAGTCTCTAAGCGGGTAGGTTAGAAACCAGGAACATGCTGTGACTCCAGCTTCCCATATGTGTTCGAAAGAAAGTTTTTTTTTCTCCATGGAGTTGGTCCCAAATAGAGTCTGGAACTATGTGTCTCTCTAATAGAAGTTAGGAAGAATGTCTCTTCTCTCAAAAACTTTCACACAATCACCATCACTCACATAGCACTTGCCACCAATTTGGAGAGCCTCATGAAAAATTCTCCAGGTTAAGCTGTAAACCTGGGTTACATGAGTAAAGTGGAATGTGGCAATAGGTAGGTATGTAAAGAATAATGCATTCAGAGACAGAGTGGTATAATAATATCTCAGATTTTTATGACATTTTAAGGTTTGCTTTAAGTATCACTCCAGGAAGAGACTAGGTCTGTTTTCTGAAGACCAGAACACTGACCATTTGGTGATGGATTCTTTAGCCATGGCAACTTAGGAAACAAAGAACAGAAGGGTTGTGGAACATAACCAAGGAGTAACTATGAAGAAGAACAAGAGTGAAGGATGTCATGAGAAATGTGCAATAGGAAGAGAAGAGGGGTAGGTCATATAATGAGGATGAGTGATGACAGGTGGAGAGCCAGATTGCTCCACCAGCACTATCAGGCCTATATTGGATGCATTGCCTCTGGTCAACTTATGAGAACATAGGGGATAAAAGTCACCCAAAATGGGCTGCAATCTGCATTGGTAGAGTATGACCTAAATTTCCAAAGTAATAAGGTTACAGATCCATTTGAATATTGAGAATTAAGGTTTTTTAATAAACCTATGAGATTGGTGCTTTTATTATCATCAATTTTACACAAGTGTTGGAGATGAGATTGAGACTCAGATATTTCCAACTCCAGACCTTACCTCACAGCCTCTTAGTCTCACTTCAGAGTCAAAAAGAGAAGGGAATTTCTTAGGAATTGTGATCCTGGAATCTAACCTCTTAGTAGAAGAGGGAAATCTCTTGGGAAGTGACCCCTTGGTGAATGACATAAGAGAAACTTCTAATTGAAGAGTCCATAGATCTGATCTTGTAGAGACAAGAGTAGTTTTTTGAGAAATATGAGTATTAGAGAAAGAAGAGTATTATCTAAAACTGGAGTTGGGGGTGGGACACTAAAACTATGACACGGGGTAGTGGGGAGGGGAAAGGGAAAATCAAGAGATCAGGACCTTGACTTCCAATGTTATTACAGACAGTGAAGATCCAAGCGAAGACATTTTTTTTGCCTTTCAGGGGCAACCCCAACCATAAAGCAGTCATTCCTCTTTTGGAAGGATTCTGTAGAACTGTGGGAGCAGAATGGGATTTCATTGCAATGTTAGAGTAATGTTGGTAATCTTGACTTTAGTTCCATTCCTAGGGGAACTTACAGGTTACTCTGAGTCATTTATGCCTGCTATTTCTGTTTATTGGTTCCTGAATACTTCTATGAAATAAAGATTACCCTCTATCTGATAAGCATTTGTTACCTTGAGTGTTTTACAGGAGTTGGGAACCCTGTGACCAATGTAGAGAAATCTAGACATAAATGTATTCTGGAAAATCTCTGTTGAAAAAAAGTATGCTTTGATCTGAATTCAGATTCTATCAGTTCTTTCTCTGGAGGTGGGTAGCATCTTTGATTATAAGTCCTTTGGAATTGTCTTGCATTCATTGAATAGCTAAGTCATTCACAGTTGACCATCATGCAATACTGCTGTTACTGTGTACGATATTCTCCTAACTTCACGTAACTTCATGTAAGTCTTTCCAGCTTTTTCTGAAAGCATCCTGCTCATGGTTTCTTATAGCATAATAGTATTCTATCACAATCATAGGGTACAACTTGTTCAGCCATCTAATCTTGTCTACCTTGGCTTGCCTGTGCAAAAACTTTTAAATGATCCATTTTACATCCCACAATGCTTTCTGCCTCTTTTTTGGACTAAATTCTTCCCTTATTCATAGATTTGACAGGTAAAATATTCCACGCTCTCCTAATTTGTTTATAGTATCAACCTTTATGTCTAAATCATGTACCATTTTGAACTTTTCTTGGTATACGATGTGAAATGTTGGTCTATCTATACCTAATTTCTGCCAAACTGCTTTCTCGTTATCCCAGCAGTTTTTGTCAGATATTAAGTTTTTGTCTCAAAGGCTTGAATCTTTGAGTTTATCCAACAATGAATTACCATAGTCTTATCAGTGTCTTGCCTACCTAATCTATTCCTCTGGTCCATCACTCTATTTCTTAATCAGTACCAGACTGTTTTGTTGATTACCACTTTATAATACAACTTGAATTCTGGTGTGGCTAGGCCACATTCCCTCACATTTTTTTTCATTGATTCCCATAATACTCTTGAGCTTTTGTTCTTCCAGATGAATTTGTTATTATTTTTTCTAGCTCCATAAAATAATTTTTGTACACAGTTTGATCGGTATGACACTGCATAAGTAAAGTAATTTAGGTAAAATTATCATTCATTTATAAGGCTTTTGACGCAAGGTAAATAACCTAGTTTCTCAGGATGCCAGTTTCCTTATCTATGAAATATATTGGATTTGAATTCAGATCCTCCTGATTCTGTGTCCAATACTATATTTTCTGTGCCATATTGCCTCTGACATTTGAAGCCACCTATTCTGTCCCCTGTAAGATACATTAAACATGTCAATTTTCTTTTCTTTTCTTAAAATTTTAAGGTTTTTTCTTATTCTGAACTTGACAAACACCAACAAACATAAATTTCCATTTCCAAAGAGTAGGAAACTAAAATTGCATGTGAAACCACATCTCTATTATGTGATTCTAGTTTTTTTTTAAAGTATATAATACATTCGACGTGTTTGTTTAAATGCTGTCCTCCTTATCTGTAACTTCCTCTGAACTTCCTTCTGTTTTCTTTCCCCCTGAATTTTAAAAATGCTCCGATGATATCCTCTTCTTTCTTTTCCAATGTGTGGTATGTGTATGGGGAAGGGGTATAATTTCTATGAGTCGGTTCTCCCTTCCTCCCAATTTCAGGTTCCCACTAAAAGCTTACAGATGGATTGATTTTTCTCTTCTTCCCTACTTCTTTAGTGAGATTCTGCCTTAGCCTGTGCTAATTGTGGCTGCTGTCCCTCTTCAGTATTCTCACTAGAGTTTGCCTCTGCCTGCTTGTGGGTGGGTAAATGAATGCTAGTCATTATGCTATGGAAGGTGAGGACTGGTTAAAACCCTTTCTGGGTCACCTTCATGCTTCCTGGCCTATTGAGGTTCTCTGGTGATGAGATGCCAATTGTGTTCAGTGGAATCATGTGGTTTTTAATACTGGAAGAGATGGTCCAGATTATTTTCTTCACCCCCATCATTTTAGCCAGTGAGTCAGAAAACATGTATTAAATACTTACTGTATACTAGGTACCTTAATAAGTACTGGGAATACAAAGAAAGAAAAAAGTAGTTCCTACACTTGAGGACCTCATATCATAATCGCAGACATAAAATGTAAGTAATTAGTTATATACCAGATATCCACAGAGTACATGAAAGCAGAAAAGGTACTAGCAGCTGGAAGCACTAGAATTTGAACTGAGTCACCTGAGGTCCAGAGCAGAAAATTACTTGAGGGACTAGATCACAGGTCTCCTTACTCCCAGTCTAGTGTTCTTTCCACCTCATTTCTCTGTCTCTTTTAACCCGTACATATATCATTCAAGTAAAAAGTAATTATTAAATGTCTACTGGGTACAAGGTTCTCTTTAGAGAGGTGGTAATACAGAGACATTGTCAGAGGATTATGCTCATTCTGGTATGGATTGGACAAGAAATCTCCAAGGTCTCTTCTAACTGCGGTCTTAGGAAAATGAGACTTGTATTACCAACCTATCTCTGAAGGTTGTTTTGAGAAACAATTTGCTTATCCTCAGTAATTGTGAATTAGTATTATGATGATGATGATGTGCAATGTGCTGAGAAGATTAGAAAGTAAAATCTGGTCACAGTCCTTAACTCGCTTTCAATTTCAAATGCTGAATAAGTCGTGCACACAGAGCAGAGCAGAGTAGAATAGGAAGGTGCCGAAGAAGTCGATAGGACTAAAGAAATCCAAATTCATCGTGCATGATCAGTCCTATGGAGATAGACAGTAGACTCTTGTTAGGATGGAGAGCGAAGCCTGGGGAAATGGTCAGGAGTAGGAGGTGGAGAGAAGCAGGTTATGTTGGGAGAATATAGGAAAGAATTTTGCTTTTAATTTTTTGAAATGTATGTAATAAAACAAGCATTTCCATAACATAGTACAATAAAAAGGTGATTGTATATGAAACTGCAAATCTACTATGCACAACTTGCTATTCCTTTCAAATATACAACAAATTTATCATGTAAATTTCTTTTTTTCCTTTTTTTCCTACTCCCCCCCCCATGGCTACCATTAGAATACACACACACACACACACACACACACACACATATAAAATTATTCTATACATATTTCTACTTATCAGTTCTTTCTCTGGATGCAGATACCATCTTTCTTCACATGCCCCTTATAGTTAACTTGAGTATTTATGATAGACAAAATAATTTATTTGCTTTCCTTTTGTGGCCATTCTATTCCCGTGATTCCTAAGTTTCATAGACTCTGTGTGGCCCTCCAGAAATTGTCCAAGGGGATTAGGTTGACCTACCAGGCTATGCCTCTGTGTATCTATCAGGGCTGTACAGAGGGGTGATAGAACTCAGACACATAGGCTTTCTGATGAACTCAAGGAGAGGACCTGGAGACTGGGGATAGAGGGGAGTGAGGAGAAGCAAACCTCCTTTCAGCACCCCACCCCCATATCTCTGCATTAGAGGACAGACACGTGTTCTGTGGTGCTTGGCGAGAAGCAGGCTTATAGTTACTCCTGGCTGTACAGAATTACAGATAAACCCTCCATCCCTGTAGATCTGACAAGCAGCTTAAGGAAAACCCAGTCATTTGATGCACCCTGCTTGACATCCAATGATGACTCAGTAGCAGTGCCAAGAAAAGCAATGAAGATAAAGAAGAAAAACCCCTGAGAGGAAAGTGCATCCAGCATCTCTCAGTCATCACAGCTGATTTTTCTCACTGCTGAATACATGGATTGTTCGCATTCCTGACTCGACCCAGGTGAGCACAGGTGCACTCAGGTAGAGGCTCCATCCTTTCCCTTCACCTGCAGTACCAAGGAGCCCCACGGACAGGGCCTCAGACAGACCTGCTATTGTAATCCTGTATGCAGTGACATATCAAATGCATCTTAAGAAGGACTTGGGGCATGGGGTTCCTTGGCCTCCTAAGCCCAGAGTGATGGTGAGGAAAATGAGGAACCTTAAGAAGCTCTGAGTTTTTTTTTAAAAAGAAAAAAAAAATACTGGGATAACTAAGCCTAGTAGTTTTCTTTTGGGTAATTTTTCTGAAGCAGCCTAATGCTGAGGGAAGACCACTGTAATTCCAGTTTAAAAAGAAAAAATAATAAATCTTGGCTTCCACACTGCTCAAACTCTAGAACTATTTAACACATCGAGCTTCTTCTGGGGTGTCTGTCAAGAAGGATTAGCAGTCAGTTGATGGATCTGTGCTCAGGCTTAAGTGAACTCATAATATCTAACCCTGCTGACCAGAAATCTGGCTCTGGGTCTCTTGCTGACCCCTGCAGGATCCCTCGAATCAGTGGCAAGGCAACCTAATCAGACCAGTTTGGGGCACAGGTAAGCAGCTTTCCCATTTGCCAGGTGTGCCCACTCTATGAGCCTGGACCAAGCACAACAGCAACATCTGCCCACCATCTGCCCTTCCTCCCTGTGTGGTTGCCAAAATAAAATGCCCATTATATTCCGAGTTACAACTTCATCGTGCCCTAAGCTCATTTCATATATGTGTGCCTATTTCATCTTTGAATATTAAAATAGAAAAGTAAGAATGTTTGAAAAGCATAGGATTTTGAGTTGGAAGGAAACTAAGGGATCATCTAGCCCAGTTCCTTATAGAAGAGGAAATTTAGTCCCAGAAAAGGAAAGGGAGTTTGCTCAGGGTCACCTAAGTAGCGCTCGGGAAGGATTTGAGCCTCAGTCCCACAGTATAAGGAAAAACCTTGGTAACAATTGGAACTATACATACAAAAATCAGCTAGAATGACTCAGGAGGAAGTGAGTTTTTCCTCACTTGACATCTTCAAGAAAAGGCTTGATGGCCCTTATGGGGGGAAAGGGAGTGATGTTGTGGAAGGAGATCCTTGTTCAGGTGAGGTTTTGATTCAATGGTCTCCAAGGTCTCTTCCAACTTGGTGATTCTGTGTTATGAGAAAAGAGGCTTTTAAGATGTGTTCCTACATGATGCTAATGATGATACTGGAGGAGATGCTGATGAGATGTCAAACATTCCTTGGGCCAAAACCAGATTAAAAGGTAACTGAGGAGTAGCTAACAAAATAAGTAAAAATACAATGGAACATAGATAATGTGAATACGTGGTTTTCTTTTTTTTCTTGGAAGGGAAGGCAGGGCAGTTGGGGTTAAGCGACTTGACCAAGGTCACACAGCTAGTAAGTGTGTCAAGCGTCTGAGGCCAGGTTTGAATTCAGGTCCTCCTGACTCCAGGGCCGGTACTCTACTCACTGCGCCACCTAGCTGCCCCAATAAGTGGTTTTCTAAGTCTATGCCACCCAAGCTGGGATTCTTTTATATTGTTTAGTGGCCCCCATTTCCTCCACTGGGTTTGACACCACTACTCTAATGGATGGAGGGCCAGGGGCAGGAAGACCTGGATTCAAGCCCGGACTGGATATATAATGGCTAAGAGATCCTGGGCAAGCCCTTTAGCTCTTAGGGCTTCAAGTAATTCTATTGCTTCAATAGGGTCAAACTCAAATAGAAACTGATCCTTGTCACCACAAATTGACTTTGAAAACCACAAACGAGTGTTATCTATATTGTATTAAAGGTAGTAGTGGCTTGATGCTGGGCCTGAATTCAGGAAGACTCGTTTTCCTGAGTTCAAATCCAGCCTCAGACACTTACTAGCTGTGTGGACCTGGGAAAGTCACTTAATCCTGTTTGCCTCTGTTTCCTCATCTGTAAAATGAGCTTGAAAAGGAAATGGCAAACCACCCCAGTATCTTTGCCAAGAAAACCTCAAATGGGGTCACAGACAGTCAGACACGACTAAACAACAACATGTTGTATTATGTTTTTTTATCTATTTTGTTAGACATTTTCCAGTGAAATTTTAATTTGGTTCAGCCCCCACTCAGAAGTTTTATGCCTTAATTTACTTGTGTCCCACTGGCTCCAAGATTGACACCTCTGCATAAATGGCAGCTAAGTTAGACATCTGCATCATTGGAGGTACTGACACTGATCCTGCAATCCCCTTCCTTGTCATCAAGCCTAGACCATTCCAACAGCCTATTGGTTGGCTTCCCTGCCTCAAGTCTCTCCCCACTCTAATCTATTCTCAACTCAACTGGCAAATTAATTTCTCTAAAATGAAGATCTGACTATGTATCCACCTACTCAATAAATCCAAGTGGCTCACTACCACTTTCCAATAGCAGATACGAAATCTTCTGTCTGGCATTCAAAGCCCTTTGAAACCTGGCCCCTTCTTAGCTTTTCAATCTTTGATAGCTCACTCCATTCCACATACTCTGTGATGCAGTGGCACTGGCCTCCTTGCTCTTCCTCCAATCTTCTGATTTAGGGCACTTTCACTGGCTGTCTCCTATGCTTAGAGCTCTCTCCCTCCTCATCTCCTTCCACCTCCTGGCTTCTCCAGCTTTCTTCAAGTCTCAAAGTCCCACCTTCTGTAAGAAGCCTTCCCCAGTCTGCCTTACTCTTAATGCATTCCTTCTGTGACTATTCCCAATTTATCCTATATTTACCTTATTTGTACATAGTCATTTTCATATCCCATTAGACTGTGAATTCCTTCAGAGCAGGGACTGTTTTTTTGCCTTCTTTGTATCACCACTGCTTTGCACAGTGCCTGGCACACTGACCATGAGTTCCCACACCAATGAAGTTACAGCCCATGACTAATACAAATAATGATAATAATATTAATAATAATAATGTCCTCAGTGCTGTGTACAACAGGCAAATCCAGGTCCCATTCCTCTGAATTTCAACCTTAATTTTTAGCTGTGGTTTCTAAGTCAATATAGATAGCGCCTGTAGCTTATTTACGTATTCCTTTTTAATATTTACATAGCTTCTTTCCTTCAAAGAGTTGAAAAAGCTGAAGCTTAAGCTCGGAAGTTTAATTTTATATCTAGCACTGAGAGGAACAGGGGGAGGTGGAAAAGGGCACAGCAACCTTGAAAACAAGGAGTAAGAAAAGATGAAATAGATTCCAATAATGATTGCACAGTATGTGATTCAAGTCATTGGTTCCTAAAGTTTGGGGAGCCTACTTCCTAATCTTGTCCGAAGTCCACTTAGAAACAGACACCCGTGGTCTCTTCTATGATTTCTATCAACTAGATCCATGCTAAACATATGGCTAGGACTCCAAGCATTAGTATCCATGGGGAATGAATATCCTTGTGGCTTACCAACTCATCAAACTTTTAGGTCATAATGATATGGCTGATTTAGAACTACAGGCTACCTCAGAGACCATTGAGTCCAATTCTCCCATTTTATAGATTGAAGAAACTGAAGCTCACATATATTACATGACTTGCTTGGGGTTACTTAGACTCAGTAAATGTCTAAGGGGGGATTTGAATGCTGCTCTTTCTCATCCACAGCTATATCTTCTTTGAACCTCCTAAAGCATTTATTTTGTCTGATTCTCATTTGTCTCTTAGCAAACAGTGACCAATGTTGTAATTATTGGAGGGGATCCTTTATCTTCAAAAAGACTATGGAACACTGGAAAGCAAGACCCATTTCTTACCTTTCTGTCTACCTCCTGCCCCCAGTGCCAACACACAGGAAGCATTCATAAAAGCTTATTAAAATGATGTATTGATTAAAGATAGACCAAAATACAGGTGGTATATGGGTCTGCGGATTGTGAGCTTACCTCAAACTAAGAAGGGCCTAGATGGGGCAAAACAATAAAATGATAAGAATTGTACTGATTATAATATCTAGTAATAATAATGACAATTCTACCTTGCTGTCTTTGGCCATTTGGATTGAATGAGATATTGACTTACTGTTTTTTAGATGAAATAAATGGGTGAATCATTCTGTTATTATTATTTCTTCCATTTCATTCATGAATTCATTGGCAATGGGAATCTGGAGCCTGAATGAAGTCTCTGCAAGTGGAGAGGCTACCTTCGGGATAGTAGTGATAGAGTCTAGGCAAGTGCCTTGGAGAGGCTGGGCCATGAGTAGTGATGTTCTGTAACTAGTTTAAGTTGTCTAGCCACATAATGAAAGAGAGGCTCCTGGATTGGCTGTAGAGGCATTTAAGATGCTTAGCTGGCTTGAACCATCACTCTCTTGTCTCAGATCTTTCCTTTCTGCTGTTTTCTTAGTGTGGTTCCTTTGTCCACAGTGTTGAGTGAGTGACCAACTTGTAGTGAGGATAGTAGAGAGATAGGCCTTGGGACCTTTTCCTCTATAATGTCATGTTCCATGAGAAATGAGTCTCAGTCTTTGGCTTTTGGATGTGTTGTTTTCTATTGTAGCTGAAGCTGTTGAGACCTCCATGATTCAATGAGTTTCAAAAGGTCCAGAGGATGCCTTAGCACCCTGGCATTCCAGAGGACAGAAGGTACTTTAGTACCCAGACATTTCAGAGTTTGGGAGAGCTGATGGACCATCAGAGCTTCAAGAAGCAATGAATGACCTTCAGGAATGAATTCTGGGACCACAGTCCAGCAGTAGCTGAGATAAGGACTCATCTGGAAGCAAAGGCACCTTTGGACATGAACTTGGTGGGACCAATGCTGTGTTAGATGTGAGCCAAGTTGAATCTACTCTCCCTAAAGTTGGAGATGGTATAGAGGAGAGCATGTCCCCGAGATAATGGGCTAAATATTTACACTTCATTCTTACAGTATCTTTAAAGTTAGAGATCCCTTTGTGAAAGCTACCCAATGTCAATAGATAAATGGAACTGGGACATTATTCACAGAAATTTAACAATGGGAATTTGGGAAAAAAATATAGCTGATAGAGGCTCCAACTGATGGCAGTAGTGAAGAAAAACCCTATAAACCCCTCAGAGAACACTAGATCCCCAGATGTAGCAATATGGCTCTGAGTGAGCCAAAACATGCTTTCTCTACAGATAATCTTCAGTAAGTTTTTGGGGTAGGTTTTATGTATAATACTGAAAGTACCATGGAGCTACAAAGCAGTATTACATGAATTACATTAGATGACCTTAAAGGTCCCTCCAAGCATTAAAATTCTAAGCTTCTGTGATCCAGGATATCTTGATCCAGTCTATGATTTAGATGATGAGAGGAGACATAGAGATATCCAAGATTAATGGTATACTTTTTATTGTTGTCTTTGATTATTTTGGTGGAATGATACATTGATTTAGCTTTTGTTATATGAAGTAAGTTAATTAATCTGTCAAGCTCGTATCCCTATTCTTTATTCATCTTAATTGCTAATGGACTATGATCAGAAGCCTCCCAGCTGGGAAGTCACTAAAAATGGCCTATACATGTCTGTCTGAGGGTGGGAAGGGGTGTTTGGAAGAGCGGGCCAGGAAGGAACACATTCTCAGAAAAAAGAGGGAAAAAGAGGATGCCCCCTAATGCTCATATAGACTTTTGTTCTCTGAACACCTGTCTAGAATTAAGCAGTATGCACACCAATTATATTTAGAATTCACATTCAGATGCCACAATGGATAGATTTTTAGGCCTGGGGTCAGGAATATCTAAGTTCAAATCTAGCTTCAGACACTACCTAGCTGTGTGACCCTGGCCAAGTCACTTAATCCATGTCTGCCTCAAATTCCTCCATTCTACAATGAGAATCATAATAGCACCTACCTCTCAAGATTTTTCTGAAGATCAAATGAAATAATATTTCTTTAGGTCATGTCCAATCCTTCCTGATCCTATTTGGGTTTTTTGGCAGAAATACTGGAATGGTATTCTCCAGCTCATTTTACAGATAAGGCAACTGAAGCAAACAGGGTTAAGTGACTTGGCCAGGGTCATATAGCTAGTAAGTGTCTGATTCCTGACTCTGAGCCATTAGATCTTATTATAACACAGAATTTCAGAAGAGGATGGGACATGATAAAGATCTTATTCCAATCTGTACATGAAAGAATACCTCCCCACTGCCCAAGAAAGAGTAAATTGGCTTGGGTTTGAAACCACACAAGTCAAATCAACCATACCTATCAGTAGTGGGATTGGGTCCACAAATGGCAGCAATACTTCCAGCCTGAGCAAGTTAGAGAAACCAGCCTACCAACAAACAAACAAGTAAAAAATCAATAAATAAAATGCAGAATGAGTGAACAAATGAATAAATAAATGAATGCAAGAATGAATAAATTGATAAATACATGAATAAATAATTTTTAAAAGTCATGGCAGCCTTGATCTTATTT
The DNA here is from genome assembly GCF_011100635.1 of Trichosurus vulpecula. Classification (NCBI taxonomy): domain Eukaryota; kingdom Metazoa; phylum Chordata; class Mammalia; order Diprotodontia; family Phalangeridae; genus Trichosurus; species Trichosurus vulpecula. The sequence continues at coordinate 58,112,873 of NC_050576.1, read as the reverse complement.
CCTTCTTTGAAAGGATAACTAAATTAATAGATTGAAGAATCTTGTAAATATAGAAGACCTAGACTTCAGTAACTCAAAAGATCATGGAGCCTCTATTATTGTCATGCCAAATAGAGAAGAATAAATGCAGAGCCCAACAACCAAGGTCGATTTGCTAAACTCTCTCATGCTATCATTGTGGATAAGGCAGAGCTATGGGCTAGAAGATATGGTATAGTTTTCTAAATTCGGAACTTGTGGAATGGTTGGACACAAAGTGAAGGTCATTAATAGGTCTATGTCCACTTAAAAAGAGGCCTCCAATGAAGTGCTCCAGAGATCTATGATTGACCTGCTTGTTTGATATTTTTATCAATGACTCTGATGAAGTCATAGTAAGTAAGCTTGTCAAAATTTCAAGGGATTAAAGGTGGGAAAAATATCCAACATGTTGAATAACATGATAAGTATCTTCAATAAATAGATTGAAATTTAATGGGAGTGAGAACAAACATAATATCCTTCATCTGAGTTAAAAAATCAATCTCAACAAGTTCAGGATGAGGAAGGTATTGCTCGATAATATGGAAATGTTATAAATATTGAATAAAAGATCTGGAAGAAGGGGACTTGGTGGACTGAAACCTCACAAAACAAGGCAACAGTGTGGTATTTGTTGCCAAAAAATGTTGATGACATGGTAGGCACATAGTGTCCAAAACACCAAGGAGGCAGTAGGGCTATTGTACTATCCTGTGGTCATTCCACATCCAGAGTCTTGTGCTGAGATCTTGGTGATATGTCTTAGGCGGGTTGTAGAGGAGTTGTGGGCTACCCAGGAAAGGACAATGAGAATGGTCAGAGAAATACAGATCATGCCACATGAAGATTAGTCGAAGAAGTGGTGAATGTTTAGCCTAGAGAAGAGAAGAATTAAGGGAGATGCGATGGCTGTCTTTAAAAAAATGTTGGGATATAACTTCAAAAAAGGATTAGATTTCTCCTGTTCTACCTCACAGAGGAGAGCTTAAAATAAGGTGTAGAAGCTGTAGAGAGAAATATTTAGGCTTCTACTAAAAAAGACTTTCCTAACAATTAGCACTGAGCAAAAGTGAGAAGAACTTCCTGTGGAAATTGTGGCTTCCTCCTAAGTGGAGGTCTTCAAGAGAAGCATCCTGCTTTAGTGAGAATAAATGGTACATGTGTTGGCTTGTGATTTCTATGTTAATTTGTTTTAATTAACTGTTACAAGGGAGGGGTCTATGAAGGGAAGAGGTTTTTTTAAGTGATTGATATAAAATAAAGTAGTTGGGTTAGATTACCTGCAAATTCCCTTGTACCTCAAACAATCTATAACTCTGTTTCCGTCATTTGCCTTTTGAACATTTCAAGAGGCATTATGCAAATATGATACAATGGAAACAGTATTGGAAGTAGAGTCAAAGACCCTGGATTCAAATCCTGACTCTTCTACTTACTACTTGGGTGCTCCTAAGAATATCAGCTAAACTCTTGGGCCTCATTTTCCTCAATGAGAGGGTTGGGGTGAGGATTCCTTCCAGCTTTAAATCTATGATCTTATCATATAAGCTGCCTTTATTGTATGAATCACACCTTGCATTTGAAATCTGGACCTGAGCATCTTGTTTTTGGTCCTTGTAATGAATATTTTGAATTCCTCAGGGTCCTCAGACGGCTTTCCGACCTCTGGCCACTGACCTCCCTCTCTCTCATCACCCCTCTGTTTATTGAGATAGCTAACTTCACCTTGAAAAAATAATGTTTCTACTCATGGGACCTACAGTAGTGACCTCAGTTCTGTGCTAGAGGCCAATGACTCATTCCTGGGGTTCGTAATTATGTTTAATGACGAGGTTGGCTAAGAGCTTCAATAATCAAAAATGCAGGCTGGAGAGGTCAAAAATGCATCTCGTAGCTGCTCTCCTGTTCTCCATTCCGGTCCCGGTGTTCTCACATTACTCCCTTTTAGACCACAGAATACCATAATCGTGGGGAGGGAACTTTAACCAGACATCTGCTGAGGAAACAAGTGCACCTATTCATATACATAATCAAAGAGACTCCCAAATTACACAGGCAAAATTGGTGATCCGGAATCCAACCAGCAGAAGAGAGATGCTGGAGACCCTTCGTGCTAATAAGTAGAAACTGATTGACATCATGAAAATTGAAGGGAAGATTAGTACAAGTGACTGAAAGTTATTTTAATTCAGTGCAGCATGCAGGGTAGAATTGGGGAGGGGGTGGTAGTGGGGTCATAGACTAGTTCCATTCCACAGTATTCTTTGTAAGAAAACAAGTGGTACTAGATCGAGAGTTAGGAACCATGGGTTCAAAACCTGAATCTGCCACTTTCTAATTATATGCTCTTGGGTGAGCTATTTCAATTATCTGGGCCTCAGTTTCCACCATCTGTAGAAAGCAGACTATCTGAGCTAAAAGGTCAATCAATAAAACCTGGGAAATTTAAGAGAATGGGGTAAGCAATCCAGGAAACAAAGTTTGATGAGAAGAAATAGCAAATTCATCATCATAACAAAGGCAAGGTATAATCAATGTCTATACAGCAGAGCTATATAGGAAATCATCTGGGAAAAAGCCTACATTTTAAATGTATCATATATATCAATTTAACATAGTAGCCCCTCACCACAAACAAACAAACAAATGAAAAGCAACCAAAAAAATTGAATGTGAACTTAAGTTACATGGTATCCAGTACTGAGGAGGTGTCAACTTCACTGTTCCCTGCCCCTATAAAACCACATCAGGAATCTTGAGTTCCATTCTGGCCAGCATATCTTAGGAAGGGCATTGATATGTAGGAGAACATCCTGAGGAGGGCAGCTAGGTTGGAAAATGACTTTGAGATCATCTCTTATGAGAACTGAATCAATAAATCGGAATATTTAGCCTGAAGAAGAGAAGGTTTAAGATGGACAAGACAGTCACATTAAAAAATTCAAAGGATTATCATATCCATTCTTCTATTAATTATCACCAATTTATCATATATATTATATATATAAATACAGGTGTGTGTATATATATGCACACACATACATATACATATGTTGTTTAGTCATTTCAGTTGTATCTGACTCTTCATGACCCCATTTGGAGTTTTCTTGGCAAAGATACTGGAGTGGTTTGCCATTTCCTTTTCCATCTCATTTTACAGATGATGGACTGAGGCAAACAGAGTTAAATGATTTGCCCAGGGTCACACAGATAGTGTCTGAGACCAGATTTAAACTCAAGAAGATAAGTCTTTCTAACTGCAGGCCCAGAACTCTATTCACTGTGCTACCTAGCTGCACTGTAAATATTATGCCCCCAATGAAGTTTCTAATGCTATTTTTATAGAAAACATGGAGAAATATGGACTATTTGATGGCAAATTCCTATAGTCAAAGAATTAATAGTCATATGCTTGAAGGGAGATCTATTTTAGAGTGCCCTGGTCATCTGTCCTTTTGTTTTTTCAATAAATGACTTAGGTGAACTTATAGAAATCATGCTTATTAAATGTGTAAATAACTTGACTCAGATAGTCATCTGATGGCAATCAGAATTTTAAAAGATCTCAATAGGCTAGAATGGTAAACTGAGTCAAAGAAGATGAAATATAGAAGGAATAAATGTAAAATTTGACACCTGGATTTAAAAAAATCACCTTCATAAGTACAAAATAGGGAGGCATGGTTAAAAACTATTGTGTGTGAAAAAAGGATTTGGGAATTTTAATGAAATGCAAACTCAAAATAAATCTTAATATAACTTGGAGGCCAACGATGCTATCGTGACCTTAAGTTGCATTATGAGGCACTTCCATTAGATTGTGAGCTCCATGGGGGCTGTCTTTTGCCTCTTTTAGTATTTATGCCTGGTACATAATAAATATTTGATGGATTGACAGCCAACCTATGGATGAGAATCATAGTATACTCTGTCCTTTTTAGTTCACAACTGAGAGTATCATGTGAAATTAGTGCTTTCTATTCTAGGCATCACATTATAGGAAGGACATTGACAAGTTGGAGAATGTCCAGAAGCAGGTAATTAGGATGGTGAGAGATTGAAGATCAGGGCATTTGAAGACCATTGGAGGTAATTGGGCATGGTTAGCTATGAGATAGGAAGTTTTAGGGGGAAGCAGGCATTGCAGCTGTATTCAAATAACTGTAGGGCTGTACTATTAAAAAGAGATTATTTTGCTTGATACTACAGGGCAGAACTAGGAGCAGTGGGCAGATTACAAGTTAGATTTCAAATAATCGTAAGGAAAAGCTTCCCACCATCAGACCTATCCAAGAAGTCAAATGGGCTGAGTTTGAAGGTCATGGGCTCTCCGCATCTTCCAAGATTTTCATATGAAGGCTGGATGGCCACATGGCAGAGATAAAGGAGAAGAGATTTTGTTCTTCTAGGGGTTAGACTAGAGGGCCTTTGAGGTCCCTTACACCTCTGATACTCTGATTTTGTAACCATGGAGATGTTCTTCTATAATCTCTTCTGTCTGGGGAATCTGTTCCCTTAGAAAAGGGACAATCTTTATCTCCTTCAAAAATTTTGTATCACCAGATTTCAGCTTCAGAATGAGGTCCTTAGGTCAAGAAGGGTTTTTAAGATCTTTTAGAAGAAACATCTTCTATTTACGTCACCCCAATAAGTCATTAGATAAATACTTATTGTTCCTACTATGTGTCAATCATCGTGATAGTGTTTTACAAATACTATTTCATTTGAACCTCCCAACAACCCTGGCAGGTAAGTGTTATTGTTACTCTCATTTTACAGTCGGGGAGACTGAGGCAAACAGGGATATGTGACTTGCCCAATGTCACACAGTAAGAATCTGAGGCTGGATTCTGTCTTAGGTCTTCCTAAGTCCAGGCCCAGCCCTTTACCCACTTCAGTACCCAGCGTCTTCAAAGGCAAAAGAGAAGAAAGATATAAAGAAAAACACAGCCATTGCTGTCATGGAGTTCACAGTTGAATGCGGGAGACAACATGCAAAGGACTATGTGCAAACAAGAGATATACAGGATAAACTGAAAATAATAAACAGAGCAAAGGCACTAGAATTAAGGGGGTGCTTTTCCTTGCCTGTTACTACTCCTGAAGGCAAAGAAATGGCCTGATGTAAAGGAAAGAGCACTAGCTTTGGAGTGAGAGCCTGGGACTCATGTCCGTTGTCTACTATATATGCTACCAAGGAAGAAGAAGGAGACGAAGAAGAAGAAGAAGAAGAAGAAGAAGAAGAAGAAGAAGAAGAAGAAGAAGAAGAAGAAGAAGAAGAAGAAGAAGAAGAAGAGGAAGAGGAAGACGAAGAAGAAGAAGAAGAAGAAGAAGAAGAAGAAGAAGAAGAAGAAGAAGAAGAAGAAGAGGAAGAAGAAGAAGAAGAAGGAGAAGGAGAAGGAGAAGGAGAAGGAGAAGGAGAAGGAGGAGAAGGAGAAGGAGAAGGAGAATGAAGAGGAGGAGGAAAAGATAGTGATGATGATGATGATGATAGCATTTATACAGCACATTAAGGATTGCAAAGAGCTTTACAAACATTACTTAATTTTATTATCTTAACAGTTCTGGGAGGTAGGTGCTTTCGAGTCACTTGCTCTCTCTTCTCTTCATTTTCCTAATCTGTAAAATGGGGAGGTTGTACTAGATGATCTCTGAGATCCCTACTAGCTCTAAACTTGTAAGAGCTTGTCCCTCAACCACCTCCTCACTTAGGATCATTAATTTCAGAAGAGAAGGGGCCCTAGGAATCATCTTTTACAGATATGTAACTTAAGGCCTAGAAAAGTTAATCAATTTGCTCAAAGCCACAAAGTGAGTGAAAGCATGGGATTTGAAGCCTTAAATAGCATGCTTTTCCACAATATTGTTGCAGATTCTTCTTTTGTTTTCTCTGTTAGAACAAGTATCTCATTTTAAGTATAGAGGTAATGTAGTGGCTCCTGAGATCCCTTTCTACTCTCTAAGCTTTAGGTAGTTTATTTTAGATGAAAAGTTCTAGTTATAATTGCTCTGAACCCCTAGGAAGATTTCTTAACACCTGGGCAGAGTTTGAATTTTCTACCTAAACTTATTATAAATAAACAGGTATCAATATGTTTAAAGAATATGTGTAACATATTACATATATGTAGAGTATATATGATATATAATATATTATATGTATATTACAGTGTACATGTATATAATAACTAGCATTTTATAGTGCTTCAAAGTTTGCAAAGCTCTTTGTAAATATTATCTCATTTTATCCTCACCAAAATTCTGTGAAAGAGGTGATAATATTAGTCCAATTTTATAGATTAAAAAACTGAGGCAGACAGAAGTGACTTGCTTAGGGTCACAGAATTGGCAAATGTCTAAGACTGGATTTGAAGTAATGTCTTCCTGACTCTAGGCCTAATGTGCTATAACTATGGGGGAGAGAGAGAGAGAGAGACAGAGACAGAGAGAGAGACAGAGAGATTCACACACAGAGAGAGAGAGAGAGAGAGAGAGAGAGAGAGAGAGAGAGAGAGAGAGAAAGGCAAATGTGGATATAGACACAGACACAAACATGGACATAGACATAGACGTAGACATAGACGTAGACATGGAGTTAACTCCTAGCCCCTTTGTGGCTAAGAGGAAATTCTGTCTACTGGAAATATTAGGGTAATACAACAGCTGATTCCATTATAGTGTTTGGCTAGGCAGCCTTCAGGAAAAGAAAAAGAGAAAAGAACTGACCTTTCCTTGGGACTTCTATCAGCCTTGATCCTCCTTCTCACACCTATAAAACCAAGGAATCTCCCTAACATGTCCTTTCTCTGATGCAGCTTCTTCCTCTCTTTGCTACATACTTATTCCAAACTCTTTGAATCCAGATATTTCTAGCCCGATTTTTTTCCCTGAAAATACTAGGTTTTATTCACACCCCAGTGGTAAACAATAACCTCAATAGGATGCCTAAGTTTCTTTGCAGATCACTATGTCACATGAAAATACAAAATTCCCATAAACAAGGAGACAGTTAATGAACCTTAGATGTGGTCTTACTGGAAATTCTTAATCGTATACTAGTCTCTTCTCAAATCAAATTTCAAAATGCTTTGTCTCCTAGTTTGTACAAGTCACTGCATTCCTATAACAAAGTAATGAAGGCAAAGCTAGCGCAAGTGGACTTAAACCCCATTCAACTACTGGGATAAAAAATACTTTGTTTGGTTTCTAACCTGATTTTTTAAAATAAAAGTTTCTCCCTTTTATACAAAGTGCTTAGGGGTTGCCCAGTCCCTCACACAATGGTTTTGACTGCTCAAGGAGCTTTGCAGGCCCTTTTCACACTAATTTCTGACTGTTTGATTCAATCAAAAAAAGTATTTGCACCTGGTCAAGGCACCAAATTTGGGGGGAGGTGGGTGGCAGGTTTGACCAACACCCTTTTAAGGTCTCACCCTTTCGCTTCTTTTTACTGGCTTTGTCAATTCATCCCTTATTTTTTTTCTTTGATCTATATGTATGTCTGTGAATAATGTTGTATGCAGAACACCCACTGGTATGTACATATTCATGTAAAAGTAGTTGGGCAATATGTTCGTATATCATCACGTGTGCACTTGTAGCCTGTGCATATATGTGTGTCTGTATATGTATATGCTGTACTATTTGAGATGTTAGTTTTCCTTTACTCCTTTGTCCACAAATGAGAGATGATACCCAGGGTCAGCCTTACCTGAATCAGATTAGTCATCTGCTCATGTGGAGTGATAGGCTTTCTTGCCCCCCAGATACCTTCCCTGACTGCTTATTGATGCCTGAAAGTCCTTTTATGCCAAAGTGATAAGTGTTCAAACTTCTCTGGGGGAGGTGACAGAGCAACAGATGATACCGTAGAACTGGATTTGGAGCCAGAAGAACTGGGTTTGAATCCTGCTTTTGTCATTAACTACCTGGGTGACTTTGACCAAGACACTTAACCTTTCTATGTCTCAGGTTTCCCATCTATAAGTAGGGGCTGTGGTGGGACCCACTTAATGACCTCTAAGGGATTTTCTAGCTGTATCTCTATGATCTTATGGTCTTAGAAAATTCCCCATTAGGTGCTAATGACTGAGATGAGAGACTTCCTTGAATCTGGTATTGCTAGAGAAAAGGAAGGCACTGAGCAACTGAGGGGAGGTGTAAAGTGCCTCCTCAGAATACGGGGAAGAAAGAAATGAAGAATTCATAAAGGGAAGTCTGTGAGAACACTGGAGATAATCTACTTCAAAATTTTGCCAGGGCTGGCTTTGATACTAGAGGTCCCAGGGTTAGGAGAACCTTGCCTGTCTGGAGGAAGTTGTTGAACTCCTGAACAATATGATCTTACGTCCATCTCTGCTTGAGGTGTGAGAAGCAGTAAACAACTGAAAGCCTACAGTACCAGGGTCTTATGACCTCTGACATAGCAAAGCTCCAAATAAGATGGAAGATATTACCAAGCAATCAGATTAAATTCACCTTATTATGGATTCATTACCACCAAATCTCCTGGATATTCCTTAAAAACACAACCCAGGATATATGGAAGATTTTCTTCCCACCCCAGAAGTAACACTGACAATACAGGGAGAATAGCCTCACAGACACAAAGGGGAGGATAGAAGGCTTCCCTTACTCCACAGACAGCGCAGAGCCATTTGGTCTCCACTGTCCCTAGTCCAAGGTACTAGGATACTCTGCAGAGTGACAGGGGTGAAGGCTAGTTTCCAGACACCTACATGGAAAGCCCTCCTTCCTTCTGCTTATATCAACTATCACAATGTGGAAGAAAACCTTATACTCTCCACACTTGAGCCTGATGCCTTCTTGCCCCCACCAGAACTGGGGTTAATTTCTTAGGAGGAGAGTTTTTTGGGGTAAAGGCATGATAACTGTCTGAAGATAATTTGAAGTGTCCCCCAGAAGAGGCATTAGACTTGTTCTCCTTAAAAACAAAGAGCAGATAGAGAAATATCAGGTAGAAATAGGAAAGAGACATATTTAAACTTTATGTAAAGAAAAATTTCCTAGTAATTATCCTCAGGGCCTCCTGGGTCCCCCCTCACTGGAGATTTTCAAGTAAGCCTGGACAGCTTGCCTTTTTGTGTATGATGTATATGGGACTCTTTGTCAAGTATGGATTGGACTACATGGCTTCTTTCTTTCCTTTCACTCTGAGATTTTCTAAGTTCATTTTTTTTCAACGCTGCCCTTTTTTCCCTTACTTTTTGTGTGACTTCTCTTCTAAGCCTCCTTTGGTGGATCATTATCCATGTCACTCTCACTAACCATGAGTGTCCCCCAGGTTCATTCCTGAGCACTCTACTTTTCTCTTTCCCTCACTACACTTGAGGGGACCACCATCCTTCTAGTCACCCAGGTTCTTAACCTCAGTGTCGCCCTCACTTCTCCCTTTCCCTCATCCCCCATGTCATGCCGTAGCCAATTCTTATAGTTTCTCTCTTCATAGGATCTCTTTATCTCCACTCACACAGACACTGTAGTGTTCAGGCCCTTATCACATCTGAACTATTGTAATGCCCCCCTAATTAGCCAATCTCCTCACCTAAAATGTCTCCCCACTTTAATTATTTGGAGACATAGCTGCCAAAGGGATTTTCCTAAAGCTCAGTTCTGACCACATTATTCCCTTTTACCTGTAGGATCAGATACAAACTCCTCTATTTGGCCCCTTTTTAAACTTCTTTTCAACCCAGCCCCTTCCTACCTTTCCAGATCCCATTTCCAGATCACTTCCTCTATAGTCTGGTCATACTGGCCAGATCATTCCTCACACAGTACTCTATGACTGGTCTTCAGGCCTTTGAACTGGCTGTCTCCCATCCCTGAAAAGTACTTCTTCTTCAACTCTGCTTCTCGGAATCACTGGTTTCCTTTAAAAATCAGCTCAAGGCCAATATTACTTAATCCCCACTCTCTACTACCCAACTGCTAATGCCCTCCTTTTCCAAACTAACTCACTAACATATTCTCTCTCTCTTTCTCTCTCTCTCTCCTTCCTCCCCCAATACTTACATGTGTGCAAGTTTTCTCCTCCTCTAGAATGTAAACTTCTTGAGGGCAGGTATCGTTTTGATTTTGTCTTCACATTCCCAGCCCTTACCATATTCCCTGGCCCATGATAGGCAGGTAGGTGAAAAGACACTGGACCTGGCATGAGGATGACCTGAATTTAAACCCCAGTTTAGATACTTCCTAACTGTGTGACCCTGGGCAAGTCACTTAACCTTGTTTGCCTCAGTTTCCTCATCTGTAAAATGAGCTGGAGAAGGAAATGGCAAACCACTCCAGTATCTTTTCCAAAGAAAATCCCAAATGGGATCACAAAGAGTCGGATAAGACTGAAATGCCTGAACAACAAATATCCAAAATATGGGAAGAGGAGTCCTCACCAAGTAACCGTCTCCCAAATCAGTCTTCTAAACAACTTGGATAGTATCTTTGTAGAAAAGCTACTGTCCACAGCTGTGAATGATTTTGTACATTAAAGGGTTAATGATTGCTTATTGAGTCCTTAGGAGAAGTGGGTTGTTGTTCACTGAAAACATGTTCATGATTTGACAAGTGGTATAATAGAAAGAGACCCAGACTTGGAATCTAAAGACTTTCAAGTCAGAACTCTGATGTATTAATAGCTATGTGACCATGGGCAAATGTCTTAACATCTCCCGGTCTCAATTTCTCTGTCTCTACAATGAGGTCAGTAATACCCACCTCCCAGAACTGTTATAATAAAGGCTTTTTGTCAACTTAAAAGAGGAATGTAAATGTGAATTGCTCATACACCAATGTCCTATGATTTCACTGACGTGGGAACTTTCAATGTTTGAGCTCCCTTCACCGAGGCAGATCTTTTGAACCAATGATCTTAGAGGCTGGAGGCCAAGAGAGATTGAGTGATCTGTATATTGCCAATTATCTAATAAGTAATGTTCAAATAATTGATTTACAGCTAGAAAATGACTTGGAAGCCATGCACAGCCATACAACCCCCTTTTTACAGGTGAAGAGACTGAGACATAGAGAGGTTAAGTCATTTGCCCAGGGTCACATGGGGAGGGACCAGACCTGGTGATTCCTGACTCTAAGTACCTCAGCACATTTCTCAGAACACTATCTTGCCTTCTGGTTTCACAGTAAGGGTTCAAATTCAAGTCTTTCTGAAGGCAAGTCCTCACATGACTGCTCTATTTAGTAGAATCTAAAGTAGATGATCACATGAGAAAGTTACCTACTCTGCAATGATTAACTATTAATATGTGCAAATGAAAACAATTAACTACAAAATGGTAGTTTTGGTGGTCAATTAAATAGAAGGGATGATTTTTAAGAGCCCATCATGCTTACAACCCTATGAAATGAAGTCTGTGTCTACACGAAGCCAGAACAACCAGTCAACTCAGCTTGTCTTCCTCAGTCACTTCACAAGAGCCTGTCGGTCTGTTTTAGACAAAGGTGAAATGTCATTCACTTGAGTTCATTTTCATGGGGAATAGGGGATGATGAGGTCAAATGTTTCAAAGCCTCAACAAAAGCACAGGTTTCGGCGAGGGACAGCACTGTAGCCCTTTGTCTGTCTGTAAGCCCTGGCACCAAGCGCTTGGCTCCCCTTTGGGAGCCGCTGCACTTGGCCCGGGTTAAGTTGGCCTCACCCATTTAAGAATATTTGATTTTATTGCAAAGCAAAATGCTTTTGAAAAGCTGGGCTATTATCCCTGAAATAGAAAAATTTAAAAAAAAATCTGAAAAGCCCTTTTGAAGTCAGCTACCCAAATGAAACCTGTGACATCAGAGAGATGGCAGATAAGAAAGGGGGGAGAACAAGGCAGTCATTGAACATCAGGCCGGCCAGCCGATGCCACACTTTACACCCCACCAATATAAGTCAAAGATGAAAGATGCCCCGGGCAGCCCACCTGACCCCTGTGACTCAGTTATCTCCATGTGATTGCACAGTGTTTGGCTCCGAACAATCCCTCACTGTCTGCTTTGCACAGGTGAATCTCGGCTCAGCAGCAGCTTGGATGGATTGGCGAAGATAGGAGAATGCCATGCATAGCACAGGGGGCCGGGGGAGGGCTGACTCTCATGGAGCTCAGGCTTCTTACTTCTATTATCTCCCAGCCACTGGGGACGGGGCAGCTAAGTGAAAACCGGGGGCAATGTGGAAAGTGAATGGCGTGTGTGGGGATGCCCCAGCAGCTCACACCTCCTTGGACAAACTTCAGACTGAAAACATACATCCTAGATGCCATCTCCCCATAACACACAAACATACACACACATGCGTATATATCCACAAACATACATACACTGCAGGGGTTTTGATTTAGTCAGTGTGCAACTTCTGCCTCCTCCAATACATACTGCAATCTATCCACAACTCAGTGGATGGTCTTCTAGAGTTGTTCTGTCTCCAAAATTCCTCCTCCTATAGCCTACCTGGTATTGGCCCTTTTTGCATTTACTAGGCTGGTCCTTTAGGTGGCACAGTGGATAGAGCATCCGGCCTGGAGTCAGGAAGAGCTGAGTTCAAATCCAACCTCATAGACTAACCTGTGTGACTCTAGGTAGGTCATTCAACTCTTTGTCTCAGTTTCCTCATCTGTCAAATGACCTGGAGAAGGAAATGGCAAACCATTCTAGTACCTTCGCCAGTAAAGCCCCTAATGGTGTCAAAGAGTAGGACACGAGTGAAAGAATGAACAACAACACCTTGGTCCTCAGATGATAGGCATGCTATTTATTCATCCCTTGGTCCATACCTGAAACTGTTAGAACATGAAATCCACTAGGATAGCCTTTTGTGACTCAGGATCATCTCCATATCATGGGATGCAGAGATACAAAAGTGGGACTTTGGTGGATTATATATTATGTAGTATGTCACTGTAAGCTCCTTGAGGGCAGGGACTGTCTTTTGCCTCTTTTTGTATCCCTAGAACTTAGCACAGTGGCAGGCAAATAGCCACTTAATAAATTTTTATTGATCGATTGTTATGATATAAAAGCAGAATGGTCCAGCAAGGCTTCTTAACCTCTAGTCCATGAACTTGTTTGGCCAATGTTTTATTAATTATATGGCAATATAATTGGCTTCCTTTGTTATCCTATATATTTTCCATTGCACATTTAAAGACATTATTCTGAAAAGGAATCCGTAAGTTTCACCTGACTACCATAGGAGTCAGTAACACCTGATGGTAGTGGACAGAGAGTGGACCCACCCACATTGTAGTGGATAGAGGATTGTCCTCCAAGCTGGGAAAACCTAGGTTCAAGTACTATCTGGAATACACAATGACTGTGTGATCCAGGTCAAATTGCTTAATCTGTCAGTCAAAAGGGGGTTGAGGGCTTAAGCTAAGCAACTCTCTGAAACTATAAGATGCAGAAAAGGTGCCAATCTGCATCAGTAGAGCAGGTTTGGAAGTTCTCAATACCAAAGACATTCCAGGTGCTGTCCCTAGCCTCACAGCCACTATCCCTATCACATATTCAGACATTTTGAATGGCTCTTTCACTGAACTCTTACTTTAATCCTTCTTGCTAGCATGAAGCTGACTTAAAGCCTATACCAGTGAAACACAACTCCTGGCATTGCCCGCCTGGCTTTGTTCCTCACCTTCTTTGGACTTCAATGTCATGGCCCCCTCTACTTCTGGTTCATTCGGGAACTTTTGAAATGGTGGAGACGTGATTCATTGTTGAATATGGCTTGCAGAAGTATGCTTCTTCCTTAAGATTATTGTCATTGAAGATGACCTTGACTGGCTTTCATGAGGATTTTGAATAAATGGGAGATGAGGTACATTAATGTTTTCTTGGTCACTTTTTTCAAGATTAATAAGGTCCTAGATTTTCTTCACACTTTTATTTATTTCTCTCCTTTAAATACCTTGTATATTAGTCCTTTAATGTCTTTTATCACCCCTAACACAGATCTCTATATATTCTTGGTCCAACTCAGTGGCTTTTCTTATTATTTATTATTTTTGTCTTTAGTGAGCTTTACCTTCTCTATTAGCACATTTGGACTTCTGATTTTAGTAGGGTCCAACTCAATAGTTCTACTATACTTGATGGAAACAACGGTTTGTCAAAATGCTTTTTTTTTGCAAATCTTTTCCATTTTTCTTCCATTTGTAGTCCTATTTTCATTCTTGAATACCTTACAGATGACTTTGTTTTCATTTATTTTGACAAGTTTTCTTTAAACTGCTTCCCTCTTCTACTGTTCCTCTGTGCTTTTGAAGATGATTCTTCTCATAATATTAAGTGATTTCAGCACAATATTGGGCATAGAAGAGGATGGAGAATAAATGTTGGAATACATTGGTCAGGATCAAAGAATAAAACAGGAAAGTCTTGTAGACAATACAAAAATCCCATAAAAAACATACAAACCACACAATATACATACACATGACCACATCTACTTCCACATATGCATATGTATAGACATATGCATGCACATGCACAAATATATTCATCTGTATACACACATTCACACACAAATATATATGCAAATACAAAGATACATTGGATTTCTCACACATCACGCATACATATTTGTATACAACGTGCCACAAAATTCTTAGTGCACTAAGAATTTTATGATACTCTTTATAATGCATCCTTCAAAGTGAGTCAGGGACTCCAAACAAGATGGCTGAGAGTTTAAATCTAAGCACAGCTCTCTGTGATGGTCATCTTAGACATTTACATAGTGGTTTACATTGCTGAGTGCTTTCCATATATTATTTCATTTGATCATTGCAACAGCCCCACGAGTAAGGCACTATTATTACACCTGTTTTTAGATGAAAAACTGATGCCTGTGGTTATACAGCTAGTAAGCATTGAAGGGAAGATTCAAATCTCGGGTTCATCTTGTCTTCAAGTAACATGCTATTTTCACTATACTTCATTGTCTCTCATAACCCCATAAACCAAGGAATGCAGCAAACATAGTGAAATAACAATGAGAGAGACACCCACACATACACAGACAGAAAGACAGAGAAAGGGGGGAGGGAGAGAGAGAGAGAGAAAGAGAGAGAGAGAGAGAGAGAGAGAGAGAGAGAGAGAGAGAGAGAGAGAGCAAGCTGCATGAAATTCTCACAAGGAAATTCCCTGGAAAAATTCAGATGAGAGGCTGAAGAAATCAGCATATTAGCTTGTGGACTCCTTAAGGTCTAGGACTGTCTTTTGATACTTTTTTGTATCCCAGAAATTAGCACAGAACCTGGTATATAGTAAGTCTTAATAAATGTTTGTTGATTGATTGAGTATGCAAAAAGCTCTTATTATTCTACTTTGGAAATGTATATTTTCAAAGGTATACATTTTCCTTTGGCTCTCTTCCCCCCTTCCCATATTGACATTTTATCTCATTGTTATAATTCTCTTTGGTTTCTATGGTTTATTTTGTATTATTCAGGATGTTATTCATTCATTTTCAGGAAGCCATTATTAAGCTTTTATTTAGGTTTATGTATTTTGCTTGCGTTCTCTGTAGAAATTATGTATTAACTAGTATGTTTATTTTGTTATAGTCCTTCAAAGATGTTTAGAATTTTAATACATTTTACAGATGAGAAAATGAGGCGAACAAGGATTAAGTGACTTGTCCAGGGTCACACAGCTACTAAGTGTCTGAATTTCTAGATTTCTTGCTAATATGTCCCTCGCCTTTTTCTTGGAAGTATTTTGAAGTATTTTGAGGACCACAGCCTGGAATAATGATCCCATAGCCTGCCATCTCTGTGCAAATGTTAGCAATTAAGACCAATGGGTATAAGTCATAGGGAAGCAGATCTCAGCTTTGAGTAAGGTATGAGATGGGTAAGAAGTAGATGTGGCTAAAAAGAAGATCAAGCTTCCTTAGATGAGTGGGAGGAGGGTTGGAGCAAGGAGGAGTGTTTAGGCAAATTTTGGATGATTAGTTGTGAAAGATATGTAGGAAGAGCTGAATTGAAACCGAAGTTCTGCCACTTACTACCCATGTCACCTCTGGCAGGTTAGCACCAATGCTCATCCCGTAGATGATGGATGTCCTCTTGTGAGAAAGACACCATAGGGGACCTATGTTCACCAAGTGATTGCATTTTCAAGGCACTGTGGCATGGTGCATAGGCAGAGGCCATAAAGCCAAAACGAGCAAGTTTCAAGGTCAAACTCTGACACTATCTATGTGAATCTGGCCAAGTTACTTTAACTTCTCACTTCCTTCTGCCCCCACCCCCAAACAAATCGAATAATAAAATTTGCACAGCAATTGTCTATCAGTATTAGTAAAAAGTGGTTTCCTCAATGGACATACCCTATACCAAGGATATCACCAGTTCAGACTAATTTCTTCTCTTAAGGGAAAAAATAGCTTCTACCATCATCTTAGTTTTATTAGGAGGGAGCTGCTAAAAGAATCCTTTTGAAAACTCCCCTGATTCCCTGGGATGAAGAATCTTTATGGTAACTCCTTTAAGCTTAGGCCATATTTCGTTGTTGTTTTTTTTAATGGTGATTTTAAAGTACTAGAGCAGTATCCTAGTCAATTTATCAAATTTTCTCAATATACGCTTCCCTCGGTTCATACTGCACTCTGATTTACAGCAGTTATCCTAGCCTGAATCCTTAGAATAGTGTAAAGGGCATTATTTTTTAAAACTCCGTTGCCATTGCTCACATAAAATAGTTTGGCCATTCACACAAAGGGTTTTATGTGACACAAATATATTTCCATTCTAAAGAATCCACTGCAATGGTGAGACGAGGCTTCTCAGATCACATCTGTCAGACAGAACCTTTTGCAAAGCCTTCTTTCATTGTGTCAATGATCATCTATAATGAAAATTAGCATCCATTAAGCCCCCATAGTGTATTAAGGGCTACTCTGAGGTGACGGGATGACATTGGCTTTATGAGATGGCTGATGTCCAGAACATTTGGGGTCAGAAAATAAATATCCCAGGACCTTGGTGTTAAAGAGAATCAGGTTGAAAGGTGAGTGACGTGAATTTGGGGCTTCAGGGTTATGGGAGGGTGTTCCAGGGATAGTGTAATGATTGTCTACACTGTTTGCCCTCATCTGTTGGGAGAAGTCTCAGGAGTCAGTGGTTATTAATGGGGCACCAGCTGGTCCCTCTTTATTACTGTTGGTCATGGGTGTCTGACTCTGCCAATATGTAGAAATCCAGCTTTAGTGGTCAGAATAATCATCTCCCACACACCCTCTCCCCACTCACCACACACACACACACACACACACACACACACACACACACATACACACACACACACATATACACACACACACACACACATACACACACTCATGCACAAGCCTGTCCACTGATGCACACAACTCATTGGGTTAAGACTCTTATTGACATAGCCTCCCTTAATTTATGGGCAGTTTCAGGGGCAAATAAGGTCAGAGAGCGCCACCTGCTGTGCTCAGGTTTTAAAATCAACTTTATAAGCTCCAAGTCTGAGCTGGCTCCCCCAACACCTTGAGGATCAAATATAAAATCCTTTGCCTTTGAAAGCCTTTCCTAACTTTCAGCCCTTCTACGCTTCCAGGCTTCTTTCCAGTATTTCCTCTTCAATACTCTTGGGTCCAGTCACCCTGGTTTCACTGGTTTCTTTGCTGTTCCTCACACAAAACACTCATCTCCTGACTCCAAGCATTTTCACTGGCTGTACCCACACTGGGATGCTTTTCTTCCTCTTCTCTACTTCCATGCATCTCTGACTTCCTTCAAGTCTCTGCTAGGAAAGCCTTTCCTAGTCTTTCTTAATTCTAGTGCCTTCCATCTGTTGGTCATCTCCAATTTATCTTGCATATGTCTTGTTCCCAGGTGCTTACATGTTGTCTCCCCCCAGTAGACTGTGAGCAACTTGAGGGCAGGAACTTTTTTTGTCTTTCCTTACATTCTTAGCATTTAACACAGTGCCTAGTAGGCACTTAACTTACTAAGTAGTCAGCTACCTGGTACAGTTATTTTTAGTGTTCAAGAAAGTCCAAACACTCTCCTACACACACACACACACACACACACACACACACACACACACATTCATTTGCCTTTTCATTGATGTTGAAGTTACTTTAACATGGGACAAACCTTAATATTTAGTGAGAAAATCTAAGGATAGAAATTAAAGACATAAAACCTAAATTTAACTCCCAACCTGGCCACTTACTTGCTTTGTGGTTATTGTCTCATCACTTCTCTTGTTTCACTTTCAGTTCCTTCATAAGTTAGGTTAGGGGGTTGGATAGAATCAGCAGTTCTCAAAGTGTAGTCTGGGGTCCTCAAGTACTCCCTGAAACCATTTCAAGTTATCTACAAGGCCAAAACCATTTTTATAATACTATTAATATTTTAATTTCTAACATTATAAATGTCTATAGGTATAATCCACACCTTTAAAAAGAGCTCTTTGGAGTTTTCAAATTTTTATAGAATGTAACAGGGTTCTGAGACCAAAAAAAGTTGGCCACTTTGGTTCTATCCATTCAACAAATTCCAAAAGTGCATCATTGTGCCCTCGCCTATACCCATTTCTCCATCTTGTCCACAAAGATAGGCTAAATCTGTTCAATGATTTTCTCTTATCTAAGAACACTCTGTCTTTGGCATTCTGAGTAAATGCCAATCTAATTAACTTGCCAGACAGGCAAATAAGGCTATTCTGCTATGATCTGATCTGATGAACCCATGATGGCTTCTGGTGATCATCATTTCCATTCCTAGATATTTACATATTACCCTATTAATAAACATTTTTAAATTTCCCCCTTAGGAATCATATCTAAAATTAATTACATATTAAAACCTCTACAAGCTTCCCTTTTTTGGAGGATGAAATTTGCCTTTCTCCAGTCCCATAAAAATTTGCCTGTGTTCCGCTATTTCCCAAAAACCATGGACAGTGGCTCAAATGTTGTATCCACTAATTCTTTATAAGTCTGATAAAAAGATAGGTGCACTTTTACAAAGAAAAATCACTTATCTTGAGTTCCAAGGCTACGTTTGATATTTTTATTCTAGACTTTCCAGTTTAACTACTCTCAGTATATAAACCAAAAATAAAGAATTTGCCTTCTCACTACTGTCCTTTTTCATTCTTTCTTCAACCTAGAGCAGCAAACAGCCTTTCCCCAAAAATCACTTTAAAAAGCCCCCTTTTATTTTCCTAGGAATTCATTATAAATTTTGTTTCATTCTGAGCTTTAATTCTTTTTGACACTACTACCTACTTGTTTCTGCCTTCTATCCATTGCATGTATTTTAACATAGAACAAATCCTGGTGTTTGGGACTACCATTCCTGAAGAATGTTTCCTCAGTTGGTGATGCTACATACTATACAACAAACGGTATAACCCTTTACACAATGCAGATATACCTGAATGCCTAGAACAAAGCTATCGGACTCAAGGCCTGCAAAATTCTCTAATGAGAGCCAAAACAGATTAAAATTTAATTGGGAGATGCTTAACACAACAAATAAAAATACAATATGCCATAGAAAATGTTAATTTATTATTTATATTGTCTCCAAAATCATCCATTCTTTCTTTCTAATCTCAAAACTCACCTTATCTATCAGTTCCTTCCCTACTCCCTTCAAGCATATTCCATCCTAAAACAAAAACAAACCAGAAGAATATCACTAGATCCTACCATCCCCTGAAGTTCTCATTCAATATCTCTCTTCTCTGTCAAAGCCAAACTCTCTTGCTTTCACTTCCCCTTTTCTCGGTCATTTGTCAACTCTTTGCAATCTGGCTTCTAAACTCTACTCAACTGAAACTGCTCTCGCCAACATTTCCAATGGTCTCTTAATTGACAAATCTGATGACCTTACCTTGGCTCTCCTCTACTTCTCTGCAGTGTTTGACAATGTTGACTATCCTCTCCTCATAGGTGATGGCACTGTGGTCTTGGAAACACGAAGATCTGAGTTCAAATCTAGCTGTGTGACCCTGGCCGAGCCTATATCTACCTTAGTTTATTCAACCGCAAAACTGGGATAATAAGAGCAGTTAATAGCACCTAATTTACCTGGCTATTGAGAGAATAAAATCAAATGAGACCATATGTACAAAGTGCTTAGGGCAGGGTCTGACACATTGTGGTAGTTAAATAAACACTTGTTCCCTTAATTTCCTTCTTGGTCTTTTTTGCTGGTTTATCATCCATGCCATGCTGTCTGATTGGGAACATACTCCAAAGCTCTATTTGTCCACTTTGTCTCTCTCTTTAAATCGTCTCATTAATTCATCTCATCAGTTTCCATGAATGTAATTTTCATCTCTATGCAGATGGCTCTCACATCTAGCCCTAATCACTCTCCTGTGTTCCAACTCAGTTCCTTCAACTCCCTATTAGAAATTTTAAATACCCATAGTCATCTCAAATCCAATATGTCCAAAATAGAACCCATTAGGCTTTCTTTGAAACCCTTTCAAACTTTCAAATTCAGGGAGGCCACCTCCATATTCCTAGGCATGAGAGGAAGCCCACAAAAAGGCACAGAGTCAAGAGATGAGATGTGATATGTGAGGAACATCAAGGAGCAGAGCATGTAAAGGAGATCGATGTATAAGAAGACTGGGAAGGTGAGAAGAAGCCAGAGCATGAAGGGCTTTAAAAGCCAAATGGAGGATTTTATATTTGATCTTGAAGTCATTTCTCCCCCATAGCATCTCTCAGATCTATCTCCTTGTCTCTACTTACATAGCCACCCCTCTAATTTAGGCCTTCAACACCTCTCTTCTGAACTGTTGAGACAAGTTCTGAATTGATCTCCATACCTCGTCTATCCCCACTCTAACCTGTCTTCTACATGAATGCTCAAGTGCCTTTACAAGATGTAGGTCTGACCATGTCACTACCTTGTTCGATAAACTCAAATGGCTCTTCTGGCTTTTAAAGTCATTCACAACCTAGAATCAACCCATACTTCCAACTCTGTTAAAATTACTCCTCTATGCTTTCTCTTTGGTTTAGCCAAACCAGGCTTCTGGCTGATTTTCACACACAACACTCCACCTTTCATCTATGAACTTTTATATTGCTATCCAGCATGCTTAGAATGTACTCCCTCTTTCTCTGAGTCTGTCAGAACTCTTGCTTTTTGTTTGTTTGTTTGTTTTAGCAAAACTCAGCTCCTGTGTCATCTGTAGGAAGCCTTTTCCCCCTGCTCCCCTCCCTCCCAACCAAGTTTCTTTTTATGTAGTATCAGCATTGTCATTTTTATCGTATTGGCGTGGCACAGTCAGGAGATCTTTTCACTCTTTACAAATATAACATGTATATTGGTAGATAATTTTATTCATTTTAAAAGTTATTTTGAATAGGATTTCTACTTCTATTGTTGCCTTAGATTGTGTTATTGTCATACAGAAATGCTAGACGTGTCATTTTGTAGATCACAACTTTGCTAAAGCCATTGACCATATCAACTAATATTTTTGCTGATTACCTAGGATATAAAAAATAACTTAAAATAATCATCAATAAATATAGATGGTTTTTTCTATTTTTTGACCATTTTTACACCTTTAATTTCTTCCCTTGTCTTAATGCTGTTGATAGTATCAGATAGTATTAGGGCGAGTAGTCATTTTTGCTTTCCCATTGTTTATAATGGCAAAATGTCTAGTGCTTCCTTTCTTCTGGTTTTAGATTCTTTTTAATGATAGTAAAAATGATACCTCTGTGTCTGGTAGAAGTCTCTCTGTCTCTCTTTCCCTGTCTCTGTCTCTCTGTCTCTGTCTCCCCTGCATAAATAAATGGCTATTGGACCTTATCAAAGGCTTTTTTCTGCATCTATTGGGATAATTGTGTGGCTTGGGGTATTTTTGTTTTTAATAAAATTAATTATTTTGTTTTCCTAATGTTGAACCATCCTTGCACACCTGGTATAAATCCAACATAGTCATAATGAATTATTTCTTGGATGAATTGCTATAATTTGAAATTATTTTATTTAATATTTTTGAATTGATGGTGACTTAATATTATTAGTCTAGAGTTTCTGTTTTTTGCCATATCATTCCTTGGTTTTTGTATTAGTACAATATTTGTCTCATAAAAAGAGTCTGGCAGAGTGCTTTCTTTCTTGATTTTTTAGGAATAATTTGGATAGTATTAGTATGAATTTTTCTTTAAACCTTGTTAGAAATCACTTGTGATTCCAGGACCATGAGGATCCTTCCCCACTTTTTTTTTCCTTTTATATAGCATTTTATTTCCTTTTTTGAGAGTGGGTTATGTAGTTTTTAGATTTGCTTAATCATCAAAAAACAGTTTTTACTTTTGTTTATTATTTCCTTAGTATTTTTATTTTCAATGTATTTCTCATATCTTAAATATTTCATACTTATTTTGAGTTATTTCTTGGCCCTGTATTTGTTAAAAAATAGACATTCAAGTCATTAATAACCTCCTTTTCATGTACATTTGGAGGGATAGAAATTTTCCCCTGAGAACTGCTTTAGCTATATTCAATAAATTTTTGTATAAGGATAGCTAGTATTTACACAGTGTTTTAAAGTTTTCAAATTACTTCACAAACCTGATCTCATTTCATACTTACAACAACCCTTGGAGATAGATACTATTATTATTATTATAATACCAATTTTCCAAACGTTTCATGATTATAAATATATTTTACATAGTTATTGTTTCTATTATTTGGTATTTGACTCACTTTTTTTTTAAGATTTCATTGTTAAGTCTTTATTTTTGTCTGGGTTCTTTCAGCTCCCTGAACTACTAATTTTATTGCAATATGGTCTATAAAGGATGTATTGACTTTTATCCCCACCTTTAACATTTGTTTTCAATACCTCTACCCTAATTCATGGTCAATTCATGTAAAAGTTCCAGGCAATGCTGAAAAATATGAATATTCTTTAGTTTCATTTGGAAAATGTTATGTTTTTAAAAGGTAGTTTCTCCAGAAATTTGTTCAATTACATATGTTCCCATTTCTTTATCTTCCTTTTGGATTTATTCAGATCTGACAGGAAAATATTAAAGTATCCTACTATTATTGTGTTGCTATTTATCTCTTCTTGGGATTCAGTTAATTTTTCCTTTATGTTTTTAGATACTAAGGCCTTTGGAACATTGTATTTAATAGTGATATTAGTTTATTGTAGATGATTCCCTTTAGTATAATATAATTTCCTTGTTTATCTCTAGCATACTGTGATATTTTGGTTTTACTTATCTAATAGTATGGTTCCAACTGTTGTTTTTTGGATTTAACTGAAGTATAGTGAATTTTGTTCAATTTTTGTTCTGTGTATGTCTTTGATTTTCGATGTTCTTCTTACAATTGTAAGCAATAGAATTCATCTTACTTAAAAACACTATTCTCATAGGCTCCCCCTCGCCACTCAAAACCCTCCATTTCCATTTGTCACTCCTTTCCCTAGCTTGGTAGCTTTGCCTAACTTCCTAATTCTTATTTACTTCCTTTTGTTTAATCATCTCATTCTTCCCTTCTTTTTTCCTTACCTGCTTTTCCTCTCTGTTAAGTAATTACAATCTCTTTTCCTCTCCTCCTCTTCAGATTCTCTGGTAGTTTAATCATCTATTCCTTTTTCTCAAAAAAGATTTCTTTGCCTCACTCTATTGATTATATTCCCTTTCTGCCTATCCTCAATTTTCATTCTTTGATTTATGTTCCTTTTAGCTATTTATTCCTTCTTCAATCTCTGTATTCCTCATAGAATAAAAGCTTCTGAAGTATCTATTTTAAGTGCCATATTTATAAAAAACAATCTCTATTATTGCTTGTATATTTTCCCTTTTCCTCTTCCTCATTTTTTTCCTATGGGGCCTCACTCTTGGATCTATCAATATCTGAAGGGCATATTGAGGTTAGCAGTTTTGTCCCATGGTAGAAATTTCCCTGTGTCCTTGATTTTATTATTGTTGTTCAGTTGTTTCCATTTGTGTCCACTCTTTGTCACCACATTTGGGGTTTTCTTGGCAAAAATACTAGAGTGGTTTGCCATTTTCTTCATCAGTTCATTTTACAGTTGAGGAAACTGAGCCAAATAGGATTAAGTGACTTGCCCAGAGTCATAAAACTAGTAATTGTCTGAGACCCAATTTGAACTCAGGGATCAGAGTCTTCCTAACTCCAGACCACTGTATCACTTAGCTGCCCTTGATGGTATAACTCAATTCCAACCCCTGCCTTCCCCGTAACTTTTTTCTTTCCCTTTTGCCATGAAATATCTTCTCTGCCTCCATGCCTTCTCATCCTTCTGCACACCATTTGCCCCCAGGAGATGTGATTTTTCTTCTCCTGAGACAGGATTTTGTCATGGAGGCACAGAACTCACTTAAAGCAAGTGGTGTTTCTGAGCACTGAATTGCTGCAGATTATACTCTTTCTAAGACCCCAATTCCCCTGATAGAAAATACCTCTTCTCATGGGCATGTTCTTTATTAATACTTTCTTCCACCGGTGAGTTGAGATCTTTTTATTTCTTTTCTTTTATTTGGATTTCTTCCTTTGTCACCTCGCTTATTCTCCTGTAGTCCTCCTCCTCTTCCTCTTCCTCCCCCTCCTCCTCATCTTTCTCTTCCTTTTCCTCCTTCTCTTCCTTCTCCTCCTTCTCTTCATCTTCCTCCTCTGCTTCCCTGGGGCCCTGGAGTTCTCATGCTGACATCCACCTCCAATGATTAGTATAGTATACGCTACCACCTCCATCCCCTAGATGGAGGATCAGATTCTTTGAGGTTCAGAAAGTTGTATAGTCAGTGCCTCATTGGGCATCTCAAAGTGGAGTATTAGGGACTCCAGAGCCATTGGGCCTGGAGTTTATTGGTATGAGAACTATGGCATTAGGCTGGTTGCTGGCTGCTGCCCACCAATGTTCCTGAGGAGCTTCCCCAATTAATCAGCCAATAAACATATCTTCACTGCCCATTATGTGCCAGGATTGTGCTAGTCACTGGCAACACAAAGAAACACAAAATACAGTCCTTGATGGCAATGAGCTCACATCTAATGGGGGAAAGACAACACATTAAAAGAAGCTGAAAAGGAGAGGAGGAGGGTCCCTAATGGGAGGGAGGTGATGAAGTCAGAAGAGTGCAGGCAGGTGGGAAATGGTGAGATTGATGCCCCAGAGATTTCTCTAAATGAAGAATCTGGAAGGAGCTCTCCACTTCTTTATGCTATCAAGGAGAGGAGGAGGGTCCCTAATGGGAGGGAGGTGATGAAGTCAGAAGAGTGCAGGCAGGTGGGAAATGGTGAGATTGATGCCCCAGAGATTTCTCTAAATGAAGAATCTGGAAGGAGCTTTCCACTTCTTTATGCTATCGTTTCCAAACAGTGGGTGATCCAGGGCCCCCAAGGGGCCCTGGCAAGATTCTGGCAAGGTTTGAGGTACTGGATTGTTGTGATTTTGCAGGAAGAGATTCTAAAGAGTATAATGGAGTAAAAAGGAATGTGGCTCTCTGAGATTTCCTTGGCAAGATTAACTCCTTGGCAGGGTAGAGGTTAGTAAGGCCCTCCTGTAAGAGTCCCTCAACAAGTTTTACTCCTTTGTCAATTTTAACTCCTTGTTAGCAAAATTAATCAAGTAAGAACATTGTTCTAGAATTGATATCTCCCCGCTAAGGCAAAAATTTTCCTTGGCTCTTTGACACCACATTGGAGCATGATTGAATCATATACTTAAGCCATTTTCTTGAACTAAATCTTTAAAAGTAAAGCTTAAAAGCTAGAGTAAGACATAGAAACCTAGATGTGTGATGATCAGAAAGAAGACTGACAGGGACATATACATTCTAGTTCCCTGGAAGGTAGAATGTATGTCCCTGTGTCTTCCTGGCTTCTCCAGGAAAAAAACATACGTCCATCACATAACCCCAGGAGAGAACAAAATATATGGCCCCAAAGAGGGCAGCAAACACAAGTAGCAGTATGCAAAATGAGTAATGTCTAGAAAATAATGAGTTGTTGGATGAATTGAAAGCCTGAACCAAAAAAGCCTGGACTATGATGTGGAGGAGGAGAAAGCCCAGTACTTTAAGTGGACTGTGCATGTCTGGAGATAGGGTGGGGTAGGGATTTCTAATTCTTTTCCCTACTTGGAGAGCCTTAGGAGCCCAGGGGTAATATTATGGGCTGGGGAATTGGGATCAGTAAGAGCAAAAACACAGAGAAAGGAAAACATTAAAAATTTGATGGTAAAGAACAAATCTCCTTGATTAAATATTGTTTGATCCAAATGGAAAAGGGAGGTTAGCACAGGACTGTGGAGTGTCTTAAATAGCAGAATTAAAAACTGGGAACTTATTTAATAGTCAGTAGAGAGGTAATTGAAGGGTTTTGTTTTTGTAGAAGATTGACATCACAAGATCTGTAAATAAGGAAGAACAATTTGGTATTAAAATGAACAATTAAGGGTGGGTGAAACTCTGTAAGGATATTGTTTCTTTCTTTTTACCCTGGATAGTCCACTTTTCTGCGCAAAGGGGAAAAGTGCCTCCTTTCTATCCCGTGCTGAATTTTGCTATCTAATCTGATCTTCTTGTAATATTGAATTGATTGATAAGCAGAATAGTTGTATCTAATGGAACCCACATACCCGCAGGCCCTTGTTCTGTGATTGCTGAATATAGCTAAGCCTTCCAGGAGAGTTGTAAAGCAGCAAAACTGCAGTATATGTGAACCTGTTGTCTCCTTCCTGCCTTTTTTCTACTATCACTCAGGCCCTATCCATATACTTGTGAGAGCTTCAGTGGATGGAAATGATACCTGTACCTACACATACCTGATTTCTACCTTCCAAAGTCTCTCTCTCTCTCTCTCTCTCTCTCTCTCTCTCTCTCTCTCTGTCTTCCTCCCTCCCTCTCTGTCTCTGTCTCTGTTTCTGTCTCCCTGCCCCTTCGTCTGTCTGTCTGTCTGCTTGTTGCTCCTTCTTTGTCTCTCTCTTCAGCACGCAAGAGTTTGGCAATACAAAAAAATCTCTCCTTTTCAAAACTCTCCCACCAACTCTACCTCTTATAAAGGTACGAAGCCGTGTGTCAGTATTCTTTCCACCAACCCAGTCACATCTAAACAGCACCACACAAAATTCCCCAGTCTTGAAAAATTCCACAGAAGACTAAAAATAATTTCAGGTCTCACGCAGATGTTTGATTTTGCCATATCTCAATACAATTACCTTTTTTCTAGAGAGAGTCAAAGAAACAGATGGATATATAAATGCAGAATGTAAAGGGATGCTTTGAAAATGCCCATTGTTAGAAGGTCTTAAATAACCATCTTGGCAAATCCAAGCAGAAATGTGATGAAAACATTTTGATAATTTAAAATGCAAAAACAGGGAGAAGATGAAAGAAAGTCTCTAATCCCAGAACTTCAGAAGGCATATTTAAAGACCTAGTAGCTTGAAACCAAATTCAGTCTGAATATCAACTTTTTTGCCTTGGAAAGGTGGTGATTTAGGGGCAGAATGAGCTTTTCCCCCATCAATCAGAACAGAAAAATTCCAGAGTGTCAGGAAACTGAATCTATTTGGTAGTTTGGTAGGGTAAGGACCTGGTAGGGAAAAGCCATGACTATTCCTTCCCATCCCAGAAGAGTACAAAAAAGTGACGGTTACTCTGTAGACCATGGGCCACAATCTAATTACTTCCACCTTTTAGAAAATGGATTCCTAATCTGAGGTCCATGAACTCTTTTTAAAATATTTGATAACTGCATTTCAATTTAACTGGCTTCCTTTGTAATTCTTTGGATTTTATTTTATGAATTCAAAGTTATGATGCTGAGAAGGGGTCTATGATCTTCACCAGGTGGCTAGAGGGGTCCACGGCACAAAAATAATGCTTTAGAGGAACAATCAACTCATGTGGAGGCTGTCATTTGGATGGCAGCTTTTTGAAGACCTGACATTGGTTTGATCAGCAAGAAGCTTTACTGTTTGACTATCAGCTCGCTCCAAAAACCAGTGATTTCTATCAAGCAACTGATGTGACTTTTTTTTTTCTTTTTGCTAAATGTGAGATAATTGGCTAGTTTAGCACTATGGGAACACTGACACTTAGTGGTAAAGGGCATCATCTCTGTTGTCTCTTTTATCTCACTATCCTCATCTACCTTATTGCCACCTTCTTTACCAATCACACCCCAAATGCAAATGTATACTATACTCTACTATATATGTGTGTGTGTATATATACATATATGTACATATACATATATGTATGTATGTATACAGAGACAAAGAGAGAGAGAAAGAAAGCCTTTAACTTCTTGTTCCACATATTCTACATGCCAGAAGATCAAGGCTTTTAAATAGATGTCTCTTAGATGTTATTACATATAGACAACATATGTAGACAAAGTTAAACTGGATGCAGTTGTTGGGACCTAAAGGAGGCATGCAAGATTGTGTTTTCATGCATCCATTTCCCCCCCTTTTGGTTAGCAATCAGCATTGTTTTCCCAGTAGCAAAGGGCTTCTGTTCGTGGAATCTGCCAATTATACATTCTGGCGGTGGATAGCTATAGCACAGTAACAGATGATGGGACGGCAGGCAGTCTGTCTCCTTCTAGGGAATAAGGCAAGGATTCCTTTAACACAATGTGACAACTAATCTCTCTATAGCATCTGACTGAGAGGTTTTAATTACTAGCATGATAATACACTTCATTCTTTACTTTCCTATGTTTCTCTGATAGTTTGTGTAACACACGTGAGCATGGACACAAACCAGTTAATCTTGACCTCTCTCCCACACCTTTATTCCCCCTGAGAATGTGCTTGTGTTTTTTGTACCCTTGCCATCAGGATGCTTCGGGGTCCTTTGGCTCTCTTTTCACCCTCAGAAATCGCAAGCTTAATAAACACAGTTGTCCCAGGGAGTGGAAGTGTTTTCACAGCCGTGCTGGCATTCAAATGAGTCCTGTTTTTATGAGGCAGCTTTCAGGGGGTCGGGGAGCACATGTGTGTTTTGGTTGGTATTGATGGTATGCAGAAATTGCAGGGGTGGCATTGGGAGGCTGTGTAGATGTAAACTCTCCTCCAGCTGCAGGGTCATGCTTAAAGTGGTTCCACTTTTAAAGTTATTTATACAACACCAAGTATCTCTAGGCAATGTGAAATACAGACCTTTTTTCCTCTATGATACCAAATTTTGTACATTTTGATTTTGACTAAATGTTTCAGTTTTATCATTAGATTTGGCATCATGGAGACTCCATCTTTGGATCATACGAATAGAAACGTCCTTGAGACATCATTTTGCCCTTTCTCTTGTAGGACTATGAGTGAAGATGACATAGCAGTTTGTCACATAAGAGTTTGACAGTGTCAAAGTCATTCAGAGACATTAAGACACTAGAATGTGCCTCCAGAAATTTACCAAAGGCTAGAGACTGTTTGCAGTACACAAGGACTGTTGACCTTACTTCAGCTATATTTATTTGGCTTTGCCTAGAGTGGTCTAAATGAGCTTCATACTCAAAAGTTTACTGCAATGTAATTTCCTTTTTAGAGATGGATGGATGGGTAAATAGATAGTAAGATAGATAGACAGCAGATAGACAAAGTATCCAAAAGCCAGTTAGTTAGTCAACCAATAAATGTGCCAGGTATCATGCTAAGTCCTGGGGACACAAAGAAGCAAAAGACAGCTACTGCCCTCAAGGAGCTCACAATCTAAGGGAAGAGACAACAAGCAAATAAAATATGTACAAACTATATACAGGAAAAATAGAAAATAATTAAAAGAAGGTAGGCACTTGAATATAGGGCTTGGGAAAAGGTTCCTGTAGAAGAATGAATTATAGTTAGGACTTGAAGGAAGCAAGGGAAACTGGAAGGTGGGAATGAGGAGGGAGAGCATTTTCAAAGGACAGCCAGAGAAAGTGCCCAGAGCAGAGAGATCAAATGTTTTGTTCCTGGAACAGCAAAGAAGACAGTGTCATTAGATCAAAGAGTAAGGTATATGAGGACTAGAAAGGTAGGAGGAGGCTTGGTTATGAAGGTCCTTGCATACCAAAGGACATTATATTTGTTGCTAAAGGCAATAGGAAGCTGTGTGAATCTATTGTGTAGTGAGGTGAGGTAGTTGGACCTGCCCTTTAGGATAATCACTTTGATGTCTGACTGGAGGATGGAGTGGAGTAGGGAGGGATGAGGCAGCCAGCAGATTGACCAGCATGCTATTGCAATAGTCCAGACCAATGGACCAATAATCACCAATGAGGTGATAAGTGCCTATTCTAGAGTGGCAGCAATGTTAAAGGAGAGAAAGAACTGTATTCAAGAGATATTGCAAAGGTAAAATTGATAGGTCACAACAACCATTTGGATATGGGGAAGAGAAATTGTGAAGAGTGCAGGGTGACCCTTAACTTGCATATAGGGTATATAGTGTTGTCCTTGATAATAACAGGGAAGGCAGAAGTGGGGTAGAGTTAGGGGGAAAGATAATGAGTTCAGTTTTGGACCTGTATGATTGATGTACAGTTCAAGATGTCTGAAAGACACCTGGAGATGTAAGATTAGAGGTGAGCAGAGAGGTTAAGGCAGGATAGGCAGATTCAAGAATCATGAGCATAGAGATGGTAATTAAATTTATGGGAGCTGGTAAGATTGTCAGTTGAAGTAAAGAAGGGGAATAGAGCCCAGGCCAGAACCCTATGGGAATCCCATTGTTAGGGAGCACGATCTGAATGAAGATACAGCAAAGATGACTGAGGAGTCACAAAATAAGGAGGAGGAAAACCAGGAAAGATAAATATCCCAAAAACCTAGGGAAAAGAGAGTCTCAGGAAGAAGGTGATCAACAGTGTCAAAGCCTGTAGACAATTTGAGGATGAAAACTGATAAAAGACCATTAGATGTGGCAATCAAGAAATCACTGGTAACTTTGGAGAGAGCCTTTTCTGTGGAATGATGAGGTCAGAAGCCAGAATGTAACATATCTAGTTAGTGACAGTGAGAAGAACAGGAAATCAGGTCTTCCAAGCACCAGACCTGTGCTCTTTCCAATAGCGCCTCCCTTTATTAGCCCTTCACATTTACTAAATCCTTAGGACCCAGAGCACAATCAGGATCCAAAGATTTACATACTAGCGCCATGTCTACAAAATGCCAAAATGTCTACTTACTCATTCCCTCCTGAAGAAAATTCAATCAATTCCATCAGGCCTTTTCTTTTCTATGCTAAGTAATCTAATAACAAAAACTAGCTGAGCAAAATCTCATTATGCTAAAAAGACCTAGAATTGACCAGTGGATAGAAGTTAAAGCTGCACATAAGCATACACACACACATAGCAAGTGTAGCAAATGAAATGGGTTTGAAACATGGAAGCAAAAAGGGAAGCATCAATAGGCATAATGCTCAGGAAAGACTTCTTGTAAAATGTGTGATGTTAGCTGAGATTTGGAGGAAGTCAGGGAAACCTGGAAGTAGATGTGAGGAGGGAAAAAGTTTCAGACTGGGGAATAGCTGGTGAAAATGCCTAGTCAGGAGATAGAATGGTGTGTAAGCACCAAGAGCAGCACCCCTGGGTCACAGAGTACGTAGAAGGGAATAAATTACAAGAAGACTCAAAATATAAAGGAGCTAGGTTATGAAGGGCTTTTGATGCCAAACAGGATTTTCTACTTGATTCTGGAGGCAATAGGGAGTGACCGGTATTTGGTTGATTGGTTGGTTGGTTGCTGTCCTTCTTTCTCAAAAAGTACCACAATGACATCACTATGCTTGAGTCAAGATACAATGTGTCCTACTGTGGCTGATAAAGCCAGTACAAGCTTGGAATGCTCTACCACAGGTCAGGTACAAATAGTCCGTGTGAACATTTGGGATGGATACTCCAAACTTGTGCATCCTGCATTTCCTTTGAGCTGCTTCAATTCTGCTTTGCTTATAAAGCACAGCACCTTCTCTGATGTGGGCAAGCTGTGCTGAGTGGTTCTGTGCCAATGTCTCTCATGTCACAAATCAATTCCAAAGTTCTTGAGAGAGACCTGTTTTCAGCCATGTTGTCAAATGCTTTCAATGAGGATGAACAAGGTCAGCTACCACACTGATGGCAAATTCTTCAACTTGAAAAAGCTACAAGCCAAGACCAAAGTGGACTAGTATTTACAGAAGAGATGGATGACATGGTCAGACCTGATGGATGGACTGGAGATGGAAGAGACTTGAGGCAGGGAGACCAAACAGAAGGCTACTGCAATGGACTAAGGGTGAGGGATGAGGACCCAGACTAGGGCAGTGTCAGCATCAGAGGAGAGAAGGGGACATACTTGAGAATGTATAAAGGCAGAATCAACAAGATGAGTGGAGGGAGAGAGAAAGAGAGAGAGAGAGAGAGAGAGAGAGAGAGAGAGAGAGAGAGAGAGAGAGAGAGAGAGAGAGAGAGAGAGAGAGAGAGAGAGAAAGGAATTGAGGATGATATCTGTTCCAGGCTTGGGTGACTGGGAAGATGGTGGTACCCTTGACAGTAATAGGGAATAAAGGAAGCAAAAGGGTTGGGGGTAGGGATAATAATTTCAGTTTGGGACATGTTGAGTCTAAGATGTTTATAAAGTATCCAGTTCAAATTGTCCAAAAGGAAGTTGGATATGTGACTCTAGAGATCAGGAAAGGGTTGGGGCTAGATAAATAGACCTGAGAATCATCAGCATAGATACGACAGTTGAGTCCATGAGAACTAATGAGATCAACCAGTAAAATAGTATAGAAGAAGAGAAAGGAGCCTCAGGATAGAGCGAGGGTTAGTAGGAATGCCCTGGATGAGGATCCATCAAAGAAGGCAAGGGAAAGCTTGTAGGACCTAAGTCCAAATCCTGGCTCTCTGTGAACTGATGAGCCAACTATTTAATCTTTCTAGGCTTCTGTTTCCTCACTTGTAAAAGCAAGGGCTTTGACTAGATGGTCGCTAACATTCCTTACAGCTCTAGATGTAGGATTGAAACATCATAGAAACAGAAAATATTAGAAGTTGGAGGGGCCTTAGAAATAATCATATCTAACTTTGACATTTTACAGATGTGGAAACTGAGACCCAGAAAGAATAAGTCCAAAGTATCAAGCACAGCTACCTAGGGATAAAGCTGAGAATAGAATCAATTACTCAACCAAGTATTGATTAAGCACCTACTATGTGCCAGGTGCTGGTGATACAGGTACAGAGAATGAAACTACTCTACTTATATGACCTTATATTCTAATGAAGGACACAAGAAGTAAATATAAAAATAAATACAATATAAAATAAAGTTAACACACATATAAAAGTTGGTAATGTAAGATAATGTGGAGGGAAGGACACTAGCTGTTGAGCGATCAGGAAAGGCTTCATGCCGAAGATGGTGCTTGAGTGGCATCTTAAAGGAAGAGGAGAATGCAGCGAGGCAGAGGGAAGGAGGGAATGTATTATAGACATGATGGATGGCCAGTTCAAAGACATGGAGCTGGTAGAAGGAGTATCTTTGGGGGAGAGGCAGAGAGAAGGCCAATTTGGCTAGATAACAGAGAGGAAGAGGTGGAATAGTGTCTAACGAGGCTAGAAAGAAATCTTTTGGGGAGAAGGTAGGTTGTATAGAACTTTAAATGCCAAGTTGAAGAGTTTATATTTTATTCTCAATGAAGAAATTCTTAATCTGGTATCCTTGAACTTGTAAAAAAAAATTGATCGCTACTTCAATACACCTGTTTCCTTTGTAATACTATATATTTTATTTTATGCATTTTAAAACATTATTCTGAGAAGGGATCCTTAGGCTTTACCAGATTGTCAAAGGGATCCATGGCACAAAAATCATTAAGAATTCCTTTTTAAGAAGCAACAGGGTCGTAGATGGTGGCTGGAAAGCAGGGACTTGCCTAGGGCTCTCCCCCAGGACCCTCCAAACACCGATAAAAATGGCTCTGAACAAATTCTAGAACTGCAGAACCCACAAAATAGCAGAGGGAAGCAGGGATCCAGCCCAGGACAGCCTAGATGGTTGCTGGGTAAGGTCTATCGCACATGGAGCTGGGAGCGGAGCAGAGCAGAGGCCAGCAGAGACCAACCAGACCAGGAGCTGGGCAGAACAGGCCCTACGGCCCAGAATCAATGAGCTGTGGCAGTAACCAGACTTCTCAACCCACAAACACTGAAGACAACAGAGAAGGTTAGTGGGAAAAGCTGCGGGGGACAGTGTGAAAGGAGTTCACTGTTTGGACACTGCCCTGGGGGCAGCGGGGGAGGTGCAGCTACAGAACTACAGCTGCATTTGCTTCCAGCCCCAGGTCTACCTGGCGGGAGGACTTAAGTGGCAGATCAGAGTGGCAGTGCAGAGCCTGCTTAAGATCTGAGTCCCGTCTGGGTTGGTGGTTCTTGGGGTGGGGTGGAGGGGCGGAGTGCTGGTGTGGCAGAGCTGGCTATATAGAAATAGCTCTGAAAACAACAGTGCATCCCCTCAAGCATGGAACAAAGTACTCTCTACTCTACAAGCAGGCATAACCCAACAAAAAACTCAAGGGTCAAGTAAGTTGACTGGGAACATGGCCAGGCAGTGAAAACGGACTCAGATTCATACTCAGGCTTAGGAATCTTTCTTTGGTGACAAAGAAGACCAAAACATACAGCCAGAAGAAGTCAACAAAGTCAAAGAGCCTATATCAAAAGCCTCCAAAAAAACATGAATTGGTCTCAGGCCATGGAAGAGCTCAAAAAGGATTTGGAAAAGCAAGTTAGAGAAGTAGAGGAAAAATTGGGAAGAGAAATGAGACCCAAAAAATACTGAAGAAAACACCACCTTAAAAAATAGACTAACTCAAATGGCAAAAGAGCTCCAAAAAGCAAATGAGGAGAAGAATGCCTTAAAAGGCAGAATTAAACAAATGGAAAAGGAAGTCCAAAAGACCACAGAAGAAAATACTACCTTAAAAATTAGATTGGGGCAAGTGGAAGCTAGTGACTTTATGAGAAATCAAGATATTATAAAACAGAACCAAAAGAATGAAAAAAATGGAAGACAATGTGAAATATCTCATTGGAAAAAACACTGACCTGGAATATAGATCCAGGAGAGATAATTTAAAAATTATTGGACTACCTGAAAGCCATGATTCAAAAAAGAGCCTAGATATCATCTTTCAAGAAATTATCAAGGAGAACTGTCCTGATATTCTAGAGCCAGAGGGTAAAATAGAAATTGAGAGAATCCACTGATTACCTCCTGACAAAGATCCCAAAAAGAAAACTCCTAGGAATATTGTCTCCAAATTCCAGAGCTCCCAGATCAAGGAGAAAATATTGCAAGCAGACAGAAAGAAACAATTTGAATTTTGTGGAAACACAATCAAAATAACACAAGATCTAGCAGCTTCTACATTAAGGGATCGAAGGGTTTGGAATATCATGTTCTGGAGGTCAATGGAGCTAGGATTAAAACCAAGAATGGCCTACCCAGCAAAACTGAGTATCATGCTCCAAGGCAAAATATGAATTTTCAATAAAATAGAGGACTTTCAAGCTTTCTCAGTGAAAAGAGCAGAGCTGAATAAAAAATTTGACTTTCAAACACAAGAATCAAGAGAAGCATGAAAAGGTAAACAAGAAAGAGAAATCGCAAGAGACTTAGTAATGGAAAGATGATGTGTATAATTCATGTATTAGGGTAGCTGTAGGGAATATACATATACATATATATATATATATATATATATATATATATATATATATATATATATATATAGAGAGAGAGAGAGAGAGAGAGAGAGAGAGAGAGAGAGAGAGAGGGCACAGGGTGAGTTGAATATGAAGGGATGATATCTAGAAAAATAAAATTAAATTAAGGGACGAGAGAGGAATATATTGAGAGAGGGAGAAAGGGAGAGATAGAATGGGGTAAATTATCTTGCATAAAGGTGGCAAGAAACATCAGTTCTGTTGGGAGGGAAGAGGGGGCAGATAAGGGGGAATGAGGGAATCTTGCTCTCATTGAATTTGACCTGAGGAGGGAATACCATACACACTCAATTGGGTATCTTACCCCACAGGAAAGAAGGAAGAAGAAGATAAAAATGGGGGACAATAGAAGGGAGGGCAGATAGGGGGAGGTGGTAATCAAAAGCAAACACTTTGGAAAAGGGAAAAGGTCAAAGGAGAAAACTGAGTAAAGGGGGATAGGACAGGAAGGAGTTAGTTAGTCTTCCACAACATGAGTATTGTGGAAGGCTTTTGCATAATGATACACATGTGGCCTATGTTGAATTGCTTGCCTTCTTAGGGAGGGTGGGTGGGGAGGGAAGAGGGGAGAGAATTTGGAACTCAAAATTTTAAAAGAAGATGTTCAAAAAGAAGTTTTGGCATGCAACTAGGAAATAAGATACACAAGCAATGGGGCATGAATATCTATCTTGCCCTACAAGAAAGTAAGGGAAAAGGGGTTGGGGGGAGTGGGGTGACAGAAGGGAGGACTGACTGGGGAATGGAGCAATCAGAATATATGCCATCTTGGAGTGGGGGGGTGGGGAGAAATGGGGAGAAATTTTGTAATTCAAGCTCTTGTGAAAATTAATGCTGAAAACTAAAAATGTTAAATAAATAAATAATGAGTAAAAAAAGAAGCAACAGGGTCACTGGACTTGGTTAAGTAGGGAGTACCTTGGTCAGATATGAACTTAAGGAAAATCACTGTGACAGTGATGTGTAGGTTGGACTACTGACTCTCAGACAAGTGAGCAAAAGGCCACGTAATCATTAACCACTACGATAATTCTGTTCCTAACAGAACTGCTTTATCAGAATTTGTCTGTAAGAGACAAGCATACTAGTAGGTAGAGTTAGAAGTGACCTCTGGGGAATGATTTTAAATTTGCCAGGCAGGATCCCATCTCACCAGATATCTATTCCATTGATCTGCCATGGAACCTTAAATTCTATGATTAGTTCTTCCTTTGGGTCTTGAAGGTTTTTGTCTTTAAGTTCCCTGTTAACATTTCATTACACAGAAACTTAGATTCTTAGAGCTGGAAGTCATTCAATCAACAAACATTTTTTTTTATTTTTTTTTTATTTTTAGTTTACAACACACGGTTCTACATAGTTTTGAGTTCTAGATTTTCTCCCCTCCCTCCCCCCTCCCTCCCCAAGATGGCATGGAATCTCATATAACTACCATGTATAACTTCGCATTGAATTAATTTATACACTAGTCAAGTTGCAGAGAAGAATTATGACCAATGTAATGAATCATGAGAAAGAAGAAACAGAACCAAAAAAAAACCCAAAAACAAAAACAAAAGAGAAGAAAAAAGGTGAGCTTGTAGCATGCCTCAATCTGCATTCAAACTTCACAGTTCTTTCTCTGGATGAAGATAGCATTCTCCATCGTGAGTCCCTCGGAGTTGTCCTTGCACCTTGTGTTGCTGAGAAGAGCGAAGTCTGTCAGGGTTGGTCCTCATGGAATCCATATATCTGTGGTTGTGTACAATGTTCTCCTGGCTCTGCTCCGCTCACTCAGCATTATGTCGTGTAGGTTTTTCCAGGTTGTTATGAAGTCTGTATCATCCCCATTTCTTATGGCACAATAGTATTCCATTACCTTCATATACCACAGCTTGTTCAGCCATTCCCCAATTGATGGGCATCCCTTTGATTTCCAATTCTTGGCTACCACAAAAAGAGCCACTATAAATATCTTTGTACATATGGGTCCCTTCCCCTCTTGTGTGATTTCTTTAGGATACAACCCTAGAAGTGGTATTGCTGGGTCAAAGGGTATGAACATTCCTATGGCTCTTTGGGCGTAGTTCCAAATTACTCTCCAAAATGGCTGGATCATCTCACAACTCCACCAGCAATGTAACAATGTTCCAATTTTTCCACATCCTCTCCAGCATTTATCATCCTCCTGCTTTGTTATTTTAGCCAATCTTACAGGAGAGATGTGGTATCTAAGAGTTGTTTTGATTTGCATTTCTCTAATGAGTAGTCATCCAGAGCATTTTGTTCATATGCCTATAGATAGCTTTAATTTCTTCCTCTGAAAACTGCCTGTTCATATCCTTTGACCATTTCTCAATTGGGGAATGGCTTGTATTCCTATATATTTGGCCCAGTTCCCTGTATATTTTAGAAATGAGGTCTTTATCAGAGATACTAGTTGCAAAGATTTTCTCCCAATTTTCTGCTTCCCTCCTAATTTTTGTTGCATTGGCTTTTTTTGTACAAAGACATTTCAATTTAACATAATCAAAATTATCCATTTTGCATTTTGTAATGCTCTCTATCTCTTGTTGGGTCATGAATTCTTTTCTTTTCCATAAATCTGATAAGTAAACTATTCCTTGCTTTCCCAAATTACTTATAGTATCAGCTTTTACTCCTAAATCATGAACCCATTTTGACTTTATTCTGGTATATTGTGTAAGATATTGGTCTATGGCCAGTTTCTGCCTTACCTTTTTCCAATTTTCCCAGAAGTTTTTGTGAAATAGTGAATTCTTAGCCCAGAAGCTGGCCTCTTTGGGTTTATCAAAGAGTAGATTGCTATAGTCGTTGACTTCTCCATCTTGTGTACCTATCCTATTCCACTGATCCACACCCCTGTTTCTTAGCCAGTACCAGGTAGTTTTGATGACTGCTGCTCTGTCGTAGAGTTTAATATCTGGTATGGCTAGGTCACCTTCTCTAGCATTTCTTTTCATTAATTCCCTAGATATTCTAGACCTCTTGTTTTTCCAGATGAATTTTGTTATAATTTTGTCCAGATCAGTAAAATAATTTTTGGTAGTTTGATTGGTATGGTACTGAATAGATAGATTAATTTAGGTAAAATTGTCATTTTATTATATTAGCTCGGCCTAACCATGAGCAACTGATATTTTTCCATTTATTTAGATCTGACTTTATTCACGTGAAAAGTGTGTCATAGTTATGTTCATATAGGCCCTGGGTTTGTCTTGGCAAATAGACTCCCAAATATTTTATAGTGTCTACAGTAACTTTGAATGGAATTTCTCTTTCTATCTCTTGCTGTTGGGCTTTGTCAGTAATGTATAGGAATGCTGAGGATTTATGTGGGTTTATTTTATATCCTGCAAATTTGCTAAAGTTGTTTATTATTTCAAGTAGTTTTTTACTTGATTTGCTAGGATTCTCTAAATAGATCATCATATCATCTGCAAAAAGTGATAATTTAGTTTCTTCTTTTCCTATTCTAATTCCTTCAATTTCTTTTTCTTCTCTTATTGCTACAGCTAACGTTTCTAGTACCAAATTGAATAATAGGGGCGATAATGTACATCCTTGTTTCACCCCTGATCTTATTGGGAATGCATCTAGCTTATCCCCATTACAAATAATGCTTGTTGATGGTTTTAGGTAGATGCTATTTATAATTTTAAGTTAGGTTCCATTTATTCCTATGCTTTCTAGTGTTTTTAATCGGAATGGGTGTTGTACTTTGTCAAAGGCTTTTTCTGCATCTATTGAGATGATCATATGGTTTCTGCTGGTTTCGTTGTTGATATGGTCAATTATGCTAATAGTTTTCTTAATATTGAACTAGCCTTGCATTCCTGGAATAAATCCTACCTGGTCATAGTGTATTATTCTTGTGATGAGTTGCTGCAATCTTTTTGCTAATATTTTATTTAAAATTTTTGCATCAATATTCATTAGAGAAATTGGTCTATAATTTTCTTTCTCTGTTTTGACTCTACCTGGTTTGGGTATTAGTACCATATTTGTGTCATAAAAAGAATTTGGTAGGACTCCTTCTTCACCTATTTTCCCAAATAGTCTACAAAGTATTGGAATTAGTTGTTCTTTAAATGTTTGATAGAATTCATGTGTAAAACCATCTGGCCCTGGAGATTTTTTCCTAGGAAGTTCATTGATGGCATGCTCAATTTCTTTTTCTGGGATGCGGTTATTTAGAAATTTTACTTCCTTTTCTGTTAACCTGGGAAGTTTATGTTTTTGTAGATATTCATCCATATCTCTAAGGTTGTCAAATTTATGAGCATACAATTGGGCAAAATAATTCCTAATTATTGTTTTGATTTCTTCTTCATTAGAGGTGAACTCACCCTTTTCATTTTTGATACTGGTAATTTGATTTTCTTCTTTCTTTTTTTTAATCAAATTGGCCAAAGGTTTATGAATTTTATTGGTTTTTCATAAAACCAGCTCTTTGTTTTATTTATTAATTCAATAGTTTTCTTTGTTTCAATTTTATTAATCTCTCCTTTGATTTTCAGTATTTCTAATTTGGTATTTAATTGGGGGTTTTCAATTTGCTCTTTTCCTAGCTTTTTCAGCTGTATGCCCAGATCATTGATCTTCTTTTTCCCTATTGTATTCATGTAAGCATTTAGGGATATAAAACTTCCCCTAAGAACTGCTTTTGCTGCATCCCATAAGTTTTGGTATGTTGTTTCATTATTGTCATTCTCTTGAATGAAGTTATTAATTGTTTCTCTGATTTGTTCTTTGGCCCACTCATTCTTTAGAATTAGATTATTTAGTTTCCAATTAATTTTTAGCTTATTTTTCCATGGTTCTTTGTTACAAATAATTCTTATTGCATCATGATCTGAAAAAGTGTGCTGTGACTAATTCTGCCTTTCTGCACTGGATTGTGAGGTTTTTATGCCCTAGTACATGGTCAGTTTTTGAGTATGTGCCATGTACCGCTGAGAAGAAAGTATATTCCTTTTTATCCCCATTCAGTTTTCTCCAGAGGTCTATCATACCTGCCTTTTCTAAAATTCTGTTTACCTCCTGAACTTTTTTCTTATTTATTTTGAGGTTAGATTCATCAAGTTCAGAAAGGGGGAGGTTGAGGTCTCCCAATATTATAGTTTTGCTGTCTATTCCTTCCTGTAACTCCCTTAACCTCTCCTCTAAGAATTTGTATGCCTTACCACTTGGTGCATATATGTTAAGCAATGATATTGCTTCATTGTTTATGGTGCCTTTTAGCAGGATATAATGTCCTTCCTTATCTCTTTTAATTAAATATGTCTTTACTTTTGCTTTCTCTGAGATTAGGATTGCTACACCTGCTTTTTTTACTTTAGCTGAGGCACAATAAAGATTATAGATACATAGACAATATAGACAATAGATTCTTTTTATGGAGACAGGCAGGATCAAAATACCAATATGGAAGAGGGCAGCAATGACACTGTAGATACATCGGATACAAAGCATTGCTGGAAGAGCTAAAGGAGGATTTTAAAAACTAAATTAGGGAGGTAAAAGAAAACATGGAAAAAATGGAAAAGTCCGTAGAGAATAAGATTGGTGAAATGGCCACAGAGATTCAGAATCTAAATAGAGAAAATGACACCCTGAGAGGTAAAATCAACCAATTGGAAAAGGAGACTCAAAAGCAAAATGAAAACACTAACTCATTAAAAATTAGAGTTGAGCAAGTGGAAGCTAATGAATCTATGAGGCACCAAGAAGTAGTAACACAAAACATTAAGAATGAAAAAAATAGGAAAAATGTGAAATATCTGATTGGGAAATCAACTGAGCTGGAAAATAGATCCAGGAGAGACAATTTAAGAGTTATTGGTCTACCGGAAATCCACGATGAAAAAAGGAGCCTTGACAGTATCTTTGAAGAAATTATCAAAGACAACTGCCCAGAGGTCCTAGAACCAGAGGGCAAAATAGTCATTGAAAGAATTCACCGATCATCCCCTGAAAGAGATCCCAAACTGAAAACACCAAGAGATATTATAGCCAAATTTCAGAACTATAAACTCAAGGAGAAAATACTGCAAGCAGACAAAAAGAAGAAATTCACATATCGTGGAACGACAGGCAGGATCACGCAGGATCTCTCAACTTCCACATTAAAAGACAGGAGAAATTGGAATATGATATTCCGAAGGGCAAAGGAGCTGGGACTACAACCAAGGATCAACTACCCAGCAAAACTAAGCATAATTTTTCAGGCAAGGAGATGGACATTCAATGAAATAAGGGAATTCCAGACCTTCCTGATGAAAAGTCCAGAACTAAATGGAAAATTTGATCTCCAAATACAAAACTCAAGAGAGACATAAAAGGTAACTAGGGGGAAAACCCCCACAAATCTTATTAACCAACAAGGGCAGGTTGTTTGCATCTTTATGTGGGATTATATCATATTATGTATGTTTTGTATATATACATACATATGTCAGTCTTGAGAATGGTACAGCTATTATGACAATTGAAAGGCATATACATAGATTGTGAATGCCTGTATAAATTAACTGATGTAAAGATAAAAAATATAAGTAAGAGATATAAAGGGAGGGCTATGAGAGAAGAGGTAAGGAGGTAGTAGAAAAGGGTAAATTACACCAAATGAAGTGGCACAAAAACATATTATAGTAGAGGGAAAGAAGGGAGGGAGAAGAGCAGTATTTGAGTTTTACTGCCATCTGATCTGGTTCAAGAAGGGAATAACATACCCCAATAAGTTTAGAAATCTAACTTGTCCTACGGAAAGTAGGAGGGGAAGGTGGGGGAAAAAAGGGAGGTGGGTGGTCAGAAGGGAGGGGAGAAGTAGCAAGTGGGAAATGGTAAAATAAGTGAGGGGAATAAAGAGGCAGGGTAAACTGAGGAAGGCGGCGGTCAAAAGCAAAACTTTGTTGAGGAGGAGAAGGGGAAAGGGAGAAATAAAAGCATAAACAGGGGGAAATAGGATGGAGAAAAAGACACAGATAGAAATCATAACTCTGAACATGAAGGGGATAAACACTCTCATAAAACAGAAGCAGATAGCAGAATGGATTAAAAACCATAATCCTACAATATGCTGTTTACAAGAAACACATTTGAAACAGGGGGATACACACAGGGTAAAGGTAAAAGGCTGGAGTAAAATATATTGTGCCTCAGCTAAAGTAAATCAACAAACATTTATTAAATACCTACTACATGCCAGGTACTCTGCTTAGCTCTGGAAGGGATTTTAAAAATCAGGTAGTCCACTTCTCCATCTTATGAATGAGGCATCTGAGACCCAGACAGGGAAAG
The DNA here is from genome assembly GCF_011100635.1 of Trichosurus vulpecula. Lineage (NCBI taxonomy): Eukaryota > Metazoa > Chordata > Mammalia > Diprotodontia > Phalangeridae > Trichosurus > Trichosurus vulpecula. The sequence goes on along the minus strand of NC_050576.1, from coordinate 58,069,767 downwards.
GACTGCTCTATTTTTGTCTTTGAACCAACAATTCCTAGCACAACAGCCAGCACATAGTAGGTACTTAATTAATGTTTGTTGGTTGCTTGAGTAGGGTCATAGAGCTATTAAGGGACAAAGCCAGCATTCAAAATTAGTTCTTCTCATTTGTAGCATCATAGTATTTTAGGTTGGGAGAGTCATTTTATGGATGAGGAATCTGAGGCCCACAAAGACAAAGTGATTTGATCATTGTCACAGACTTACTAAGTAACAGTGGCTAGGATTTGGCCCCAGGTTCTTTGACTCTAAATTTAACACTCTTTCTATTATACAACTTCCCATTGTATCACTTTGATCTCTATGTAGGATGATCTCAAGCTATTATTAATGGGTTAGGCTAAAGGATTATTATCTAAGACCAAGGGAGCAAATGAATGGATGTTGAGAGGGAAAGAGAGAGATTCTAAAGGTACACAGCCTTTACAAAATACTTTTTTAAAATATACAAGAAGAGACCAGTCAAGAGGGTAGAGTAGGAGAAAGCAATATAGCCCAGCTCCTCCCACAACTACTGCCCAACAATGTTTTATTTTTTAGGATCCATAAACTTTTTTTTTATTTACAAAATTTTAAAACACTGGATGGAATAGTGACTGAGGAGGACACTGTAGTGGGTCATCTTTTCAACTTGACTGAAAATTTGACCTATAGGCAAGTGATCAAGGCATGAGCTATGGAAAAGAGGTGTCCAGGGATCATAGACTCAGTACTCAGAGGTCAGCCAACAGTGCAGAGATGCCCCAAACTGATTTTAGACTAAGCCTCCCATCCCAGGTTAATAGCACAGGTTATCCCAGCCCTCAAACTCATCTCCTAGCCCAGGGCAGCAGTGTGGGGTCTTCCAGGGAGTCTGAGAAGAGACTTAGCAACATATAATGATTTACAACCAAAATAATTGATCCAGAAAACTGTAATCTCACAGAAGATAAATGGGCTTTTAATGAAATACAAGACTTCCAAGCATGCCTGATGAAAAGCCTGGAGCTGAGTAGAAACTTTGAAATACAAACATGAGCATAAAGAGAAATAGTCAAAGCTAAATATAAGTGAGTAATTGGAAAAGACTTCATAAGGATAAAATATTTGCATTCTAATTGAAAGAGGGGATGATACAAGTATTCTGTGAGCAGAAGTCATTGGGGTCATAGGGGAATCAAGTAAGATGGAGGGCCTGGGAGTATTTTGTGAAGATCTTAAAAAAAGAAAGGAAAGGGTTGGGGAAAGGATACACTAGGAAAAACAATTAAATGAAACATGTTAAAATTAGTGGGGTTACAAGCAAAAGTTGATACAAACAAGGAAGGAGTGGAGGGATGAGCAGTCACTTGAACTTGACTTTGACCTAATGCAAAGCAAATTGAGAAGAATCAGGAAAACAATTCATTTAATTTTAACAATTTATTTATTTAATTTGAAAACCAATATTGTAAAAAAATTTGAATGATCTAATAACTCTGATCAATGCAGTGAACAAACCATGATTCCAGAGGGTTCCACAGTGTTTTAGAATGGTGCCTACCAGTAATCAATTAGATGTAAAGAATGAAGCATGCATCTTTGGACATGTCCAAAGCCAAGATTAATTTTGTTTGATTGGGCAAATTTCTTGTTGGCATTTGTTCTTTTCTTTTTCCAATGGTGAGGGGAGCTAAGAGCTTGGGAGAAAAAAAGGGTAGATTGCTATTAATTGAAAAAATAATTTAAAATATGAAATAAACAACAACAAAAAATGTTCCTTTGCATTTAGCCTAGATCTTTTTTACCCGTAGACCAATAGGTTTAGAACTAGAAGGGAACTAGGAACTAGATACAGTATGTGAGTACAGTTAGGGTTGGAAGTGTGCACCTAATCCAATTCAGAGTTTTACAACTAGGAAATTGGGGATTTGAGAGGTGATGGAATTTGCTTGAGTGGATAGACTGTTATAAGGACTGGCATCAATTCAATTGTCATAAGGCTACATCCACTACAATATATATCTGCTGTCATGAGAGTTCAGTTAGAAAGTACACTAGATCATTAGAGTTGCGTATTTTTAAGGGCAAACAGAAGTAATCAGAGGTTAAAAACTTGAGAAAACACAGTACCTTATATTTGTATCCTATTGTATACTTTTCAAAATATATACTTTTCATGTATACCATCTCATGGGTTCTCAAAATGACTCTCAAAAGCAGGCATATAGAAACAATGAAACACAAGATCATATATTTAGAGCTGAGAAGGACCTCAGATATGACCTTATCTGCTCCCCTCATATTATTTTTTTATTGTTTTATTTTTATTTTTTTTAATTTAAATTTATTTATTTAACATATTTAGTTTTCAGCATTGATTTTCACAACAGTTTGAATTACAAATTTTCTCCCCATTTCTACCCTCCCCCCCACTCCAAGATGGCGTATATTCTGGTTGCCCTTTTCCCCAGTCAGCCCTCCCCTCTATCACCCCCCCCTCCCCTCTCATCCCCTTTTCCCTTCCTTTCTTGTAGGGCAAGATAAATTTCTACGCCCCATTGCCTGTGTATCTTATTTTTTAGTTGCATGCCAAAACTTTTTTTTTGTTTTTGAACATCTGTTTTTAAAACTTTTAGTTCCAAATTCTCTCCCCTCTTCCCTTCCCACCCACCCTCCCTAAGAAGTCGAGCAATTCAACATAGGCCACATGTGTATCATTATGTATAACCCTTCCACAATACTCATGTTGTGAAAGGCTAACTACATTTTGCTCCTTCCCAACCCATCCCGCTTCATTGAATTTTCTCCCTTGACCCTGTCCACTTTCCAAACTGTTTGTTTTGATTACCTCCACCCCCATCTGCCCTCCCCTCCATCATCCCCCCCCTTTTTTATTTATATTTTTTATCTTCCTCCCTCTTCTTTCCTGTGGGGTAAGATACCCAACAGAGTATGTATGGTATTCCCTCCTCAGGCCAAATCTGATGAGAGCAAGGTTCACTCATTCCCCCCTCACCTGCCCTCTCCCTCCTCCTACAGAACTGCTTCCTCTTGCCACCTTATGTGAGATAATCTATCCCATTCTATCTCTCCCTATCTCCCTCTCTCAGTATGTTGCTCTCTCATCCCTTAATTTCATTTTATTTCTTTTAGATCTCTTCCCTTCATCTTCAACTCACCCTGTGTCTGCTCTCTCTCTTTTACATATATATATATATATATATACATATACACATATATATATACACATACATACGTATACACATAGATATATACATACATACACAGTCACTTATATATATATATATATATATACATAAACATATATATATATATATGCATATTCCCTTCAACTACCCTAATACTGAGGTCTCATGAATCATACATGTCATCTTTCCATGTAGGAATGTAAACAAAACAGTTCAACTTACTAAGTCCCTTGCAATTTCTGTTTCTTGATTACCTTTTCATGCTTCTCTTGATTCTTGTGTTTGAAAGTCAAATTTTCTATTAAGTTCTGGCCTTTTCACTGAGAAAGCTTGAAAGTCCTCTATTTTATTCAAAATCCATATTTTGCCTTGGAGCATGATACTCAGTTTTGCTGGGTAGGTGATTCTAGGTTTTAATCCTAGCTCCATTGACCTCCAGAATATCGCATTCCAAGCCCTTTGATCTCTTAATGTAGAAGCTGCCAGATCTTGGGTTATTCTGATTGGGTTTCCACAATACTCAAATTGTTTCTTTCTGGCTGCTTGCAGTATTTTCTCCTTGATCTGGGAGCTCTGGAATTTGGTGACAATATTCCTAGGAGATTTCTTTTTGGGATCTATTTGAGGAGGCGATCGATGGATTCTTTCAATTTCTATTTTGCCCTGTGGCTCTAGATTATCAGGGCAGTTCTCCTTGATAATTTCTTGAAAGATGGTATCTAGGCTCTTTTTTTGATCATGGCTTTCAGGTAGTCCAATAATTTTTAAATTATCTCTTCTGGATCTATTTTCCAGGTTTTTCCAATGAGATATTTCACTTTGTCTTCTATTTTTTCATTCATTTGGTTCTGTTTTATAATATCCTGATTTCTCATAAAGTCACTAGCTTCCACTTGCTCCAATCTAATTTTTAAAGTAGTATTTTCTTCAGTGGTCTTTTGGACCTCCTTTTCCATTTGGCTAATTCTGCCTTTCAAGGCATTCTTCTCCTCATTGGCTTTTTGGAGCTCTTTTGCCATTTGAGTTAGTCTATTTTTTAAGGTGTTGTCTTCTTCAGTGTATTTTTCAGTATTTTTTGGGTCTCCTTTAGCAAGTCATTGACTTGTTTTTCATGGTTTTCTTGCATCCTTCTCATTTCTCTTCCCAAGTTTTCCTCTACTTCTCTAACTTGCTTTTCCAAAACCTTTTTGAGCTCTTCCATGGCCTGGGACCAGTTCATGTTTTTCTTGGAGGCTTTTGTTGTAGGCTTGGAGACTTTGTTGTCTTCTTTAGGATGTATGTTTTGGTCTTCTTTGTCACCAAAGAAAGAATCCAAAGTTTGAGACTGAATCTGGGTGTGCTTTCGCTGCCTGGCCATATTCCCAACCAACTAACTTAACCCTTGAGTTTTTCAGTGGGGTATGACTGCTTGTAGACTAACGAGTTCTATGTTCCACGTTTGGGGGGGAGGTGCCAGCTCTGTCACACCAGCACTGCTCCTTCCCCAAGAACCCCCAGCCCAGGCTGGGCTTAGATCTTTAGCAGGCTGTGCACTCCTGTTCTGATCCGCCACTTAATTCCTCCCACCAGGTGGGCCTGGGGCCAGAAGCAGCAGCAACTGTAGCTGCCCCACCTCCACTGCCCCCGGGGCTGGAAGCCGAACTGTGAACTCCTTCCACTCCTGCAGCTTTTCCCACTAACCTTCTCTGCAGTCTTTGGTGTTTGTGGGTTGAGGAGTCTGGTAACTGCTGCAGCTCACATATTCAGGGTGCTAGGGGCCCCATCCGCCCGACTCCAAGTTTGGTTCTTCCACGCTGCTCAGGCTGGGCTCTCCTCCACTCCGTTCCCAGCTCCCAGCTCCGTGTGGGATAGACCTCACCCAGAGACCATCCAGGCTTTCCTGGGCTGGAGCCCTGCTTCCCTCTGCTGTTCTGTGAGATCTGCCATTCTAGAATTGGTTCAGAGCCATTTTTTATAGGTTTTTGGAGGGACTCGGTACGGAGCTCACACTAGTCCCTGCTTACCAGCCGCCATCTTCCCCTCCAACCCCCCCTCATATTATTAATGAGAAAACTGAAGGCAAAAATGATTAAGTGAATTGCCCAAGGTCACACAGATAGTAAGTAGAAATAGACCCCCTATCTTTTAACTCTTATCTCTACTTTATAGAATAGTGACTTGTCTAAGGTCTCATAGCTAGTCAGTAGCTAGGAATAGATCCCAGCTCCAAAATCTGCAAGTGATGGGGCAATCTTGGAAGATCCTGAGGGATATGAAGTCAGAGAGCCAGGATTCAAACTCGAGTCCTCTAGACTTTTTTTCCATTATCCCTTCTTGCTTCAAAATAGAGAATAATTAAACAATCTATGTCAGTTAATATGTTGGGAAGTAGCAAATGGTGGTGTTCAAATTTGGTTCCTCTCACTACAAATCCTTGACTTTCCACTTTCTCAAAAGATTAGCAGTATTGAGAAGTTTATACACAAGGAGCATGTCTATGAAAATTCTAAAATGCCCACTCCATTCATTCAGTCCTATAGGAAATTCTATCAATTCCATAAAAACAAATCAGTCAAACCTTATGTTTGGCACCAAGAAGTTTAAACAAAAGGTTGACTGCCTGGTTTTTTTTCCACTTTTCAAATGTTTGTTGAGGCATCCTGCAGGCTCAGGCTCTAAGACACTTCAAACAAGTTGACCACAAACAATAAAAGAAAGGCTTGTTGACTGACTGCACTCAATGATCAGAAGTGGGATATTCAGGAAAGACATCAAAAGAAACACATCGAAGGGAGAAACTGAGAAAAGAAATGGCAATATTAGACATTCTATGCTCCCTGGAGGCCGTGCTATGTGTTGGATGCGAATTGAAGATGGAGTCTACTGCTCACAACAGCACAGAGAAACATGCAAGAGAAAATCAAAAAGGATCTGCTTCCCAGCTGCATCATAGAACATTGTTCATAGAGTGGGCACTGATTAAATGTTTATTGAACTGAATTTCATTGCACTGAATTGACCTGCTGGAACATATCCAGAAGATGAGTAGGACAGTGGGAGATTAAAGACAGTGACATTCAAAGATCAGTTGAATAAGTTGGAAAAGAGGAAATGCTGTATATATTTTGAATAAGTCCCCTACACATACTACACTCATCTCCTCTCACCTGGGCTGTTGCAAGAGCCTACTAATTGGTCTCCCTGACTCCCTACTCCAAACCATCCTCCACACAGCCATCAGAGTGAGCTTCCTAAAATACGTATGCAGTTATGTAACTAACCTACTCAATAAATTCCCCTGGCTTCTTATTGCCTCTAAAGTTCTCTATTAGTACAGATTTGACAATGTCACCTCTTTCTACTCAACAAACTCTCATGACTCCTTATCACTTTCGGAATCAAGTATAAATGCCATTTGGCTTTTAGAGCCCTCTGTAACGTGGATCCTCCTTACTTTTCCAGGCTTCTTACAATTTACTCTTCTTCACATAGTCTACCATTCAGTGACATTTCATCTCCTGCCTCGACGCATTTTAGCTGACTATCCCCATGCCTGAAATTTCCTCCCTCCTCACCTCCACTTCCTGGCTTCCTTGACTTTCTTCAAGACTCAGTGATAAGTTAAATTTCTGCAGGAGATCTTTGCCCATGCTCACACCATCCCACCCCACCACTAGCTAGTGCCTTTTCTCTATATTTATCTCCCCATTTACACTGTATATACTTTGTAAAAACAGAGTTGTTTCAATTATTAGAATGTGAGTTCCTTGAGGTCAGGGACCATGCTTTTGCCTTTCTTTGCATACTGGGTGCATAGCAGAGTGCCTGGTACATAGTAAGTACTTAATAAATGCCTTTCAGTCATTATTTAATTTAATAAATGCTTGTTCATTGGTTGTCTGAAAACTGATATAGGGTGGGAATGTGAGCTATCATTAAGTATTTGAAAGACTGCCCTCTGGAAGGCTGGTTCTGTTTGTCCATATAGGGCAGGGCTAGGAGCAATGATGGAAGCTTCAGAGAGACAGTTTTCAGCTTCCTAACAAGTCAAGTTTCCAAAAGAGAAGTGAGCTACACCAGGAAATAGTGGAGGTCTTTAGGCAGAAGCTGGGAACCCACTGGCATTAAATGAGATAATGCCTACAAAGTACTTCGCAAACTTCAAAGTTCTATATAAAGGTCAGCTAATAATGCTAGTTTCAGGTTTCTTCTGCAAAAAGAAATAGAGATCATAGTACTTGTGCTTCTTTCATAGGTTGTTAGATTCTTTTTGCATGCAGACCAAAAGAGATGATATTTTTAAAATGCTACACAAAATGAGCGGTTTTTGTTTTTGGCACATGCCAAATACTGAATATGCAATAAACTATTAATTGTAAAGGATTATATTTATTTTCTAAATTGCACTACCCTGAGACTCATCTTCCTCCCTTCAATGGAAGGGTGTGGACTGTGGATGTAGAATGTGGTAGGCACTGTCAGACTTGGTTGCTACTTTATTGGGTTTTGGTTAAATATTTTCTTTGATGTTGTTGTTGAAAGTAAAACTTCAAAAAGAAAAAAAAAGCAAGACACAGCCAGAGGAAATGAAGGAAGGATGGAAGGATGGATGAATGGATGAAGGAAGGAAGGAAGGAGGGAGGGAAGGCAGGAAGAAAGAAAGGGTGAGAGTGAGGAAGAAAGAAATTATGCCATGTTGTATGTGGAGGGGAGTGGTGAGGTGGGTAGAGTACAGTCAAGAAGAACTGAGTTTGAACTCTGCCCTATACCCTTACTAGCTGTGTAACTATAGGTAAGTCACTTAAACTTTCTCCGCCACAGTTTTTTCCATCTGTAACATGGGGACAATAATAGAAAGAGAATATGTATAAAAAACTTTGAAACCCCAAAATTATTATATAAATATTAGCGATTAGAGGAAAGGATAAAGGGTCATTTTCAGCATCAGTCTGTGAGGTTAATTCAAATGGTCCATTCCAGTCTAGGTCTTAACATTCTATGTTTTAATGGTTTAGAATGTTGGAGCAAAGGTCACACTTGATTCTTTATGAATATAAGATTTAAAGTTGGAAGGACCTTAGAAATGATATAGTTCACCTGAATCATTTCACAAATGGGGGAACTAAAGACCTCTTCTCTATCTCAGAATCAAATGGATGGAGAAACAGAAATGTGAAGATGAGGTGAGTGCCTGTGTGTCTAGTGAGAACACAGTCAAAATCAAAATTAAACTGAGACTCAATGGGGAGATGTGGAAAGAACACAGCCCTAGGGAACCTCAGTTAAAATTTTGCCTTTGCTCTCACTGTTTGAGTGATTTTGGGTGATGGATGTCACCTCTAGGCCTCAATTTCTGCATCTATAAAATGTGGAATTTTCTCAAAATGACTTCCAATGTCTTCTCCACCTCTAAATCCCATGAGAAACTGCGACTTTTTTAATGGCCATAACAAGCAACATCCGTAAGAGGGCTCCCTGATTCTATGGCATCGGGAATAGCAGCCCCAACTTCTGTGCTAGAAGTGCCGGCCAAAGGTAGTCCAATACTGGCTCTTTGGCAACATCAGAAGTTAGGAAGCTTGGTGCCCAAAGTGGGTTGGGAAGAAGTGGGAGGAAGGAGGGCTTGAGGAAACTGGGGAACTTCCCCATCTGCCACTGTGGCCACCCAGTGGGGAGCTAATGAGAAGCGAGCTGTGAAACAGGAGCTTCAGCTGTAGCTCCTGGCTTCACAAACTGCCAACAGCATGTGGTCAGCAGAAGGGCCCGGCCACAGAGGCAGGAGCCAGGAGGCAGCAGCCGCAGCCTTTGGCCACTCCTCCCTCATAATGAGGTGATTACTGCCCTACCGTGGGATGGGTCTCTCCACCCTCATCCTGATCCCTTCTCCTGCTTCCCACTTGTGGGCCCAATGTGATGGAAGGAAGCCAGAGAGCCTGAACTGAAAACTTGCTAATTTTGTGGCCATGGGCTCTGGGCCGTCTCCTCCACAACTCAATTTCCTCAACTCTAAAATGTGCAAGCGGGATTAGATAACCTAATGGCTAAATGGATGATGTCATGACCTTTTCCACTTTCAGGAAAACTGGTAGCAACCTCCTAGTCCAAAGACAAGACACTGTTTTAAGGAAAGGTATCAAACTCCATTTGACTAAAGAATAAGTGAGCATCACAATGGCAAGAGTATTGATTGGAAGTCAAAGCAACTAAATACGAAAACCAACTCTGCTACTTCAGTCAGTGAATCAATAACCATTAGTTGAGCACCTACTATGTGCTGTGCACTGTGCTAAGTCCTGGGGATATAAAAAAGGTAAAAAGCATTTGCTACTTGTGTGAATTTTAAAAAGACAATTATTCTCTCTGAGCCTCAATATCTCCATCTGTATAATGATGGGTTAACCCACATCAGCAATTCTTAACCTGAGGTTCTAGAGGTCTACGGATAGTGAACTTGGACAAGAAAAAAAACAACATTTTAATTTTCACTAACCTCCAAGTGATATTTAGTATTTTCTTCAAACATTAAAAAAACTATTGTGAGAAGGGTTTCACCATACAGACTCCCCAAAGGGTCCAGGGCACAAAGAAAGATGAAGGATCCCTGACCCAGAAGATCTCTTGGAGTGTTTCCAGCTCTAACATTCTCCAAGCAGTCTATCCCTACTTAGGCTGTGTTTCCAAACTGACTATATGCTGGTCTCATTATTGTTATTAACTAATGGTCAAACAGACCAGTGCCACCCATTTACCCAGCAGGCAGAATGGGCAGTCTAGAAGCCAGGGAGGATGAATTTCTCTGGAATAGTTCTCCTGACTCTGAGGCCAGAGCTTTTCCCTTTTTTTCAGGGGCAAGCCTGATACTTCCCTCTCAGTAGACACCCCCTGAATCAGCCTTCTAGAGGGTTTCCCTTTAATATAGCTCTTGAAAATGCAATTTAACTCCTTAATTTTGTTTTTCCCTCATGTGTATACCCCACCCCCAATACACACCAAAGCTTTCCCTGCCAGCAGCCCCCACTTTGCTCCAGAAAGTTTTCCCCATCCCCATCCCACACTGTCTGATGCCCTGAGGCACCCCCTCCTCTTAACCTCCACCCAGTGAAACCTCTAGCTCCTTTTAGCTACTCTCTCACGGAAACTAACTGACTGTTCTTAATCCCTTAACGTTAATCCAACAAAAGCTAAGGGTCTTCTCTATGTAAATCACTGAGCTAGGTACCCGAAAATGTACAAAGTTTTGATAAGACACTGTCCCTGCCCTCATACAGCTTGCTGTCTAATTGGGGCATAAGAAACATACACAAACGAGTAAAATACACAATGTTCTGTGATAACTGCACCAGAGAGATATACGCTAATATGAGGTCAAGGGTGGGCATCATTTCCAGTCTAGGGTGAGCAGGGAAGATTCCATAGAAGAGGTGCCATTTGAGCTGGGCTAATTTAAAAAAAATTATTAATAACCCAATGGGCAGTAAAAAAAAAACGTACTTCAGGCGTTAAGTGAAGTTGAGTGAAGGCACAGAAATTAGAAAGTGGGAGACATGCTCAGAGACCTATGAAAGGTGAGTCAGTGAGCTAGTTGAAAAGCATTTATTAAGTGCTTGCAATGTGCCAAACATTGTGCTAAGCCCTAGGAATTAAACAAAAAAAAGCAATATACCGCCCAAGTGCATCTAAGAAGCTTATGCCATGGGGGAGACTACATGAAAATAACTAGATACATCTAAGACAATTATTGAAGGGTAAAAGAAAAGCATAAGGGGGTGGAGAGAGTAGTCACGGAGAAGTTCGAATCAGATTATAGTGGCATTTCTAACAGATGAACAAAATTTTCAGGTGTTGATGAAAGTTTTTGGGAAGGGGCCCTGAAATCATGCCAAGGCGACCGCCTACTCTGCCTATGCATAAGGGGTAAAATGGTCATGAATAGAGGAGGAAGTGCCATGCCAATACTCGGCATCCTCCCAGGGCCCCCTTCCCTTCCAACTGGAAACAAAGATGTGGTCGGTGGGAGGTGGCAGGCACGGTCCACAGTCCTATCAAGCTGTCTTCACCACTCCACCCTTGGAAAACCCCTGGGTGATCCACCTCTCCAAACAGCTGGCCCAAATGTCACAGCTGATTAGGTTTTGGAGGGAGCAAGAGGGAAAGGAGTGACAGTCTGCTTACTGAGCCCTGCTGTCAGAGGGCAGATGTGGAGGCCAGCACGTGTTCGCCAGGCCGGCAATGCCTCTAATTAATCACCTCAGCCACAAAGTCATGACAGCATTTTACCCGTTGTGAGACACACAGGGAGGCAGAGGCTTGACCAACTGCAGGGAAAACGTTGGATGCGAAAGCATGTGTCTTAGGAGGGCCGACTGCACGCTGAAAGTTGGACGGGAAAGCAGCGGCTGGGCCAGAGTCCCCATTTCGCCACTGATTTGGCATGTCTGTTTCTGGAAAGTTTTTGCTGGAGTTGTTAGAATTCAAGGGGAGGTCTAGGATGTGGCAGTACATGAATGAAAGGAAATTTTTTTTGGTATGGCGGAAGGATCTACTCTATAAGGCTAGAACCCCATTTTCTGGTCCAATTGCTTCTAGGGCAAGTCATTTAACCTCTCAAGGTCTCATTTACATTATCTGTACAATGAGAGACTTCAACTATCTTCTATATTCTAGGGTCCCTTCTACCTCTAAACCATATGTGCCAGTGACTTTGTGATAGGACAATCTTTTAAATCCATTTCATGAATTTCTTTTCTGGTTACAAATACCTAGAAAGAATGCACAACTAAATGAAAGGGAGAGTAACTAAAGTGATCACCTCATTCATTCATTAAAAAAAAAAGCAATTAAATGTATTCTCAGCCCAGCTTACTCTACTTAGCACTAGGGAGTTCAAAGTTAAGATAAAACATAGTCCTAGGAGTGTGTTGGTAAATGTTAACAGCTGTCTCTCCATGGGGCATGCTTTTAAGTTTAATTTGCATTATTAACACTTTCATAAGTTTAAACTATCAAAACAACAAATCAAGCCATGGTTGGTAGCTTTTGCCAATTTCAGAGCTATAAATGCTCACCCCAAAAATTTAACAATGGGCTTTCCAGAGTCAATTTGAGCAGGGGTCTAGCACACCCCTTTATAGTCTCTACAATCCTGAAGTTTTAGTTGAATGATGAGACAGAAAAAAAAAACACAGATAGTTGTGATACAACATGTGTGATCCGTTAAGTGCATTAGAGCAGTACAAAAAAAAATCCTATGTGAGGTCTCAGGGAGAAGCTTCTTGCCTAATTAATTCAATTTAATAAGTACTCAGAATACCTTTTATGGGAAAAGCATTGTGTCATACATTAGGGAGAAAAAAAACAACCAAAAAACAGAAAACAGTCCCTGCCCTCAGAAAGCTTAGATTCTAATGTGGGAACTTGATGGAATCATAGTTAAGGTTAGTGCATCTTATTCTCTGAGAGATAGGTGCTATTATGAGGAAACTGAGGCAGATCCAAGTTAAGTGAGTTGCCCAGGGTGACGTCAGATTTGAACTGGTCTTCCTGACTCCAGGTCCAGTGCTCTATCCACTGTATCACCTAGCTGCCTATTATCAGTAAATACAAAGCATATACAAGGCAATAAAAGTCAATTCAAGAGAAAAAGCACACCAACAGTTGGAGTACATGAGGCGGAAAAGGAAAGGTCTTCTTCTCCAGGAGGTGGCACCCAAGCTCTGCTAATAGGAACTAGACTTTGAAGAAACCAAGAGGAGGATGGAGTATTTTCCAGGTGTGGGGGTTAAGAGATCGAATGCTGAATTTCTGGAACAGTAAGTAGGTCTCATTTGGCTGGAACAAAGAGCCTGTAGAGGGGAATAATCTGAAATGTCTGCAAAGGTAAGGTGTAGCAAGATTGTGGAGGGTTCTAAGTGCTCAACTAAGGAATTTGTGCCACGAGGCTGACCGAGAAACATCTCGGAGTGGAAGGCGTGTTGGAGCTAAGCTTTAAAGGAAAGATAGGAATTCAAAAGGTAAAGTAGGAATGGAGGGTATTTCAGGTACAGGGAAAACTATAAGAGAAAAGACTCTCAGAAGCAGGGGAACATACTAATTCTCACTGCCAACCACTCCTATAATTGTGGTCCCCTGAAAATGTAAGATAGCCTTAACGCTTGAGGATTGGCATGCCATTTTATTCGGTACTCAGCATGTAGACCACAAAGGGAGAGTGTCAGTGCATGACCCAAACCCAAATCCACTCTTTTCATCCTTATAGGCACTTATATAGCATTGAATCTCACCCTACACATTTGCAGACATCCTGCTCATCTTTCCTCCTCTGGGCTTGTCTTGGTCCCATGATAAAGGTCAAATTCCTTTGCAAAGATAGTTATTCTTCACATTAAGCTTCCTTGTAAATGGTCAGGGAAGACAAATTAGAGAATGATTGCCTTGCTGAAATATTTTCCTTTAAAAATCCACTGTGTGCCCAACCAAAACAAGTCCCCAAATCCAATCCCAACATCCCAAGGGCTCTCGACGCTGTTTTAATTACAAAACCTTCCGTATGTCCAAGGGCGGAGGTGTCCTTCCCCTATTCTAACACTACACAAGGCATGTTTGGGGTTGAGAAAGTAGTCCTGATTAGCTTGGTTGTATAGAGAATGGCAGGCTATAACCACAAGGCTAGAAAACCTGTTTACCTATGGAGGATCCTGAATGTCAGGGAAAGTTTTAACTTTTCTCATCTAGACAATAGGAAACTGCCGAAGAATTTTGAGTACAAGGGTGACATAGAGTCAGAGATACAGAGATGGAAGAGGCTGTCTAGTCCAATTCTAGTATATCTAGTCTCTCATTTTACAGATAGGAAACCCGAGACATAGAGGTTCAGCAATCTGCCAAGGGCCACAAAATTAGTGTCTGAGGCAGAATTTGAGCCTGGTCTTAGCCAGAGCCTTGGAATTAGTGAAGAAAGAAGTGACTGTCTATGAATACTGAGGAGAAGACTTGGGGGAGGTGGGTATTGTTGGTGTCTTCAAGTATTTGAAAGGTTGTCATGTGGAAGAGAGATTAGATTTGTTCCATTTGACCACAAAGGGCAGAACCAGGATCAGTGGGAGAAGTCATGAAGAGTCAGATTTAGACTAGATGTCAGGGGAAAAACCAAACAAACTTTGTAATGTCTCCACTGGGACCAATATCTCAACTCACTGGAAACTGATCTCCAACTCTGGAAATTCTCCAGGTTTTGAGAAGCCGACTCTGGCCTTGTTCTTCTCATTCCAGACCTCCCTAGACATTGCCATCTCTCCCCACACTTTTCCAGCTCCTGCTGATGAGTTGTTTTCACCAGTTAGACTGTGAGCTTTTCAAAGGCCAAGGCTTTCTAGTATTCTTTTATTTGTACCTCTGTAACGTAATGCAGTGCTTGGTTCATAGCAAGTGATTAATATTTCCTTCCCTCCTTCCTTCCCTTCTTTCTTCTTTCCTTCCTTCTCTCCTTCCTTCCTTCTCTCCTTCCTTCCTTCTTTCTGCTTCCTTCCTTCTTTCCTTCCTTTTTTCCTTCCTTCCTTCCTTCCATCCTTCCTTCCTTCCTCCTTTCCTTCCTTCTTTCCTTCTTTCCTTCCTTCCTTCCTTCTATTATGTTCCTCCCTCCCTCTCTCCTCTTTCTTTCTCCCTCCCTTCCTTCATTCTTTCCCTCCCTCCTTCCTTCCTTCCCTCCTTCCACTTCCTTTCTCTTCCTTCCTACCTTCTTTCCTTCTTTCCATCCTTTTCCTCCCTCCCTCCCCGACTTTTCTCTTCCCTTTCTCCCTCCCTCCCCTCCTTCCTTCCCTTGTTCCTTCCTTCCTTCTTTCTTTCCTTCCCTCCATCCCTCATTTCCTCCTTCATTCCTTTCCCTTTCTTTCTCTTCCTTCCTTTCTAACTTCTTTCCATCCTTTTCCTCCCTCTATCCCCCTTCCTTTCTCCCTCCCTTTCTGCCTCCTTCCCTTCTTTCCTTCCTTCTTTCTTTTCTTCCCTCCTTCCTTCCTTTCTTCCTTCTTTCTTTTCTTCCTGTCTTTTACTTACAGCTATCCAGAAGTAGAATGAGGTGCCCAGAGAGTTGGGCTATTCTTCCTCATTAAAGATTCTCAAACAGAGACTCAGGGACCACTTTCTGAGTACATTACAGTGAGAATTCTCTTTGTATATAGGTTGGACTAGAGGACAACTGAGGTCCTTTCCACTCCCATGATTCTGTGAAATTCTTTGATTCTGTTATTGACAAAGTGCTTCTAGATTAAAATATATGCATAGGAGTGAGACTGGAGCCAGGAGGACAGGGGGATTACTGAAATAGTATGTACTTGAAATCCCCTCATCTTCTGTATTGGGAGAAGCTCTGGCTCTGGTATCAGAGAAACTAGGTTCAAATACTTTCTCTGAAGTTTCCCAGCTATACCAACCTGGGAAAGTCTCTTTACTTCCCAGTGACTCAGTTCTTTCCACTGTAAAATAAAGAGGTTGGCTTAGGTGGCCTCCAAAGTCCATTCTAGCTCCAGTTGTGTGGATTTCTCACCTTAGAACAAAGCTCCAGAACAGAAGTAAAGTGTGAGCTGAGAGAAATAATCACCTCTTTGTTCCGTTTCAGTCTCAAAGCATTAAGTGAACCTTATCCCCCAAGAAGCAGTAGTAGGGGCCCACACTGACTCCATATTCAGGGTAGGTGACCCCTAACTGGCCATTCCCAATTTTCTGGTGGGCAGATTCTGAGCTATTGATCTTTCATACACACAATTCAGAATCAATATTTGCTGAAGTGAAAATCTTCTTCCTCCCACTTTATCATTTTCTGTATTCTCATCTCTCCATCTTCACATCCCATGCCCTTTTCTGCTCCCTGTTTCACTCTATCTTTCAGAAGTACTGCTCCGCTGATAACAAGCCCCTCTATATTAGCTCTCTTCATTTCATACTCTTTCTATTTTCTTGTTCCAGTCCACACCTGGCTCAGAACACACTACATCCTTTGTCACCCTCTGCAGTGCTGGGTATTCCTCTCCTTCCCTTCAGAGCACTGGGCCAGAAGGAGGAGTAGACATTCTACTTGATCCTTACTCCCACCTCCCAACTGTTCCTTTGCTACCATCACTCAGCAATCTTTCCCTTCCTTTAATATCCACTTCATCCTTATTTTTCACCTATTTGTAGGCAGCTACTGACCCTCAGGTCATCCTGTCTCATTTTTCAGGGAGTTCAGTACTTGGCTTGCATTCTTCTTCTTCACCTCAAACCTTTCCCTCATTTGTGAAACTTCAACCTGAACACTGATGTTCCTTCCAACACCCTGACTTTCCAGCTCACCAGTCTTCTAAATTCATCTGTCATCCATCTTCACCTCAACTCATACCAAGGGTATAATGGCAACCACACTGGCAAACCCAGGATGGCTGCCAGTGCAGGGTCTTAAATCTACTTTACTAAGGAAAGCAACTTAAAAGGGGTCAGTGATCTTCTTTAATTACATAGAAAAAATACAAAGAGAAATAAAGACAAACTGACAGGGCTCTCCTGCCTGAATCAAAGCTTTACATCTACCACTGAATCAAGAAAGCCTTTACCTCTGAGGAGTCAGAGAGCTCTGAACATATGGCCACTCAGAGTCTCAGCCAGAGAATCACAACATTTTTCTCATAAGTGACCCCCAAAAGCAAAAATATATACTCTTTCAGCTAATAGGCTCAGTGCCTAATTAGGAATTAACAAAAGGTGTGTAAGCTTTCCTACAAGCAAGCAAGCTTCCCTTAATGGGCTCCACATGAGGCCTATTGATGGGCAGGGAAGATGTTATTCCCCATTAACCTTACAAAGGGATGGCCATACTTTCAACTGACTATCACCCCCAAATTGCTCTACCTCCCTGATCCAGAACTCAGAAACTCCTTTCCAACAACAAACTCCTATTCTTCAACCTTTCCCTCTCCTTTACTCCCATCCATGTATCCTTTAGTTACCAACAATCCCTCTGTGTCCCTCTTTCTTCTGGTCATCACCTCTGCTTTAACATTACTTTTCTCTCTTTGTAGTCTTGACATTATAGTAAACTACTTCAACCATACATGACTCCATGACTCGTTTGACTTGTTATCCTATCACTAATCACACATTTTATGAAACCCCAACCCAGGGTTACACTCACCATTTATCTTCTCCATTCTTACTCACATACTGCTGGATACCCTGGAGGAAGTTACACAAAGATGCTAACTGAGCTTACTACCAGTTTATCTTATCTAATATCTAATATGAACTTGGCACTCATTGCTACATAGAAATCTTTTTTTATTCTTTCCTGGTCAACTCGATTATACTGTTCACAGTGAATATTTCAACCATTCTCCCCAGATCTCTGTCAAAAACTTCTCCCCTCTCTCATTTAACAGAGGACCTTGTATTCTACTTTAGTGAGAAAATAGATTTTCTCTGCCTTGAATTCTCTCTTTCCTATCACTCCACACCTCATCCCAACTACCACCACTAACTCCTATTCTTTGTTCTAGGATCTGCTGATCAGGTGGGTCTTCTCCTTGCCATTTTAACTCCTCCCCTTGGGTTTGGATCCCATTTTCTCTTGCCTGCATTAGAAATCAGCCTCCTCTATCATTCCCTCAATTTCTTTCATCTCCAATCTTTCTTTATCTTACCACGGCACCTATAAACTTGTCCAGGTCTTTCCCAACCTTAAAAAACAACATTAATTTGATCCAGCCATTTCCTTTAGCTATCATCCTAGATATCTTTCCATAGCCAAATTCCTAGAAAGGATTGCCTATATTTATCATCTCCTTTTCCTCACCCCTCATTTACTCGATCATTTGCAATCTAGATTTCAACTCCACCACTTGCCTGAAACTTCTCTACAAAGTTACCAGTAATTACTAAATCCGATGGCGTTTTGTAGTCTACATCCAGCTTCACTTTTCTGCACCTTTTTGACCACTGTTACCTACCCCCTACCCTTGGATACTATTTTTTGGTCTTGGCTTCAGTGATATTTCACTCTCTCAATTCTACTCTTACCTTTCTGAGCATTCATTTTTAAGTCCCCTTGATAAATGACCATCATCCCTCTGCCTACAAAGTGTGGCCATCACCCAGGGCTCAGATCTGGATTCTCTTCCTTTCTCTTTATGAAATCCAGGCAACTAACTCTCTTATCTACAATCTGTCTCCTGAACTCTAATCTGCCTATGTATATCTTCACATGACTGTTCTGTGGGCATCTAAATTCTACACGTCCAAAACAGAATTTACCATATTTCCCTTTAGTACAAACCCTTCTCCAAACTTCTTTATGTACATCTTTCTGGCCAACTGGGTTCATAACCTTGGTATTGTCCCTGACTCTTCTTCCTTGTGCCTCGCTGTCTGTAGCCAATCAGATGGCAAGTCTCAATGAACGGACTTCCACAACAGCTCTTGCATACACTTATTTCCCTTCACTAAAACAGCCTCAACCCTAGTAATGCCCTCATTGCCTCTTACTTATGCTATTGCCTCATTGGTCTGATGCCTCTAGTCTGTTCTCTCTCCAAACCATTCTCCACACCACTGTCAAATTTATATTCCTGAAACACAATGACATCCTCACTCCCCTTTTAAAAAATGATCAACGGTTCCCTATTACCTTTAAGTTAAAATAAAACCTCAGCCTGACATTTATTTACTGCTTTCCACAATTTAACTCCAGCCTGCTTTTTTTTAAGCTTTGCTCCATATCGTCCTTCATTCCCAGATCTCCATTCTAGTCCAACTTTCCTGCTAACTGTTCCCCATGGCTAGCTGTCCACCTACATCATACATACCTTTGCACAAGTGGTATGCATGCCACATGCCTAAAACACACCCCATCTTCACTTCCCCCGTGTAGACTCTCATCTTCCTTCAAAGCACCACTGATGTGTTGCTTCCAATATGAGGTCTTTCCTTCTCCTCAAAATCATTAAATTTCTTTCCAACCTGAACATTTCTGTTGCTTTATACATACATTTAGTTATTTGATTTCTAACTATTACCCTTCCCAATACACAGTAAAATGTAAGCTCCTTGAGGGCAAATTCTGTTTTGTTTCTGTCTTTGTAATTCTGGGTGGCAGGGCCCCTAGCCCATAGAAAGTGTCTAATAAGTCTTTGTTCAGTTAATCTGATCACTCAGGCTCTTCTAGAAAAGAATGTTTAATTCTCATCTTGCCATTTTAAAAGCCTCTTTTTTAAGACTGAACAATAAATAGTTATTTAATTCTTACAATGTACCCAGAAAGATGCTAGATGTCTTGGAGATACAAAAAAGTATAAGCCTTTGCCCTGGAGGAATTTAGAGTTCACTGGGGAGACAAGATAACAGTGTTTTGAGCTAGAAGGGACCATAGATGTGATCAAGTCTCTTCCCTTCATTTTACAGATGATGTAACAAAGAGTCCATGAGTAACAAAGCCAATATTCTCAGCTCCAATATTCACCTCGAAATCCAATGCTCCCTCCACTCCGTCCCTACCACTGGCATATGTTGCAAAGACAGTTAGGTCTCAATTGCTGCAAATAATAAATCCCTCTGAAATGTCTATATTATTTGAATTCACTATCCATAGTTCCACTGGAACAGAACTAATTGCTATATTTTGCATAAATATAGCTTCAAATACTGTGAATATGAAGATATGCAACCACTTCAGGGGATTCATTATTTACTCTCATCTGGACCGAGTTGTATATGACACCATAAAATTTAGAGCTGGATGGACCTTAGAGATGCTGTAACATATTCCCTTTCCTTTTTCATCCACTCTACAATGAGGAAACAGGTTCCAGAAAGTTTAAATTTTTTGCCCAACAATCATATAGTCAGCCAAAAGGAAAAGTTGGGACTACAGCACAGAGTCCTCTGACCCCGCATACAGTGTTCTTTTTACTACACCATGCACACAAACCAGGCAACAATGAAAAGATCTAATGTGTGTGTGTGTGTGTGTGTGTATCTGTGTGTGTGTGTGTATGCTTTCATTAGTCACTATCCTCTGAGCACCAATACAGTTCACTAGAACAGAGACCTGAGTTCTTGTCCATTTCTGACAATGATTAGCCCTATGAGCTTAGGCAAGTCATTTACTTTCAGTAGGTCTCAGTTTCCTCATTTGGAAAGTAAAGAGATTGGTCTAGATCCCTGGGCAGATTTCAGGTGGTCCATGAATTTGGATGAGGAAAAAACAGGCATCTTTATTTTTTGTCTTTTAATTTATTTATTTGTTTACTTATCTTTTTATTTTTTTAACCTCTAACTGAACTTTAGCATTTCCTTCATTATTTGAAAGGAATAATTTTCATTTTTTTACTTGTAGAATAAATAATTATCTTAATATATTATTCTGAAGAGTCCATAGGCTTCGCCAGATTGCAAAAGGATCCATTACATCTACCAAAATATATATATTTAGAGCTCCTGATCTAGATAATCTCCCACATATCTTCCAGCTTTAAATGTCTCCATGCAACTCTGAAGGTGGGGATGGGGGAAGGAGGAGAAGGGGTAGGGAGAGGGAGGCCAGCCAGATCTCTGATTTCCTTGATGTAAGGAATTTATACCATGAAAACTCCCTATACCAATAAAAATCACCATCTCATTTATAACTTAGTCTTGGAGAATTTCTTGGGGCATTGAGCATTAAAGAGACTTTCCTAGGGCCACATATCCACAATGTGTCAGAGACAGTATTTGAACCTCGGCCCTTCTAGGTTTACAAAGGTTCTGCAGGGTCTCGGGATCATTCTACCAATGTCACTTTAGTCTTTTTGCCCAAAGAGAAGAGCTCACAACTGACTCCCAGATCCCTCCACCTGGGAGCAACATTAACCCCCACATTCTCAGTTCTACACAAAAACTTTCCCTGCTAACAATTCCTGCTGATATTATGGGAAGGAAAAGGTGGTTAACGGTTAACTCACTTTTCCCCAGTTTCACAAATTTCCTGACCCGCAATACCAGCCTTCTATGTATTCATAACACACTAATACTAATGTGTTGACTATAAGATAAAACACCAAGTTCAACCCTATGTCAAGTAGCTATTCTCTCTCTAGAGCCCCAAATGACTTCTTTAAGTCTTTGCTTCCCCTTTAAGTTGACCTCGCTTTGTCGAGGTTTAACCCTAATAGAAGTTGAGAACAAGAAAGAATGAAAGATAAAAGAACTTAAGGAGTCTGAGTTTCTCTGCGTAGGAATTTTCTCCACCAAAGTCTAACAGATAAGTCCCAAGGCATTATCTAAAGTAGACAGATGTGAAGTGACTAGCCCATGGTCACTCAGCAAATGTGTCAGACCATATTTGAACTTAAGTTTTCTGAACTCTATACTCAGCATACTATCTACTACCCTATGCTAATGATGATGATAAGGATGAAGTAGAAACATTCTGATGTAGTAGATGATCCAGCCATGATGACAAGAAGATCTGAATTCAGTTCCTAACTCTCACACACATTGATTGCAAGGCCATGGACAAATCATTTGGCCTCTCAGTGGGGCCAAGCAGCCATCTAAGACTCTCAGTTATAAAGGAACTTTCCTATGTTTCAGCAGAGGGAATTTACAAGTTTCTACACCAAGGGTTCCACATACCAGTGAAATCACAGGTCCTAATTTAACAGACTTAACAACAGGAAAATAATCTAGAAAACAGAGAGAGACTTAATTCTGAGTGTTTGGCAAGGTTGCGACCTTGACTAGTGCCATACGAATAGAACATAGGATGACTTCAAATGTGGAGTGTAACATGTAGTGTGGGCCTTCAGCTAAGTGGCCAGCACTTATCCACTACTAGACCGTTGATACTGAGTTTGACTTCTTTTTGTCCAGACTCAGTCTGCAGGTGCCTTTAAAAAAATGAATTCTTTCGACTAACACTTTGTCTAAAAGCCAAAGTCTCCATCTTGTGGCCAAGTACAGAACAGCACCCCTTCTTAGTCACTAAAAGCAAAGTTGTTATGACGCAATTGTGGAGGCATGTTTTATCTGCCAAGACTCTTCTTTCTGCCCTTCATTGCTGCCTCCCCCTCTTCTCTCCTCATCCTGCTCCATGAGTCCAGTGCTTTATTGCTCTCTCCTATGTGGCCCCTTCCTCCTCCCCTTGCTGCTCTCCCTCCACACTCCACCCCTACACACGTGCACCATTATCTTTTGTAAGGAAAGAATTTGTTATCAGTTAAATACATCTCAGAGTGAATTTAAAACCAGCCTGGCATCCTTCCTTGAGCTATTTGCCTTTTATGTCTTATCTATCATTATGGAATAAAAGGTTTCATCCCCTATTAAAGGAATTTCTAGATTTAGGAACTAGATGGGGAGACATTCAGTGGAAAGAGTAGCTTCTCCTACCCCTTCAAATCAGACAGCTCTCTGTGAATATGGGTGGCTGCTTAAGGTCCCCTGTCCTTGTAGCAACCACAGTATTCCTCTTGTGTGGAAATTAATTCAGGAAATTAAGACAAAGACCTGTTACTAGTGAGTATGCTGTGCCATGTTGAGTCTCCACTATTCACACCTCTTTGATGAGATAGGAGTCAACAACTCTTTTTCTTTTGATGACACAGAAGACGACTAGGCCTTACTGCCCACCTGCTAGAAGGGTGGATGGAGTGTTCCAGGAAGACTAACACTTCTGGTAGGAGGGCTTGCCAAGCCCTTTTTAGAGCTGCTCTCTACCTTTACTGTCCATCTTTCACCCAACTCTCACTTGTGGCTCCAAGAATCCGTAGCATGCTTAGGGGGCACATTTGCATGAATCAGGTCCAGGATTAGTGAGAAGCCACAAACTTGTTGGTGAATTAGGGGGATGTCTACCCCAAGTAAAATGGGCAGATGAGAAAAATGTATTCCAACAGCCATGAAGGCAGCTTTAACAGGTGAGGTGGAATGCTTACAGCTTGGTCAGATATCAAAGATACCGAGGTCATACACTATATCTTGGGCCATAGTTGGTTGTACTGACTTTTATCTTGACTGGACTTCAATGACTTTGAAAGAGATTAAGGCTGACAACTTTGTGCAATTCTACTTCACTTCAATCTAATTCACATACAAATCAAGATGTTGCCTGCGATGGCATTAGTCCTCTTCGAAAATGAAGAACAAACAACTGTCTGCCTTGGAACTTCATCCCAAAGATCTCTAAGCCATACCACCTGTCTTGAAGACCCCTAGCACTGAGCCCAAAGACCACTGGACCTTGCCACCTGTGCCACTACTATACTCCCAGGAATTCTAAGCCCTTCCATATGGCCCCAAACTGAACTCTTTATATGTTTTCTCCCCAAATTAAAGTGTGAGCGTCTTGAAATCAAGGATTGTCTTGTCTTGTCCCCTGTATTTAGCATAATGCTTTGCACATGGTAAGCTCTTAACAAATGAGTTTTCATTCATTTATGAAAAACGTTTCCAAAAGAATCAGTATGTGGCAGAAGAATGGAAGTGGAGAGAACGCTCGCCTTCCTGATGCTGACCACCAAGAAATCCTCCTTATGCTTTTTAAATGATTGACATTCTTTTCTTTATGTCACTATCTCTTCTCTACAACATTCCCCCTCCAAGCCCTTTCCCTTGTAAAAAAATAAGTATATTCATGAGTACAGTATAAAACAAAGCAATACGCTGGCCATGTCTGAAAAATGTAGGCTTCATTCCTCGTCTGTGGTACACCACTTCTCAGCCCAGAGGCAATAGGCATGCTGCACTTCCATTCTCAGAAATCACAACTGACTGAAGTTAAGAAGTCCTTCACTCTTGCTCTCCTTTATATTATTGTGAAGCCATTGTGAACCATGTGAAACCATGCTCCTGGTTGTACTTTTTTCTGTGTCAGGTCATACATGTCTTCCAAGTTTTTCTGAGTTTGTCATATTTGCTGGTACAGCACAGTCATATACTATTACATTCCTGTATTACAACTTGCTCAGTCATTCTCCAGTTCATGGGCATCTATTTTCCTTCTAGTTTTGTCTCCTACAAAAGGTGCTGATATAAATGCTTTTGTATGTATGGGGCCTTTCCTTCTGTCTCTGACCTCTTTGGGTATATGTTTAGTAGTAGTATTGCAAATCCCTCTGTTTTTCACCAATGTTGTTCTCTACGACGACAGGAAGGCTGTGTGTTCCACAAAAAAGGGATGACCTAGGCTTTAATTCTGATCCCACTGCTTACTAGCATTGCGGCTGTGGACAAGTCACTCCCCTTCCTGGGCTTAGGTTTCTAGGTCTCTCTGTCTCGGTTTATTATATTACTGTCCTTCATGTACTCTGACATCCAGGCATTTTGACTATACTCTGTTCTCTGTGTCTTTGCACTTTGGCACACACAGTTAACCATCGTTGTAACGGACTTCCACTTATCTCCAGTCAGTTGAACTCTCTCCCATCTCTTGAAGTCCAACGCAAATAGAACCTTCTTTATAAAGCTTCTCACTTCGTTTCCCCCAGTCACAGCGTCTCAACTCCACAAATGCAGTCTCTCCCGTCTCAAATTTCTCACCAAACGTTTCTTGAATTTCTCTTTTCCAATTAAATTAACTCATTCTCCATTGTACTACTTCCCTCTCCACCCTGCAGTGTATTTAAGCTGCATTGGCCTGAGTCTTACCACATTTGTGTTCTCCTACCTGGCATTTTATGCATAACACGTATTTAATAAACTTTCATTGAATTGTTGGATGTATAACATGAGACTGCTCAGCCATTTGATATCAAAAATACTTTCTGGTTCTAATGTTCTATGAATCTAATTTTGTACACTACAGTATCTAAAGGTACATTTTACCTATGGTATATGAGGATAGAGATGGAGAAACAGTACAGAATGGTACAGAATATCATCTGCCAAGTCAGTTAGGATAGTGTGTCTCCTCTTCAACTGCCTCCTGTCAATCTAAAAATGAAAATAAAAAGAGGTCTAGAATCAGAAGTCCTGAGAGATGCTATGATAGATACATAGATGGACAGGATAGATAGATAGATAGATAGATAGATAGATAGATAGATAGATAGATAGATAGATAGATGGAAAAGATAGATAGATAGATAGATAGATAGATAGATAGATAGATAGATAGATAGATGGATAGACATGGGGGATAGATAGAATAGAAACTGATAGATTGGTAGAGAGATAGATAGATAAATAGATAGATAGATAGACAGATAGATGGATAGATAGATGGAAGAAGGGAAGGAGGGGAAGACATGGGAGATGGATAGAAAGATAGTCATACATACAGACAGATGGGTGGATAGATAGATAGATAGATAGATGGAAGAAGGGAAGAAAGGGGAGACACAGGGTTGGATAGAAATATAACCAGACAGACAGATAGATGGATGGATAGATGGATGGATGCATGGATGGATGGATGGATGGATGGATGGATGGATGAATAGATAAAGCCTCTTTATGGCTAACAAAGGAAGAAGATGGAATAAAAATGGAATATGTTCCAATCATGATAGGGTGATATGGTGGTAAAAGAAACATCATATGACTTTTTACCCAGAAACTTGCCCATTTGTAGATAGCCACTGCTGTGTAGAAGTAGTATGGCACTAAGAGCAGGACCTAAAAGTTAGAAGCTAGAAGACTTGTCTTTTAGTCACCCCTCTGCCACTATGTGACTATTGACAGGTACCTAAATCTCTCTTGGCCTTAGTTTCCCCAGTTGTAAAGTGAGGATAATAATATACTGCTTAGAGTGCAGGGTTGTTATATGGAAAATGCTTTGTAACCTATCAGAGGCCTGGAGAAATGTAAGTTATTGGCATGATGCAGTTATGGGAAGCCTAAGGAAGAAAAATGATTGAGCAGTAAGTCTTGGAAATTGTGGCTGAATATGCTTGTGTGAAAAGGCTCTTCAGTCACATCAGTGATCAGTGGCCCCTAACAGCACAGTCAATATCAAATCCCACCACACTGGCTGTTTTGCAGTGTGTAAACAAAGCAACCCACTTAAGTGTGTTATTACTGAGACAGATGCTGCTAAGGGTACACATGTACCCTATGCATTAGAAATGATGTACCAGCTCAATTCTTCCCTCACTCTGCAGAGGCAGCAGGTGGTATGGCAAGGATATGTAAGAACATAGGACTGATTCTCTCTATTAAAGGAGGTCTGGGATCTAGGACAGTGTGGCCCCCAAACTTGATGCGGCAGTGGGGAGGGAGAGGAGTTTGGCAAAGTGGAGCCAGCTAACACACAGAGTCCTCTCTGATGGCTAGTCCAAATTGAGTCAAGTCAATAATCATTTATTAAGTGATTACTATATGCCAGGCACTGTGCCAAGGACAAATTGTGAAATAAGTGAAGCTTGCTTTCAATGCCACCCGCGTTTTGGATTTGTCCTCCACCGTCCTCCTTGTGCCCTCAGACTGTCCCTCCACTACAGGACTCTCAGCTACTATCCCCCTTCCCCATCCATGCTGTCTACATTTATTGCACTATAGCTCATCTTCTCAGGGCCTACTTTCTCAGGGAAAATGAGTTAAGCTGAAGAATGGCACTGTGGTATGAGTGCTGAACTTGGAGCCAGATCTGAGTCTAAGGACTGGTTTGGAGGTTCAGTAATTTGAGAAAGCCATGTCTCTTCTCTGAACCTCAGTTTCCTCATTTTCAGTAGGAGAGGACCTGAATAAATAGGATCTAAGGTCTTTTGTAGCTGTGAGCTATGCAAATTTTGCTTTATTAATTTGTTTAGCTATTTATTTATATGTGCATTTGTAGTTTTGTCTCTACCACTACACCCATTACAGAATAGATGAATAGATATATAGATAGATAGATAGATAGATAGATAGATAGATTGATTGATTGATTGATAGATAATGGAGATAGATAGATAGATAGATAGATAGATAGATAGATAGATAGATAGATTGGTAGATAATGGAGATAGATAAACAGACAGACAGATAGATATACAGAGAGATAGATAGATAGATAAATAGATAGATAGATAAGGAAGATAGATATATAGATGGATAGATGGATAGATAATGGAGATAGACAGGTAGATGATAGATAGATATATAGATGGATAGATAATGGAGGTAGATAGATGATAGATAGATAGATAGATAGATCAATATCATTAGGTAGGCAGATCAATAGATAGTAGATATAGAGATAGAGACAGACAGACAGACAAAATCCTCATCATAAACGTACATAGTCCAGAAAAAATGATTTCCCACATCGAGAAATTCTCACATATGCAAAACCATATATGACTCTCTACATCACTTACTCATCCCGCCTCTGACAGGTGAGAGGCACAATGAGTTCTAAGGTCCTTCGCATGTGGTTTATTACAACATTGATCAGAATTCTAAAGACTTTTGGACAGTCTATTCTCTAGGAGCTTTTGTCTATAATATTGTCGCTGTGTAAACTGTCCTTCTAATTCTGCTCATTCCTTTCTGACTTACTTCATGATGTATTTTCTTCCCTTTTCCCCCAGAAAAGCTGTCCTTTTTGTCATTTATTATGGCAGAATGATATTCCATTATAGTCATGTCCCATAATTTATTTAGCCATTCCCTAACAACAATAATAATAGCTATCATTTACAGAGGGCATTAATGTTTGCAAAACATGGCTCAGTGGATAGAGCACTGGGCCTAGAGTCAGGAAGACCTGAATTCAAATCTGGCCTCAGACACTTACTAGGTGTGTCACCCTGGGCAAGTCACTTAACTTCTGTTTG
Organism: Trichosurus vulpecula; assembly: GCF_011100635.1. NCBI lineage: Eukaryota > Metazoa > Chordata > Mammalia > Diprotodontia > Phalangeridae > Trichosurus > Trichosurus vulpecula. The sequence continues at coordinate 58,041,827 of NC_050576.1, read as the reverse complement.
CCTTAACCAACTAGAGAAGGAAATGGCAAACCACTCCAGTATCTTTGCCAGGAAAGTTCCATAGACAGTATGATCCATGGGGTCACAAAGAGTTAGACATGACTAAACAACTGAACAACAAACTATTACAAATATTATCTCGCTTACCACTCTAGGAGGTAGGTGCCATTATGATACCAATTTCGTAGACGAGGAAACTGAGGGAGACAGAGGTTAAATACTGGACCCAGGTTTGTGTAAGTGTCTGAGGCTGAATCTGAACTCAGGTCTTCCTGATTCCATATCCAGCACTCTATCCATGGACCACCTAGCTGCCACTAGGAGAATGGCTTATTAGTTTCCAATTTGGGGCTACTATGAAAAAAGTTGCTATAAATATTTTTGTACATATAGATTGCTTCCCTCTTTCTTTGGTCTCTTTGGGGTACATTATTCCAACTTTATTGATGAGAAAAAGGCTATTTCCAGAAAAAATATAAAAATGCAGTTTAATGAACATTTATTAAGCTCTTGCTGTATTCAAAGCCTTAGGATCTGAAGACAGTCATCATCAGGGAACTTACATTCTACTGAAAGGTCACAAAATGTATACAGATAAATAAGTAAAAACTGATACAAAATAATTTCAAAGGGACGAAAGCACTAAGACAAGGAGGACAAAGAAAAGTCTCATGTAGAGGATGGCATCTAAGCTGTGTTTCTGAGGTGGGCCTGGCCAATAGGGCTCCATCTGCAGAGCATGCTCAGTGTGCTCTGCCTCCTCTTAATCTATGTGAAAGAAGCCAGGGAGCCTATTTCTGGAAAAAAAATATGATTTTTTTTTCAGTTTGGTGAAAAAAGAGTCAAGGAGAGGACTTTCTGAATCCTTCAAATAGAAATGTGTGTCTGCCTGCTTGGTCTCTCTCTGATTCTCCCTTCCGGTGACCTTTACCATATGCACCTACCAAATCAAGGCAGTATGATACAAAGAATGCTGGGTTTACAGTCAAGGACTTTGGTTTAAATTCGGGCTCTTCTATTTTCTATCTGTGCGACCTCAGATAGCAAGCTATGTAGGCTCTCTGGGTCCTCACTTCATCGGCCATAAAATGAGGGGACTGGGCTTCATATCTATCCTTCTATTGGCTTCTATTGTTCCATCTACTACTAAGCCTCTAATCTTTGGTATGATCCTGATGAAAACAACTTAGATTTGTATGGCATATAATAGTCTTATTATGCCCATTTTATAGTTGAGAAAATTGAGGCTGAGAGGTTAAGTCATCTTCCTAAGATTCCATAGCTAATGAAAGATGAACCAGGATTTGAACTGAGGTTCCTGATTCCAAATCCAATCCTTTTTCCAGCATATCATTCTACCCATCCTAAAAGAAAGACCTAGTACACCTCCTGTCTTCTCACCTCTCTTGAACTGAAGAAATCAGTTGAGTAGGAGGATTGCCAACAATTTTCCACACAAATAAGACACAAAGGTTCAGTACTTGAGGGAGTTTTACAGGGGCACAGAGAATAAATCCTTCCAGCCACCATTGTCCTGAAACAGGAGCATAGAGCTACATGTAAAACCGTACCCAAAGAAAGGTGAAGACCCATCTTTTACAAACACCAGATTGGATGTTATCAGTAAGATTAGCCTCAATAGAGCTTGTGCTTGCTGGCATCCAGAGGCCAAAGGAAATTGCTTATCATGGTAGGTTGCACAGAGTCAGAAGAGTAATAGGTGAGGAAAAGACACGATCTCCTTTCCCTCCATTTCAAAATCAAACTCCTCATCCTCGTATAGTCATGTTTGCAAAGACCTTATGAAATCTAGATTTAATAGAACTAGTATTGTCTCTACCCAACTCACTCATAATCTAAATTATACATACAAGACCAAGGAAAGGTAAGGATGCTCAGAGAGGAGGAGAGTTTGGTGTTAAGGTGCTACATAAGGTCATGTTACTTCCATACTCTGTAAACTTTAGTGGCTCCCTATTGCTTCCAACATAAAATATAACTCCTTTGTTTATTTTTTAAAGCCTTTCACAATCTGGCCCCGTTCCTTTCTCTTCTGGCCCATTGTACATTATTTTTGAGTGCAGCAGTGTGTTCCTCACACACAGCATTTCTCTTGTCTTCATGATTGTGCACTGGCCTTCCCCTAACAGTTAGAATATATCTCTTTCTCACCTCCACTTTATAGACTCCCTCCCTTCAAGACACAGTTCAGGCAGCATCTGCTACATAAATCTTTTCCTTATTCTTCCAGTTGCTAGTTCCTTCCCTCTCACTCTATCTTCCTTTATCTACTTTCTCTATATGTGTATGTATTCTCTTAATAGTTATTTCTTATTTACTTACTTATGTACCTGTTACTATTTATCCAATCTATGAGCTCTAGAGTGAATTGGGTTTAAGGCCTGGTTTTTGAGAAAGAAATCTAGCCAGTAAACCTGAAGATAAGGAGACGGCAGCCATTGAAATGGAGCATGGAGAGGAGGGAGAGGAAGAGGGAAAGGGACAGAGACAGGGACAGGGACAGAGAGAGGCTACTCACAGGTTGTGTTTGTCCTCCATTCTCGAAGAGGACCATGACATCAGGGAAATGATGACAAGACTTGCAGTTGACTTTGATTTGAGTGAGAGAGGGCAGTGCAATTCACTCTGGAGCTCAGAGATTAGACAATAGGTCCCTGCCCTCCTTGCACAGAGTGAATATAAATAGTAAACAGTAACTGTTTCTCTTTTGGCCAAGAACCCTGAGGGTCTTCCCCTCCCAGTTTGATTTTTTTTTGACTTGATTAACTTCTTAAAGATGCCTATTCACAGAATGGATGTTACCTCACTCAAAGTGAGAACCTGAAAAGATCCTAGCCTGAAAGAGTCTCCTAACATATCCTGGGCCATCTGCAGCTGTCCTGGTGAATATCTGGCCACTGGACCCAGATGGCTCTGGAGGAGAAAGTGAGGCTGGTGACCTTGCACAGCCCTCCCTCACTCAAATCAAAGTCAGCTACAAGTCATGTCATCATTTCCCTGATGTCATGGTCCTCTTCCAGAAGGAAGGACAAATACAACAACTTTTGTCTTTCTCTCTGCTGTTAGGATGTAACTTTTTTGTGAACAGGGATGATTTCATATCTTGCCCCTGTGTCCAAAGTATGTAGTTCCAACTCCTGGCACACAGGAAGTGATCAGTGAATGTCTGATTGGATGATTAAATGTGAAATACCATAATATATTTTCAAAATGTCAAATGTTTTTGGAGTCAGAATTTTCCTCCAAGGAGGAAGAGACAAATGAAAATCCCTGTGGGGATGGACACTATTAAGGGGCGGGAATAAACATTGGAAAAGTGCCTATTGTGTGCCAGGCACTGTCCTACGTGCTTTCCAAATATCCCATTCAATCCTCACAACAACCTTGGGAGGTAGGTGCTGCTGTCACCCCACTTTATAGTTGAGAAAACTGAGGTAAACAGAAGTCACACAGTTAGTAAGTTGTTTGATTTGGGCACTCTATCTAGTGCAGCACCTAGCTGCCTCTATCAACGATACTTGCTTTTCTTCTTTAGAAAGATTATTGATTTTCTATCAAATTGCTTGCCTTCTAAAAGAAAGGGCAGGGGAGGAAGACAGAGAATTTGGAACTCAAAATTTAAAGCAACAAATGTTAAAATTGTTTTTATGTGTAATTGAAAAAAATATTAAAAAAATTAAAACATGATAGATTTAGAGCTGGTAAGGGCACTTGAGTCTCACCTGTCATTTTACATGTGAGGAAACCAAGGCTCAGAAAGGTAAAATGATATGCACGTTCGTATATAGGTAGTTAAGTATTGAAGCCAGGATTTGCTTCAGATCCCTCAATTCTAAATCCAGTCCTTTCCCTCTATGTATTATATTACTTTAGCTTCAACAAAAGTGTACTATCTTGTTTTTCTTCTTGCTTCTACTCACTCCTCAGTTTTCTTCACTGTCTGCTTCTTCTTGCTTCTCCCAGCCTATAAATAAAGGCACATGCCAAGGTTCTGCCTCAGACTCTAAACCAGGAGCAATGTCTTGGTAAAAAATTCCACTTCTAGCTCCTCATCCCTTAATTGAGTCATTTCTCAGGGCTAGATTATTCCTTTATCCCCAGTCTAGGAATAACATCCCTTCTCTGCCATTTACTTTAAAGGATAAGGTGTTGGTGCCTATAGCTGACTCAGAGGATTGTCAATAGGTCTACAACAAAGACGAGATTCAGAGTTAGGCAAAGCCAGAGTTTAGTTACAGATTCATCACAAATTAGATATGTGACCTTAGGCCAGACTCTTAACTGCCCCTGGGCTCATCAGTAATTTTGGATTTCGGATTAAATGATATCTGAAGGTCCCCTCTGGCCCAGAAGTTCTGTGATTTTATGGAAGCATCAAAAATTATCATTATCATAATCAACCGTAATTTTACCATCTCACTTAGAAGAGGCAAAGCCGAGGGAGAATTGGCAGGATGCTACAGTGGAAGGAATTCTGTACTTGGAGTTAGAAAACCAGAATAGGAGTCTTAGTTTCTTCTATTTTGTCCCCATTAGTTTGTAAGGTTCTTGAGGTCAAGGACTGTCTTTTGTCTTTTTGTATCCTTAAACATTTACAAAGTGCCTGGAACACAGTGGGTACTTAAAAATGATGGCTTATTGATCGATTCTATGTACTATCCATGACAATGGGCGAGTCATTCTATGTTTTTGGGCTCAGTTTCCCCATCTATAAAATGTGTTTGCAGATCTGGATGGACCCTAATATTAAATCTTTGATTATTAAAGAAACTCAGTCTCTTGAAGGAGTGCAAATATTTAAGACACCTGGTGGTTAAGAGGGGACATTTTCTCAACTTGAATCATAGAGAAGACAAGCATAGCCCTGGCTATCTCTAAGTGTGTGTGGGGATCCGGAGAAAATGGCAGTTTTTTCATCTCTATCCCCCTCTACAGTTTTTTTGCATGGCTAATAAAGAAAAACATTTTGCATGATTTCATACGTGTAATGAATATCTTATTGTTTGCCTTCTTAATGGATAGGGAAAAGACGAGAATTTGAACTCAAAAAAATTTTTGAGGTTGAACGTTAACAAACAGTATATTATGTGGATGAAATTACATTTAAATGAAGACCAACACATCATTGAAGAAGATGAGAAGCCACACATGCAATGCAGATAGCCTGAACACTATGTAAGAAAAGGGAAGCAGAAGGGGGCAGCCTCTCGCCTTTGGTCAAGTGGAGGTGAGAAGCCAGGAAAGCACTCGGTTATGAGCTCATTGTGATATATAATGACTCTCCACCTTCTTTATAGTTTCTTTATCCTGCTCCCTCACTGGCCTCCTCCCTCTGTCTCAGAGAAATGCATCCCCTCCCACCCCCCACCCCCCCCCCCCCCCCCCCCCGCCCCATCAAAGGCAGCTAGGCCAGGGCTTCTGTTCTTATTTAACATAATCTGGGTAAGGACAGATCTGTAAAGAAGAATCTCATGTGAATAAAAGAAAGAGGTATTAGAGTATACAGGAAGGAAGCTTTTTACATGAGGGTGCAGTGAGAGGAATTCTGAGAACATTCCACTAGAGGGAGCTAGAGATTCACCCAAATAGTTCAGGGGCTCTCCTAGAGAATCAACTATCCCCCACATTAAATCCATAGCGATGCAAATTGCTATTAACAGTGTTCATCCCCGACAAGAGATCATTCTCTTCCAACTGTCTCCTTCTCTTTGATATCTTTTCATTCTCATATGTGTCAGCTCCAACGTCCATGTTCACACAGAATGCAGCTGCCTGGGTGCCTATTTTCTCTGGGTTGTGTAGAGATATTTACCTGTATTGAAGCAAGCATCACACGCTTTCTCTCACTGAATTGATAAAGTCCAATAAGTCAACACTAGGGAAATTTAAAATCAGACCATATACCCTATACCTAATTAAAATTGACTGTATATGCAGTAAAAACTCACAGGTAGATGGACAAAGCTTCCTATAGCAGATCCATACAGAGGAAACAACTAATTTAAAAATAAAAGATAGACTGCAATTTTTAAAATGACATACAGGCATATGTATGTATGCATGTTTGTATACATACATATATAGTATGTATATACATAATATGTGTATTTGTGTATATGTGTATGGATATAACACAAATGTAGGTGTGTATATATACATATGTAAATGTATACACACACGCATATGTACACATATAAACATTTGGGGTAGTTTGTTGTTGTTCAGTCATTCATTCACGTTGGACTCTTTGTGACCTCGTACACCATAGCACAACAGGTCCTTCTATCCTTCATTATTTTTTGAAATATGTCCAAGTTAATGTTCATTGTTTCTATGACACTATCCATTTCATTCTCTGCTATCCACTTTTCCTTTTGCCTTCAATCTTTCCCAACATGTGGGTCTTTTCCAATGAGTCCTGTCTTCTCATTATGTGGTCAAAGTCTTTAAGCTTCACTTTCAGTATTTGACCTTCCAGTGAATAGCCTGAATTAATTTCTTTAAGTATTGAATGATTTAATCTCCTTGCTGTCCAAGGGACTCTCAAAAGTTCTCCAGCACCACAATTCAAAGGTGTTGGTTCTGTAGAGCTCAGTGTTCCTTATAGTCCAACTCTCGCAGTTATGCAGTGCTACTGGAAAAACCATAGCTTTGATTTTAAAGACCTTTGTTGGCAAGGGGATGTCTCTGCTTTTTAGTATGCTGTCCAGATTTGCCATAACTTCCCTTCCAAGGATCAAGCATCTTTTAATTTCATGGCTGCAGACCCCATCCACAGTGATCTTTGAGCCCAAGAATATAAAATCTGCCACTTCCATTTCTTTTCCCTCTATTTTCCAAGAAGTAATGGGACCAATTGCCAAGATATTAGGGATTTTTATGTTAAGCTTCAAGCCAGCTTTTAAACTCTTCTCTTTTGCATTCATCAAGACAATTCTTCTTCACTTCCTGCCATCAGGAATTATCTGCATAACTGAGATTGTTAGTATTTCTCCCAGTAACGTTAATTCTGGCTTTTGATTCATCTAGTGTGGCATTTAACATGATAATGTCTACATGTAAGTTAAATAAATAAGGTGAAAATACATAGCCTTGTCCTACTCCTTTTTCAATCTTAAAACAATCTATTGTTCTATGTTTGGTTCTAACTGTTGCTTCTTGGCTCACATACAAGTTCCTTAGGAGATAAGTAAGATGATCTGGTACTCCCATCTCTTTGAGGTATTACCACCTTTTGTTGTGATCCATACAGTCCAACACTTTAGAGTAGTCAATGAAACAAAAGTAGATGTTTTTCTGGAACTCCCTTGATTTCTCCATAATCCAGCAAATGTTGGCAATTTGGTTTCTAGTTCGTATGCCTCTTTGAAAATCAGCTTGTTCTTCTGATAATCCTTGGTTCACATGTTGCTGAAGCCTAGCTTGCAGATTCTTAAACATAACCTTGCTAGCATATGAAACAAGTGCAATTGTTTGGTAATTTGAACATTCCTTGGCATTTCCCTTCTTCAGGATTGAGGCATAAAATCATCTTTTCCAATCCAGGGGCCATTGTTGAGTTTTCCAAATTTGCTGGCATATTGAATGCAGCCTTTAACAACATCACCTTTTAGGTTTTTGCATAGTTCAGCTAGATTCCGTTACCTCCACTAGCCTCATTGTTAGCAATGCTTCCTAAAACCCACTTGACTTTATTTTCTAGGATGTGTGACTCTAGATCAGTAACCACAACTTTGTGGTTATTGGAGATGTCAAAATCTTTCTTAATATAATTCTTTTGTATATTCTTGCCACTTCTTATTCTCGTCTGCGTCTATTAAGTCTCTGCATTTTTTGTGTTTTATCCTGCTCATTTTCACATGAAATGTTCCTTTAATATCTCTACTCAACAAATATTCATATTTCCCTCAGTGCTACATTGTCTGAACAATTCAGGGTAACAATAGAGAAAGTTAATAAGGTTCAAATGTCCCGTTCTCTTACGACGTGATAGAAGCCATTTTGGGAGTCTTCTTCCTTATTTAAAGAACATTTTATTGAAGAAACCTCCTCTTCCTCTAGTAGATCAGGTACCTATACCCTTGAGTGAGGGAACTCTCAAACTTGGGATTCTCTCGAACTGAAGATTGCCCACAAGGTGACCACCAAATTCCATTCTCAGGAACTTTAGTCTGTGGCAACAAAGATAGAATAAATTGTCGAGGAATTGAAAGGTCAGGAATTCTATATTCCAGCTCATCATGTACTGTTCTTGAAAGTCATTCCAAGAGGTGGAGGTGAGGAAGAAATACATTCCAGGGAGAGCAAACAGTCATCAAAAAAGCACAGAGGTAGAAGGATAGAGCATTGTGTGTAAGTAACTGCAAATAGGTCAGTATGGACTAAACAGTATGTAGAATGGAATAATGTACAAGAAGACTAGAAAGATGGGAAGCAGCCAGATTGTATAGCCATTTAAACAATAGAGTTTATATTTTATCCTAAATAATAGGGATCCATTGAAGTTTATTGACTAAGGAAATAACAAGGTCAAACCTGTGCTTTAGGGAAATAACTTTAGCAGCTGAGTAAAGGATGGATTGGAATGGGGAGAGACTTTGAGGCAGGAGGAACAATTAGAAGGCTACTATAATAGCCAGACATGAGGTGGTGAGGGCCTGGCTGGGTGTGGCTGGGTGAGTGGAGAAAGGGAGTCATATGCTGGAGATGTATTATTGATAGAAACAAGAAGATCTGACAACTGAGTGACAGTGAGAAGTTGAGAATGATACTAAGATTGAGAATCTGAGCAACTGGAAGGATTATGGTTCTCTTGACAGAAATAGAAGATCCAAGAAAGAAACATCATGCAAAACTTAGACTGAAGAATGTATCTAGGAGGTAAAGGAAGTTAAAGATGTTAAAAGCTTTTGGTAATTAAGAGATCACTGGTAATTTTGGAGACCAATCAGGTTGGGAGTGGTTAGAAAAGAGTGAAAGAAGTTGAATTTGAGGCACTAAGTATAGATGGCTTTTTCAAGAGATTTGGGTAAGAAAGGGGAAATATAAAATGATAGCTTGCATAGATGGTAAGATCTAGTGAGTACTTTTTTTAAAGAATGGTACTGGGAGGGACTTGGGCATTTTTGTTCCTAGGGCAACAGGAAAAGAATCAGAAGATTTTGGAAAGCTGAATATTATCAAAAGAATGAGAGCAGTAAGGACAATCTGCCAGAGAAGATAGTAGGAGAGGGAATCCAGTCCCTTACAAAGCAGTTGGCCTTGATAGGGATGGCTATCTCTTCATTGGATACTGGAACAAAGGAGGGAATAGTAGGAGAAGACAAACAAGATTCCCCTTTTCCCCCAACTGCTCTGCAAAGTAGCAAGGGCAAACATTATTATCTATATTACAGGGATGAGGTAACTGAGGCTGAGAGAATCAAGTGAGGCCCAAGGCAAAATTCAAGTCTTCAAATTCCAAAGCCATTTATCATACTTGCTTCACCTACAGTTTAGATACCAAAAGCACAAGGTCTTCTCTGATTGAGGCTAATAATGTATGCCCCTCTCTTCTATTGTTCCCAGCATCTTCTTGAGGTTTACCATAGTTCAAGACATTTACATAGTTGGGTACTAATCAACAAGGTTCATGACAGGAACTGAAAGTGTAAGTGTTGGTGCCCAGTCTTAGAAAGATTCAGTGTGTGTGTGTGTGTGTGTGTGTGTGTGGTGGGGAGAGACTGACAACGTTGGAGACACATTGACCCCTATGTGTACCCTGAGGTGAGGAAAAGGTGTATGATAATCAGTCACCCCAAGTCAGCCAAGAGTGATGAACGGGTACTTTCCATTGAGAAGAGGAACTCTGGAAGCCTTGTAGCTACCAGAGTTGCCATTAGGTGTTCCAGTCAGAGCTACAAAACTGACTAACCACAGACACAAGAATGTGTTGACTAGTCCATCCTGGGGTGGTCTCACTTCACACAGTATGACACTTTCCTAAAGGAGAACAACATTTTAAGAGATAACAGGGCTAAGGCTAAATGGAAGAAGAGCAGCAAGGAAGTTCCAAAAACAACATCAAATTGCTGGGAGAGTTAGGGTAGACAGAAACTACATTTACTCAACTGGGATACAAGGCAGACAGCCTTGAAACTTAAACCTCGGATGACATGAAATTTTTCCCATCAAAACATGAGTCTATAGAGATTGTATTAATTTTGTTTGGCAGCTGAATATAATATTACTTTATTTTTCTGTTATTTACTTTATTATTTTGTTCTACTTAAATACTTTCTTATTTGCCTATGGTTTCTGCCTTGCCCCTTGATGGAATAGTTAGTGAGTGGGGGCTCAAACAATATACACGTAATTCTAGAATTCATTTTGAAGGATAATCACTAGTGACAGAGATTCAGCAACAGTACTATAAGGGAAATATGTCAGAAGGGGCATTTAGAATCAACAACTAACTTTGTAACTCTGGTCGTCACTTAGCCCAATTGGCTCGGAAATGTAGTAAGTATTAAATTACCTTTAAGTTTCTTTCCAGCCTTAAGGATCTATGGTTCTATATCAGACATCAGAGAGCATATAGTTGAGATCACTAATTTTACACATGAGGAAATGGAGGTAAAGGAAGGTTCAGTGACAAACGTAAGCTCTTATGGATGGTATCACAGGTGTGATATGAACCCAGGTCCTCAAATTCCAATGCCAGTCATCTTTCCCCTGTACCATGCCACAGTAAGTATATACTGATTACAAACTCTTTTGGTAGGACTAAATTAAAACAATTTCTTTTGTACTTTTTGTTTCAAAGCAATCAATAAAATGACCGGATTGGTTTATTTTTTTTTCTTATTTTAGAATCAAAGAATGATAGATTATCTGAGTTGAAAGGACCTTAGAGAGAGAAAGAAGAACAATACATTCTGCAATTAATCTAACAAGTGGTCATATAAACTTTGCATGACAAACTCCAGTAAGAGAAAACACATTACCTTCCAAAGTAGTATATTACGTTTTGGGACTATTCTAATTGTTAAGGATTTTTCCCCTGACACCAAGCTTAGTTTAAAATCAAATTGGTTCATGTATGTATATAGACCCAACTTAAATCACTCTGCAATGATTTCCAAGATCACAAACCTTCTGAAGAATGGAAATATGCCTAGGCTTGTGTTTCCAGTGTTGATTTTTAAAATTCCCAATTCTCCCTGTGCTTTCCCAGTTTGTTAGGAACACTCAGAAATAATTACCTGGGGTTCAGCACAATCTGTAGCTCATTCTAATAACTTTACAGGATGTAGGGGATCCACCTTGGCTAAATGACATAGTAGTTTACTTGGTATTCCTCCTACTCATTCCCACTCCCACCTTTTTTGCTATCTATTGCTGTTTTTGTTCAGTTGTTTCAGTTGTGTCCAATTCTTCATGGCCCCATTTGGGGTTTTCTTGGCAAAGATACTGGAGTGGTTTGCCGTTTTCTTCTCCAGCTTATTTTACAGGGGAGGAAACTGAGGCAAACAGGGTTAAGTAACTTGCCCAGGGTTACACAGCTAGGAAGTGTCTGAGGCTAGATTTGAACTCAGGAAGATGAGTCTTCCTGACTTCAGACCTGGCACTCTATCCACTGTGCCACCTAGCCTCCAGCTATACAGCTAGATGTATTTGTTATAGAATTTTCTAATGACTTGTAAATCATTTATTTTTGTTATTGTTGCTATCTTGAATCTTGAATCATGGAGCATTATTGTCTCAGAATTAAATTTAAAAGTAAACCAAAGGGCCATGGAAGGAGTCAGGGTAGGCACTAACAGAGAACAAGATGTTACCAAAGACAACTTGTGTATCTGAAGTGGGATAAAAACAAATTCCCAAGGACATGCATGTCTGAAAAAAAAAGACTGATCAATTCTAACAAGAAGGAGAGATAATGGGTGAGAGTAAGAGTTCTATTGATAGTTCTCATGTGATAAAAGAAAATGAATGAGAAGAAAACCTTCATTTCATTGGAGAAACCATGCATGATCTGAATAAAATATGGAAAAAGATTGCACAGAATGAGAAGTAACATTGAGGTTGATACACACGTGTGTACATATACATACATGTATATATATACACAAACATACACATATATTTACATACATGCATGTATGTGTTTACATGTATATATATATATATATATATATACATATATATATATATATATATATACACGCATATGCACACATAAATACCCATAGAGCTAATATGGATCCTCATAAGTATTGGTAAATATTTAAAGGAGACTTCCATTTATCACTATAAAATCAAACAACCCAAAGATTCACATATATAGCCCTTTAAAGATATGAAAGAATTCTTAAGTATGTCCCCATTGCTCATGTGGCAGTGGAACCATGCAGTAGATCAGAACCAGTGCTGAGTGGCAGTATGATATAATGGAATGAGCTCTGGATGAGGAGTCAAAAGAGCTGTAGTCAAGTTCTAACGCTCTCCCTTGCTTTGCAACTGTTGACAGTCACTTAACTGCTCTAGGCCTCATCCATAAAATGAAGAACTGAACAAACCTGACTTTCCTCATTCATAAAATAAAGAACTTGGACGAGATGACCTCTTTTAGCTCTAACAGTCAATCCCATTCTCAAACTGCCACCCATAGACCAGAAGTCTATAGACAGACTTCAGGGGATCCAGGAATGTGGATGGGAAAAATTTATATCTATATTTCAATATTATTGGTTTCCTTTGTAATCCCACCTATCTTATTTTATGCATTTAAAAACAATCTTCGGGGTGGAGCCAAGATGGCGGCTGGTAAGCACGGACTAGAGTGAGCTCCGTACCCGAGTCCCTCCAAAAACCTATAAAAATGGCTCTGAACCAATTCTAGAACGGCAGAACCCACAGAACAGCAGAGGGAAGCAGGGCTCCAGCCCAGGACAGCCTGGATGGTCTCTGGGTGAGGTCTATTCCACACGGAGCTGGGAGCCGGGAGCTGGGAACGGAGTGGAGCAGAGCCCAGCCTGAGCAGTGTGGACGATCCAGACCAGAAGCCGGGCGGAGGGGGCCCTAGCGCCCTGAATATGTGAGCTGCGGCAGTTACCAGACCCCTCGACCCACAAACACCAAAGACTGCGGAGAAGGTTAGTGGGAAAAGCTGCAGGAGTGGAAGGAGTTCGCGGTTCGGCTTCCAGCCCCGGGGGCAGCGGAGGTGGGGCAGCTACAGCTGTTGTTACTTCTGGCTCCAGGCCCACCCGGTGGGAGTAATTAAGTGGTGGATCAGAGCAGGAGTGCAACAGCCTGCTGAAGATCTAAGCCCAGTCTGGACTGGGGCTCCTTGGGGAAGGAGGAGTGTGGCTCTGACAGAGCTGGAACCTCCCCCCCAAACGTAGAACATAGAACTCGTTAGTCTACAAGCAGTCATACCCCACTGAAAAACTCAAGGGTCAAGTTAGTTGGTTGGGAATATGGCCAGGCAGCAAAAACACACCCAGATTCAGTCTCAGACTTTGCATTCTTTCTTTGGTGACAAAGAAGACCAAAACATACAGCCTAAAGAAGACAACAAAGTCATAGAGCCTACAACCAAAGCCTCGAAGAAAAACATGAACTGGCCCCAGGCCATAGAAGAACTCAAAAAGGATTTGGAAAAGCAAGTTAGAGAAGTAGAGGAAAAATTGGGAAGAGAAATGAGAAGGATGCGAGAAAACCATGAAAAACAAGTCAATGACTTGCTAAAGGAGACCCAAAAAAATACTGAAAAATACACTGAAGAAAATAATACCTTAAAAAACAGACTAACTCAAATGGCAAAAGAGCTCCAAAAAGCCAATGAGGAGAAGAATGCCTTGAAAGGCAGAATTAGCCAAATGGAAAAGGAGGTCCAAAAGACCACTGAAGAAAATACTACTTTAAAAATTAGATTGGAGCAAGTGGAAGCTAGTGACTTTATGAGAAATCAGGATATTATAAAACAGAACCAGAGGAATGAAAAAATGGAAGACAATGTGAAATATCTCCTTGGAAAAACCACTGACCTGGAAAATAGATCCAGGAGAGATAATTTAAAAATTATTGGACTACCTGAAAGCCATGATCAAAAAAAGAGCCTAGATACCATCTTTCAGGAAATTATCAAGGAGAACTGCCCTGATATTCTAGAGCCACAGGGCAAAATAGAAATTGAAAGAATCCATCAATCGCCTCCTCAAATAGATCCCAAAAAGAAATCTCCTAGGAATATTGTCGCCAAATTCCAGAGCTCCCAGATCAAGGAGAAAATATTGCAAGCAGCCAGAAAGAAACAATTTGAGTATTGTGGAAACCCAATCAGAATAACCCAAGATCTGGCAGCTTCTACATTAAGAGATCGAAGGGCTTGGAATGCGATATTCCAGAGGTCAATGGAGCTAGGATTAAAACCTAGAATCACCTACCCAGCAAAACTGAGTATCATGTTCCAAGGCAAAATATGGAGTTTCAATAAAATAGAGGACTTTCAAGCTTTCTCAGTGAAAAGACCAGAACTGAATCGAAAATTTGACTTTCAAACACAAGAATCAAGAGAAGCATGAAAAGGTAATCAAGAAATGGAAATTGCAAGGGACTTACTAAAGTTGAACTGTTTTGTTTACATTCCTACATGGAAAGATGATGTGTATGATTCGTGAGACCTCAGTATTAGGGTAGTTGAAGGGAATATGCATATATATATATGTGTTTATGTATATATATAAGTGAATGTGTATGTATGTATATATCTATGTGTATATGTATGTATGTGTATATATATATGTGTGTTTATATATATATATATATGTAAAAGAGAGAGAGCAGACACAGGGTGAGTTGAAGATGAAGGGAAGATATCTAAAAGAAATAAAATTAAATTAAGGGATGAGAGAGTAACATACTGAGAGAGGGAGATAGGGAGAGATAGAATGGGGTGGATTATCTCACATAAAGGTGGCAAGAGGAAGCAGTTCTATGGGAGGACGGGAGAGGGCAGGTGAGGGGGGAATGAGTGAACCTTGTTCTCATCAGATTTGGCCTGAGGGGGAATACCATACATACTCAGTTGGGTATCTTACCCCACAGGAAAGAAGAGGGAGGAAGATAAAAAAAAAATAAAAGGGGGGGATGATGGAGGGGAGGGCAGATGGGGGTGGAGGTAATCAAAACAAACACTTTGGAAAGGGGACAGGGTCAAGGGAGAAAATTCAATAAAGCGGTATGGGTTGGGAAGGAGCAAAATGTAGTTAGCCTTTCACAACATGAGTATTGTGGAAGGGTTATACATAATAATACATGTGTGGCCTAGGTTGAATTGCTCAACTTCTTAGGGAGGGTGGGTGGGAAGGGAAGAGGGAAGGGAATTTGGAACTCAAAGTTTTAAAATCAGATGTTCAAAAACAAAAAAAGTTTTTGTATGCAACTAAAAAATAAGATACACAGGCAATGGGGCGTAGAAATTTATCTTGCTCTACAAGAAAGGAAGGGAAAAGGGGATGAGAGGGGAGGGGGGTGATAGAGGGGAGGGCTGACTGGGGAACAGGGCAACCAGAATATAAGCCATCTTGGAGTGGGGGGGAGGGTAGAAATGGGGAGAAAATTTGTAATTCAAAATGTTGTGAAAATCAATGCTGAAAACCAAATACGTTAAATAAATAAATTGCATTTAAAAAAAAACAATCTTCTTTTTAATAGTATTTTTCCCAATTATATATCAAGACAATTTTTAGCATTCATTTTTGAAAGATTTTGAGTTCCAAATTTTTCTCCCTTCCTTTCTCCCCTCTCCTTTTCCTAAAATGGTAGGCAATTTGGTATAGGTTATACATGTGCTATCATGTAGAACATATTTCCATATTAGTCATAGTTGTGAAAGAAAAAACAGATCAAAAGGAAAAAAAAGCATGAAAAGAATAAAGTAAGTGAAAAAAGTATGTTTCAATCTGTGTTCCAAGCCCATCAGTTCTTTACCTGGATGTGGATAGCATTTTACCTTATGAGTCCTTTGTACTTGTCTTAGATCATTGTGAAAACACTCTTCTGAGAAAAAGATCTATAGACTTCACCAGATTGACAATGGGATCCATTACACAAGAGATGAAGAATCCATGATATCGATACTGTCTTAAAAAGTACTTTTCAGTTCTTCAAAGTAGTCTGATTTAGAACAAACTCTACAAGTATTTACCTCCAAAATTGTTTTTCTCTCCAATAGCCTATGACTTGACTAAATGAAACTCTTTATTTTACCAACTCCCCACTTTATCCCAAAATCAATTTATTTGAAGAGTCATTATTTTTTCTTTGTTATTTTTCATAGTGTCGGTGACCATCTCCTCTCTGGCATAACTGAGAGTAAGAACTTCTTGGTATAGTGTAATATCCTGCCTTTGTTCCTATAGGCTGGATATACAGGGTCAACACAGGAACAAATTGGTGAGGAAATATGTCCCTGGTTGCTATGAGGGGCAAAGGGATCCTATAGTGCTGAGGATTTGCTTTAAATGTTTTTCGTGTGATAATCCTGGAGACCTTCCTCAGAACAAAATCAGCAGGTTGTCTGAGATATGGTCTCTAAAATGGTTTAGAGTTTCCCTCAAGGCAAGCATCAGAGGAAAAGGAATGCTTTTTAATCTTTCAAAAATTACTCACAGCACTGAGTGGAACTAAAGAGAACTGGACTCCGATGTCATTCTCGATAGAAAAAGAAATCATACATTACTTTAAATCAGCCCAGAACACACGGACACTCCATTAACCTCCCTGGGTTCTGAATGGGCCACTCGGGTTGATTACGTTAAAAAATAGAAAGTTTTAAGTCCCCAACTATAAAATAAATTGCCCAACAGATGCAGCAGGCTCAGAAGGAGTCATTAAAAGCTATTTAGCTAAATAATATCTGTGCTAACAAGTCCCACAAAACATATTTCCATGACAATGTTCATTCTACAATGGCCCCAAACACACATCACAACATAAGGGCTCCATCAGCTAATTAATATAAGGTGGTGCTGGTAGATTTTTGGTGGGTGGGTTGTTTGCTTGTTTTTTGTTGTTAATGAAATTAACTGAATGAGATTCTCTGACCAATCTCTCTGTTTAAACACACACACACATACACACACACACACACACACACACACAGAAACCATCTCCAAAGTACATAATGTGGTATTTTTCTTTTTCTTTAAAATGTAAGGGTTTTGTTTTTACATTTTTAAAATATTTTTTGCTTCTTTTCCCGATTACACATCCAGACATTTTTTAGCGTTCATTTTTACAAGATTTTGAGTTCCAAATTTTTCTCCCTCCCTTCTTCCTAAAATGGTAGGCAATTTGATATAGGTTGTACATGTGCTATCATGTAGAACATATTTCAATATTAGTAGTGAAAGAAGAAACAGATCAAAAGGAAAAAAAAGACACAATAAAGAATAGCGTGAAAGAAGCATGCTTCAATCTGCATTCAGAGTCCATCAGTGCTTTATCTAGATATGGATAGCATTATCCTTTGTGAGTCTTTTGCACTTGTCTTAGATAAAGAAGAGCTGGGTCATTCATAGTTGATCATTACACAATGTTACTGATGTTGTGTATGATGTTTCCCTGGTTCTGCTCATTTCACTTTGTTTCAGTGCATACAAGTATTTCCAGGTTTTTCTGAAATCTACATGTTCGTCATTTCTTATTGCATGGTTGTATTCCATTACAGTCTAATACCACAGCTCGTTCATCCATCCCCCAATTGATGGGCATCTACTCAATTTCCAATATTTTGTGACCATGAGAAGAGCTGCTATAAATATTATTTTACATGCAGGTCTTTTTTTTCCTTTTTTAAATGATCTCTTTGGGGTACAGAACTAGTAGTGGTATTGCTGGATCACAATTTGGTTGCACTTAAAGCATAGTTCCAAATTGCTGTCCAGAATGGTTGAATCAGTTCACAACTCCACCAACACAATCAGAGTTCCAATTTTCCCAGATCCTCTCTAATGTTTGTCATTTTCCTTTTTTGTCATATTAACCAATCTGATAGGTGTGAGGTGGTACCTCAGAGCTGTTTTAATTTGCATTTCTCTAATGAAATGTGATTTAGAGCACTATTTCATATTCCTAAAGATAGCTTTGATTTTTTCATCTGAAAACTGCTTGTTCATATCCTTTGACCACTTATCAATTGGGGAATGGTTTGCAGTCTTGTAAATTCAGTTCTCTATATATTCGAGAAATGAGGCCTTTATCAGTGATACTTGGTGTAAAGATTGTTTCCCACCTTTATGCTTTCCTTCTAATCTTTGTTGCATTGATTTTGTTTGTGCAAAATCTTTTTAAATTATTATAATCAAAATTATCAAAATAAATCAAAATTTATCATAATCAAAATTATAATCAAAAATATTTTTAATTTATTATAATCAAAATGTAAATAAAAATTTTTACATTTTATAATGCTATCTTTTGTTTGGTTATGAACCTGTAACTCACTTAACTGCTCCTTTAAGAATCTGGATGCTATACTTGATGCATAAAAGTTTAGTACTGATGTTACTTCATTGTCTATGGCACCTTTTAGCAAGATGTAATTTCATTTTAATTAGGTCTATTTTTTGCTTTTGCTTTGTTTGAGATCAGGATTGCTACCCACACTTTTTTTACTTTAGCTGAAACATAATAGATTATACTCAAGCCCCTTACCTTTACTCTGTGTGTGTCTCTCTGCTTCAAGTATGTTTCTTATAAACAACATATTATAGGATTCTAATTTTTGATCCACTGTGCTATCCACTTCCATTTTATGAGAGAGTTCATCTCATTTAAATTCACAGTTATGATTAGTAAGTGTGTATTTCCCTCCATCCTATTTTTCCTCCTGTTTGTCTTCTCTCTTCTCTCACCATTCTCCTCCTCACCAGTGTTTTGCTTCTTTCTACCACCTCCCCCAATCTGCCCTGCCTTCCGTAAGTTCCCCTCTCCCCACTTTACTTAATCCCCTCTGCTCCTACTTCTCTGTCAGGTAGGATAGATTTCTATATTCAACTTATTATGCATATTATTCCCTCTTTTAACCAATACTGCTGAGAGTAAAGTTCAAGCAATGCCCATCACTCACCCTCCAATCATCTTCCCCTCCACTGTAATAGGTCTTCCATGCCTCTCCATGTGAAATAATTTACCCCATTCTACCTCTCCCTTCTTTCTGAACCTAGGGTATTCCTCTTTCTCATTCCTTAATTATTTTTATGTCATTCCCTCAAAATCACCTTATACTTGTCCCCTTTTTCTATGTATGTTGCTTCTAGCTGTACTATTAGTGGCATAATTTTTAAGAATTACAAGCATCATTTTCCCATGTAGAGATGTAAATAGTTTAGCTCCATGGAATCCCTTATGTTTTCATTTCCCTTTTTAGACTTCTCTTGGGTCTTGGTATTGGAGATAATTTGTTGTTGTTGTTGTTCAATTTTGGTCTTCTTATGAAAGCTTGAAATCCTTCTCTTTCATTGAATGACCATTTTTTTCCTTGAAGTATGCTTGATTTCACCAGGTAGGTGATTCTTGGTTGTAGTCTTAGCTTCTTAGCCTTGCAGAATGTCATGTCCCATGACTTCCTATCCTTTAATATTTCTGCTGCTAAATCCGGTGTAATCTTGATTGTGGCTCCCAAATATTTGAATTTCTTCTTTCTACTTGAAGTATTTTTTTCCTTGACCTGACACTTCTGTAATTTGGCTATAATGTTCCTTGGAGCTTTTATTTTGGAATCTCTTTCCTGAGGTGATCAGTTGATTCTTTCAATGCCAATTTTGCCTTCTGGTTCCAGGATATCGGAGCAATTTTCCTTGATAATTTCTTGAAAGATGCTGTCCAGGTCCTCCTTTTAATTATGGCTTTCAGGTGGTACAATGATTCTGAAATTGTGTCTCCTGAATCTATTTTCCAGGTAAGTTGTTTTTCCAATAAAGTATTTCACCTTTTCTTCTATTTTTTATTCTTTTTGAATTTGTTTGGTTGCTTCTTGATGTCTCATATAGTCATTAGCTTTCGCTTGCCCAATTCTAATTTTTAAGGAGTTGTTTTCCTCAGTTAGTTTTGTATTTCCTTTTCCATTTGACCAATAGTACTTTTTAAGGAGTTGTTTTCTTCATTGGATTTTTGTATCTCCTTTTCTATTTGGCCAATTCTACTTTTTAAGCAATTGCTTTCTTTTTATAAACGGTTGACTCTGTTCATAATTCTCTTTCATCACTCTCATTTCTTTTCCCAATTTTTCTTTTACTTCTCTTATATGATTTTGAGCTCTTTTATTAGCTCTTCCATGAGTTCTTTCTGGGCTTGAGACTGCTTCTTATTTTTCTTTGGTGTTTTGCTCATAGGTGTTTTGACATTGTTGCCCTCTTCTGAGTTTGTGTTTTGATGTTCCCAGTCACCATAATTACTTTCTATGGTCAGATTCTTTTGTTATTGTTGTTTTTGTTGTTTTGCTAGTCTTTTTGGCTTTTTTTCCTTTTCTTTTATATTTGAGCTCTGCTCTTATGGAAGAAGCACCATGTCAGGTTTCTTGTGCCAGGTTCTACAGGCCCCGGTTATTTACCTGGTGCTGCATTGATGTTGCCCTGAGGCCCAGGGGAACCCTTCTGGCTGGTGCTGTGCTGAGGGGGTGAAGTGGGAGAGTGGCTAGTGCTACTGGAAACTATAGAGGTCTGGCAGCTTACCTGATGCTGAGCTGGGGTCCTAGTCCTGGGGTCTGGTGTGTGTTGAGGCTGGTGGGATAGTTCTGTGTTTCCCTGGGGCTACACTGAAGCACATGGCTGTCTGGCCACTGCAGGTTGCCTGATTGCCTGGGGCTTTACTAAAGCATGTGATGGTTCTTGGAGTTGGAGTCTTCCTGCTCCCCTGGCTATGCTGAGGCATGTGGTGGTGGTGGTGGCAGGGGTCTTTGTGTTGGGGTTTTCCTGATCCACAACACTGGGGCTAAAGATCTCCCATGGGTTTGCTGAGGTGGGGCTTACAGCTGACTTACTGGGATAGGACACTTCCTTTCCTGGACTGCATTCTCCTTTTGCCTGAGTGAGTCAGACCTTTCTTGGTGATCTTCCAAGTTTCTTGGCTTAAAGAATGTTTCACCCCACCTTTTTGCTGGTTCTGCTGTTACAGGATTTGTTTTAGGGCACTATTTCATGGTCATTAAGAGGTGAATATGGGAGAGCTATGGCGATTTACTGTTTACTCCATCAATTTTCTTCCATATTTTTCATTTGTATAGCTTCTTTTTCAAGTCAATGGATAAGACTTCCTTTCTCTCTCTAGAAAATCTAGTTATCTCAATACTTTAAAATTTAGGATTAGCAGCAATGTATCTTACCTTCTAAAGTCTTTAAAAGATAATGGACAAGCCTGATATAATAATAATGATAATAATAATAGTGGTAGTAATAATCATGGTTATTAAATTGTGCAACATCTCACCATAGGTTGTAAAAAATTAGCACCTACTGAATACCTAGAAAGACACATTTAAATTCTTTAATGAAGCCCAGCTTTCCATAGAAAAAGGCCTATCTTTTTTTATACCAACATCCTACCAGTCTTGCTGTATGTACAATAATAGGAGATGGGATAAAACAGTCTCTGAAGAAAAATAAATATTATATGGAGGGCAATGGAGAGGCATATGACGAGAAAAAGCATATTATAACATAAAACCAATACAAACTTGGAAGAACAGAAGTAAACTATATCATCAAGGAAATGGGTAATAGGAAATGAAGCCAGCTGGTCAAACAGTGAAAGTGAACTGCAGATAACAGTTGTCACTAGTTTCAGAGCTATGTCAAGAGAAGGGGAGAGAGGCCCCTGGAATGCTGGGCAGACCCTCTATGCTGTAATCATGGGTGGATACAGCAAGGTTTACACAGGATCAGAAGACACACACACACACACACATACACACACATGTGTATAGCTTAGGATCAGCACCTTCTTAAACTTCTAAATTTAAATAATTAGATCACAGATCCAGTTGAATAGATGGTTCCATACTTGATACTGATACGCCATATTTTGTACTGTTTCTCCTATGTGATTCATCATGGCCCACTGGCTCTTTGTGGAAAGGCTGTGATATCGGTATGCCAATTCTAGAGGTTTATGGCAATGCTTATGAAAAAAATGACTATTGTAAGGGATGTGTCCTTTATGATAGACCTTAGGACCACTCTAGAGCTAGAAGGGACATCAGATCATTAGTGCACCATTTTTGAGGTGAGACAACTGAGGCCCAAGATGATTAAGTAGCTTGTTCATCATCATATAAGCAATAACCATCAAAGTTGGGGCATGAACTCAAGGACTATGCCTGTAGCACTCATGCTTATTCCATTATACTATGTTAGCTATGCCTGATGGTGGCAGCCAAGCTATATGCCCCTGGAAATCAGCCGCCCTCCCATTTTATTGCATACGTCATACGTAGGTTACTGAGTACTGTTCTATAAAATATCTCCAGCTGATTAGAATGCTTTTCTTCATCAAATCCACCATGTCACAAACCCAGCTAATTATCTTTGCCCTAAACCTGTCCTCCTTCTGATCTCAATATTTAAGCAGTCTGCCATGGCACCAACATTTGCTCAGTCCAACAAATATGAAACCTTGGTGTTCTCTTGGACTCTTGTCTCTCACCTTTCAAATCTAATTTGTTATCATTGTGTTGAATCTGCTTCTACCATATCTCTTTTTTTCTGTCTCCTATTTTCCCTAGTCACACTGCCCACACACTAGTACAAGCCTCCATTGCAGCCTTCCTCAACTATCACAATGATCTTTTGATAGGTGTTCATTTTTCCAGGCGTCATATTCTAATATGTCCCTCATAGAGCTGTGAACTTGATCTCTTTATGTATATAGCTGGTCATGGTACTCGTCTGCTTAAATATCTTCG
Organism: Trichosurus vulpecula; assembly: GCF_011100635.1. Lineage (NCBI taxonomy): Eukaryota > Metazoa > Chordata > Mammalia > Diprotodontia > Phalangeridae > Trichosurus > Trichosurus vulpecula. Next base: position 58,018,858 of record NC_050576.1, on the reverse strand, counting down.
ATGACTCCCTATTGCCACTTGGGGTTCTCTAAAAATAGTTTCCACCCTAACTTCATAGCCTTATTTATATTACTACCTTTCATACATTCTAGGGCCCCTCCAAACACACCTTACATCTCCTCATTTTTTACCTTTGTTCACTATTACTGGTACCCGGAATGTTCCATATTCCCCATCCCATTTTTACATTTAAATTTTTTACCCATCTTTTAAAATACAACTCAAATGTCATCTCCTCCATAAGTGATTCTCTGATCCCCACTTTTAGTAAAAATCTTTCCACAACATCTCACATAACATTTTGTTTCACACTCAGCTTGAATTGTGTGAAATATATTTGGTTTTATTTCTCTTCTATTATAATGAGTACAAAATTAGACCTAGCTATGCCAAGTTTTTGAAGTAAAACTCCATTGAAATGCAGAAAGAATAAGAATGAGAAAGTTTTGTTTTTATTTTCTGTTTCTCCCCTTGTGGATGGAGGCTGATTGATTACACACACACTCACATGTACACATGCACATGCACACACACATTCACATACCCACGTACCCACACTCACACACACACACACACATGCACACACACACACACACACACATGATACACCTAAAATCTTAGACTCATAAGACTAGAATTGTTAAATCTCAATAGGAATAGAGCAAGATGAGAGAGGGAGCCATCTCTTCAAAACTCACAGAGAGCGTGGCAATCTGAGAGCACCTTCCCTTATTGGTGGAACTATGGGACTGACAGCACTTGCCCTTTGTCAGTGAATATGGTCTGCACTTGGTCAGCAGTAGCTCCTCTGACCTTAGGCAAGATATTGTTCTTCTCTGGGCCTCATTTTTCTCACTTATAAAGAGGCTGTACTAAATGATCTATCTCTATGAAGTAACTACACAGATAGAACACTGGACTTGGAGTCTGGAAAACCTGATTTCAAATCCAGCCTTAGACACTTAGTAGCTGTGTGACCCTGAGATGTCACCAGACCTCTATCTCTCTCAGTTTTTTTTTCCTGTTGGGACAGAGGGCTTATCTGCCTCCCATGATTGTTGTGAAGATCAAATGATATAATATTGTAAAGTGCTTTGTAAATGCAAGCTACTATTATTAAATTCTATATGTCTTTGTATGACTTCTGGCACCTAGCACAGTGGTCTTTGCTCAGTTGGTCATTAATGGAATGTTTGTTAAAATAAAAGTCAATTCAGCCAAAACCATTAACTTGATAGTCCTAATTAAACAAAATTCAGACCTAACTCTTTTTGTAAGTTCCAGAGTCAATCGTTAAACCTGGACAAGGCAATCACCCTCTTTTGTTGCCAGTTTGTGTTAGAAAATATTTTATGATTGTAGAGGTTGAGAGATCCTGGGATAGGTCATTGAGGAATTGTCTACCCTGGAGCCCCTCATCTATGAGCTAGACATCCATCTGCCTACATTGTTTGGGCAGTCTTCATCCCTAGAGTCTGAGGGATACACTAAGCTGCTCCAGAATGTTACTTTCAACCTTCCTATTCAATGAATTCTATGCATATGCCCTAACTCACTGTTAGTCAAAGGAAAAAAGATAAACCTGGACCAGGGGGAAAAAAGCAAATCATGTTTGCCCTTATCCTGGGCTCTTCGCCAGTCATCTGTTCTCTTGCTGATAGGCAGCAGCTGCTCTGTCCTGGGTCAATTTACACTTGAAAACAATAAAACTCAGTCATCTAACAATGATACTAATCCTCAAGCCAATGGACCTTCACATCTCTGAAACTGCTTCTCCCCTGTCCTCTCTCCACCCCCTTCACTTCACAGTCACTTCTGCTTTAAAAAAATAGACATTTCATTTCCTTTCTCTTCTTTCTCATTCTTCTTTTATGAGGCAAACTGGTGAAGGGGAAAGATGCAGGCTGGACCCAGAGCACCTAGGATCACCCCAGCTCTGCTCTTTGTTATCTGTGCCACCTTGGGCAAATTGCTACACCTCTTTGGGACTCAGTTTCCCCACAGGTAAAGTGGGGAATCTTTTCATTTCAAATCTGGTGATTCATATCTTAGCCTCAAGGTCAATGAAAAGTCTTTCCTTGTTCAAACAAACTCCTCTTTCCTTCTGAGTCCCTGGAAAGCTCTCAGGTTCTATGGTTAGCAGATCTCGATTCAAATCCTGTCTCTGATATTTAAGACTTGTGTGATCTTGAGCAAGTCACATAACCTTCATGGTCCTCAGTTTCCTTTTCTGTAAAATGATAGATTTGGACTAGATGACATCTGATATCACTCCACAATCTAGATAAACAATTCTATGAGGATCAGTAGAATGCATGTCATTATATGGCCTCTTGGTAGCAGACAAATAACATGTCTAGGAGGAGGGGTCCTATTGAGGCTGGTAACTAACTCTTGATTGACCACCAAAGGCAATATTGAGGCATGGAAATTTATTCATTTTTTGGCTGGTCCACTGTGCCAAACAGCTATGAGCTTTCTGTTTCTTTCTAGTTTGGGATGTCACTACCATGCCCCCAGAAACCTTAATCAACAAGATTGTCATCCATCCTATAAGATGGAGTCAACCTTGGTACTCATACCTCTTCAGTACCTCTGCTCCTGAGGCCAGTCTGTTTGGAGGGCAGAGAAAAGAGTTCTTCTCAGAACGTCTATCTAGGAAGACACTCAGGCCAGATATCTCTTCTTTTCCCACCCACCTGTACTCTTTTGGACTTCTCCATCATGCTTGCAGCCAAGATACCTTCCCTTACCACCCACTTTTCAGCTTCCTATTATGTGTCATCTTCCCTATTAGATTATAAGCTCCTTGAGGGAAGGGACAGACTTTTTTTCTATTTGTATCTCCAGCACTTAGCAAAGTACCTGACACATAGTAGGTGCCTAATAATTTTTGTTAACTGACTGAATCTTCTCGGAAGCAAGTTTTTCACAACTTTCTGCTACCATTCTCAGTTAGCATTCAGTCCCAAGCCTTAGAATCAAAATACACAAAACAAACACATAACATTTTATGATTTCAAAGTTTTACCCATATGGACCCTAAAAGGAAGGTTCTGAGTATAATTATCTCCATTTTACATATGAGGACATTGAGGCACAGGGAAAAGTGGCTTGCAAAATAAGATGCCTATTCTATATTGGGGCTATCTAGAACCCAGGTCCTAATGATTCAGTGTGGTGTTCTTTACACTACAACATATAACTTTCCTAAGAAAGGGCTGTGCAAATACTCTCTACCTATCTCTGGGTCAGCTGATAAGGGTTATTCCATCAGATTGCCATTAACCAAAACATTGGTGTTCTATACTAGACTGAACAGAGAAACCAAGTGTCATCATTTTCACTGGAAGTAAGTCAAGTAGCAGCATCTGGGGAGACAAAACAATACCATTCCTAATAGCAGTTAACATGGATATAGTATTTTAATGCTTGAAAAGGGTCTTCTCTATTGCTTCTCGCAAAAACCCTGGGACGTAGGTGCTATTTTTATCATCACTTTACAAATGAGGAAACTGAGGCTGAGAGAGGTTGTGATTTGTCCAGGGTCACACAGTCAATAAACATCTGAGGTGGAATTCAATCCTATGTCTTCTTGACTCAAAGATCAGCATTCTATCCACTTAGCTACTCCTAGGGAGGAAAAAGTTGCCAGTATAGGAATCAGCAGTTATTGGTAGTTGAAAGAGCCTGCTCTTCAAATTATTGTTGTTCAGTCATTTCCATTAGTGTCAGACTCTCTTTGACCCCATTTGGGGTTTTCTTGGCAAAGATACTTGCAGTGGTTTGCTATTTCCTTCTCCAGATCATTTGACAGATGAGGAAACTGAGGAAAACAGGATTAAGAGATTTGCCCAGGGACACACAGCTCCATGTCTGAGGCTGGATTTCAGCTCAGATCTTCCTGACGAGGCCTGGATCTCTATCCAATGTGTCACCTAGCTGCCTCTACACCATCTAGTTGCCCCTCTGCTGTTCATAGAGAGATCCAATGCCAGTGAAGGAAAGATGAGGAAATGGATTCAATTGGAGAGAAAAGTTATTCAAAATTTGGTGTCAGATAATAAGAATAAGTCAGAGCATCGTGGTCACTGATTGTCATACTCAAGGAATTGGCAGCCTCTTTTATGTGCATATGTCTTCTAGCTTTTAAAAATACAACTGGCAGAACCCCACATGTTCCCCGATTTAAAAAAAAAACATAACTAGCACAATTAAATTATTAACATCAGTCCCCCTCAAAATTACAAATGCAGCACTATTACAAAATAAACTATAAGAATACTGGTGGAGCACCTGGAGGAAGCCAAATGATCACACACAGTTTGGGCACCAAAGTTTTAGAACTGTTCATCAAGAACAGCCAATCACATCTCTGTTTCTTATTGCCAGGAAAATTGCCATGAAGTAAGATTTTTAAAAAGCTTGCCATCCAACTCTTTAATTTTTGCAAAATCTTGCTGCAAGATCATTGTATATCATCCCTTCTGCCCAGTGAGTGCAATAGGATAAAGGCTCATTATATCTCTTAAGTTTTATGGTTATATTGCAAGAATGATAACTCACATTTATTATCATTTCAAGATTCACCCCATCTTTTCCTTTATCTTTCATTGCACACTTAAGAGCTTAAAGAGGAGAAGCAGGCTTAACTTATTATTCTTGATAATTTGCGTCAAAATCCACATGCACAAAAGGAGGAAAATAACAAGAATCTAACTGTCACAGCTCTGATGAAAATTCACATAGAAGAGGACCTTGAAAATCAATACAAAAACAATTAGCAGAAAACCATTAATAAAGCTAATATATTGAATCAAAGAGTAATGGGACTTTGGCACTTAGCTAGGCCACCTAGAATGGCATCACCCATGTGGAGGATGACTAGAGGACTAGAGCATGCATAAACATTCTGCATTAACCTACCATGTGAATGAGAGCAGTCTTTTTCCATTGGATATATAGCCGGAATTCTTGAAATATTTAAAATATCCTGACTCAGCAATAGTCAGGAGCTTTTGCTGCACTCTGTGCAAGGGTGGGGGACAGTAAAAGAGGGGGACCTGAAGGTTGCTTGCCTCCTCCCCCAATTATGTCATGTGCTTCCATTAAATGGGTCTAGGTCTTTGTTTATTTCATTTTTTACTATTCTAGATGGAGGGAGTGGAGACTCTAATTTGCTTCTGGAGCTCAAGCCCTGGGGATCTGAGAGTCTAAGAATCTAGACTGGATGTTGTAACCATCCCATTAAGAGTTGGCAATACCAGCTTTGGACTTGAACTTTGTGGGACTAATGAATGTTATGTAGGAACTGAACTAAACTATAAGCTGAATCTCTGAACCCTTTTCCATTGAGGTAGTATAGGAGAATATTGTTCCCCCAAGGTGTTAGGGAAAATGTTTGTTGATATATCTCTGAAGTAAACATCCCTTTACAAAGTTAATCAGATGCCAAATGGTTAAGTGGAACTGGGTTGCTAATCACCAAGCTCTTAAAACTGTGCTTAACATGGTTGTTGTGGGATTGAGCCAATGGAAGAGAAAAAATACTCCCTGATTCCCTCAGGGTAGTCATTGACCTTGCTGGTTATGAACTGTAGCAGAGCTGGCCTTGAAGAAGTGGGGAAAGAATCAATCTATGCTGCAAAAGTCTGAATACTGAAAGACCTTAGAAAATTAGAACATCATTCTTATTTTAATGATTAATTTTAGTAGAGAAGAATATGAACTCTTACAAAGAAATTTCAAAAGTCAAGTTAACAAATGCAAAGTTGGGTGGTGGGTATATCTTGATTATGATTTTTCTGAAGAAATTGTCCTGGAGTTTTAAAGAGTAGCCAGTTAAACATGTCAATGGTGTGATATGGCAGTTTAAAAGTTAATGTGATAGTATGACTATAATATGACTGGAATTGGAGGGCTGTGTCCAGGTCTGGGGGAGCATTGCTTCTTCCAAATTCTGATATGGTTGGATTTGGTCTGTAACAGTTTCTTTAGTTCTGGGTGCCTCATTTATTGATAAGTGAGTCACATGCAGATGACATCAACTAAGATGTCAAAGGGTCTCAAGATCATGCCATATGGCAATGGAACTGGGGATTCTTCGCCTGGAGAAGAGAAATTGGAGGACATGAGAAGTGTCTACAAATATTTCAGGATCTACATGTAGAAGAGGGATCACACTTGCTCTTATTGACCCCAGGGAGCAGTACTAGTAGTAACAAATGAAAAGTACAGAGTTAGATTTCGATTTGATGTATGTGATGGGAAGCAAAGAGAATTTTGCCCCAGTGTGGATAGTACAAAAGAACCTGGTAGTGTTTGTTACCACCAGGACAGCAAAGAAAAGTATTGTCTACAAAACCACTGAGATACCTGACACAGAGGCACTACAATGCCCAGTGGAGACTAGATGTACAGTGTCTACCAGAGAACAGTAAAGAACAATATGGATGATATCTCCAGAGAATACCTGTGGCACAACCGTCATAAGTGTTTGTCTGGGCACACATCTGCCTTGTCTATGCTGATTTTTGGTGCATGTCCTTTCACATGTATTCTCTAGCCAAATTTGTTCCCGATATCCATGTCCTGTATGGGTATTTCCTACATTTGTACACTGGTAATCTGTGAAAGAAAACATCCCATATCTACATTTAGTCTTCTTATTTTCACTTATGATTAAATTTTTTTAAATATTAAACTGCCCTCTAGCTAGCTAACGAAAGTAAAAACATTGGTGGGGGCTTTCGAACTACTGAGTAGGCACTGGACTACATAGTACCTTAAAACTGGGTGGGGAGAGAGTCCATATCTGAAAGCACAAAGTTTGGGAAGGAACTTAGGCATTACACTCAGAAAAACAGAAAACAAAATACTTCAAAATAGAGACTTTCCCAGGCGGCAGTGTGTTTTGTCTTATTGGCAATGTGCTGTCTAACCAGCAATATGCTGTCTAAGTACTAATGACCACTTCTTGAGGTATATTGTGAAAGAAATTATTTCCTAAATACATGTTGTAATACCAGTCTTCACAATTTCTAACCCTGAGATTCTGTGATCTCCTTGTTTCTAGTCTCTTTCCTTTCCATTCTCTCCTTCATAGAGTTGCCAAATTGATATCTTTCAACAAATATGACCACGTTACCACCTTGCTCTTAAAAGGAACCCAATTGCCTTCAGAATAAAATGCGGACATCCTTAGCCTGGAATCTAAGGTCCTCAGCAATTTGACTTGTAGTTACCTTTTTTACACATTCTATATTCCAGCCATACTGGCCCATTAGCTTTTCCCTATGTGTAACACTCAATCTATGTCTTTGTGCATGGGATCACCCTTACCTGGCACATGCTCCTCACTTCTGGGCTCTTAGGATACTTAACTTCCTTCAAGGTGCAGCTCAGGTGCCACATTTTACCCAAAGCCTTCCCTCATTGCTAATTCTCTCTCCCTCTTCAAAGCCCTTTATTTCTATTTTCTCTCTATTGATCAGGATGTGTGTCCACTCAATAGAAATAAACTCCTTGAAGTAGGAGCTCTTTCATTTTTGTCTTTGTATCCTCAGCCTGAGGCATAGTGCTTTGTACATAATAAGTGCTTAATTAATGTTTGTTTAATTGATTTTAATAAATAAGCTGATTCCTATAGGAAAACTCCAAATTAATGCCACTGACCAAAATATTTATTTTATGCTTCTTTCCAAACAGTGTCCATATGGCTGTCATCCCGGGTACCAATTTGGAAGATAATATTTTTTGCATGCCTGTGTTTGGACCACAGAGGATTTCACCAGAAGCAAAAGAATATCCATCTTCATTTTTATTTTTTGCCAAATTCAGTAGAAGTAAGAACACATGTAGTAAATTAAACCTGATTTGCATGAAATTCTGCATGTATATAGATCTTCATATGAGCTGGGGAATGCCCTTTGATTGAATTCTTGTTATTCTCAATGCTTTTATGGTGTTTGGGGAACAATAGAGGGTCCCTCGGTTGGCTAATTAACACCTGTAAATTCACATCAAGGATTGTTGCCTAGCTCCTACCTTATATTGTCGAGGTAATGAGTCCAAATCCTGGTAGGGTTGTATTTTTATTAAAAAAATTTTCTTTGTATCTTTTTTTTTCTTTCCATGTCAAACAAATCACTACAGAGTTCACCTTAACCCTTTGGTGCCTTTCTTTTAATTTCTGCAAGCCTAAAAAAATAAAGTATACAAGTGAAAAAAGGCTTTGTCCTTCAACTATAATATAATGAGAGGTAGGAGTGAATAATGCAAAAATTAATGAGGGAAAAAGACAGATTTTTGTCTCTGACCACAGAGTACTCATGTATCAGAAATCTCAGGTCTTCAGGTATGCCAGGGCTGTCCAACCTTAGCTCATCTTAGGGCCACATTGAAATAAAATAATTATTTGAGAGCCGTACTCAGAAAAAAAAATACATTACACTAATAGAAAGTGGGGGAACAAGCGTCATCAATATGACAGGCCAAGGTACAAAGCCCAAAAGCAAACACAAAACAACAAAGCAACAACGCAACAGTATAAAGGTAGGTGCATACTGACTAGTCTGCATCATACAGATGGAACACATCCCACAAATTGATTGAAAATTCCATGTGGTATGTTCCATCCACAATACTGCTTAAAAACACCAAAGAAAATTAACATCAATGACATTATTTATTAGTGATAGAATTAAAAAATCTAACACGCATTCCATGCAAATTTTATTTTATTTTTTCACTCGTGAAAATTAAAACCCACAGGCGGGCCGCATAAAATCGCACTGTGGGCCACATGCGACCTGTGGGCTGTTATATTGGACCGCCCTGAGGTATGCCATTATGGGAGACAGGGAAGCAGGTAAGTTTCCCAGAAACTGAGTAGGTGGGGAAGCTAGAAGATTCAAGGAATCATACATTTCCTCCAGTACCATTTTATTTGGCCTATCCCAAGAGAGGCAGGATAAATTGTGGCATGGAGGGAGGCAGCATAGTGCAATTAAAAGGATACCGGAGAAAGAAAAGTTCACAGTGTAGTGACTTTAATCCCACTTCTGCTGCTAATAAGCTGTGTGTCCACGAGCAGTCACTTAACGTCTTGGTCCCAGGTTTCAATTTTGTGAAATGAGGATGATTGGATTAGATGACGTCAAGGTTCTTTCCAGCTCTAAAATACTGACAAAAAGATTGTGTCTAATCAGGCAGTCAACAACCATTTATTAGGTTCTTATTATGTGCCAGGCATTGGAGATAGAGCAAGGCAAAACCAAGACTCTCACATTCTAATGGGAAAGATACATAAATAACTGGGAACACACAAGATATATAAAGAGTAAATCAATGTAATTTTTTAAAAGAAGGCATTAATGTTTAGAGGAAATGGGAAAAGCATCCCACTGAAGGTAAAATTTGAGCTAAGACTGAAGAAAGCCAAGAGAACTAAGAAGCAGAAGTGAGCAGGAATGAAATGGAGTTGGTGAGTACAAAAGCATGGGGACAGGAGATGGAGTTTCATGTTTGGGGTACTGCTAGTTGACCAGTATACCTGAAACCCAGAGAGAAATAAGGTTTAGAGCTGGAGTGGTAGGAAGAGGTCCAGTTACCGAGAACTTTAAATGCCAAGTAGAACATATTTGATTCTGGGGAAGATAAGGATCCATTGGAGCTCACTGGGGATGGGGGCAGGGCACAATTTGGAAGAATCACTTTGTCAGCTGAGTGGATGATGGATGAGGGTGGGGACAATTTTGAGACAGGGAAATCAGATGCCTATTGCAATAATCCAACGTAAAGGTGATGAGGGCCTGAACAGTGGTTGCGGCTGTGTGAGTGGAAAGGAGGGGATGCATACCAGAGACATTATGAAGGTAGAAACAACTAAATAACACCAAAGAAACCAATTGACTTGAAAATAATTATCTTGTTTAACTACTTAAAAATAGAATTATCTGGTCAGTTTCATTAAACCAATTGAAGAAGTTGTAATGGGGCTAGAACTAGACTCAATGTTTTATAAGAACAAAGAAGATAGAAGAAGTAGTCTCTTATGACTTTTAATTACTAGACAATAAGGAAATGCATTGGAATAATGGTTAATATGGAAATAACTGATAATAAGGAAAAGTGTTAGATTCATAAGGGCTAGAATACTAATGTCTTCCTCCTGTACTTCATCATGGCATGGTATTGATCATGAGTTCTTGAGGCCTATTTGAATGAAGTATAAGGTCTGATAAGTATTATTGGACTAGAAAGGCATAGGGTGTGCACTGGTGATAGAGTTGTCTGTTATTGAAAACTATGGCCATCTGTGTTGGTAGACAGAGGACCCACAGAGAGCCCCTAAACCCAAGCAAAAGTTTCCAAAGTGGGTGATACTGGAATGATCCAGGGGGGTAGTACTAACCTTGGGTACAATTGTGGGGCATTGAATAAAAATAAGGGGGCAGTGGAAGAATAAGGAAAAAAGAGAAGAGTAAAAAATTTTGAAAAGCTGTTTATACATGTTTCATCTATTGTGCATGAGTTAAAGTCTGTATGAGTTAAAGTCATAGTGACTACATTATTTTCCAAACAAACACACAAAATGCAAGTTACAACCAGTCAGTGGTCAATTCCGTTGACAGGTTTTAACAAGCAAGTGTTGGCAGGCAAGCGTGTCATGCATTGTCAGGAAGTCCAGCAGGCATTGGCAGGAATATGTGCATATAATGACTTGTTTACAATATGATACTATGTGGTTATATCACACAATATTGTGTCATCAAAATTTCAATGCAGGAAAAAACCCACAAATTTAAATTTAAGATGAGTCTTTTTAAAAATATGTATTTTAGATTGTTTTGAAATGATATGAATTTCCAAAAAAAAACATTAAAGGGTTAAAGAAAGTAGATGGTGCCCAATAATTCTTTTATAGGAGGCAGTAGACCAAATAAGCTTGGGAATCTCTTAAAGACTTGAAATGTTACTATTTAAGGAGACATTATATTTAACTTATACTCTAAATAACTCAAACTAAATGCTTGTCTGTTTATATTTTACTTTCAAGAGAAAATGAGTAAGAAATTCGGGGAATAAAAAGTCCCCTTTTGTTTGTAGCTGTTTTTTGGAACCAAAAGCGTAAATACATGCAATTTGTTTGAGACAATTGTTTGCTAAATATATGGAATGTCATTCATATTGTTCTGGTTCTGCTTACTTCACCCTGTATATGCTCAAAAAAGTCTTCTAATGGTTCTTTGAAATCCTCCTATTCAAAGTTATTTATGTCACGATGAGAGGTAATAAGATGGAAGGAGTAAGAAATGGATTTTCTAGATCCCTAGTATCATCTTTCTGCAGTGAGCAAGGTGACATTATCATATCTCATGTAGGTCTGTCCCCTATACATAGGATATTTAGAAAACTTACATTTAATATTTATAATTTCTCAGTAGAAGTGATCAAAGGATTAAAAAACCCCAGCTTTCCAAAGAAGTGCCATCTTTAAATATACACACGAAATGCTTCAAATCACCAATACTAAGAGAATTGCAAATTAATGAGATATCACCTCACACTTCTCAAATCAGTAAAGATGACAAAAAAAATTGAAACACTGAATGTTGGAGGATCTGTGGAAAGACCAGAACACTAACACACTACAGGTAGAACTGTAAATTGGCTCAGCTGTTTCAAAAGATAATATGGAATTGCAGGAGAAAAATCACTAAATTGTCTATACCACCTAATACTACTGGACATGTATTCCAAGGTAGCCAAAGAGAGAAATGAAGATCCCATGTATACCAGATTACTAATAAGAGCACTTCTTGAGGTTGTGAAAGAAAAAAAAATAAAAGGAAGGTAAGGAAAGAAAAGAGAAGGGAAAGGAAGAACAAAGAAATGGATGGAAGAAAGGGGGAAAGGAAGAGAGGAAAGCAAGGAGAGGGAAACATGCCCCCATTAGGGAACTAATGAGTGAGTTGTGCTATATGAATGTAATTGCATTGTAGTATGGTATAAATAACAACAAATAGGAATTCAAAGAAATGCTGGAATATTTTTAAAAACAGCAGAATCAAGAGAACAAGATACACTATGACTACTATAATGTAAATGAAAACAACATTAAATGCTACTGAGATTAATTGAATAAACAATCTTGGACCAAGAAACGGATAATGAAACGCACTTCCCTCCTATTGGTAGAGAGGCAGGCAGCAATGGGAGCAGATTTCATTCACTGCCAGACATTATCATTTAGTTAATTGGTTTTACATAACTGTCAGTCTTTGTTGCAAGGAAGGGTACAATTTCGGTGGAGAGAGGGTGGTATTATAAGCATATCAAGAAAGAACTTTTTTAAGCATCAATAAAACTTTAAAATGTATGAAAATATTTTTTTTAATTCTTTAAGGATGCTTTGGATAATATTCATATTTTACCACTGTTAGTATAAATGGGTTGAAAATGCGGCATATTCTTGCAACACAGCCATTGGGCTCTGAGACAGATATTGCCTGTGACTGTTAAACTCTCAGGTGTTCAGTTGTTCAAGGTCATTGTTACTTTCAACCATCTTACATAATCCATTTGATTGGATCAGTATGGTTTTATCCACAAATAGGTCAATAAGATAAAGGCAAAAAAGAAGAACTAGATTAGCCAGATTTTTATTTCATGCAATCTGTCATGTTTTACATTCTATCACTTTGGGAAACCATGTATACATGTGGCAAAATAACTGAACCTGAGCATGACTATCTCTCATTTGGATCGAAAAGTTCAGCTGAGCACGTAATGAGCCTATAGATGAATAAGTAGAAACAAGAAAACAAGGGTCCGGAGGTGATGTTCTATAATGGCAAGAGCACCAGTCTATAGGGTTCAGGAGATCTGACAATGTCCTCATTCTCACTTTGCCCCAAACTAGATATGTGGTCTTAGAAAAGTCACTTGATTTCTTTGGGCCTTAATGTAATTATCTGTAAAATAGAGAACACAATTAAATATTCTCTAAGGTCTCTTGCAGCTTTAGCATTCTGTGATTCTGGGAGGGAAGTATGCTTGTGGTGGTGAAAATGAATGAGACGAAAAATATATTTCTTAATATATTATGTTTCCATGTCATCATTCCCTAGGGAACTCAAAATATCTGATTAATATTGAGTCATGGATCAAACATGGGGCTAAGGTGAGCCAATGGCATTGTATTCATCAGGGTAGGGTAAAATACAGAACAAGGTATGGAGAAAGTATAGAATCATTTAACTAAAGTTGGAATGAATGTCTGAGGTCCCTTCACCCCTCCGAGGTCTTCTAGTCCTAGTTGGAAAAACTGAGGCCCAAAGATATTAACTTGACCCATTTACACAGGTAGTATCACAGGCAATATCAATCCCAAGTTCTCTGATTTCAGAGTCAGTCTTCTATCCATTGTACAATTAGAGAAGAAAATAAGATAAATGTAAACATAAAATTTTCTTTCCATGTGACTTGATAGGATAATAGGTAGCCCCTGAAAGTTCAAAAGGGGAAATTGAGTGACCTGTCCAATTATTCATCACAGTAGATCTATCAGACTCAGAAGAAACAGGTTCCACTACCATAATTTTCTATGTGGGAATACTGAGGCACAAGCAGTGAGGTGATATGGTCAGAGTAAAGATACTGCTATAACTGGAGCCAGAACTCAGGTAAGTTCTCCCTATAAACCAGGTCATTGCCCAGTTCCCCTTAACTGGGAAGATTTAAAGGGGAATTGTAAAGACAGCCATAATACAGACTGAGTTAGTGTCTGCCAAGAGGGTGATTGGAATAAAAGGAGAATTTACAAATCCATCAGGGAAAAGGTAACATTAAAGAGAAGGCAGAATAAGTTATAAATGAAAAGGGGTGGCAAATTAATGGGGGCTCTAAAATAAATTAGAATTTTATTTTCTCTGTGGGCTTGAAATGCTTTATGTTCAATTAGAGATAAAACAGTTATGTCTCCCAACACCCCTGTGGGGACAAGGAAGAGATATGTTAGGATGTGGGGAGGGAACAGGAAGAAGAAAAAGAAAGAAGACCCAGAAATATGCATGGTTAGAGAGCAGTGGAGATGCTTCTGCACAATCTAATGCCTTTAATTAACTTTCTAAATGTGTCCTCCATCAATCAGATACAGACGTGAAAAAAACCTGTCTCTGTAACTGAAAAAAGGAGTTAAAAACAACTCTGTGATAGTCAACCAGCATGCATTAAGTACCAACTATGTGTCAGGCACTGTGCTAAGCACTGGGGATACAAATAAAGGCAAAAACAAACAAAAAAGTCTCTGATCTCAGGGAGTCTCACAGTCTAATGGAGGAAACAGTGCAAATAATTATGTACAAACAAGCTCTATACAGGATAAATTGAATACAATTTTAGAGGAAAGGAATGACCATTAAGGGAAACCTTAAAGGCCTCTTGCAGAAGATGGGGTTTTAGCTGGGACCTGAAGGAAGTCATTGAAGCCAAGAGAGGGCTTTATTTGCACGGTTTCCTCCAGACAGGATTTCCTAGTTGATCCTGGAGGTAGCAGGGTACCATTGGAGTTTGTGGAGTGGAAGAAGGAGGGAAAGAGTGACAAGACTCCTCCTCCTCAATATTTCTGTACACTTCTCTGGAGTCTTAGAGAAGGAAGGTCAAGAAGGAATGAGGTGCTGCACAATGGACAGGAAGGTCATTTCTGATGTAGGTGGATTGAGAAGACAGTAGAGCTGGGATTTGAACTCAATTTCATGTTTTTTCCAAATTCTTTTTCTTTTCACTGGATCGAGGACTCTAAGAACTTCTGAGCCTGGAATAATATGCAGGTTGAAATCTTAGCTCTGCTGTTAAAAACTATGTGACTGGGTAAGTCTTTTCATGTGGACAAGAACTGAAGAGAGCAAGGGACTGTGGATGACCTTATGATTCATACTATCAAAGAGAATATCCACACTGATACAATCACACATTCATTGAAATGTCAAGGTTTCGGTAACTTGGAACCCATCTGAAGTCACGCGGCCAGGTGAAAAACCTGAAAATTGTGTCATCCATGAATACATTGAAGAATTTGGCCTAGAGGACAAAAGACTGATGGGATCTTGATAGTGGGCTCTAAATATTTCAAGGGTCATTGTGTGAAAAAAGGATTAGAATTGTGCTACTTATCTCCAGAGGACAGAATTCAGTATCATTTTGTATAGTTTAAATAAGAAGGCAGATTTCAGCTTAATACAAGGAAAAACTCCCTAACAACTATGGCCATTCAACAGTATAATGGAGCAGCTTTAGAAGTGAGTAACGGTCTTCATCACTGAATGTCTTGAAGTAGTGTGGCTACATGTTGGGCACATTGTAGAAAGGATTGCTCTACATGAGCACATTGGATTAGGGGCCCTTTTAAACCCTTCCACTTCTAAGATTCTATGACACTGTAAAGGACATGGGCCAATTTCACAAATAGCTAAAAGTTTACCTATTTAAGAGGCAAATCTTTTTTACTGTAATTATTTTTTTAAATAGTCAGAATATCATTTTATTTAGATTGACATACCTTTAGTTATAATTAGAGAGAACCACATAGCAGTTAAGACTCCATAATACCATTATTAGTTGTCAAGAGATTTTTATAGAGCAGATTTTGTTTAATTTAAATTTATTTATTTAACATATTTAGTTTTCAGCATCGATTTTCACAGGAGTTTGAATTACAAATTTTCTCACCATTTCTACCCTCCCCCCCACTCCAAGATGGCATATATTCTGGTTGCCCTGTTCCCCAGTCAGCCTTCCCCTCTATCACCCCACTCCCCTCCCATCCCCTTTTCCCTTCCTTTCTTGTAGGGCAAGATAAATTTCTACGCCCCATTGCCTGTGTATCTTATTTTCTAGTTGCATGCAAAAACTATTTTTTTTTGTTTTTGAACATCTGTTTTTAAAACTTTGAGTTCCAAATTCTCTCCCCTCTTCCCTTCCCACCCACCCTCCCTAAGAAGTCAAGCAATTCAACATAGGCCACATGTGTATCATTATGTATAACCCTTCCACAATACTCATGTTGTGAAAGACTAACTATATTTTGCTCCTTCACAACCCATCCCCCTTTATTGAATTTTCTCCCTTGACCCTGTCCCCTTTCCAAAGTGTTTGTTTTTGATTATCTCCACCCCCATCTGCCCTCCCCTCCATCACCCCCCCTTTTTATCTACCTCCCTCTTCTTTCCTGTGGGGTAAGATACCCAGTTGGGTATGTATGGTATTCCCTCCTCAGGCCAAATCTGATGACAGCAAGGTTCACTCATTCCCCCCTCACCTGCCCTCTCCCCTCCTCCCACAGAACTGCTTCCTCTTGCCACCTTTATGCGAGATAATCCACCCCATTCTATCTCTCCCTATCTCCCTCTCTCAGTATGTTCCTCTCTCATCCCTTAATTTGATTTTATTTCTTTTAGATATCTTCCCTTCATCTTCAACTCACCCTGTGTCTGCTCTCTCTCTCTTCTATATACATATACACACACACACACACACACACACACACACACACACACACACACACATATATACATATATATACCCACATAGATATGTACATACATACACATTCACTTATATATATATATATATATGCATATTCTCTTCAGCTACCCTAATACTGAGGTCTCATGAATCATACATGTCATCTTTCCATGTACGAATGTAAACAAAACAGTTCCACTTTAGTAAGTCCCTTGCAACTTCTGTTTCTTGATTACCTTTTCATGCTTCTCTTGATTCTTGTGTTTGAGAGTCAAATTTTCTATTCAGTTCTGGTCTTTTCACTGAGAAAGCTTGAAAGTCCTCTATTTTATTGAAAATCCATATTTTGCCTTGGAGCATGATACTCAGTTTTGCGGAGTAGGTGATTCTAGGTTTTAATCCTAGCTCCATTGACCTCCAGAATATCGTATTCCAAGTCCTTCAATCTCTTAATGTAGAAGCTGCCAGGTTATTCTGATTGTGTTTCCACAATACTCAAATTGTTTCTTTCTGACTGCTTGCAGTATTTTCTCCTTGATCTGGGAGCTCTGGAATTTGGCGACAATATTCCTAGGAGATTTCTTTTTGGGATCTATTTGAGGAGGCGATCGATGGATTCTTTCAATTTCTATTTTGCCCTGTGGTGCTAGATTATCAGAGCAGTTCTTCTTGATAATTTCTTGAAAGATGATATCTAGGCTCTTTTTTTGATCATGGCTTTCAGGTAGTCCAATAATTTTTAAATTATCTCTCCTGGATCTATTTTCCAGGTCAGTGGTTTTTCCAAGGAGATATTTCACATTGTCTTCCATTTTTTCATTCCTTTGGTTCTGTTTTATAATATCTTGATTTCTCATAAAGTCACTAGCTTCCACTTGCTCCAATCTAATTTTTAAGGTAGTATTTTCTTCAGTGGTCTTTTGACCTCCTTTTCCATTTGGCTAATTCTGCCTTTCAAGGCATTCTTCTCCTCATTGGCTTTTTGGAGCTCTTTTGCCATTTGAGTTAGTCTATTTTTTAAGATATTGTTTTCTTCAGTGTATTTTTCAGTATTTTTTTGGGTCTCCTTTAGCAAGTCATTGACTTGTTTTTCATGGTTTTCTCTCATCCTTCTCATTTCTCTTCCCAATTTTTCCCCTACTTCTGTAACTTGGTTTTCCAAATCCTTTTTTGAGCTCTTCCATGGCCTGGGATCAGTTCATGTTTTTCTTGGAGGTTTCTGTTGCAGGGTCTTTGACTTTGTTAACTTCTTCTGTCTGTATGCTTTGGTCTTCTTTGTCACCAAAGAAAGAATGCAAAGTCTGAGACTGAATCTGGGTGTGTTTTTGCTGCCTGGCCATATTCCCAATCAACTAACTTGACCCTGGAGTTTTTCAGCGGGGTATGACTGCTTGTAGACTAGAGAGTTCTATGTTCCACGTTTGGGGGGGAGGTGCCAGCTCTGCCACACCAGCCCTACTCCTTCCCCAAGAAACCCCAACCCAGACTGGGCTTAGATCTTCAGTAGGCTGTGCACTCCTGCTCTGATCCACCACTTAATTCCTCCCACCAGGTGGGCCTGGGGCCAGAAGCAACTGCAGCTGTAGGTGCCCCACCTCCGCTGCCCGGGGGCTGGTAGCCAAACCGTGAACTCCTTCCACTCCCGCAGCTTTTTGCACTAACCTTCTCTGCTGTCTTTGGTGTTTTTGGGTTGAGAAGTCTGGTTACTGCTGCAGCTCACTGATTCAGCATGCTAGGGCCCGCTCAGCCCGGCTCCTGGTCTGGTTGGTCCGTGCTGCTCGCACTGGGCTCTGCTCTGCTCCGCTCCCAGCTCCCAGCTCCCAGCTCCCAGTTCTGTGTGGGATAGACCTCACCCAGAGACCATCCAGGCTGTCCTGGGCTGGAGCCCTGCTTTCCTCCACTCTTTTGTGGGTTCTGCCATTCTAGAATTGGTTCAGAGCCATTTTTATAGGTTTTTGGAGGGATTCGTCAGGGAGCTCATGCTAGTCCCTGCTTCCCAGCCACCATCTTGGCTCCGCCCCCCTACTGTAATTATTTTTAACGAAATTGTTCCTAAAATGCATTTATTTTTACTCCTGCCTACCTAAAAAGAGTTTGTGAAGCACAATTGAACCATTTCTTGAAGACTAACTTTAATCATTATGAATAGAAATCATATTATTATGCTAAAATAAACATCCACCAGTGGTAACTGAATATTGTGGGGATGTTTGCCCCTACAGAGAATGACCCCAGACTACTGTCCTTTCCATTTTTTTCTGTCTGAATATCATAATGTCTTCTGTCTCCTCCTTCAGTGCCAACTCTCAGTTGTTAGTGAATCAATATTTTTGCCTCTAGCATATCATTCTCACTTCTAATTTGATGCTTTCATCCACCATAGTTTGAGAGACCAGATAGTCAAGCTCATTGGGCTTTTTCTGTCTAAAAACTTAATGAAAACTTGAGGAGCTTTATGAGTGGAGTTCTTGGGCTTCATGACATCTATTTTAGCTGCTCAGAAGTCTTTTGCTTCTATATAAGTTCTTGGGTGTATTCCAGACAGTTGAGGTTGCCAGGTAAGTGATCTCTGGATGAAGTATTGCTGTATCAACAATCCATTCCATTTGCATAGCATTCTATAATTTTGAAAGTGCTTTCCCATAGATTATCTCATTTACTTCTTACAATATCTCTGAGGGACAGGGATGAATATTTCCATTTTGTAGTTAAAAAAAGACACTGGGCCATAGAGAATGTAGGCATCTTGCTTTATGTCACAAGGCTAACAAGGGATAAGGTTCAAACTAGAGCATAAGCATCCTGATTCCATCTAAAATGGCTTCTTTTATTCCAACAACTTATTCTACCTTTTGGGGCATCCTTAATGGTGGTGCTCATGGTAGGGTGAATCTTAGACACTCTCCTGCAGGAGTGTGCTGGTAAATGGTTAATTGATTGGCTTTCTGGTTGGGCGGGTGGAGAATTTATGCACTATAATTTTAAATTTAATCTGCATTATTATTGTTTTCTCAAGTCTAGACAATAAAAAAAACAATAAATCAAGCTCTGATTTTAGCATTTGATTTCCAAGGTGTCAATGGTCACACTGAAAATTTAGCCATGTGCTCTCAAGAGCTGGTAGAAGTTGGCTCCAGCATGCTTCTGTCCTTATGTGTCGTAACAGTCTCTCATTTTCAGAAAATCCACCTCAGCGCTAGGATAATATCATGCGCTTGGTATTTCATTCATTCAGTCAACTTTCAGTACTGTAACTTGAAATTTGTGATTCTAAGTCTAGTCTGGAATTTATCATTGCACTATCTTCAAAGACAAAAGATTCCTCAGACATTTAACAGTGCAAATAATATTGCAGTGCTATGTTGAATTTAATTAATGAAATTTTAAAAGTCATGCAAACCATTAATTGCTTTATGCAGATGGATGCTAATTACAGATGAATCAGCTATTTATTTATGCAATTCTGGCAGGATCCCTACTTGGAAAAATTTTGTTTCCTTCCCCATTATTGTCTAGCCTAGAAAGTACTAATACTGCAGTCTCTTTTAAAGTATTTTATAGGACAATCTTTCCAGTTTCTCATTTTGCCTCTTCTAGTTAATCTTTATCAGTGAAGATTGCCTCTGCAGTCTGACCAGCGATAGAAGGAAACAGTGACCACACCTGCGAGGCCATGGAATCTGCCCTCATTAACTGCCTGGCTGGCAAAGGCTAAGAGAGGTAGTATGATTTCCCCTCCCTTCCCACCCAAAGCAAGTAGGGCATGGCAATTAGGCAAAGTCCTGACTTCAAATATTTCTACCAACAGTAACTAGCGGTATATTTATGTAGGTTTGCATAATTTTCCCATTAATAGGAAGTAATATGTTTTATCCCAAACAAAATGGAAGCCAATTAGTCTCTTGAAGTAAATCTTTAATCTCATTTTAGTGATATCTTTTGGTTTTACATTTCCTTAATTTTTTATTTGATTTTTATTTTTATGTCCATTATTTATTTATTTTAAACATTCTTTTCTTTTTAAATTTTGAGTTCCAGATTCTCTTCCTCACTCCCACTGAAAAAGTAAATGATATGTTATCAATTATATGTGCGAAGTCATGCAAAACATCTTTCCATATTAGCTACACTGCAAATAAGGTGGGATCATACTTTAATTCGCACTTGGAGTTCATCAGTTCTCTCTTTGAGATGGGTGGTATTTTTTCATCATAAATCCTTTGGAATTAAGGATATGAACAGGCAGTTTTCAGAGGAAGAAATTAAAGCTATCTACAGGCATATGGAAAAATGCTCTGGATCACTACTGATTAGAGAAATGCAAATCAAAACAACTCTTAGATACCACATGTCTCTTGTCAGATTGGCTAAAATAACAAAACAGGAAAATGATAAATGCTGGAAAGGATGTGGGGAAATTGGAACATTGTTGCATTGCTGGTGGAGTTGTGAGCTGATCCAGCCATTTTGGAGAGCAGTTTGGAACTATGCCCAAAGGGCTATAGAAATGTTCATACCCTTTGACCCAGCAATACCACTTCTAGGGTTGTATCCCAAAGAAATCACACAAGCGGGAAAAGGACCCATATGTACAAAAATATTTATAGCAGCTCTCTTTGTGGTAGCCAAGAATTGGAAATCAAAGGGATGCCCATCAATTGGGGAATGGTTGAACAAGCTGTGGTATATGAAGGTGATGGAATACTATTGTGCCATAAGAAATGGGGATGATGCAGACTTCATAACAACCTGGAAAAACCTACACGACATAATGCTGAGTGAGCGGAGCAGAGCCAGGAGAACGTTGTGCACAGCCACAGATATATGGATTCCGTGAGGACCAACCTTGACATACTGCGCTTTTCTCAGCAACCTAAGGGGCAAGGACAACTCCAGGGGACCCACGATGGAGAATGCTATCTTCATCGAGACAAAGAACTGCGAAATTTGAATACAGACTGAGGCACACTACATGCTCGCCTTTTTTGCTTCTCTTTTCTTTTTGTTTTTTGGTTTTTTTTTTTTTTTTTTTTTTGGTTCTGTTTCTTCTTTCTCATTATTCATTCCATTGGTCAAAATTCTTCTCCACGACTTGACTAGTGCATAAATTAATTCAATGCGAAGTTATACATGACAGTTATATGAGACTCCATGCCGTCTTGGGGAGGGAGGGGGGAGGAAGGGGAGAAAAACTGGAAGTCAAAACTATGTAGAACCGTGTGTGGTAAACTAAAAATAAACAAAGAAATTTATAAAAAAAAATAAATCCTTTGGAATTGTCTTGGATCACCATATTGAGCAGGATAGCCAAACTTTTCAAAGTTGATCATCATTACAACATTGCTGTTACTATGCACAATGATCTCCTGGTTCTTTTCACTTCACTTTGCATCAATTCATATATTTCTTCCTGTGTTTTTTTCTGAAACCCCCTCATCATTTCCTATAGTAAAATAGTATTTCATCACAATCACATTCCAAAACTTGTTCAGCCAGTCCCCAGTTGATGAGTATCCACTCAACTTCCAATTTTTTAGCCAGCACAAAAAGAGCTGCTATAAATATTTTTTTATGTAGAGGTCCTTTTCCTTTTTCTTTACTCTCTTTGGGGTACAAACCCAGAAAAACTAATGCTAAAGTATTCACAGTTTTAAAGCTCTTTGGGCATCGTTCCTGATTATTCTCCAGAATGGTTGGACCAGTTCACTACTCCACCAACAGTTCATTAATGTACCTATTTTCCCTTATCCCCTCTAGAATTTTTCATCCCTCACAGGTTGAGGTAGTACCTCAGAGTTGTCTTAATTTGCCTTTCCCTAATCAATAGTGATTTAGAGCATTTTTATATGACTACATATAGCTTTGATTTCTCGTTCTGAAAACTTCCTGTTCATATCTTTTGACCACTTATAAATTGGGAAATGGGTCTTTTTTTTATAAATTTGACTCAGTTCCCTATATATTTGAGAAATAAGGCCTTTATCAGATAAACTTGCTGAATTTTTTTTTAATATTACTCCGTTGTCCATGGTCTTTTTAGCAAAGTGTCCTTTCTCTGATTGTCTCTTTCACTTAGGTCTATTTTTGTTTATGCTTTGTCTAAGATCATGATTACTGTTGACTCCTTCATTTCAGCTGAAGCTCCAGCCCTTTATTTCAAATCTGTGTATGTCTTTCTGTCTCAGATGTCTCTTATATACAACATATTGTTGGATTTTGGTTTCCCATACATTCTGTTATCCACTTCCATTCTGTTAGATCATCCCATTCACATTCACTGTTATGATGACTAACTGTATATTTCCCCCTACCTCGAATTTTCCTCTGTTTATATTTCTTTCTCTCTTTTTATCCTGTTCCTCCTCAAAAGTCTGTCTTGCTTCCAACCACTGCCTCCTATAATCTGCCCTCCTATTTATCATTCTCCTCATATCTCTTCTCCTCCTATCTCCCTAGATTTCTATACCCACCTGAGTATTTGTGTATACATATTCTTTTTGGAACCAATTTCGATTGGGAGTGAGGTGTGAGTATTGCCCAACCCTCCACCATTTTCCACTCCACTATAAAAGTTATTTCTTGTATGCCTACTTTATGTGAGAAAAATTGCCCCATTCTATTTCTCTCTCTCCCTTCCAGTGCATCCCTCTTTCTCACCTCTACATTCTTTTTTAGGAGATAATCTCACCGTAATTGACATACTTGTGCCCTCTGTTTTTGCAGACTCCTTCTAACTGTCCCATTTTCCCATACAGGAATGTAAAGAGTTTAACTCCATCGAGTCCCTTATGATTACTCTTTCACAATTATTTTTTATGCCTCTTTTGAGTCTTCTATTTGAATGTAAAATTTTCTATTCAGTTCTTTTTTCATGAGTAATACTTGGAAGTCTTCTGTTCCATTAAGAATCCATTTTTCCTCTGAAAGATTATGCTGTTTTTCTGGGAGGTTATATTTGTTTTAAACCTAGCTCCTTTGCCTTCTGGAATATAACATTCTAACCTCTCTGCTCCTTTAAGGTGGAAACTGCTAAATCTTGTGTGATCCTGTCTGTGGCTCCATAATATTTGAATTTCTTCTTTCTGGCTCTTGCAATATTTTCCCTTGACTGTATTTTTATATTACTCCATTGTCTGTGGTGCTTTCTAGTAAAACATCCTTTCCCTGATTATCTCTTTCACTTAGATCTATTTTTGTTTTTGCTTTGTCTGAGATCATGATTACTATTCCTGCCTTCTTCAGCTGAAGCAAAATAAAGTCTGCTCCAGCCCTTCATTTCGACTCTGTGTGTGTGTTTCTGTCCCAAATGTGTCTCTGAAAGCAGCTCTGGAATTTGGCTGTAACATTCCAGGGGATTTTCATTTTAAGCTCTCTTTCGGGAAGTGATCAGTGTATCTGTTGCCCTCTTATTTTGCACTATTGATCTAAGATATCAGGGCAGCTGTTTTTGCATTTTTGTTTGTTTGTTTTATAATTTCTTGAAACATGGTATCTAGGTTCTTTCTTTGATCCTGCCTTTGGCAACGTCTAATAATTCTTAAATCATCTCTCCTTGATCTATTTTCCAGGTCAGTTCTTTTTCCAATGAGATATTTCACATTTTCATCTATTTTTTCACTTTTTGACTTTGTTTTATAGTTTCTTGAAGTCTCCTGGAGTCATTGGCTTCTACGTGCCCAATTCTAATTTTTTTTTTAAAAAAATTACTTTCTTCAATGAGTTTTTGTACCTCTTTTCCCACTTGGCCAATTTTGCTTTTTAAGTTTTTTTTTCCTTCAGTGAATTTTCCTATCTTCTTTTCCATTTGATGCATTCTGATTTTAAAGGAGTTTTTTTTCATTCAGTGAATTTTTATTCATTTTACCATTGGGCAAATTCTGTTTTTAAGGTGATACTTTCTTCAGTATTTATTGTGCTTCTTTTACCAAGCTGTTAATTCTCTTTTTATATCTTTTATGCATCATTCTCCTTTCTTTCTCCATTTTTCCTCTCCTATTCTTATCTCTTTCTTTAGCTTGTCCAGGAATTCTTACTGGCTTGGGGCCCAATTTACATTTTTCTTTGATATTTTGCTTGTATCTATTTTCATATTGCTATCTTTTTCTAAGTTTATGTCTTGGTCTTCCCTGCCATTATAGTAGCTTTAATGATCAAATTCTTTTTTTGTTGTTGTTGCTTATGCATTTCCCCATGCTATTTCTTCACTTTAAACTTTATGTTAAAGTTGGGCTCTGTTCACCTGCAGGTGGGAAGACTCTGTGCCCAGGTTCAGGATTTTTGTGCTGCTGTTTTCAGAGTTAGCTCTGGCAGGGGGGTCCTGCAATTTTTCTGGGCTTCAAAATTTGCTTTATCCTGGGAGAAGTGTGGTCAATGCTGTCCTGGTCTACACTCTGGTGTTTACCCAAGAAGGGCCCCTATTCCTCTGAAGCCACAAGTATGAGCACTCCTCTTGGCCCTGGAACTATGATGATAAGGTACTCTGTTCTTCAGCCACAAGTGCTAGCACTCCTTTCAGCCTTGGAACTGTGATTGGGTCTCTGCTCCCTTGTATCCCACCACAAGTGCTTCTCTCCATTCTAGAACTGCAACCCGGAATTGCTTATGGGCAATAGAGTTGTCCATCAATGCCAGCTGCACCCAGCACCAGCAAAGAGTTTCCCATAATCTCTCTCTGCTCAGTTGTCCTACCCTCTTACTGTTTCTGAGCTGTGAGCTCCTGAAGCTGCTGCTGCAGCCACCATAGCCACCTCCAAGACCCACCACTAAGGCTCCTGCTGTGCTCCTGGTCTGTGCACACCCCAGTGTTACAGACCTCTCCTGCGGACCTCCTAAGTTGTCTTAGGCTGGAAAATGCCCCCCCCCCCTTTTGTTGGCTCTACCATTTCAAAATTTGATTTGGGACATTATTCTAAAGTTGTTTGGAGAGAATGTTGAGAGGATTCTGCTCGGTCCCAACCTGTACTCTGACAACATGACCATCACCTTCATTTATGAATATGCCTCTTTCAGTTCCTCAACTTACCAAGCCATCTTATGTATCAAAGAATAAGAGAGAGAGAGAGAAGTTTAAAAAATGCATGAACTATTTCTGCTCCATATAGCCAATGTTTCAATGTTCCACAACCATCATTGTCTATATTGGAAAAAAAAGAGGATTGGAGGTCTATTTCACACCTCTCATCTGGGACCATGCTTGGGCATTATAAAGATACCAGGTTGAGTTTGGACTTTTGCTATTGTCCTTTTGGTTCACATCGCTGTAGTCATTGATTATATTTTTGTCCTTCCTTATTTCTCTCTGTATCAGCAAATCATCCAAATTTTAGGCAGGACGGTAGTTGCAAAGAACATCCATCTAGAAGTCAGGAGACTCAGGTTTTACTAGCTGCTCTGCCACTGAGATTATCTCTTTTTTTGGCAGGGCAATTGGAATTAAGTGACTTGCCCAAGGTCACACAGCTAGTACCTATGTCAAGTGTCTGAGGCCAGATTTGAACTCAGGTCCTCCTGACTCCAAGGTTAGTGCTGTACTCACTGTGCCACCTTAGCTGCCCCGAGATTATCTTTTTTTTTTCTTTCTTTTTTGATTTCATCAGGAACTCCTGGTGTTGAACCCTCCAATCCTGTTATTGCCTGGAGAAAAAGAGGTGAAGTTAGATGCCCCTGGTCACATAGGTAGTATGCATCATGCAGAACTTGAACCCAGCACTTCCTGACTCTCAAGGCTATCCCTTCCTGTCTTGTTTCATAGACTTATAGGATGTCAAGTTGAAAGGGACATCACAGGTCACATAGACCAGCTCCTACATAAAGGACAAATCCTCTTTCCATATTTATTTTTATCTTTCCCTCTTCACTCAGTATGGTGGTATTTGCTGTCATAGTAGTTTTCTGACCTGGGGATTTTTCTTCTTCTGGTCTTCAGTTTTCACATTTATAAAAAGTGGATAGATGTTGGAAAGACAACTTAGGATAGTGGAAAGATCACTGGAATGGGAATCTGCTATCAAAACTCATGTGACCTTAGGTAAGTCTCATTTCTTTGGACTTATTTCCTCTTTCATAAGGTGCCTTGGCTAACAGATCTTTAACATACCTGTCTCTCATTCTATGATTAAATTATCTCTAGTATCCTTGTATCCAGTATCCTAGTATCTACTATCCAGCTCCACTGTCTATGACCTTATAATTCCATTGCCCTTCCCAGAAAACACCCAACCCTACAAATTTAATATGGGAATCACCAGGTGAATTCTTATGTCTAAACCCTGGAAAGATACCAAAGATACTTCTTCCAGAATCTATCTCATTTTGGCTACTTTTGTCTTTCCTATGCATCCAAGAAAAAAAAAGTTTGTTTATAATCATTAGTTGCACATTATTATGCTTCCTCCCCTCACCCACCCTTACCTTCTGCCCCCTTTTACATAATTGAAATCATTAACCTTCTCATTTCATGAAAAAACATGACTTGGGGCTTTGGCACTGAAGTGAAGCACAGAAGGCCTTGGGGAGTGGCAGGTTGACAGTGCCTGCCCCTGGCTGAAGTGATATACTGTAAATCTCTACAAGTCAGAACCAAATGCCTAGGCCTGGATGAAACGTTATTCTCATTTGCCCATGGGGGAGTAGGGTAAAAACCTAACAACTATGTCTTAGTTTCATCTTCCCATTAAGGGAGTGAAGGGTATGGGTTTCTACACCCCTCAGGGAGTTAGGGGAACAGTGCTGGCATTTCATTTTGAGTCTGGAGTCATCCACTATGACCATCCAGAGGCGTGTGCCCGCCAGTCCCATTCCTCCAACTATATTTAGTCCATTATGAATATGGAATAGCATTGAAAATGATTCACACAGACATTCCTCTGTCCAGCCTAATAACATCAAAGTCATTAATGGCAAATGGTAAGTTTACCCTGACAGTTCGGCCTGGAAAAATCTGAGCCCATGCATTCTCCTGCCTGTCCTAATAGATAGCCTGCATGCCAGCAACCCTGTATTCAGTACTCCCACCTCTACCCCCCTCTCCATCCTCTAGCCACAACCAGTGCCCAGGAAGGGAGCTGGAAGGTCGCTTTCCCCTAATGTTGGCTTTTGAGTAAATGCTGAGCCAGCTGAGAGTCTGGCTCTAGTAAAGGAAAGAAAGAGAAATGAAGTGGAGCTTTGAGGAAGCCTTTGTATTGCCCCAGTAGATAATTTAAAACTTCCCCTACTTGCATTTGTTGGTCTATCATTCTTTTTAAACACTACAACCCTGTCACAATCCCCGCCCACCATTGCACATCACCACCATTGTCCCAATCCTGACACATAAAGATCATTAGATCAGGAAGCATCTTTAGAGATTTTTAGTTACTAAATCATAGAAGCACTAAACTACTCAATTTACAAAGAAACTGATGCCATGGAATCACAGATTTGGAACTGGAAAGTATCTTCAAAGTCGCTTAGTCCGATGATATCATTATAATAGTGAAACTACTGAGACTCAGAGAGACTGTCTTATCTAAAAATCACACCATAGTGAAGAGGAGAGCCAAGATTCAAACCCTAGTAAAGCAAAGAAAGGGAAATGAAGTGGAGTTCTGAGGAAGCCTTTGTACTGCCCAGGGGATAATTTAAAACTTCTCCCTTCTTGTATTGTTGGTCTATCATTCTTTTTAACGCTACAACCTGGTCATGATCTCCACTCACCATTGAACATCACCACCACTGTCCCAATCTTGACACATAAAGATTATTAGATCAGGAAGGGTCCTCAGAGATTTTTAGTTACTAAATTATAGGATAACCAAACTATTCAATTTACAGATGAAGAAATTGATGTCATGGAACCATAAATTTAGAACTGGAAAAGATTTGCAAAGTCACTTAGTCCAACGATATCATTATAATAGTGAAAATGTTGAGACTCAGAGAGAGTGTCTTGTCTCAAATCACACCATAGTGAGGAGGCGAGCCAGGATTCAAACCTATATCCTCTCACTCTAAATTCAGTGTTCTCTACCATGCTACTTCCAGGAAAGATTGTATTGTATCGTCATGTTCCATTCTCCCATGAAGAATTCATTTTTTGTGTGTAAACTATCTCATTTGTGAACACATGACTTGTAAAGGGTAGGTCATGTTATGTCCTTTTAACATGTGAGGAAATTGGAGCATGGAGGAGATGATTTGTCACATGCTGTGGCAAAGATAGAGTCTTTCAACTCCCAGACCTACTCCTTGTACAGGTGGGTTAGGAAGGCTTCCAATTATGACCAGGTCCTTAGGGAATGTACAATATCCATGTGAAAGCTTTGGGAGCCTGATTCCAGAAATGTGTTATGGAGATATGTTTCCTGACTCGGCTTCAAAGAATGAACAAATATTTTATGTTTCTCATTGACTCATCATGTGTGATGAAAAGTCTTTTAAGAACAAGCTGCCTCTTGTTCGAACTTCATTCTCTTCCACTGAGGTGCCTTGTGGCCATGAATGCATGGCACCACCTCTGTTTCTCTGTTGTGTGTATTCTTTCTGGATTCTAGGTGAAGAAAAGTCACCAGAGATTCAGAAACTGGAGCCTATTAGAAAGTCTGCTGGCAGCTATATTGGATAAGCCCAGTGAGGATTCAGTCCTGAAGAGAAGCCTTATCTGGTCATAGCATTCAGATGACCTGGCAAGGGAATACAAGTTGCCTTGTCCATCAACTATCCTACATCAAGAAGTAAATTTGCACAGGGAATGGCAGGGAGGGGAATTTTGTAGCTATCATTTAATGTTTGATTCCACTCTCCCCCAGAGACCAAAGCAGTAGAGAAGAATGTGGTCTCAATTTGGAATATACCTATACCATATACCTTGGTTTTTGCTATGCCTTCAGTAAATATCCCTTCATGAAAGCTTATTGATGTTAACTGGTTAAATGCTATTGGGATGATGTTAACTTACAATTTCTATCAGTGGGCACACTGGCTCCAGTGTCAGAATGATATCCCCTTGACCCTCAGGGTTATTGTTAACACCCAAAGAGACATAACTATAAATGTTCTATGGACCCAATCTACCAGCCAATGTGAAGGTTGGGAGAGTGAGTCCAGGGCCTATGTGATACTCAATCAGAAAGTACAGATCAAATACATACCTATGCCAGGCCCGACGCCAGGTGGTGGAGTTAATAAACAAATGTGAAATAGGCCTTGCCCTGAAGGAGGCTATAGTCTACCAGGGGAGACAAAAATGCACGTAGATAAGTATATAAAATATGTGCAAAGCACATACAGGGTGACCTAGTGAGTAGGATGGGAGGGAGAGAAGGAGGGAGGGGCCTGGCAGATGGAAATTTCTCACCTGAATATAGCCCATGAGTGAAAATTTGAGGGAAACTAAGGGCAGAGGCAGGATGAGAATACATTCTAGACATGGGGAACAGTCAGTACAAAGGAACAGGGATGTGAGATAAAATATCTTGTGTGAGGAGTAGGTACCTCACAAGATTATTATAAACATTAAATCATGTAACACATGTAGAGTGCTTTACAAACCTTAAATCATTGTAAATTGCAACTATTATTATTCTTGTTATTTGGCTGGTCCATAGCCTGCCTGATATGGTACCAGACACCAAAGTCCTCTGTTGAGCTGAAGGGCTGAGCATTCAATCTCTACTGCAGGGAGTGTAGCTCCAATGATCTGGCCACATTGTCTGCCTAAAAGACTGTTTTATGGAGAGCTCATACAAGGCAAGCATGCATACAGAGGTCAGAAGAAGTGATACAATGATAGTCTCAAGGTCTCTCTGAAAAACTTTAGTATTGATTGCCAGACCTGAGAGACATTGGCACAGGACCACCTAGCATGCTATGCCTGCACCAAAGAAGGCACTGTGTTCTGTGAGCAAATAGAATCTTAGTAGCACAGGAAGCATGACATGTGCAAATCTAGAGATATCTGCATCATAAATGTTCAAATGGACTATTTGTGCCTGACCTATGGTAGAGCCTTCTGTGTTCATATTGTACTGATCAGCCACAGTAAAACACATTGTACTTTGACCCCAATATCATGATGTCATTGGTCTTCTTCAAGTGTGAAGGACAAACAACATTGTTATTTGAGTGGTCTATAGAATGTAGAGAGGAGCAATATGTAATAAGACTTGGAATGGTAGCATGGTACCAGGTTGTGCAGAGCTCAAATGCTATAAAGGGTTTATGTTTTATCATAGAGGTAATGGGGAGCTACTGGAATTTATTGAGAGGTAGGCAGAATATAGGTGAAATGGTGAGACAATATGGTCCAGTTCTTAATTTTATCAATGTGGAAACTGAGGTATGGAAATGTTAAATGACCTTCCCAATGTCACACACAAAGAAAGGGGGCAAATCTAGGCCTTTAGCCAACATCCTCTGACTCCAAATCCAGGGAGTTTTGCATCATACTGACTCTAAGAGGTCATGACTGGAATATATATTGGGGAGTGACTGATATTTCAAATTTTGAAAAGCACATTATAGATATGGTCTCATTTGAGTCTTTGGGAATCCAGAAACCCACCTCAGATATCTGGGTCATGCCTTTCTCATGATTGGCTATCCAATATCTAGATATGCCTCCTCCTTGCGCTTGCTCCTCTCTTTAATGAAAATTTCTATACTTTAAATTCCTACATGCCAAAAACTTCCATTCTCATTTGATGCCACATTTTGTTTGGCACCAAAGGTAGGAAATGGGCCCAAATGGGTACCTGCTTCTTCCTGTAAAGCCCTGACCTTCTTATGTATTGTTGAGTGATGTTTTTGAGTGAAACGTTGAGTGGAACTTGAGGGAACCTGCACCAAACTGAGAAGTAGCATTGTACAACCTGGGCTTCAAGAATCAGGGAAGAATGAGAAAGCCTGGAAAAACTTGGCATAATGGGCATAACCTGTCAAGTACCAAGGGCAACTCTCATTGAATCATCCTAAGATAATGTGTACAGATTAGTAAAGCTATTTAGATGTTATCTAGTGCAACATCTTCATTTTATAGAGGAGAAAGTGAGACCCAGAGACACTGTGACTTGGTCAACATCACACCGTATCAAATAGCAGATCCAAGATTTGAATCAAGACCATTTGACTCCCAATCTAGATACTCTCTCTCTCCATTGAAGTTCAGCCATGACATGAAGACGATTTCATCCAAGACCTAGACCTCTTATAGTCTAATCCCTCTGGAGTTATGATTATAGCCTGATCTTACCAATGGGATGTTACAATCATTTTGAATTAAGAGAAATGTCAGAGCCCTCCAAGTATAGCTCTCTCACTTTGCAGATTAAGAATTTGAGTCATAGGAAGGCTAAGTGACTTTTCCAGGGTTAAAGACTAGGAGATGTCTGAGGTAGGATATGAGCCAAGGTCCTCTTGACTCTATGCTCGCGTCCTACCCAATATGCCATGCTTCCTTAACACCTAGGACAATGATCCAGGTATTCCTTCCTTCCAACCCCCTTCCTTTTTGCCAATCCTCATGCCACAGGGAATCTCAAGTGAAGCCATAAGCTTTCCTAGGTGAGATAAAATGGTGCCCATAGTAAAGACATATTGCTTTGTATTTGGCCAGTCTACTTCTGCAAAGCCCTCTTTAAGTTTGCAGGCAGTAGTCACTGTATCAATCTATAACAGAGCCTCACAATAACACTACGGGTCAGGTACAGCAGGTATTATTATTCTGGTTTTGCAGATGAGGAAACTGAGGCTTAGAAAATTGAAATGTTACTCATTGTCACACAATTATTAAGTTCCAGAAGTGGAATTTGAATCCAGGCTATCCTGATTCTCAGGCCAGCATTCTTACAAAAATATCAGGTCCAAAGCAGAACTCATTATCTTTCCCCCTGAACCCTCCCCCATTCCAAATTTCCCTATTACTAGTAAAGATACTACCATCCTCGCAGTTCCCCAGGCTCACAACCTAGTTATCATCCTCAATTACTCACTCTCTCTCACCCCCCCCACTACCAATCTGTTGCCAAGGCTTTTCAATTTTACCTTGATAACAATCTTTTGTATACATTCCCTTCTCTCCTCTGATGCTGCCACTGCCCTGTTGCAGATTCTCATTACTTGGACTAAAGTCACGTCATCATCTCCCTGATGTCATGGTCCTCTTCAAAAATGGACAAACACAACAATAACAACTATAGCAATAGCCTCTTGATTGGTCTGCCTGCCACAAGTCTCTCCCTGCTCCAGTTCATCCTTCATTAAGTTGTCAAAGTGATCTTCCTAAAGCCAAAGACTGACCATTCTGTCGCTCCCCCTCAGTCAATAATCTCCAGTGGTTTCCTGTCACAGTCCAGGGTATAAAATACCCTGTTTGGCTTTCAAAGTCTTTTATAATCTGCTTCTCCTCCCACCTTTCCTGACTTCTTACACCTTACATCCACCCTCAGGTACCCCAATGACACTGGCTTCTTTGATGTTCCTCAGCCAAGACATTTTATCTTCAAAGTCTGAACATTTTCACCGGCTGTCCCTCATGCATAGAATGCTCTCCCTTCTTATCTCTGCCTGCTGGATTCCTTGGCTTCCTTCAAGTCTCAGATAAAATCCCATCTTCTACAAGAAGCCTTTCCCAATTCTCCTTAATTCTGGTGACTTCCCTCTGTTGAGTGTCTCTAATTTATTTTTCACATAGCTTGTTTGCATGTAGATTTTTATATGTTCTCTCCCCCATTTGACTGTGAGTGCCTTGAGGACAGAGGCTGTCTTATCTTAGTATATCCAGCACTTAACACAGTGCCTGGCACATAGTGGGCACTTAACATTAATTGACTGACTCTGTTAGAATATCCAGTGACCCTTCTTCCATCCAAGTGGCCTCCATAGGGAGATGACCTACCCAGTGTCTCTCATCTGGTTCATCACAAAACCCAATTTAAGCTCCATATATTTGGAATCGTACTCCATTGTGCTTTCTACAGCACAATGGCTGCCTGTCTTACTGAGAAATGACAAAATAGACTTTCAAAAAATTAGATGACCTCTTAGGTCTCTTCTAATGCTATTTATGCTGCTGGGAAAGGTTTCCTCCAAACAATCACTCAAGCATTAATTAAATGAATGAGGAAAAGCAATTATTTCAAGCACCAACAAAGAGGACATGTCGCCTCTCAAATCATACTTTGTGGGCAGCTTCCTAGGTCACCTATGCACAATGCCCCACCTCCAGAAATTCCATCTTCTAAAAATCTGTCCTGGGAAGTTCTGCCCATTGTCACTGTCCAGCACCATGGGCATGTGTTTTACTTTCTGAATAGAAGATGTGTGGCCCTAGGTGGTAGGGTACCTAAGGATGAGGCCCAAAAGCAGAGTTTCATAAATAAACATGACAGGTAGAATTCTCTAGGACAGTTTCTGTGATTGCTATCTCCTGGTAGCCTCTTGTCAAACGTCACTACTGTCCTGCCATCCCCCACTAAGATAACTAACTCTGAGCAACAAGAACGAGAACAGAAAATAGCGTATAATATCATAGCAATTTACAATGTACACCTTGCTTTCCTGTAAGAAACCATATCTCCATTTTTAAATGAGGAACCTGAGAATCAGAGAGATTAATTAATTTGCCTGGTGTCTTGTAGGTCAGTGTCAGAGCTGGAACCAGAACTTAGATCTTCTGACTTCAAGTCTCATGTTCACATTAAAGATGTAGGGTTACTTAGTAGAAAGAACATAGGATTGGACTGCCATGAACTCATCGGAAATAACACAGGACTGGACCAGGCTGCCAGAGAACTATGGTCTAGTTAGTGGTTTTGTGACTAACATGAATTATGAAACCTTCTACATTTTCTACTTAATATGTATTCCCCATTGTTGTAGTCATCACTCAGTTCTTCAGGAAAAGCTACCTTAATTCATTGGCTTGAGAGCCTCAGCCAATCAGGGAATTAGACTGTGGTGAGCACCATGCAGTCGAGGGGAAAATGGGTTGTAGGAGGTAGAAGGCTATTCTTGGAGTCAAAAACATGAGGGTTCAAGTCCCATTTCTGACATCTGGTACCTGGATGACCATTCAGCACCCCCAGGGAACTCTCAAAGGCTTTAATGTACAAGGGAGTTCCTACTGTTCTTTATCAGTACAGGGAATTTCCCCACAAATCAATGTAATCAGAGTTGTAGAGCAACAATTAAAAAGGCAGTGAAAATGAAGTAATGAGTCCTCTATTCATTGTGGTATCAGGTACTTTAGGATTAACAGAATTGGCTCTAAAAATTGGACCAGATAGAGTACTGGTGGAAAGAGGTGAAGGATCTTGCTTGGAAGCCTGGCTGCACTAATTACTACTACTTTTCTCACCTTGGATAAATCAGGTCCCTTTTTGGAGCCTCTATGAGATTTCCATCCAGCTTTTAATCCTATATGATCTCTAAGATTCCTCCTAGTACTTGATCCTATCACCTCCAACATTCCTTCCAGGCAGAAAACTCTTTGCTTTAGGCTCTAAAAGCTATTTTCTTTCTGAAATACCCAGATTATTCAGAGGAGGGAAGAAACAAAATCAGAGATGATGTTGATGGCTAGCATTTAAATGCACCAACACATTTCATTCGCACCTCATTCATGATGAAGTGGGGTTTGTACATGAACTACCTAGATATGATGACTTGGTCATCCAGACTTATGGACTCACAGAATTGACTTTTGCATTTGTACCTTCTATATAGAACTCCGTTGAATACCAGAATGGTCTAAGGAGGTTACATTATGTCATGTGGTGAATACCCCTAGAAGTATTGACTGGAAAGATTATTGTATAACCCATGCCTACTCCATGGTAAAAAAGAAAAGCAAGAAATCAAAGGGTTTTCTTAAAAGGAAAGTATTTGTGTGTGTGTATACAAACATACATATATACACACATATTTTGTATACACATGTGCATATATGTGTATAAACATACACACATACATGTGTGTGAATATGCAAATATTTGTTCATGTACACATACATATATGCATACATGTGTATATGTGTATATAGACACACTGTGTTTGTCTATATATGTGTGCACAATTGCAATTGTAATATACATACACATGTGTATGTATACAAAAATATACATACATATATACATATGTATGTATGTATGTATGCATACATCTATGCATGTGCATGTGTGTATATAAATACAGGGTGTTCCTAAAGTCTAGACACACAGGCAAAAATGCATATTTTCAAGAAATGAAATGAATGAAATTTTCAACAACATTTTATTTAATTGGAATATTAACAAATAACATCTTCAATAGGATTTCCATGATTTGTGATGCAAAGGTTGATGCGCTTTGCAAGATTCATGTGAACTCAATGCAATGACTCCACATTGCCATCAATTGCCTACATGCCCAGACTTTAGGAACACCCTGCACATGTGTATATGTATATATGTGTATGTATATAGCTTTCCTTTCATGTATATACATATGTATATATGCATGCATGTATATATATTAGTAATGGATGTTTTCTCAGTCACATTATAAGTGAAGCTCCCTTACTGCTATGGTTGCCTATATTGTGAAAAAGGGAGAAATTGCTTAATTTAAACCATTAATGAAATGTCATTGTCAATCCACCATTAACTACATCATGTCTTTTTTATTCTTTGCATTTCAAAAAAAAAAAAAGACAGTCTACAGCAAGACAAGTTTTCAAGATACCATCTCTGTCTCTGAAGAAGAATCCAACCTAATCCTGGGTTCTGGATTAAGACATTTTCTCCTAAATTAACTTTTAAACCACTTAAACATCAAACACTCAAATAAAAATAAAGAAGTCCCAACACAAGTCTTCAAAGCTCTTTTCTTACTAGGACATTTATTCTCACATGTTTTTCTAATTTCTTTGATGACCCAGACAAATAACGTAATGGTTTGGCCGATTTAGCTTTTTCTTCAGTTGGATTTTTTTACTTGTTTTAAAAAGAAAAAGCATTTTTCTAGCTATCCTTTCTCCACCATTTCCCTAAGCCCTCTTTCCCAGACACTCTGTCTTTTTCAAAGCTACAAAATCCCTAAAAAGGGATAAAAATCTCAAGGAATCATAACCAGTGGGCATTCTGTGCTTGGTACAGCAAAGCTATATGGGGTTGTTTTAGGAGAGAGACAGGAGAGTATTGTCTGTGTCCTTCTTCATCTACCCTTGCTCTTCCCCAGTGTTCATAGCTTCTCCCTCACTCTCCTCAATTTTGGAATGATAATCTATAGCTATTAACTGATTTAACAAATCTTTCTGTCAGTGGGATACTTTATGGAAATTGAAAACTAATTAACGTTTATCTCAGCGGCTAATCACATAAAATCTACTGTGTTGGCATCCCAGGTTCTAAAATAATGACTGCCCATGAACTTGAGCAGGGAAGATCTTGATAAAGCCTGACAGTCGGCAAGCTGCACTGAGACAGAACAAGCAGGCCTCAGCCTCTATTGCTAATGAGAACCACAGGAGCCAGGGTAACTGGGAGTCCCTGGATAAACAGAGCCTCATTCCATGAATTGTCAGTTACATAGACAGTAACACAGGCCTCACATAGACTATGTGTGCACACACAAAATCAGGTTAGAAGATTGCAGTGATAGGTGTATTCCATTTTTTCAGTGGTTCATTTGAAAACAGGCAGTAAGTAACCAGTTCCACAAATGCCAGTTCTCCAGTTGCTTGTCCAAATTCAAATGTGATATTTGAAGATTTTAATTTTTATAAAACATTTACTTTCCAGTTACAATTTTTTTATTTCTTTAAACATGTTGTGTATGTGTGTTCATGCATCCATAATCACACAGTCATCAACTTCAGAGACCATTTCTAGAGTCAATGGAATCAAGTGCCCTTATACCCAGTATATGCATGTAACCTTGGCACTTGTATACGTGTCTATGAGGGCTCAGGACCATGGACAGGAGTCACTACTGTTCACACCTCTTCAATTCCACACATTGCTCCACATTCTCTTTTATTTAGGAGTTGTGTAGAAGTGCAACCATATCAATTTCTGCCCAGCCCCCAGAGCAATGCCTTCCTCTCCTTGGTTCCCAAAGAAGGGTGAAGGAAAATAGAATGTCATTGCTTAATACAAACATCCAAAGTCCCCACAAGTGTAGGGAGACATGGTTCAGTCACTCATAATTGACTAGTTACTCCCTAGTAACTGGAATTCTTGTCCTTGGATCAAACCCTAAAGAAACCCCAACCATTATCCTACCAGGTCTTTGCTTTGCTCACTCATTATTTCAACTAAACAGTACCTACAGCAAACTCCACTCCCAATGTTAGAGACTGATTCACTTTCATGCATGGCTGAGTCCCTTTCATGTCTTAAAGGCAATAATCATGCCCGTAGCCACCATATCCTCCATTTCCCCCATCAATCCTTCTCTTGATGAGTGGTACAATGAAAAGAAAGATGACTCTATACCTATGTTACTTGGATTTAAATCCCACCTGTAAAATTTGCTGCCTGTGTGACTTTCAACAAATCATTTAGCTCATCTAGTCTTCAATTTCCTCATGTATTAAATGAGGGACTACATTGTACCTGAGATTCCTTCCACCTTTAGGTCTGGGATCATTTTCAGAAGCACAGGGCCCTTGGAAATCACTTTCAAGACTGACACTTTTAGCACCATAGCCTTCTGGGAGATGTAGTCCAGAGGTAAAAGCATACATATCTTCAGACAAAGCTCTATTCTGATCTTAGCTCTTTTTGTTCTAGTCATGAAACAAAAAAAGAGAGGCAGTTAGCGTCCTATATTCTTGCCTTTGCTCTGCCACCTACTAGCTGTGTGAATGGGAGCAAGTTAGGGACCTCAGTTTTCTTCATTTATAATATAAAGGGGGATTTCTAAGATCCAAATTAGACCTACTACTCTATGGTTCTAGGAACTTTGAAATGTGAATGTAAAGGAGTGTTTTAGAAATGCTAATTTGGGGGATTAGTCTAGAGTGATGGATGAGCAACTGAACAATGAAAATGCAGGCATCAATCAATCAAGTAATTATTCAGTCTCTGTTATATTCCTAGAACTTGGCCAATACAAGAAAAATAGAAGAGCCTATGCATGACCTTCAGGCCTCACCATCTATTTGGAAGAGTATTACTTATATATGTGAAATAATTAAAGAATAATATAAGAATATAAGAATAATTTAAGAAGTCATTGTGATGTATCATAAAGTGGTTGGTACATGAAGGCTGTGCAATAGGAATTAAGAGATGGGGACATCATTGAAATGTGAATCAGCCTGAAAGTCTTGAATAAAAAAGTAAGAATGAACTTGATCTTGAAAAAAAATAAGATTCCAGGGTAGCTAGGTGGTACAGTAAATAGAGTACCGTCAGAAGGATCTAAGTTCAAAACTGGCCTCAGAGACTTGACACTTACTAGCTGTGTGACCCTGGGCAAGTCACTTAACCCAATTATCGCCAAAAAGAAAAAAAAAAGAAAAAAACTGAACTCCTGAAATTAGAAGTATAAGGAAGGAAAGAAAGAAGGTAGGAAAGCAAGAAGGTGAGAAGGAAATGGAGGGAAGAAAAGAAGGAAGAAGAAAGAAAGGAAAAATAGAAAGAAGGATGGGGGAAGGAAGGAAAGAAAAATGGGAGTAGGGGAAAAGGGAGGAAGAGAAGAAAACAATTTAATCTAACTCAGAATACTGATGCTGAAACAGAATCTCTGAGGAGGTGACTTGATCAAGATCACTCAGGTATAAGGGTAAGAATACAAAACCAGTTTCTTTAATGCCAAATCCAAGACCCTTTTGATTGATTTTGATAATTGGAGAGGTAAAAAGTCAGAGGGAGGAATAATAGTAAGGAAAATATCTAAGGATGGAAGAGTGGAGATGAAAGTTTAAAAATAATTTATTTTTTAAAAGACTAAGAGTTGTAAGATTATTATTTATTTGGAGTAAGAAAGGGAGAAGAGGGCAAATTAAATAATGAAGGAAACACAAACTACCAAGAGATCAAGTCAGTGTTGGTTCTTTTAAATAAAGCTCACACGTGGAGAGAAGTCACTATGGAGGCCTTTTTTCTAAGCTAAAAGGGCAAAGAAAAGGGAAAGTTTTAAAAGCTGGTAGGAATTGAGTTGAACCAGGAAATTAGGGTGCAGTTGACTATAGAGAGGAGAGGCTTGACCTGAAACCAAGTGGTTTTACCTGGAGTACAGCAGGCAAAGGTTGTGTTACATTAGATTGTGAGCTCCTTGAGAAGCAGCGGCTGTAAAAGCCTTTCTTTGCTCCCAAGCACTTAGTACAGTTTCTGGAACATAGTACACGCTTAATGAATTTGTATTGTATACTATTGACTGTTTCCTCAAAGTCTTCATTCTTTTATTTCATTTTTCTCAATTACATGTAAAATTTTTTTGACATTCATTTCATAAAATTTTGAGTTCCAAATTCTCTTCCTCCCTCCCTTCTGCCTTCCATAAGAAGGCAAACAATGATACAGATTAAATATGTTCAACCATAAAAAAAACATTTCCCCACTGGTTATGTTGTAAAAGAAAAAAAGACAGAAGAAAACAAGAAATATAAAGAAAGTTTAAGTATGCTTTGTTCTGTATTCAGACTCCATTGGGTCTTTCTCTGGAGGTGGATAGCATTTTTCAACATAAGTCCTTCAGAATTGTGTCGGATCATTGTATTGATGAGAACAGCTAGGTCATTCACAGTTGATCATTATAGAAGATTGTTATTTCTGTATACAGTATTTTTCTGCTCCTCCTCATTTCACTTTCCCCCAGTTCATATAAATCTTCCCAGGTTTTTTTCTGAAAGCATACTGGTTGTCATTTCTTATAGCACAATAGTATTCACCACAATCATATGCCACAACTTGTTCATCCATTCCCCAATCGATGAGCATACCCTTCCTCCAAGTCTTAAGAAGTAATCACCTGGCCAGGAAGAGAGACAGGCTGGAAATGTGAAGAATGAAATGTGTATGTTACACTGAATCAATCAAGATTCAATGACTAACTTTGTGCACCAGTAAGTGATTGATAGATAAATAGTTTACACATTAAGATTTCTTCACACTCACATATTGAAATGGTTTCATTGATCTGGAGATATCCTCCAACAATATTGGTCATAACACATTCATGCTTGCCCATTCTATCTTACTCTTTTTATCTATCTATCTATCTATCTATCTATCTATCTATCTATCTATCTATCTCTCTGTCTGTCTGTCTGTCTCTCTGTCTACTTATCTTTAGTTTTTAGCATTCACTTTTATAAGATTTTGAATTCTACATTTTTCCACTTCCTCTCCTCTCCCTCCCCAAGACAGCATGCAATCTGATATAGACTATACATATACAATCATACTAAACATATTTCCACATTAGTTTCTATGTAATTTTGCCACAGAGACTTTGTCCATTCTTCCAGAGGCCTTCCTTCCTTTCACTTGTTATTTCTTGGTGTACCAGTGGAAAAGTGACCCATGGATCTGGAAGGATAAACAATGCACAGGAGGAAAATGAGTCTTTCCTTAAGTTCATAGGTTTTAAGAAGTAAGTAATTTCAGTAGTAAGTTTTGTGAATTGGTAAAAAAAATCCTCACTAGTGATTAAAAAACATATCCAAATATTTGATTTTTTCTGTTGTCCAACCCTTTCTTTTACAGATAATGGAAGCAAGGCCTAAAATCTCAATGAAAAAAGTGGCCTCAGAGGACATTTACTCCAACTTATATCTGACTGAGCAACCCCTCCACAACATCTGATCCCAGAGGTCATCCAGCCTCTGTTTAAAGACAACAAGTTAAGGGAACCCCCACTTCCCCTGAGATTATTCATTACATTTTCAACTCTAACAAAAATGTCAACCATTTATATAGTATATTAAGGTTTGCAAAGCACTTTACAAATATTTCATTTTATCCTTATAAAAACAGGTCAGTAAGTCTATTATAATGCCTGTTTTACAGATAAAGAAACTAAGGAAGACAGAGGTTAAATTGACTTACTCAGGGTCACATATCTAGGAAGTGTCTGAGACTAGGTTTGAACTCAGGTATTCCTGACCCAGGGTCCAGTATCATACTCTATCCAGTAAGCCAAAATCTGTTTCACTGTAGCTTATGCCTATCCACACTAGTTCTGTCCTTAATGAAAAAGGAGAATAAGTCTAATCCCTCTTATTCACAGTTTTTAATATAGTTTTTCATATGGATACAATTACATCTTAGGGTGTCTTAGAGCCAGCTACCTTAATTGTTAATTTTTTCAGTGCAAATTTTGAAAGTTAGCACCTTGGAAATCAGCAAAACTACAAATCAATACTTTATTTACTGTTTTGTGGATTGCCCATACTTAAGGAAGTCTAGATGTAACATTGCAATTTAAAACTAAAGTGTGTCCTGGACACATTTTTCCCTTAGAGACATTGTTAAACATTTACTGATAACATCCCTGAATCTACATCTCCTTTAGGACTTCTCCAGGATAAAAATCTCACAATCCCTTCCATTTAACTTTATATGGCATGATCATGATACCCTTTATCATCCTGGGGACCCTCCTCTGGGCATGCTCTAGCTTGAGCTTCTTCCTAAAATCTAGTGCCAAGAACTAAACAGAGAAGTGAGACAAGTTCCCTTAGATCACAGAGTTAGCTAGTAGCAGAGCTGACAAAACAACGATTTTTTGCTTTTCACCCAAGTTACTTTCAGTCATTTTCCTCTGACAGCAGGAGATGCCTATGCAATAAAAGTGTTAACTTCACAAGGCTTTTTGGTTTGGTTTTGTTTTCACTTATTTTAATTACAGGACATGGAGACAGCCTTGCCTTCAGTGTCTCCTAGAAACAATGCCTGTTGACAGGGAGTCTTACTGCAAGGAGACAGAGAAAGTCTGCATCTGGTTTTAAATATCATTGGCACAATAGAATGAAGGCCCCAGTGAATTTGCACAAGACCTTGTATTGTCTCAGAGATCCAAGGGTGCCTTCATGATGGATCTTTTCTTTCTTTTTTTGGTTGCTGAACAGAGAAAGTATGTGTTTTGCAGAGAAAGCACCACATTGTACTGCAAGGTTTTTCAAATCTGCTATTATTCTGAAGGGGTTTCCTGAATGGAATCAGAAGTAAGAGAAGTATAATTGTATATACATTGGTCTTAGGACCAGAAAATATGGGTTCAAGTTCTGGCTGGGAAATTTATCAGTGTTCTCTGCCGAGGACAATCCTTGGAATCCTTCAAAGTGCACACCTCACATAGCACCTCCTACCTGAGGACTTTCTTGATTCCCCCAATTGCTAGCATGTTAATATTCTTCTCTACTCTATTCAACTCTAGTCTTGTCTACTCTATTCTTTCATTTTCTTTTTCTCTCTTCATTCTGTATGAAATATGTTTATATGTTGCATTACATTGGAATGTATGCTTCCTGAAGGCAGGAAAAAAATTATTTTTGTCTTTGCAGCTTCAAGATCTGACACAGTGATTTGCCCATAATAGGTACCTGAGAAATGTTGAATTTAATTATATTGGATTGATTTGAATAAAATGTGTAACACTAGAGAAATCACAACCTCTCTGAGTCTCGTTTTCTATGTCTTATAGTTAGCAAAGAGGGAATACAGTACTCTCACAGTTAATCATTTCTACCATTGATCAGCAGAATTGAAGGAAAAACAACACTGACATCTCTGGAAGTCCTTGAATGAAATGACCTGGTGACTTTCCAATGCACTCCCTAGGAGGGGCTTTTAGCATCCAGAGAACTAGAAAATGGGTGTTATCTACGCAGAGGGGATGTCCAAGGTTGAACCTTCCAGTGCAACGACCCAGAGAGAGAAGAATGATGGAGACAAGAGAGTAAGGGTCAGAGCCTGGGAGTGCTTCCTAACAAAAGGCATAGAAACATGACTATTATTGTCTATCATCTTTACAAGTTATTTGCAAAGCAAATCCACATGACCTTTATGCTATCACATATATACATTAACAGAAACAATTCAAACCACTCTGACGATGATTACAATGTGGTATTAGGATGAGCACTTACAGGCACATGTGTGTAAAACACTGGTGAATTTTAAAAAAAAGGGCTGAG
Organism: Trichosurus vulpecula; assembly: GCF_011100635.1. NCBI lineage: Eukaryota > Metazoa > Chordata > Mammalia > Diprotodontia > Phalangeridae > Trichosurus > Trichosurus vulpecula. The sequence continues at coordinate 57,975,231 of NC_050576.1, read as the reverse complement.
GGAGGGGGTCAAATCTCAGCTCTGCTGTTCACTATCTATGTGACTGTGAGTGAATTGTTTCACCTTTCCCGGTCTCAGTTTCTTCATCTCTAAAATGAGGAAGTGTGATTTAATGCCTTTCAAGGTTCTTTCCAGTTTTAAATCTATGATCCTATGATTCTCTGAGTAAAATCTATACCAAGTGATATACATATCATGATTATCAATTTATACAACTGAAAGGTTTTCATCTTTAAATATGTCTGGACAATCAATACAACCACAAGTCACACATGAAGCAAATTCATGAATGAATTTGTAAAAACTCGAGTTAGAGAAGCCTAAGCCCATTTTAAACATACAAAGGCATTTCTGTATTTAGGGGACTCTCAGAGTAATTCTTTTTGTCAAGTGAATAAGACTTCTGCAATATAAATAAGCCCTCCTTGGTTTCATTATTTTGTAAAGCCACAGAGTAGGGGGAAAGGAGCATTGGCTCATGTATTCGGAGATGTGTGGTTTAGAGGAGAGAGCTTTAGATTTAGAGCTGAAGACCTGTGTTGGAATATTGATTCAGCTCTTATCACCCTTGGATTTTTGGGACATGACCTTTTATATTGATAGGCCTCTGTTCACTGTAGGGTCAATAAACCAAAGTCTCTTCTCTGGTGGGCAAAATGGTTCTAGAGTGCTAGACCCAGAAGGGCAAGAAGGGAGGTAGATTCTGAGGGCCCAAATGTTAATGTGGAATATGGCAGAGGGAAATCCCCAAATAGAGGAGTGGTTGACATCCGCAGAACTATTTGTTGTTTCCCAAACATAGCATCATTTTAAAATGGTGAATGGTATCTTCATGGGTTGGTGTTCTATTCATGGCCTCTTTGCATTCTGCAGTATGAGCAGCAGAATGAGACATGGTATGGTACATCAAAGCATTCGGTTCCTATAGGACAGAAAGATAAACATTTCTAGGTCCCAACTGTGCTAAGTAGATGTATAGCTACGTTACAGTGAACTTGATGGTCTGGTGGACATGGCCCCACCCAATGGATCTATGTTCCATTTTCAGGTAAGCATAAATTGTTAGGAAGTGATTACTTACATATCTATCTCCACAAGAACACAATTGGCTTGGCATTATTTGAACAAATATGAACGACATTCTGGTTTAGTCTATACCATTGCCGATTCTTCCAGTAGCATTTCTCAAAGTTTTAGATGACACAGTTTCCAAATGCCAAAATTAGAACTAAATCAGCCTATGTAAATATCCTAGGACTACATGTTGCTAGGTATGTGGCAATTATCAAAAAGTTCTGGGCCATAGTTTTCTCATCTGTAAATGAGGGCTACACCAGATGATCTCCAAGCTCTTTCCTAAATCTGTCATTCTATGATCTATAACCAAGAGTAAGTTTCTTTTCTCCAGAGAAGAGAGTAAGGCTCAGTCTTCTTACCTATAAAATGAATTTTTGTTGTTTAGTTGTTTTTCAGTCATGTTGGACTCTTCATGACCCCACTTGGGGTTTTTTGGCAAGTATACTGTAGTGACTTGCCATTTCCTTCTCCAGCTCATTTTATAGATGAGGAAACTGAGGCAAACAGGGTTAAGGTCACTCAGCTAGGAAATGTCTGAGGGAGAATTTGAACTCAGGAAGAAGGGTCTTCCTGACTCCAGGCCTGGCACTCTATCTACCATACCATCTAAATTAGGTGATTTCTATGGGCCCTTCCAGCTCTAATATTCTATGATTCTTCTGTTATTTGTGTTTGAGCACAAAGTCTTGCTTTCTGGGGGGCCTGGCCTTAGAATAAAATTGACTTGAATGTTTGGGGAATAGAGTGTTCTGGATAATTAAATTTCTAGTCATTTGTGTTTGGTAGTTAACCCAGTTTTAGGATGTCTACATCAATGAGAATTCCTTTATCAGGGAAGCAAATTCATCTAAAAGAGAGTTTCTTTCTACTGCAACCTCCATTGTTGAATAGTTCATAAAATAAATTAGTCCTCTTCTTTAAGTATAGAGTTGTGATCATAATTGAATAGTCCACTAAACAAGCATCTATTGATGGCTTACTATGTGCCAAGCACTATGCCAAGCACTGAGGGATTCAAAGAAAGGAAAAAGTTTCAGTCTCTGATCTCAAAGAACTGCCATTCTAATGGGAAGAGATGATGTCCACACAAGTATGTAGAATCAAGAGATCCACAGTAGAGTCTAAGTAGAGGTAATCTCTGTTGGAAGATATTAGCATTAAGGGGGATTGGAAAAGGCTTCCTTCAGAAGATGGTGCTTTAACTGAGACTTTGAAGAAACCACAGACACCAGATGGTGGAGGTCAGGAGGGAGAGATTTCCAGGCATGTGGGAAGAAAATTCCAGGAATAGAGGATAATATCTTACATGGGTAATAAGAGTTTACGCATATATATGCTTAGTAGTCCATAAAATGACAGTCTCAAGTAGTGTCTGATGACATACACTCCAATCTCTTCTTGACCAAGAATCTCCCCTACAAAAGCCCTAACAAGGGGTCATCTAGCCTTTCCTTGAAGGCCTCTAATGAAAGAGAAGACACAACCTCCTTACACAGCCCATTTGGGGTAGCTACTAAGAAGGCATTTTTCCCCTTATGTCTAGCCTAAAATCTGCTTCTGAAACTCCTACCCATTCCACCTAGGTGCTTCATCTAGGGCCGAGTAGAACCAATTTGCAGCTAGGTTTTGATTAGTGTGAATATTAAATCCTGTGAAGTGGTCAAATCATTCAAATCCATAATACATATTTCAATTGGGCTGGAAGCAGCTGCCATATTTTACATCATTATAACTTCAGATAGAAGAAATTCAAATGCATGCACCCAGTCCACTTCATGAGATTCACTGTTCACACTAATTGGGACATAGCTGTCATCTCTCATACACATGAGAGTTCTTCACACATTTATAGACTGCTTTTCTATCCTCCTCGAGTCTGACTTTCTGGTCACTCTTCCATGGACTCTCCCAGCTTCTCAATATCCTTTTTAAAAAATGTGGTGCTCAGAACTGACTGCAACACTCCAGAAAGAATCTGACCAGTACACAATAAAGTACATGATGTGATATGGCATGACATGACATGGAATGACATGGCATAGTATAGTATGGTATGGTATGGTATGGTGTAGTATGGTATGACATAGGATGGGATGGGATGGGATGATACAGTATGGAATGGCATGGTATGATATGATATGGGATGGTACAGGATGGCATGACATGATATGACATGGTATGATACAATATGATATGGTATGGTATGGTATGGTATGGTATGGTATGGTATGGTATGGTATGGAATGGTACGGTACAGTACAGTATGGTATGGTACAGTATGGTATGATATGGTATGCCACGGTATATAGTATACCATATGGTATACCGTATGGTATAGTGAATCAATCAATAAATAAACATTTACTAAGTGCCTATTATCCAGGAATAAGGTGATAAAGGCCTAAATTAGAGTGGTGACTGTGTGAGGGGAGAGAAAAGGAAAGAATTGAAGACAGAATAAAGATCCTGAGCTCTCGCAAAACCTACAAGCATCAAGTGATGTTCTGAACCTTGGCCATATGTGTTGGCAACCAAAAATGGGCTCCTTAGCACTTAGTCAACAAGTGCCCTTGACTAGTTTGGCTTTTTCCCCTGAACTGAATACTGTTTGTATGTTGGACTGGAGTAAGCTTGTCGGCCCCTTCACCTTGCTTCCCTTGCTTAAGCTGATGGAAAGAACCTGTGCTTTCCCGGTCAACCCCTTCACTTTGCTTAAGCTGATGGAAAGAACCTGTGCTTTCCTGGTCAACCCCTTCACCTTGCTTAAGCAGATTGAAAGAACCTGTGCTTTCCCCGGTGTACCTTACACCCCCGCAGAAGCTGGATGGTTAAAAGCAGCTCCCGTTGGAGCCAGAGGCTGCTATAGCTACAGCCACAGCCACAGCCACAGCCACAGCCGAAGCAGGAGCTGCCAGTGGCAGAGCTGACCTACGGGAGGAAGCTGAACAAGGACTTCAGGCCAGTGGGTAATCTTTTTACCATAGAGGGGGAAGCATGATTTTGCTTTACGCAATCATGCTTCTCTGTAGCCTCCTGGTTACTCTTTCAAGGCGTACTTATTGGGCCTGGAAGCTTTTGATCAATATATCAAAATGGGTTGCTGGTTCATGGGTTGGTTACTGTGGAGCCTAAATATATGTTTTGATTCTTCTGCCTTCTACTTTGAGAGTTTCTTATATCCGGCAGTTCCGAACATTTCAGACATGTTTATGATCCTCTTTGAGATTATAAACTCTGCCCTCCTAATACACCATGCCTCTCACTAGCCATGTGTTCACACAGAAATCAATTAACTTCTCAGAGCCCTGCTGATCTCATCTGCTCCTTTGGTTTAAAATCTCACCTCTGGCGGAGCCAAGATGGCAGCTGGTAAGCAGGGACTAGAGTGAGCTCCGTACCGAGTCCCTCCAAAAACCTATAAAAAATGGCTCTGAACCAATTCTAGAACGGCAGAACCCACAGAACAGCAGAGGGAAGCAGGGCTCCAGCCCAGGAAAGCCTGGATGGTCTCTGGGTGAGGTCTATCCCACACAGAGCAGGGAGCTGGGAGCTGGGAACGGAGTGGAGCAGAGCCCAGCCTGAGTGGCGTGGAACAACCAAACTTGGAGGCGGGTGGATGGGGCCCCTAGTGCCCTGAATATGTGAGCTGCGGCAGTTACCAGACTCCTCGACCCACAAACACCAAAGACTGCGGAGAAGGTTAGTGGGAAAAGCTGTGGGAGTGGAAGGAGTTCATGGTTCGGCTTCCAGCCCTGGGGGCAGCAGAGGTGGGGCAGCTACAGTTGCTGCTGCTTCTGGCCCCAGGCCCACCTGGTGGGAGGAATTAAGTGGCGGAACAGAGCAGGAGTGCACAGCCCGTTGAAGATCTAAGCCCAGCCCAGGCTGGGGGTTCTTGGGGAAGGAGTAGTGCTGGTGTGACAGAGCTGGCACCTCCCCCCCAAACGTGGAACATAGAACTTGTTAGTCTACAAGCAGTCATACCCCACTGAAAAACTCAAGGGTCAAGTTAGTTGGTTGGGAATATGGCCAGGCAGTGAAAGCACACCCAGATTCAGTCTCAGACTTTGGATTCTTTCTTTGGTGACAAAGAAGACCAAAACATACAGCCTAAAGAAGACAACAAAGTCATAGAGCCTACAACAAAAGCCTCCAAGAAAAACATGAACTGGTCTCAGGCCATGGAAGAGCTCAAAAAGGATTTGGAAAAGCAAGTTAGAGAAGTAGAGGAAAAATTGGGAAGAGAAATGAGAAGAATGTGAGAAAACCATGAAAAACAAGTCAATGACTTGCTAAAGGAGACCCAAAAAAATACTGAAAAATACACTGAAGAAAACAACACCTTAAAAAACAGACTAACTCAAATGGCAAAAGAGCTCCAAAAAGCCAATAAGGAGAAGAATGCCTTGAAAGGCAGAATTAGCCAAATGGAAAAGGAGATCCAAAAGACCACTGAAGAAAATACTACTTTAAAAATTAGATTGGAGCAAGTGGAAGCTAGTGACTTTATGAAAAATCAGGATATTATAAAACAGAACCAAAGGAATGAAAAAATGGAAGACAATGTGAAATATCTCCTTGGAAAAACCACTGACCTGGAAAATAGATCCAGGAGAGATAATTTAAAAATTATTGGACTACCTGAAAGCCATGATCAAAAAAAGAGCCTAGATACCATCTTTCAAGAAATTATCAAGGAGAACTGCCCTGATATTCTAGAGCCACAGGGCAAAATAGAAATTGAAAGAATCCATCGATCGCCTCCTCAAATAGATCCCAAAAAGAAATCTCCTAGGAATATTGTCACCAAATTCCAGAGCTCCCAGATCAAGGAGAAAATACTTCAAGCAGCCAGAAAGAAACAATTTGAGTATTGTGGAAACCCAATCAGAATAAGCCAAGATCTGGCAGCTTCAACATTAAGAGATCAAAGGGCTTGGAATGCGATATTCCAGAGGTCAATGGAGCTAGGATTAAAACCTAGAATCACCTACCCAGCAAAACTGAGTATCATATTCCAAGGCAAAATATGGATTTTCAACAAAATAGAGGACTTTCAAGCTTTCTCAGTGAAAAGACCAGAACTGAATAGAAAATTTGACTTTCAAACACAAGAATCAAGAGAAGCATGAAAAGGTAATCAAGAAACAGAAATTGCAAGGGACTTACTAAAGTTGAACTGTTTTGTTTACATCCCTACATGGAAAGATGATGTGTATGATTCATGAGACCTCAGTATTAGGGTAGTTGAAGGGAATATGCATATATATATATATATATATATATATATACACACACACACACACACATATGTTTATGTATATATATAAGTGAATGTGTATGTATGTATATATCTATGTGTATATGTATGTATGTGTATGTATGTATATATATATGTGTGTTTATATATATGTGTGTGTATATATATATAGGTAAAAGAGAGAGAGCAGACACAGGGTGAGTTGAAGAGAAAGGGAAGATATCTAAAAGAAATAAAATGAAATTAAGGGATGAGAGAGCAAGATACTGAGAGAGGGAGATAGAGATAGAATCGGGTGGATTATCTCGCATAAAGGTGGCAAGAGGAAGCAGTTCTGTGGGAGGAGGGGAGAGGGCAGGTGAGGGGGGAATGAGTGAACCTTGCTCTCATCAGATTTGGCCTGAGGAGGGAATACCATACATACTCAGTTGGGTATCTTACCCCACAGGAAAGAAGAAGGAGGAAGATAAAAAAAATAAAAGGGGGGAGATGATGGAGGGGAGGGCAGATGGAGGTGGAGGTAATCAAAACAAACACTTTGGAAAGGGGACAGGGTCAAGGGAGAAAATTCAATAAAGCAGGATGGGTTGGGAAGGAGCAAAATGTAGTTAGCCTTTCACAACATGAGTATTGTGGAAGGGTTATACATAATGATACATGCGTGGCCTAGGTTGAATTGCTCGACTTCTTAGGGAGGGTGGGTGGGAAGGGAAGAGGGGAGAGAATTTGGAACTAAAAGTTTTAAAAACAGATGTTCAAAAACAAAAAAAAAGTTTTTGCATGCAACTAAAAAATAAGATACACAGGTAATGGGGCGTAGAAATGTATCTTGCCCTACAAGAAAGGAAGGGAAAAGGGGATGAGAGGGGAGGTGGGTGATAGAGGGGAGGGCTGACTGGGGAACAGGGCAACCAGAATATATGCCATATTGGAGTGGCGGGGAGGGTAGAAATGGGGAGAAAATTTGTAATTCAAACTGTTGTGAAAATCAATGCGGAAAACCAAATATGTTAAATAAATAAATTTAAATTAAGACAAAAATCTCACCTCTGAACAGACAACTTCTAAATCTTTCTCTATACATAGTCAAAATTTCTCTCCTGAACTCCAGACTCATATCATCAATTGCCTACTATCTCTTCCTGCATGTCCTAGAGGTATCTCAAACTCAATATGTTTTTTTATTATTATTAAATTTTTATTTTTAGTTTACAACATTCAGTTCTACATAATTTTGAGTTCCATATTTTCTTCCCTCCCTCCCCAAGACAGCATGGAGTCCCATATAGCTTCCATGTATAACTTCGCATTGAATTAATTTACACACTAGTCAAGTTATGGAGAAGAACTGTGATCAATGAAATGAATCATGCAACTGAAGAAACAGGACCAAAAAAAAAACCAAAAACAAAAATGAAAGAGAGAAAAGGAAAAAAAAGGGTGGGGGGAAGGCTAGCATGAAGTGTGCCTCAATCTGCATTCATACTTCATAGTTCTTTCTAAGGATGTAGATAGCATTCTCCACCGTGAAAACTCAATATGTTTAAAGTGGCTTCTAACAACTTCTCCAAACTGCTAGATTTCTGCTGAGGGCATCAAAATTATCCTAATCACCAGGACTTGATTTAGGAAAAATTGCATATTTGTGCAGACATGATATAGGTGGCTGCCTCAGAAGATAGTGGGATTTCCTTACTGGAAATTTTCCCCTTTTTGTTTGTTTTTGTTTTTAATAGTATTCATTTTTTTCCAATTGTGTACAAAGACAATTGTTGGCAATCATTTTTTATAAATTTTGAGTTAGAAATTTTCTCCTTTGCTCCCTTCTCTTCCCCCTCCCTAAAAGAGGAGACAATTTGATATAGATTATATATAGGTATGTATATGTATATATATATATATATATATATATATACATATATATGCAATCATGTAAAATATATTTCCACATTGTACATTTGGTGAAAGAAGAAACAGAACAAGTGGGAAAAATTTTAAAAAGTTAAAATAGTATGCATCAATATGCATTCAGACTTTATCAGTTCTTTCTCTGGATGTGGATAGTATTTTCCATCATGAGTCCTTTGGAATTGTCTTGGATCATTGCGTTTCTGAGAAGAGCTAAGTTAATCATTGCACAACGTTGTTGTTAGCACGTACAATGTTCTCCTGGTTCTGTTCATTTCATTTTGCATCAGTTCACACAATTTTCCAGGTTTTTCAGAAATCTGCTGGCTCATCATTTCTTATACCACAACAATATTCCACTACATTCATATACCACAACTTGTTCAAAAATTCCCCAGTTGATGGGCATCCCCTCAGTTTCCATTTTTTTCCCACCACAAAAACAGCTGCTATAAATATTTTTGTATACGTAGGTCCTTTTCCCTTTTCTATGATCTCTGTCGATATGGATCTAGTAGGGGCATTACTTGATCAAAGGGTATGCACAGTTCGATTGCCTGTTGGGCATAGTTCTAAATTGCTCTTCAAAATGGTTGGATCATTTCAAAAGTCCACCAACAGTGCATTACTTACTTTAAATTTTCAAAAGAAAGTTGGATCACTACACATTAAGGATAATGTAGAAGACATTGGCCTAAATAGTTGTTGAAGGCTCTTTCACATAAGAGGTACTACACTCCTATGGTTCTCAGTTTCGTTTAAACCAAAGGACATAAAAAATCTATCCTACAGGCTTCTAAAATTCAAACTTCCAAAACTGTCTTCCACTCTGTTCAGCTGAACTAGACATGCAGAGACAAGGCTTAATTGAATGCTACTTGTGATATGACTTGAGGTCCTTACAAGAAAAGTGTTATAACGCATTCATTCGTTTTTATATTTTTGTTGGATTTTTAATGGAAATAAAACTGTGACCTTGCCCCTACAGCAATGTTGTCACTAGAATCATTTATGTCTTGTTTTTAGACTAAAAGTAAATTTATAAACCACTGAGAAAAATTAACCTCTCCTTTAACAGAACACTCCCCCAATTTGAGTTGCAATTGAAGATGCACCAGCGGCTATAGAGAAAAAAATTCTCTTTCCAGAGCTGTTACCTGTTTTTCCAAAATAAAAATGGAAGAAGTTGCAAATGGTAGATTAATTTTTCTTGAGATGGATGCGTGGTGGCGGAAGAACCAAAGATCTCTCTTTACTCTTGAGTTCATCATATGTTTTTTTTTTTTACTTTGTTTGCATAATATGTGGAGATGAGAATAATGGGAAAATTCTGCTTCATTCTTCCCTTCCACTTCTGAACTTCAAAGGAATGGCTGCCTTTAGCCACCCCTGAACTATTGCAGTGTAAAAGAGGAATTGAGCTGACATTTTCTTCAAGAAGCATTGTTATATTGGTAGACCAGTAACTCAAAACCTTTTGAACTTTCAGACTCAGCATGGGCCCAGCCCAGATTGCCTTTATTTTTTAAAACCTATAAAAGAAGATGTCCCTCCTTATAGACACTGCAGTTCAGAAAGAAAGACATAGAAGCAGTGCCTAGATACCTCTGTTAGATGGTGAGTTGCACGAACAGAGAAAATAGGATAGAAATACACCATGATGTGGAAGAAATATGCCTCACAAGAAAAAAAGTGATCTATACCTAGGCCTGGAAAGATGGAAACATGAAGAAATGGGACCAATGTCCAAAAGCCAAAACTAAAGCTAAAGATTTATATGCAGCTCAGAGCTGTGGTACTCAGGTAGATGGTAGATGCTTACTTGGTATGATTTGAAGGATAGTACAAAGTTATACCCGCTAAAATATCCCTTTACCATGACACCCCTTCCTCCCAGGCCTAAAATACTCACTATTAATGCTCTTCCTTTGAGTTAAACAGCAAAATTGAGGCATCATCTTCAGAAGGATATGACAAAAATATGCATATGTTAAATGGGAAAAGGGAGGTTGCCAATCTTCTCCCAGTAGCACATTAACACGGATCAGTGTAAATAAGTCAACACCATGGAAGACACAAAGGAGAACCTTTCCCCCAGGGGAAGTCAGATGTAAGATGGGAATGTTTTGAAGTGAAGAGACTATAGTATACCATAAGTGAGAAGTAAATGTTCAACAACCTGTTCTCCAGACAAAAAATAAAAATGTAAGCGCAATACACTTTTAAGTTTAATTTGCATTATTAACATTTTCTCTGTTTTTAACTTGAGACAGTCAATGAAACAATAAAGAAAGCCTTGATTTGTAGTATTTTCCAGCTTCCAATGTGTGAATGTTCTTAAGCTGGCTTTCCAGATCCTAATTCTAACACACTCTTGGATCAGAGAGGGCAAGTCCAGGATGATGGATGCGTAGCATAAGTGACTGCTCTTAGAATTCCTGACTGAACATCAAATGTACCTCCAGTGACCCCCATTGATTATGGATTAATATTCTCACTCCTTAGACCAGTGTTCAATTCCTCCCACTAGCCAACTCCATATAATTTTCTGAACTGATTTTTCACCACTAGGCTTCATCCATTCTATGCTCTGGCTAAACTGAACTAGTCTCCATTTACCATATTTAATGTGCTGTTTCTACCTTCATGAACATGGCTCCTTCCTCCCATGTTAACCTATAAAAGTCCTTCCCTCCCTACAAAGTATATATCAAATGCCACTCCCTCCCTAAACCTTCCTTGGATTCCTCCCAGTTGCATGTCCTGTGAACTCTCGAATTGCCTTGTCTATAACACTCTTCTGCCTCTTACAGTCTGGCTATGTTGATTAGTGGAAGGCTTGGTCCTGTATTTGTCCTGAGAGAATGAACCTGTTCACTGTGACTAGATCCATAAGCCAACATCTTGATCTGTTTGGACTCGGAGGGCTGAATGGTGCACAAATGGTGGAGGTTACAGAAAGATGAACTTTAGTTTTGACTAGAATCCCTTAGTAAGGGAGTTTTGGTTAGGACTACATGCCATTTTAGAAAATGTTAATAACAATAAAAACTATCAAAAAGTAGAAGTTAATGAATTCTTCAACTGTGGAGTTTTTCCAGCAGAAACTGGATGGCCACTTGCTGGAGATGTCGTAGAAGGAATTTTGGTTCAGATGTCAGGCTATATAATCCTGGGATTCCATCCAACTCTGAGATATTATGACTCAGGTGAACAAAATCATCCACTAGGGCCATCAGTCCTTTCATTGGTTATCCCATGCTCTTTATACATGAATTGGCCAACATCCTTTTCATATCACGGATATAATTAACTCTGATATAAGTTTGCTAAGATTTTATCCATTTGTTTATTCATTTGTTCAATAACTATGTACTAAATATTCATTATGTGTCAGACAGAATAGCACAATGGATAAAAGGCTGCCCAGGAAGTAAAGAGTATGACCTAGGTTCAAGTCCTATTTCTTTTTTTTTTTTATTTCTTTATTTTTATTTTTTTTTTAATGCAATTTATTTATTTAACATATTTGGTTTTCAGCATTGATTTTCACAACAGTTTGAATTACAAATTTTCTCCCCATTTCTGCCCTCCCCCCCCACTCCAAGATGGCGTATATTCTGGTTGCCCTGTTCCCCAGTCAGCCCTCCCTTCTATCACCCCCCTCCCCTCTCATCCCCTTTTCCCTTCCTTTCTTGTAGGGCAAGATAAATTTCTATGCCCCATTGCCTGTGTATCTTATTTTTTAGTTGCATACAAAAAGTTTTTTTGTTTTTGAACATCTGATTTTAAAACTTTGAGTTCCAAATTCCCTTCCCTCTTCCCTTCCCACCCACCCTCCCTAAGAAGTTGAGCAATTCAACCTAGGCCACACATGTATTATTATGTATAACCCTTCCACAATATTCATGTTGTGAAAGGCTAACTACATTTTGCTCCTTCCCAACCCATCCCGCTTTATTGAATTTTCTTCCTTGACCCTGTCCCCTTTCCAAAGTGTTTGTTTTGATTACCTCCACCCCCATCTGCCCTCCACTCCATCATCCCCCTGCCTTTTATTTTTTTTTTTATCTTCCTCCCTCTTCTTTCCTGTGGGGTAAGATACCCAACTGAGTATGTATGGTATTCCCCCTCAGGCCAAATCTGATGAGAGCAAGGTTCACTCATTCCCCCCTCACCTGCCCACTCCCCTCCTCTCCTAGAACTGCTTCCTCTTGCCACCTTTATGGGAGGTAATCCACCCCATTCTATCTCTCCCTATCTCCCTCTCTCAGTAAGTTACTCTCTCATCCCTTAATTTCATTTTATTTCTTTTAGCTATCTTCCCTTCATCCTCAACTCACCCTGTGTCTGCTCTCTTTCTTTTACATATATACATATATACACATACATACACATACATACATATACACATAGATACATGCATACATACACATTCACTTATATATATACATAAACATATATATATGCATATATATATATATGCATATTCCCTTCAACTACCCTAATACTGAGGTCTCATGAATCATACTCATCATCTTTCCATGTAGGAATGTAAACAAAACAGTTCAACTTTAGTAAGTCCCTTGCAATTTCCATTTCTTGATTACCTTTTCATGCTTCTCTTGATTCTTGTGTTTGAAAGTCATATTTTCTATTCAGTTCTGGTCTTTTCACTGAGAAAGCTTGAAAGTCCTCCATTTTATTGAAAGTCCATATTTTGCCTTGGAACATGATACTCAGTTTTGCTGGGTAGGTGATTCTAGGTTTTAATCCTAGCTCCATTGACCTCCGGAATATCGCATTCCAAGCCCTTCGATCTCTTAATGTAGAAGCTGCCAGATCTTGGGTTATTCTGATTGGGTTTCCACAATATTCAAATTGTTTCTTTCTGGCTGCTTGCAGTATTTTCTCCTTGATCTGGGAGCTCTGGAATTTGGCAACAATATTCCTAGGAGATTTCTTTTTGGGATCTATTTGCGGAGGCGATCGATGGATTCTTTCAATTTCTATTTTGCCCTGTGGCTCTAGAATATCAGGGCAGTTCTCCTTGATAATTTCCTGAAAGATGGTATCTAGGCTCTTTTTTTGATCATGGCTTTCAGGTAGTCCAATAATTTTTAAATTATCTCTCCTGGATCTATTTTCCAGGTCAGTGGTTTTTCCAAGGAGATATTTCACATTGTCTTCCATTTTTTTCATTCCTCTGGTTCTGTTTTATAATATCCTGATTTCTCATAAAGTCACTAGCTTCCACTTGCTCCAATCTAATTTTTAAAGTAGTATTTTCTTCAGTGGTCTTTTGGACCTCCTTTTCCATTTGGCTAATTCTGCCTTTCAAGGCATTCTCTCCTCATTGGCTTTTGGAGCTCTTTTGCCATTTGAGTTAGTCTATTTTGTAAGGTGTTGTTTTCTTCAGTGTATTTTTCAGTATTTTTTTGGGTCTCCTTTAGCAAGTCATTGACTTGTTTTTCATGGTTTTCTCGCATCCTTCTTATTTCTCTTCCCAATTTTTCCTCTACTTCTCTAACTTGCTTTTCCAAATCCTTTTTGAGTTCTTCTATGGCCTGGGGCCAGTTCATGTTTTTCTTGGAGGCTTTGGTTGTAGGCTCTATGACTTTGCTGTCTTCTTTAGGCTGTATGTTTTGGTCTTCTTTGTCACCAAAGAAAGAATCCAAAGTCTGAGACTGAATCTGGGCGTGTTTTCGCGTCCTGGCCATATTCCCAACCAACTAACTTGACCCTTGAGTTTTTCAGTGGGGTATGACTGCTTGTAGATTACAGAGTTCTATGTTCTACGTTTGGGGGGGAGGTGCCAGCTCTGTCAGAGCCGCACTCCTCCTTCCCCAAGGACCCCCAGTCCAGACTGGGCTCAGATCTTTGGCAGGCTGTGCACCCCTGCTGTGATCCGCCACTTAATTCCCCCCACCAGGTGGGCCTGGAGCCGGAAGTAACAACAGCTGTAGCTGCCCCACCTCCGCTGCCCCCGGGGCTGGAAGCCGAACCGTGAACTCCTTCCACTCCCGCAGCTTTTCCCACTAACCTTCTCCGCAGTCTTTGGTGTTTGTGGGTCGAGGGGTCTGGTAACTGCTCACGTATTCAGGGCACTAGGGCCCCCTCCGCCCGGCTTTTGGTCTGGATCGTCCACGCCGCTCAGGCTGGGCTCTGCTCCACTCCGTTCCCAGCTCCCAGCTCCCAGCTCCCAGCTCCGTGTGGAATAGAGCTCACCCAGAGACCATCCGGGCTGTCCTGGGCTGGAGCCCTGCTTCCCTCTGCTGTTCTGTGGGTTCTGCCATTCTAGAATTGGTTCAGAGCCATTTTTATAGGTTTTTGGAGGGACTCGGGTACGGAGCTCGCTCTAGTCCGTGCTTACCAGCCGCCATCTTGGCTCCGCCCCCCCTCAAGTCCTATTTCTGGCACCTACAGACTGTGTGATCTTAGGCCAACATACAATTTTAGTGTTCCCTGGCAATTCTCAAAGACTGTTTCAGAGCAGGTTCTAATAATTTAAATTGGTAATGGGGATTTCTTCAAATTCCCTCCACCAACGAAATAATAGAACCAGTTTAAAAACATAGTAGGCATAGGAAATTCCCCATTTATAACATATTGCAACCCACACTTTCATCATGTGCCTTTCCACTGGCCTTTGGATGCACCACAACTCCTTCTTCAGAGCTTCTGGTATTCCATAGAGTATATCCATAGATTCTGTAGAGTCCTGCGGAACCACCAGAAGAATATTGATGACAATGGGAAGCATTTATTTCAGGAAGATAAAGGCAATATGAAATTTTCCAAAGGCAGTCCAACCTGCTGTCATCCTGTTCAATTGCTTTTAGATTAGTCCACCTGAAGAAAATTCTCTTAGCCACATTCAAGTTCAGAAAGCCTCATCATAATAGTGTTGTTCAATGAGGGGTGAATTTCTTTGACCAAAATGATGCATCAGTATCCGCCATTATGGTATAGAGGCTTAGAAAGATCAGTAGAAGGCGAGGTCATTAAGATTATTTTTCTTGAAACATTATCAATATTATCTCAATGACTTTAGTTTCACACCTCCTGTTCCTCCACAGAACACCCCATTTTTTTCTGTTCTGTGGCATCTGGAGCCCAATCAGGAAGATAGTATGTGAGGAGAATATCCTTAGGGTATTAGGGTTTGTGGGACAGGACATTTATCAAGGATTGGAAGGTATAAAAAAAGGGATGAGGGTTGGCATGATATGGTGGAAAAGCACACCAAAACAGAAGTAAAGAGACCTGGGTTCTAATCCTGATTCTGTTGTGACCTTGGACAAATCATTAATAGTAGTTTCTCTAAGCCTCACCTTATTCATTTGCAAAATGGGGGCAACAATACCTACCCCAGACTAATTCATGGT
Source organism: Trichosurus vulpecula (assembly GCF_011100635.1). Classification (NCBI taxonomy): domain Eukaryota; kingdom Metazoa; phylum Chordata; class Mammalia; order Diprotodontia; family Phalangeridae; genus Trichosurus; species Trichosurus vulpecula. The sequence goes on along the minus strand of NC_050576.1, from coordinate 57,959,601 downwards.
GTTGTTATGAAGAAAGTGCTCTATAAACTTTAGAGTACTACCTTATTGTCGTATGTGTGTATGTATATGTGTGTATATATATGTACATGTATGTGTATATATCTATATGTGTGTATACATGTATGTATATCATATACATATATATATGTGAAAATGCTCAGTGCCCTCATATGTGTTATGGGGATATAGAGTTTTGTTCTCAATAAAAGGCTATAAAAATGAGATATCTTGTTATTTATAAAGCACTCTATAAATAAATGAAGGGCTTTCTTATCATTGTTAATAAAACAAAGCCAGGGTTCATTTTGGTGCACAAAAGCGAGACTGCCTTCTGAGAATGCAGATTAAAAGAAGAATAGGATTTCTATTTCCTTGTGGGTAATGATCCTTCTCCTGGCAAGGAGAGGCTCCCTGTGGCTTCCAGGGCAGCCTGCTGAGCTGTCTGGGAAGGAGTGATGGGCGTTCAAAGAAGCATGTGTGCTGAAGTCTCAAGGTGCTTCTTTCTCCCACTGGATGCTCCATTTCTTCCCCCATGCTGAAGGAGAAAGGGGTTCTCGCATCCAGCATCATCTGGCATCAAAGCTGAGTCTTCAATACTGTGAATCTTTGAAACGCAGGTTTCTCTCACTTTAGGTAATAGCCAGGTTGCTCAAGAGGTTTGTGCATCCTGAATTCATGCAAATCAACTCATACTTTCAATTCATTAGGGAGCTTGTGACTTAATGAAGCCTTATGGTGTATTATGTAATGATAACTCACATTCATATCAAGTGTCACAGCTTATTAAGGATTTTTCTCATAATAGCCTTGTGAGATAGTATTTCCCTAGTATTTTAAAATATTTCTTGTGTGGAATTAGTAAACCCTGAGTTCAAATCCTGCCTCACATACTAGCAGTGCATCCCTGGGCAAGTTATTTTAACCTCTTAGTCTTCGCTTCCTAATTTGTAAGGCAAAGATAATAATATCATCTGCCTCTCAGGGTTGTTGGGAGAATCCAGTGAGATCCTGTATATAAAGTGCTTAGTAAACCTTAAAGCACTACATAAATGCTTGTTATTATTAATTACTACTATCCCATTTTACTGTTGAAGATAAGAGTAGTAGGAGGAATAATGCTGGTAGTAGTAGTAAAAGAAGCAGAAGGGTGAGGACCTATTGGATCATATCAACAAAGAAACTACCCAACTAGGTGAGGACTCCATTGTTGAATCAATCAATCCAGGTCATTAGACTAGATATGAGAAGTCTTTGATCTGTTTGGAAAGAGAGAAAGCCATTAGATAAAATCAAATGACACCACTCAGGAAGTGAGTATGTTGAGGTTTGCTGAGGAGAGGCTACTTGTTCCTTATGGGTTTTGTATGAAATGGAAAAGTACTTTGGAACTGAGGATTTGAGTGTCTGAGAATCTAGAGGATAGAGCAGTTCCAGTCAAACCCTTGGTGGGGAAGAGCTTAGAAGAGGGGTTGGGGAGTGGGGAGAGGAGACAAACTTCTGCCCCATCCCACCCCACCCTTGATCAGAAAGGAGCCTTGTGAACTTCTAATCAGCATCATAGTAGCACCCTTTGAACATTTGTAGCTATGCCTGAATCAGGAGCTGAGGACAAACTAAACATCATGAGGAAAGGCAGCTTCCAGATACTGCAGGACACACCAGCAGAAAACTAAGCCATACTTATGGGGAATACCATGATGACCCTACTGAAAAAGAAAAGACTTCAAAGACCTGTGAGTTAGCCCCTTTACCACATATGGTCTAAGCCTGAATCTACTTTCCCATGGGCTCTGTATATAATTTTTGCAATGTGCACCTCAGCTTAAGGGAGAACTTCTTATTCCGCAGAGATCAGAGGCTGTGAGTATTTGGTCTGGTTGATTGGTTAACATCCTTTGTTCTCGAAGAGAACCAAATAGCATCACTATGCTAGAGTCAAGGTACAGTGTGTCAGGCTGTGGCTGATCAGACCAATATGAGCTCAAAAAGCTCTACCACAGGTCAATTTGGTATGGTAGCATCTATTCAAAATGTTCTCCCATTTTTATGAGTCAACATTATGCCCAGGCAATGGGAGGAAACAGTTTGGTTTTTGACAATGCTATGGTTCTAGTACAATTTATTGGTTGAATTTGGGTGTGAATTGGGGGCTTTACATCTATAGTACAGGGATAACAATGATTTCTAGCAAGGCCATAGAGAGAGGAAAGTGGAGTATATGCCTGGGCCCCAATCCAGTTAAATGCCCACGTGTACAAGAAGTCAGTTTCTGAAGGCCTCCTTCTTTTCCAACTTTACTTTCATCTTAGTTTCTTTTTCACATACCTTCTTTTATCTTCATTATCCATTAGAATGGATAGTCTAGAGTAGGCATACAAATGCTGGATGAATGAATCTAGAAGAAATCGAAAATATATTTGAGATGATTTGCTTTGGAACTTGGGTCAGTTTTGCTCATTTCATGAGCCTATAATACATTTTCTTTTATCTATCTATCTATCTATCTATCTATCTATCTATCTTATCTAGCTAGCTAGCTAGCTAGCTATTTAGTTTTAGTTTACAACATTCTATTCCACAAGCTTTTGAGTGCTAAATTTTCTTCCCCTCCTTTCCCTCCTCCCTCCCTAAGATGACATGCAGTCTGATATAGGCTCTGCATATACATTCATATTATACATATTTTCACTTTAGTCATGTTGTAAAGAAGAATTATAAACAATGGAATGAACCACAAGAAAGAAGAAACAAAACAAAACAAAGAAGAGAGAGCAAATAGTATGTGCTGATCTGCATTAAGAACCCATAATTCTTTCTCTGGATGTGGATAGCATTTTCCATCATGAGCCTTTTGAAGTTGTCTTAGAATCTTGCATTGCTGAGAAGAGCCAAGTCTATCAAAGTTAGTCACTGCACAATGTGGCTGTAACTGTGTACAATATTCTCCTGGTTCGGCTCCTGTCACTCAGCATCAGTTCACATAAGTCTTTCCAGGTTTTTCTGAAGTCTACCTGTTCATCATTTCTTATAGCACAATAGTATTCCATTACATTTATATACCACAACTTGTTCAGCCATTCCCCAACTGATGGGCATCCCCTCAATTTCTAATCCTTGGTCACCAAAAAAAGAGCTGCTATGAATGTTTTTGTACATGTGTGTCCTTTTCCCATTTGTATGATCTCTTTGGGATACAACCCTAGAAGTGGTATTGCTGGGTCAAAAGGTATGCACAGTTTATAGATCTTTGGGCATAGTTCCTAATTGCTCTCCAAAATGGTTGAATAAATTCACAACTCCACCAACAATGCATTAGCGTTCCAATTTTCCCACATCTTCTCCAGGATTTATCATTTTCCTGTTTTGTCATGTTAGCCAATTTGACAGGACAGATGTGGTACCTAATACCTGTTTTGATTTGTGTTTCTCTAATCAATAGTGATTTAGAGCATTTTTTCATATGACTATAAATACCTTTAACTTCTTCCTCTGAAAACTGCCTGTTATATCCTTTGACCATTTATCAATTGGGGACTGACTTGGATTCTTATAAATTTGATTCAGTTCTCCATATATTTTAGAAATGAGGCCTTTATCAGAGACACTGGTTGTAAAACTTCTTTCCCAATTTTCTACTTCCCTCCTAATCTTGGTTGCATTGGCTTTGTTTGTACAAAAACTTTTCAATTTAATGTAATGAAAATTATCCATTTTGCATTTCATAATGTTCTATATATCTTTTTTTGGTCATAAATTCTTCCATTCTTCATAAATCTGACAGATAAACTATTCCTTGCTCTCCCGGTTTGCTTATAGTATCAGCCTTTATTTCTAAACTGTGTACCCATTTTGACTTTATTTTGGCATACAATGTAAGATATTGGTCTTTCATCTTAGTTTCAAAACAAATGTTCATTTCTACCTCTATCTGTTGCCAGTGAGAGAGGTTCCCAGCATGCACTCTGGATCTTTCAGGATGGATATGGAGAATGAGTGAACAGAGATAAAGTTTTAGAAAAAATACCTGGAATGGGCATTCTTCAAGGAGTCTTCTTTGTATCCCCAGAACTTATACTGGTACATGGCACACAGTAAGTAGGTACTTATTAAATGCTTGTTGATTTGAAACATCTGGTTTGCTTACACATTCTTAAAGACTAGCACAAATTTGTTACTGTATTATTGGTCTTTCAGAATAATTTGAAATTTAAAAGTGGGCCATAATGTCAGGGATGCAGAAATGAACAGTGGGTGACAGGGAAAGTGGGAGGGGTGTGTAATGGAAAGACCAAAAGCATTAGCATATTCTACAAAAAATGAATAACTTTGGCATTTTCCCACTGCTGTCTGGTTGCACCAGCTCCCTCAATTCTCAGGCTCTGTTTCACATATCAACATTAAGGTTAGCCAACATTTGCTTAGTAGTGAGACTCTAGTCTACTTTCATCCCCAATCTTGGTTCTCATTGAATTATGACTTCTTGAGACATCATGCCCAAACAGGGTCAAAAAGGTACAATCCAAGAGCATTTCTGTAGAGGGAGGCTGAATTGATTGGGAAAGCATAGTGCTGGACTTAGAGTCAGGAAGACTCCAGTTCAAATTCTGTCTCAGACACTTAAAAACTGTATGACCTTTGACAAGTGATTTAGCTGCTCTCATACTCAATTTCCTTAACTGAAAAATGGGAATGATAATCAGAGGGTTGAGGATCAAATAAAATAATGTATGTTAGCATTTTGCTAACCTGAAATTGTTATGTTAATATAAGTTATCATCATCGTCGTCACTGTTTTTCTACTTTCCCTTCTAAAAAATTAGAAGGCTTAATGCCTGCCAGGGCTGGAACCAGGATAATTGATAATCTTTTTGTTTGTTTGTTTTGTTTTGTTTATATGTTTTTGGAGGGGGGGGAGGCAAGGCAATTGGTATTAAGTGACTTGCCCAAGGTCACACAGCTAGTAAGAATCAAGTGTCTGAGGCCAGAGTCCTCCTGACTCCAGGACCAGGGCTCCATTCACCGCACCACCTAGCTGCCCTAAAACCTTTAGTTTAAGAGAAGGAAATAAAATAAAATAAGTGCTTTTAGCTCTCAGAGCCTTAGCCTGTACATGGAGATATGTGTGTGTGTGTATGTGTGTACATATTTGAATGCTATCTCTCCTGAATACTCTCACCGAGAGTATTTTTTCCAGTCAAGAAGAATTTCTATTTACATTGCAAATCTGCTCCCCTAAGGCCCTATAATTATTTCATCTAGGTCCTGACCCACTGTCATTTCCAAATCACTGCCCTGTACAACAGCCCAAATCAGGAACTAGAAAAGAAAAAAAGAAAAAGCCTGCCCTTTCTGAACTAGAAAATTCAGACCTGACTGGGTCATCTCTGCTGTAGCCAGGGTGGAGCTGAGGGCCCTATGGAGGCCTTTCTCTAGGCCTGAGGGCCTGGAAAATCTTTCCTCAGTGACCTTTAGCTTGGTCTTAGCTAAGTAGTCTCCTAAGTCCCACAGCCAGCTCTTTCCACAGACTACAGGTCCTCTGGCCAAGCAGAAAGGGTTGTTTCACTATTAGTTAGGAAAGAGCAATCTATCAAACCACTCCATTCTGGGAAGAAAATTCATCCATTTAGGTCACAGATTCCGGATCCTTGTAGTCTGCCCTATAGTTTTTATAATGCTTTCTTGCCATAGTATGAAGCTCAACATAGGAACAATTCATATGACCACAGTAGATTTAGCATAACAAGAGACATTAACCATCATGCAAATCAAACTCCTCCTTTTTCAGAGAAGGAACCTCTGGCCTAGATGGTCAGAAAGATTTCTCCAAGGTCAAACAAGTAGTTCAAAAAAGAGCTGGAATTTGAACTCAGGTCCTCTCATTCTAAACTCTGTGCACCTGGAATGACACCATGCTGCCATATTAGACCCCTCCCTCCATCCTATGCCAACTTCCTGCGCACACCATCATCATCCTCAGATTTCATTTCTCTACTATTCACAAAGCTGGAGATGATATAAACCACCCTCCTTCCCTCGTAAGACTTGCTATAGTACTATCTCAATTCTTCCATTCGATTCATTAAACAAGCATTAAGTTTTGTTAGGTACACAGCACAGTAGGAAGTCCTGGATGAGATAGACTTTAAATAAGACCCAACATTCTCCCTCATGAAGCCTACAGTCTACCAGGGGAATATGACACACAAATAACATACGGAACAAAATAGTTGAATGACTAGGACATTGTTGGGTTGTGATGGGAAAACAGCCAGACTAGTTATAGATAATTGGCATTTTAATTTTGCACTAAATGTAACCTACTCCTCTGAGCATCAATATTCTTAGCTATATACAAGATAGAGGCTTATAATCATTTGAGTTAATATTTATGCAATATTTTAAGATTTGCAAAGTTCATGTTACTTCAGTTATCTGATTTGATCCTTAAGGTCCCTTCCTGATGTAAAGTTATGGTGTATGTCTATGTATACCACACATACTGGAGGAGGGAGAAAGTGCTGTGCCATGCAGTGTCATCTAGTGTCTAGAGAGATGGCCTCAGAGTTAGAAAGATCTGGGTTCAAGTCCTGTCTGAAACACATTCAAGCTGTGTTACTCTGGGCAAATCACTTAACATCTCAGTGCTTGAAACAACTCTCTAGGACTAGAAGTTGTAGAGTAGTCATTGACCTGTACTGGAAACAGGAATTTCCTCAACTGGGAATTTGTTGTTCAGCCATTTTAGTCATGGCCAACCCTTTGTGATTCCCTTGGGGAGTCTTCTTGGCCAAGATACTGGAGTGGTTTGCAGTTTCCTTCTCCAGGTCATTTTATAGATGAGGAAACTGAGGCAAATTGGGTTAAATGACTTTCCCAGGGTCACACAGCTAGTTAAGTGTCTGAGACTATATTTGAACTTGGAAAGATGTCTTCCTGACTGTATTGGGAATTAAAATGGATTCTTAGCAATTATTCAACCAAGTGCCCTTGAAGGGTTTGGCCTTTGTTTCCTTTATTAAATTAGGAGTCCTCAATGACCTCCTTGCCTCAAAGGAAAGCCTAGTTTACATGGGTTTGAGTGACATGTTTGTGACATCAGAGGCTTTTAGACCACGTGGGTTTAAGTTGCATTTTTGTGACAATTTTAGGTCATGTGGGTGAGTCACATGTGTGACTTACCTTTGACCCTGAACAAGATATATAAACCCAGAGGTTGGCTTTCTCTTTTGGAGCTCTGAGCCACAGCAGGAATGGTATGTGACTCTAGGCCAGCCATCATTATGAACTCCCTGGCTTTGATATTGATGATTCTCTGGTAACTGCATATTGTGATTTTGTCAGACAGAAATCTGTCTGTTGATTCATGTTTATTTGCTCTGTTTGTATTTGCTCTGAAGCTCAGGGTGCTGGCTTTTCCCCCTGAGCTGAGTGAATGATATTCGTATGTTGGATTAAAGTAAGATTGTTAAGCCCTTAATGTTGCTTTCCTTAGTAAAGCAGATCAAAAGAACTTGGGCTTGCAGCATTCTTGTTGTTGGGCTCGTGTTGGGTTTTCACCCCCGCAGCAGCTTCTAGCAGACTGTTGCAACACTGACTCCAGACCTAGCATTTTATCCATTACAGCATCTAGTTGGCTAAGAAACATAAGTTTCATTTCAATTCAGTATCATGGCACATCTTTATCCACTGTATTCCTAATGATTGAAAGTAGAAGGGGAGGTATAACCATGCACTGGTAGAAAAACATACATATGTGTGTACACACATCTGTCTATCACCTATCTAGCCATCTGTCCATCTGTTTAAATTATGTGACTTGGCCAGACTTGTGATTTTTTTGATGTAAGGAATTCTCAATCAGGAACATCTTCTTACAAGGCATAGTCGTATCTTATCTTCAACTTAATCTCGTAGAGGTACAATGGATAGTGGATTGCTGGGGCTCTGAGTGAAAGTGGCACATGCATGCATACAAATTACGTGTATATAGCCATGCATGTAAACACATGTAGGAATATATGCAGAGGTGCATTGCATGTATATAAATATACTTTATGTGTGTATGCATGTAAAATACACAACACATATTTATATATGTGTATATAAACAATATGTTAGATATACAAATATTCACATGTGTGTGTGTGTATATATATATATATATATATATATATATAGAGAGAGAGAGAGAGAGAGAGAGAGTGTGTGTGTGCGTGTGTGTGTGTGTGTAAACTGGGACCTAGTCAATGCAGCTCCATCATCAGGGCACATGCACTGTTTTCTACCTACTGCCAGACTTCATGGAAGAAGCTACCAAACCTGCTTTCAGAGAGATGGGATGACACGCAATGGAAGCGACTTATGCTCCTTAATTCAGAACACACATAAGTATGCTGACTTTTTCAGTACACTTACCATCATGTGAAGAAAAGAAGCCTTTTGATTGGCTGCTGGTCTGGACCTGAGAATGAATTCCAACTGTGCAATCTCTCCAAGGCATATTCTCTTTCCTGTCTTATTGTGTTTGAGTGAGATAGATGGAGTATAAGCCTTAAGGCAGGAAGAGGTCTCAGACAAGCCCTGTCTATCTACAGTGGGCTCTGTCTTTGCCTCCTTTCATGTGCTTTTCTCTGATTTTAGGGGACAGAGTCTCGAAGAGGGCTTTGGCATTGCTAGTTTCACAAGGTTGGGATAGGGAACGCAAGATGTCTAGTAACTGGACTTCATCCTGGGATTTGCCAGAGGATGAACATGAGTAAACCAGTAGTAGAAGCCCCGAAAGGTGACCTACTGGACCCTTTCAGCAATAGCCAAGACACTAATGTTCAATGGCTATGTTGCATTTCCAAATGAAATCGGTGGGGCAAATATTTTGTAGAGACTGATTTGAGGTCATTCTTCCCAAGGTCCAAGGTGGTGTAATAGAGAGTGTACCCCCACCCAGGTGTTGGGGGAAGTGTTTGTATTCTGTTTTTGTTATATCTTCTCAGTATATATCCCTTTGAAAAAGCTAATTGGTGTTAAATGATGAAACGATACTGAGAACTCTTCACTGGTGATTGATATTGGGGAGAAGAAATGTGGTAAAAGAGACTAAAATTTATAACATTAGCAAAGAATCAGCTTAACCCCTCAGGGACATCCCCGAAGCCCCAAGTAGAAGATGCAAGACTTTTTTCTGGGACTTCTGACTCATCAGTGCCAGTGAGAGGTAGGCTACACCTCCTACTACGTGAGCTTAAGGACAATTTATAAGGGCTATATATATTTAACATATACATGTGTATACACACAGAGAGATTAGCTACAGGCATAGATATAGGCATCACAGCATGCATGCGTGTATATACATATATATACATATATACATATACACATATACATATATATACATATACATACATATATATATACATATACATATATATACATATATATATATATATATATACACACACACACATATAAAATCCCTGGTCTCTATTAACTCACACATTCATCCTAACTCATAGGAATAATGTGAATTCCAGAGGAGAAAAGTGAGCTGAATTCTTCCCCTTTGCCCCCAGATGGCACTAAGTACCTTTCTGGATGAACAGAAGGATTGAGTCACTTTACCAAACTCTCGACCATCCTCTCCCCCAAATTATAAGACTGTGCCTGAATGAAGAGGAGAGCAACCAGCTCTCTCTCTCCTTGTGAAACTGCATGGAAACAACAAAAGATGCTCTCGCCACCCCTAGAGGGTCTCTTTTCATGTCTGGGGAGATGAGCAGGAATATAGCTGTTGGAAAGGAGAGCAGCTTTCATAATGTCTGCCCCACGATGCCCCAGCCTGGCCCAGCAGGGCTGCTAATTCTACACTATTAAGGTACTTAAGGGGGTACCAGAGGTGACTAACTGCCCACAGAGGAGCGAAGGCTCAAAGGCTGCCCTCCACCCCTTTACAAATAAGGATGCCTAAGGCACTCAGGCAAATGGGGACCCTGGACATCAGAAAGCTGTTGGGAAAAGTGGCCACCTTAATATAAATTGCTCATGGATGCCTTTCTTTGAGAGAATGGCTGAGGATGAGATGTTATCAAATTAAAGGCGAACCTCAATGTATCTGCTCTCCAATAAACCATATTTATTACCTTCCCAAAGCGACATTTCCCTTGACAGCAAGGCGGTAATGTTCTAAAGAAATAATTGTCCGTAACATTGTTAGTCACCGGCATGTGAAGTCATTCCCAGGCATTAAGCTCAAATGATGTCTTTGATAATCATCATCATCATAAAAAAATGAACCAACTTACACAATTGTGAAGGTGAGGGGGGAGGGGCTGGAAGGGTGTGTGTGAAAGGAGGAGGAGGCATTTCCCATAATCCTTATGTCCCAAGGGGTAAAGGACTGGAGTCAGAATGAAGGGTGAGGTGTGTAGGGTTAGTCTGCATATCCATAATTCTTAGTCACCCAGTGGCCTTTGTTCTACCTAGGGAAGGTGTGAGACTTCATGTACCGTTTCCTTATGGTGAAGCATCTGGTTCTAGGATTTCATTCCTGGGATCAGTTTTCTGGGCAACAATTCCTCCCACTGATGCAGATCAGGAGTTTGTCAGTAACCCTGTGTTAGTGAGGTGCCTGCAGTACTTAGAGGTTGAGAGCCTTGTCCAGGGTTTTACGGTTTGTTGTTATGAGTTGTTTTTTAGTCATGTCTGACTCTTCATGACTCCATGTGGGGCTTTTTTAGCAAAGATGTTGGGGTAGTTTGCCATTTCCTTCTCCGGCCCATTTTATAGATGAAGAAATTGAGGCAAAGAGGATTAAGTGGCTTGCTCAAGGTCATGGAGCTAGTAAGTGTGTGAGGCCGGATTTGAACTCAGGAAGAAGAGTCTCCTGGATTTCAGGCCAGGTACTCTATGCACTCTGGCACCACCTAGCTGTTCTTCTACAGCTAGTAGGTGTCAAGTAATCAACAGATATTTGTTAAGTGCCTACTATGTGCCCAAGCACATGAGTGCAAAGACAGAATTGAAACAATCTCCAGCTGAAATACGTTTACATTCTATAATGGAGGGCAAAGGTATGCTATAGTAGAAAGGGTTTTGGATTTTTGATCAGAAGTCCTGAATTCATATCTTACCGCTGTCATTTATTAGTTGTAGGAACCTAGACAAATCATTTAACTTCTCCAGGTGACAGTATCTTCTAGTGGAAAATGAAGGGGTTGAACAAGATGTTTCATGGGATCCTTTCCAGCTCTAAATCTATGATCCTAAGTATAAAAAGTATAATAAATGTCAGCTCAGTTTTATGGTACAGGCCCTGACAACTAAATTGTTGCTGTTCAGCCTTTGTTTTCGACGAGGATCACTGATGTCTTGACTCATGCATGAATTGGATTTAAATGAGGCAGAGTTGTGTGAAGTCATCGGCTTCACTCTGTCTTCCAGAGACATTGAAGGCCAGTGGCAAGACAAAAATCGGGACAACTGGCGAAAGGCTTCATGTGGAAGTGAGTTCTTGAGCTGAGGAGCAGAGATGGGATTTCATGTGAGGTTTCCCTGACTCATAGACTGGCCTTCAAACTGTTGTACAATGCTGTCTCTCTGACCTTTACAACGGAAAACTTGATGCCTAATGGCGTACTCTCATCAGGGCAATGTGGTTTAGGAAAAATACAAGAAACCAGCTAAGATGGTAGAGTAGCTGAATGTTGTACTATTGAGCTCGACTGATGATTTAATGGGAATGTTATACCAAGTAGTTTTCAGGAAATTAAAGGAGAAACTACAGTGTCAGTCAGTCAATAAGCCTTTATTAAGCACCTACTATGTGCCTGGCATTGTGCTAAGTCCTAGGGATACAGACAAGAGATATTTTTGCTCTCAATAAGCTCACAGTCTAATGGGTCTAGAGTGGGCCATCTCTCCAGTCTAAGATTAGAAATTCCGGCAATTGAACAGAGAAGAAACAGTGCAACAGGGGTAGATCAGCACTATGGGCTCAATCCCCAGAGTTCAGAGATAAGAGAGTAGCATGGAGACACCCAGAACTGATCTCAGAGTCAGTCTCCATCCTAGGCCCATGGAGTTCTGCAGAGCAATGAAAAGCATGGACTCTAGGCCCAGAACAATGAAGAAGGCCAGCAGCTAGAGGTCTCCCAGTAGGGCCATGAGTGTGGACTCAATGCCCATAACCACAAATGGGGTCTGCCACAGCAGATTATGGACTCACTTCCCTTCTCAGAACAACAATGGCCATGTGAGTGTGTCATCTAGGGAGGCTGGATTATAGCCTTGGCACCTAGAGCTCCCAGTGAGGCCAGAAATGCTGGGATGCCCAGAGCAATGTCTAAACAACAAAAGAAAAAGGGGTGTTCCGAGGCCAGGGATGCCCAAGACACAAACCCATGAGAGTAGAATCACTCCAAAATAACTACAAGCAAAGCTTTAAAGGAACAACAAAAAAACAAACAAGTAAATAAACTTTATCCAAGTAACAGACTCTTGAAATCAGAATGGACTAAACAGAAGTTGCAGCTAGGTGGCACAATGGATAGAGTGCCTGTCTTGGAGTCAGGAGGATCTGAGTTCAAATCTGGCCTCAGACACTCACTAAATGTGTGACCCTGAGCAAGTCACTTAACCCTGTTTGCTTCAGTTTCCACATCTGTAAAATGAGTTGGAGAAGGAAATGGCAAACCACTCCAGTGTCTTTGCAAAGAAAATCCCAAGTGGGGTCGTGAGGACTCAGACACACCTGAAAAATGACTGAACAGAAGTTTAAGACGAGCAGACAACAGGATATATTAAACAAAATTTAAAAATTAGGGAAAATAGAAAAAAAGAAACAACTGAATTAGGAAACATATCAAGATAAGATAATTTAAATTAAGATGTCATGACCAAAAAAAAAAGTCAAGACATAAATTTCAAGAAATCTTAAAAGAAGATTACCTACATTTCTTTTTTTCTATATAGGGCAAAGCAAAAATGGGAAGAATCCATCAGCAACCTTCTGAAAGAGACCCAAAATGGAAACTTCCAGAAACATCAAAGCCAAAATCCAGGACTTCTAGATCAAAGAGATAATTTTGCAAGCAGACAGAAAGAAAGAGTTCAAGTACCGAGAAGCCATATTAAGGATCACACAAGAATTAGAAGCAACTATCACTAGAAAGGAGTGGAGAATATTCCAAAAAGGAAAAAGATCTAGGTTTACCAGCAAGAGTAACTTAGCCAGGAAAGTTTAGTGTACTCCTATAGGGGAAAATGGATTTTTAATGAAATATATTACTTCAAAGTATTCCTGATACAAAGACCACTGCCGACTAGAAACCTTGAAATATCAACATGAGAACAAAGAGAAACGTTAAACATATAAATATAAATGAGAAATCATAAGAGAAAGCATGATTTTTTTGCATTCTAATGAGAGGAGTTGATACAAGCAGCCCCCAAGCATTGTAATGTCAGTAGGGATCATGGAATTAAATAAGACGAAAGGCCTGGGAGTGTTTTTTTTTGTTATGTTGTGATGATCTTGGTTAAAAGAACTCTAAGGAAGGAGAAGGGGAAGAATTAGGGAAGAAAATTGGAGAAATGAGGGTGAGGAGCAAATAAAAGTCTACACAAATGAGAAAGGTCTGAGGGGAGCAGGTGTCACTTGAACCTCACTTTGAAATGATGCAGAATGAAGTGAGCAGAACCAGGTAATAACATTTTAAAAGCAAAAAATTTTAAAAGACTCAACTCTGATTAATGCAATGATCAGTCATGATTCTAGAAAGTGCTTCCTGCCTCCTGACAGAGCAATAATAAAGAAAGAGGACAAATTCAATTCTAAAGAAATTATTAAGTGCCCTTCATATGCAGGCATTGTGCTAGGCATAGTGAAGTGAATACAAAGACAAAAAAATATATACTGCCTGTTCTCAAGGAATTTACCTTCTACTAGATGTCAGGTTTGGGAATGAATTTCAAAATTCTGAGCCTCCAAGCTACCTATCAGTTTAAAATTATTACAAAAGAAAATACAAATTGTGTGACATCAGCATATGCCATCTGAACATGATATGCCCTTGCAAATATATTCCTATACCAGGCACAATCATCAAGCTTTCAGAGTCGAAAGTGCATGTAAGTGGGGAGAGGGAGACTGATTATAAGCAGGGTTGGTGAACGGAGCTGGTCAGCCACTCTCATCTGCTCCACACTATCATTGATTCTTTGCCTTGAGAGGCTTCTTACTATGAAACATTTTTTCAGTTTTGCTCTCTGTCTCTCTCTACCCCTGTCTATCTCTGTCTCTCTCAGAGACATCCACTGACGCTCGTGCTCCTCTAGCTCCGGGTAGCTCTTCGCAGTGACCCCTTTATAATTCCATGATCTCTTCAGGAGACTTCTCTTGAGAAACTTTTGTTTTCCTTGATTCCCTAGAGGCCCGGAAGTTCTGTTCAGTAAATCCTGGCTGTCATTCTTTTATAAACAACCGTCTATTCTAGCAATAGTAACACTCAGGTTCTCTAAGGGTGAATTCTGGATTCTTCATAATTACAGTAGCATTGGTTCTCTCTTCCTCCTCTCAGTTTCCTAGAAGGATGAAGGGAACCTTGGGTTCTGGCTAAGCCAAGGTTTTCCCTCATTGTTTCCTACCTTCTCTTAAGCTCCTCTCTTCACCCTGCCCCCTACTTAAGATAGATGCACCATCAGTGAAAGACACAGTAATCTCTGAAGTGTGGATCCATATCCATAGAGTACATTACCTATATGGATCCACATGGGTTTGAATCCTGGCTCTGCTACTTAATGACAATGCAAATTGGTATATATAGAGTATTTGAAGATATACGGAGCACTTTAGAATGCATCTCTGGTTATTTTCTAACAAAAACTGTGGGAGATTGATTCTGGACTTATTATTATAAGCATTTTACAGAGGTTGTAACCTTGGACAAGTCACATAACTTCCCTGGACCTCACTTTTCTCATCTGTAAAGTGACAGAGCTGGTGTAGATGACCTCTATGGTATATCTCAGATCTGAATCCTTAAGAATCCCAAGCTTCCTTCAAAGCACACCTCAGGTGTCTTCTTCCCTACAAGTCCATAAGATTTCACATATATATGCACCCATGCACTTGTGTGTTCACACACATGCACACATGTAATCATGTATGTTCACATACATACACCTGTCTATCAGCTGATGTTTTCCACACCCCTAGAACACTTTGAATGCACTCTCTGTATTTTTTGTAGGGACTTATCTGGATACATGTTGCTTTCTTCCCAGTAAAATGTAGGCTCCTTGAGAATAGACACAGCTTGGTTTTTGTTTTTGTAAGTCCGATGACTGTCACATACAAATATTCAATAAATGCTTTTTAAATTGGATTGAATGAAGCCACTGTCTTCACCAGGACTAAAGCGTTCAGCTTTTGGAGAGGACCAAGAGCAGGGCAATCAGGTCACCTGCTGCCCAACAGAAGCAACCCATATGAATAGCCCACCACCACCTCACTGAGGAGCCCATAGAAATTTGAGAATCCAAGCCAATTAAGTCAATGTAATGAGAGTGTGAACTGTACTGGTTAAAGAGATGAAAATGGCTGAACTGTAAATCAGTTTATTTAAATGCATTTTTCTTTGATAGCAGAGGATACGCATATCATTAGCTTGTAAATGTGTCTAATAAGCCTGTCTTCACTAATATGCCAAAAAGAGCCTAATTAACTTTTCCCCCTCCAGTAAGACAGCAGTGTGAGGATCCCTGATCGTGTTTCCACACTATCTTTTTAGCATCAGCAAAGAGGCACTAAAACAGCCTCTGTGACATCTATAAAAATGCTAGTTTATAATTAGGATGATCTTGGCTTGAACAATAATGTTGCAATTTGTAGTGATGGCTTCAGTTTCTCTTTAATTTTAATGTATTAGCCAACAATTCTCTAGAGATCTATAGGCTGCCTTTTCCTGTTTCCGTTCCCCGAATTGCTAGCTTTAGAAATTTTAGGGGAAAGGAAGAACAGCTACCATTTGGTGCTTTCTCAGAAAAGGAATGCAAGGGCAAAGAGTGTTCAAGTAAGAGGGGTGACACATAGGCCATTTACCTTCCCCTTTCCAACTCACTGGATGAAGGTGAAGAGTGGTGCATTATCCTGAGAACCAAAGACTGTGGCCAAAGAAAAGGATCATAAAAATATATCTTCCATCTGCCCTCCACTCCAGGGACTGTCGAGCAGTGTTCTGTGGAGTCTTAGGTGGTCCAGGGAAGGCTGTAAGAAGCTCCCTCAAAGACTATGCAGGAATGGTAGCCATTTTCCTTTTTCTTCCCAATGTTACTGAAGAAGAAAATGACAGTCTGAGAAGAAACTCCTCCCTCTATGTAACTAACCCATGTAGCAGGATTTAGGCCACCAGAGGTGTATTATATTTATAGGATCTGGTAATACATAAAGTAATTAAGTATTTAAGAAGGCTAATGTGTCCTTTTTCTCCTAATGGTTTTCCTATCCTAGTTATCTCCTCTCCAATGCTGCTGGAGTCACTCCCATGAATTCTAACTTATTGCTCCAAGCCCACACTCCAATCCTGGTCCCATAACTTCTGCTTTTCTTTACTTGGTATCCTTCCCATCACAGCCCTAAAGGATGCAGATCCACATTCCATGGCCCCTAAGGCAGAACTAAGGCCTCAGCTTTTGGCGTCTATCATTGGGTAATTCTGTGTATGTGCAGGAAGAGCCAGAGGTGAGGTAGACTGTATAATGGCACCAGTTGCTCTCCATCCTAGCCAGCACAATCATGGCAGCTCAACATATCAGCCCAATGCCAAGGCTACCAGGTAGAATAGAATGTCACTGAACTCTTCCCCTAAGCCCCTTGATCTACCTCAGACCAGAACAGAGGTCCAGGCCCACCATCAGACTTCTTTTCAAAGAGGTCTTCTAATTTCCATACTTCCCTAACAAGGCCAGGAAGAGATTGCACATTTTGCTGAGCTGGTTCCAGTTTTAATCTGCGGCAAATCCCCTTGGAGGCCTTGGATGTCCTCCAGTGTGGGCTCCAGGCTCAAACTAAATTGATGTCGTTCCAGTTCCCACTCTTGCTGCTATGCTCTCCCAGTTATGTTGCCCTAGCATGCTGCTGGGCAGCTCTTGAAGAGGATGAGGAGAAATATGCTTTCCCATTTGCCTCCATCAACTTGGCCATTGGGTATTACCCTATTCCAGGCCTTTATGGCTCCTTGGCAGCTATGGAGTAAAGAAAACTTATTTGTGCAAAACCCCACAGGGTGTCCAGTCCTGAATTAGAATTATATACAAGCTTCCAACTGTTCTTCTACCTTTCAGCTTTCCTGACCTCCCCTAGCCAGGCCTGGCCATTTTCTTCATCCAGCATAATGGTTCTTCTGGGACTTTATTTTGCTATTGAAGCAACAAAAAAGCAAGGTTCTAAGAGGCATCTGTACAGCCTCTAAGGCAGCTTTGACTCTGTCGCCTACAATTTAAGGTCCAATAACTGCCTTGCATCCAAGGCTCCCCAAAATCTGGCTCTGGACCACCTTTCCAATGTCATCTCCTACTCCTCCAATATAAACCCTCCACTCCAACTAGCTTGATCTGACCTTCTCCTAAGTGTCCTATGTGCGTTTGATTCTATATTCTTCATCTCACTATGATCTTTTCTCTCCTTTCCAACTTTTTCAGGATAATAGAGTTGGAAACCATGAAGTCCAACCCATCCATTATACTGATATAGAAACTAAGGTCAAGAAACTTAGTCCAGGTGACAAAGGAAGCAAATAGAATGCCTGAGGATAAGATACAGAGCACCAGGCTCCAAATCTGGTACACTTTCCAGGATACTACATTGACTTAGTCACACAAATTATTCATCTTGTACATACTCTGCCTGGTGCTACAACATGATACAAAATGTATATGCCATGATCCCTTCCTATGAGAAATTTACATTCTTATTGATGAGAAAAGACTCATGAAAATACACCAATTAGAAAGTAATGCAAGAGAGTTCGAGGAGCCACATAATAATAACATAATGATAATAACTATCATTTATGTAGCATTTTAGGGTTTACAAAGTATTTTTACAAATATTGTCTCATTTTATCCTCATAATGAATCCGAGATGAAGGTGATATTTTATTCTCTTTTTGCAATTGAGGAAACTGAGGCAGATAGAAGTTAGGTGACTTGCCAAGGATCATACAGCTGGGAAGTGTCTGAGGTTGGATTTGAACTCGGGTTTCCCAACTCTAGGTCCAGCAGTCTATCTGTGGCATCAGCTAACTGCTTCTGGTTTTGAATATAGGACTAGTCTTGGCCCCATTAAGTCCTGGATAGAAGTCCTAACACATATTATCTGTGTGACCATGTGCAAATCTGTTCATCTCTCATTCTTCCCAGAATCCTTTCTAAGACTTTACATCACAAGCAAATTGCCGAGCTACATCAGGGGGATAAATGCATACAATTGGATTTCTCAATATTAATGCAAATACTCTTCACCTTCCTCTCTAAACTCCCCTCCAAAAACAAACATTCAACCAAGTGCAAGTTCATAGTCCAGGATGACTGTTGTAGAAATTCAGAAAAGGTAGAGATCACTGTGGACTGGAGAAGTAGGAGAAAGGGTACATGGAGAAGTGGGAACATGGGCACAGCCTTGCAATGAAAGCAGAAATGACACATAAGGAGAGTGTGCTAAAAGTTTAAGGCTTCCTAGAACAGAAATTATAATTAGCATCATTCTGAGTTCAGAAAATCAGAGGGCTCTTGAAAGAGAACGCTGGGAAATTTGATTTAATAAACATGATGAGACCAATCTCCCCTTCCCTGCTACTTGCACACACTCCCATGTCTCCCCTGCCTTTACAAGTCTCTCACTTGATTCTACCATTCCCTTGAGCTATCATAGTATCTTTCTTCCCATGCTTGGCTAAATTCCTGGAAAACACCATCTACAACAGGTGCCTGCACTTTTTATCCTCTCAATCCCTTCCAGATCCTCTGTAATATGGTTTCCAACTTCATTAATAAACGAGAACTGCTCCCTCCAAAATTAACCAACAATCTCTTAAATACTAGGCCCAATGGCCTTTTCTCCAACCTCATCCTTCTTGACCTCTGTGGCATTTACCATTCCCGATTTCCCTCTTCTCCTGGATACTCTGTCCTTGTTAGATTTTCATGAAAATTCTCTCTCCTGGTTTTCTTCTTACCTGTCTGACCACTCTTTGGTCGCCTCTGTTGGATCTTAATCTATGTCACACCCATTGGCTATGAGTATCCCCTGACTGACCAGGCTCTCTTCTCTTTCCCCTTCTACAGGGTGTTCCTAAAGTCTGGACACATAGGCAAAAATGCATATTTTCAAGAAATTAAATGAATGAAATTTTCAACAACTTTTTATTTAATTGGAATATTAACAAATAACATCTTCAATATGATTTCCATCATTTGTTGATGCGCTTTGCAAGATTCACATGAACTTGATGCAATAACTCCACATTGCCATCAATTTTAGAACATTCACTCTTTATGCGTTCAATCAAGTGTGTGGTATCTGTGATTTTCATTGAGTACACCTTCTCCTTTAGCATACCCCAGAAAAAGAAGTCAAGGGGGCTAAGGTCTGTTAATATTCCAAATATTTCAAAATATGCATTTTTGCCTATGTGCCCAGACTTTAGAGACACCCCGTAGAGTACCTCACTTACTGACCTCATTAGTTCCCATGGATTCAACTGTGACCTCTAGGCAGTAGATTCCCAGATATATCTACACAGCATTAATTTCTCTCCTGAGCTGCAGTTACACATCACCAACTGCCTCTTGGACATGCTGAACTGAATGCCCTATCAGCACCTCAAACTCAACATGTCAAAACCACAACTTACTATCTTTCTACCCAAGCCCTCCTCAGTATATTATTACAATAGATGGCACCACCCTCCCCCATTCACCCAGTCTCACAATGTCAGTGTCATAGTCAGTTCCTCACTTGCACTCGTACTACACATCTAATCTATTATTGTTTCTCCCTTCACAAAAATCTCACGTGTAAGTGTTCTCTCCACTTATACAACTATCACCCATGTTCAGACCCAAATATTATCTTGCCTAGACTCCTACAATAGATTTTCAATTGTTCTCCCTGCCTCAAAACTCTCCATTCCAATTCATCCTCCGCTCAACTGCCAAAGTGATTTTCCAAAAGTGCAAATGTGTTCAGATCACACTTTTACTCCATAAACACCAGTGGCTCCTGATTATCTCTAGGATCAAATTTAAAATAGTTGGTCTAGCACTTTAAGCCCTTCACAACTGGAGCCCTTGCTACCTTTCCAGTCTTCTTACACTTTACTCTCTTCCACACATTCTATGATCCAGCTACCCCCATCTACTTGTAGTTTCTTGAATGTTACTCTCCATCTCCCAATTCCATGTGATTGTACTGACTGCCCCTAAAAGCTGGAATGTTCTTCTTCCTAATCTCTCTCTTTGCTTCCCTGACTTCCTCTTAATCTCTCTCTTTGCTTCCCTGGCTTTCCCTACCAATCTCAGTTTCTTCAGGAGGGCCTCTCAGTTCCCCCAGCTTCTAGTGTATTTTCCCCCCTGAGATTAACTTCCCTTTACTCTGTACATATCTTACATGTACCCAGTTATCAATATGTTGATGTCCCCTTTATTATATGAGTTTTTTGAGGGCAGGACTTGTTTTTATTTTTCATTGTATCCCTGTAGTAATCACTTAATAAATGTGTCTTGACTGATTGACTAACCAGAAAATTGAGGGCTTTGAAGTGGCTGAGCTCTGACTTGATCTAACAGAAAATTAGGGTGTCATTGCAGATTTACAGTAGACCTAACCTCCCTGGCATCAGAGATATGTGGCAGGCTTATCTAGGAGATATAGGAGAAAGTTTTTTTTTCTGGTATTGGGAAAATGTCCATAGGAACCCAGGGGATTAGAATATTCCTACTAGACTCATGTCCCTGGATAATCTGGCCACCCCCATTTACATCCCCCCTATAGGTATGGTGAGAACAATGTAAAAAAGTCCCTCTAACCTCATTCACTGATCTACTCTGAATACAGTTTTCTGTAGGAAGGTATGGTGTGCATAATAAGAAAATTAAACACAAATAGGATAGTAACCACTGACAATTGAATACATTTAAATAAATTTGAATAAATTCATGTGGTTGCTTTCTTATCATCTTGAACTCTATTTATGCTGCAAGTTGCTGAAGGCTGCTATTTCTGTGACCCTCAGGAAGTTAATTTGACTCACTGAATACCCAGGTACCTAGGAGACACCCAGATGATTCCATCTTTTGGGGAGAAATCCATCTTTTAGCGTGGTTCCAATAAGCACAAGCAATCATTGGTGGTGGAAATGGAAGGGAACATATGGGCACCTGGCTCTAGAACCAGGCCCCAAAAACCTGCCAATCATCAAATAATATGTAAATGACTGAACAGTAATACAGTCAAAGTTCCCAAAATTAATCATTTTCATTCCCACTTGTGTCAAAAAACCAGACCCTTTCCTCAGTAATTACCAGGCCTGATTAATGCCCTTCCTATAGAAAGATAATGGGATGGACACTCCACCCCCCTGTACATAAGTAGCTGATTTGAGATGTTTCTCAACTGACTGATTGATTGATTTTTCCAGGAGAGGTGATGGGCTTGGATTTATTCATTCATACTCTTTCACTTGGTCTTCCCTGTGAAGAATAGAGTGCATGTGCTGAACAGCTTGACGAGATTTAAGGACTTATCTATAACCATGGAGCAAAGTACTCTAACTGATCGTCAATTGATGGATCAATTGGTCCACCCACAATATAAATATTTTTGCCTCAAAACAAGTAAGAACATTAGAATGATGACTGATGATGATGATGATGATGATAGCACTTTAAAACTGGCAAAATGCTTCACAAATATTACCTCAGTTTACCCTCACAACAACCTTGGGTGTTAAGTGCTATTATTATCCCCATTTTACAGATGAGGAAATGGAAGCAGTCAGAAATTAAATGACTTGCCCTGCGTCAGACCGTTAGTAAGGGTCAAGGCAAGATCTGAATTCAGGTCTTCCTAACTTCCCTAACTTTTAGTTAAATTGGCCTTGGTTTCACATTATAACTACGATCTACTTCACCATAACATCATCTTGGCTTTAAAAAAAAGAAAGTTCTACTCTGAGTTGCCATAAAAATAAAACCAAACGAGTCAGCAGATAACCTTCGGTAGTTGCTACTACGGGCAAAATTAATTCTCTACAGCCAACTCAGCAGTCATTTTCTCTAAACTTTTGAAGTTTATCTTCAGTAAACAGAATACAGTCTGTCAGTGGCATTGTTAAAGACTTCCAACTTGGTAGGACCGATATGAGCTTGAGTTCTATTGGCATTGGCATGAACTTCAAGAATCCTGATAATGCTTCCAAGGAGGACTAGAGTAGAAGATTGTTACCATACCTGTAGTATACTTTCCATACTGATAGAGGCAGGCGGGATGGTTTTATGGTATAGGGAAGAGAAGGAAAGGGGAAGGAAAGAAGCATTTATTAAGCATTTAATGTATGCCAGGCCCCATGCTTAGCACTTTACAAACACTATTTCATTTGAGTGTCCCAACAACACTGTGAAATATTAAATAGTCTATAAAAATGCTTCTTCCCTTTGTTTGCAGTACTGGAAAATGGAGTAAAAACAAAAAAAAAAATAAAAACTCCTCAAAAAACCTGCCTTTATAGAGGGCTCCAATGTTCAAAAGCAAAAAAAATAATGCTCCATGGGTAAAACTTCAGGGACAGTAAAAGTGTCAGGGAGGCAAAGTTTGATTAAATATCAAGACAACCTTTCTAGTAACTAAAAAAGCATCCAAAAATAGAATGGGATTTCTTGGTAAGTAGAGAATTAAGTCATTGGATGTAAATTAAAGACCTGGATGGTGACCAATTGTCAGGAATATCACCCAAGAGATGTAGACTCATTTCCCATCTTGATAATATCTGACATCCCTTCAAATTCAATGATTCTATAATTCTGTACTATTAATGCCAATTACAGTGACTTGCTGCACTGTCACAAAGTGGGCACACCTTGGGAATGTAGTCACTAGTTACTGTTGGAGCAGGAAAAACCTTAGAATTTTTAGGGAGGTGGAACCAACATGACAAAGTAAAGGCAGGGACTCACTTTAGCTCTCTCTCCAAATACTTTTAAATAATTATTTTAAACAAATTCTAGAGCAACAGAACCCACAAAAAGATGGAGTGAAAAAAATTTCCAGCCTAAGACAACTTGGAAATTCATCAGGAAAGCTCTGTTGCACCAAGGTGAGAGAGGAGTGCTGTCCAGTGCATACTGCACCAGCTAAGACTGGAGCAAATCAGGAGCAGGCCTTCAGACAATTGATTCAGTGGCAGCACTGGTGGTTCCAGACCTCTCAGCCCATTGACACCAAAGACAACTTAGAAGGTCAGCAGAAAAAGTCTGTCTCACCTGGGTGAGAGTGGAGTACAGTCCAGTGCAGACAGTGCCAGTGAAGACAGGGAACCAGTAAACTAGGAGCAGGATTTGGTAGCTACAGAATCAGCAGCAGTAGCAGTGGCTACTTCTGGAGCTCTCAGCCCACAAATCATAAGGGGGTCAAAAAAATGGTCAGAAGGAGATTACAGGGGTCCCTTTGCTGGCACTGAGCAGGACTCTGTCACATTGCCCATACTTGGACCTGGGTCACAGTCCTGGGTGGCAGTCCCAGGGTGAGGGGGAGAACTAGCACACTAGAGTCTATGACTGCATTGGAGCAGGAAAAGAGTGCCTGTGGCCATTCACAGACCAGAGCACAGGCCAGGTGAGTAGTAAACGCCTCTCCTCATTTCATACCATCTTGGAGGAACTGAAAACTTACAGGTTCCTAGTAGTATCTCTGAAGACAGCTGCACAAAATGCTTGAAGCTTGGGACAGTGTGCCCTCCACCCTGGAAGCAAACCCTATTTTAACAAAGAGCTAATAGTCAAGTAATAGCCTAGGAAAATGAGCAAACAACAGAAAAAAAAGTCTGAACACAGAAAGTTATAATGGTGACAAGATCAAAACACACACTCAGAAGAAGATAACAAAGTCAAAGCTCCTACATTCGAACCCTCCAGGAAAAAATCTGAATTGGTCTCAGGCCATGGAAGAGCTCAAGAAGGATTTTGGAAATCAACTAAAAGAGACAGAGGAAAATTTGGGAAGAGAAATGATAGTGATGCAAGAAAATCATGAAAAACAAATCGACAGCTTGGTAACAAAGACACTTAAAATACTGAAGAAATTAGCACCTCAAAAAAAACCAGACTAGGCCAAATGGTAAATGAGGTACAAAAAGTCAATGAGGAGAAGAATGCCTTAAAAAACAGACTTGGCCAAATGGAAAAAGAGGCACAAAAATTCACTCAAGAAAAAACAACTTTGAAATATGGAATTGGCCAAATGGAAAAGGAGGTACAAAAGCTCACTGAAGAAAATAATCAATTAAAAATTAGAATTGAGCAAATAGAAGCTAATGACTTTATGAGAAATAAAGAAACCATAAAACAAAACCAAAAGAACGAAAAAATAGAAGACGATGTGAAATATCTCATTGGAAAAACAACTGACCTGGAAAATAGATCTAGGAGAAATAATTTGAAAAGTATTGGACTACCTGAAAGCCATTTTTAAAAAAGAGACTAGATATCATCTTTCTAGAAATTACCAAGTAAAACTGCCCTGATATTCTAGAACCAGAGTATAAAATAGAAATTGAAAGAATCCACCAATCACTTCCTGAAAGAGATCCCCAAACGAAAACTCCCAGAAATGTTATAGCCAAATTCCAGAGGTCCCAGTTCAAGGAGTAAATATTGCAAGCAGCCAGAAAGAAAGAATTCAAATATGGAGCCACAGTCAGGATAACACAAGATTCAGCAGCTTCTACATTGACAGATTGGAGGGCTTGGAATATGATATTTCAGCGGTCAAAGGAGCTAGGACTGCAACCAACAATCACCTTCCCAGCAAAACTGAGTATGATCCTTCAGGGTAGGAGGGGGGAAGGGAATGGATATTTAATGAGAAAGAGGACTTTCAATCATTCTTGAAGAAAAGACCAGAAGTGAATAGAAAATTTGACTTTCAAATATAAGACTAAAGAGAATCTTAAAAAAGTAAACAGGAAAGGGAAATCAGAAAGGACTTAATGAGGCTAAACTATTTACATGCCTACATGGGAAGATGATATTGGTAACTCATAAAAACTTTCTCATTACTAAGTTAGAAGGAGTATATATAGACAGAGGACACAGGTATGTGTTGAATATGAAGGGATAGCATCTAAAAATAAAATTAAGGGGTGAGAGAGGAATGCACTGGAAGAAAGGGAAAGGGAGAGATAGAATGTGGTAAATTATCTCACATAAAAGAGGCAAGAAAAAGCTTTTACATTGGAGGGGAAGAGTCCTTTTCTAGTGGCAAAGAATTGGAAATTGAGAGGACTCCCATGAATTGGGGAATGGCTGAACAAATTGTGGTATGTGATTATCACGGAATACTATTGTGTTATAAGAAACAATGACCAGGATGATCTCAGAAAAACCTGAAAAGAGTTACATGAGCTAATGCAAAGTGAAATTTACTGTGTACTGTGTACAAAGTAACAACAATATTGTGTGATAATCAGCTGTGAATAGTCATTCTTGGCAACACAATGATCCAAGACAACTCTGAAGTATTTCTGATGAAAAATGCTATCCATCCCCAGAGAAAGAACTCGTGGTGTCTGAATACAGATTGAAACATACTTTTTTTTAACTTTATTTTTCTTGAGGTTGTTTTTTTGGAGGGTCTATATTTTCTTTCACAACATGACTATTACAGAAATGTTTCGCGTCACTAAACATGTATAACCTATATGGAACTGTCTGCCTTCTCAATGGTGGGGTGGGGAGGGAGGAAGGGAGAGAATTTGGAAATCAAAGTTTTAACAATGAATGTTAAAAATGTTTTTACATGTAATTGGGAAAAATAAAATACTGAATAAAACAAAACAAAAAAAATTTAAAAGAAGTTGCCTGTCTATGGCCAACTTTGCCTTACATTCACGCTCCTTTAGGGTCCCATGCATCTTTTGTGTGTGACATATTTTTTCTTTTGTTCTCCTGATTGCTTACCTAACTGCAACCCATTGTTTTGTCTTGACCTCCTGCTTCCACTCATTGCTTCATCATGTGAAGTGGGCTAATGTGTACTCTTTATGTCCAAATTCTCCCCTCATTCTACGTCAGCCCAGAGTTCATTAACCTTCCTTCAGATTTTCCCAGTTTACAGCCTTGTCAATTTCACCCATCACTACTATGGAAAGCTCATTTCAGTGGTGTTGTAGGGAATGTTTAACAAACAATGTTTGACAGTTTTCCTTAATAAAATATATCCTTAAAACACTTCAATTTAATCTTCATTATTAACATTTTCTCCATCACTACTATGGGAAGCTCATTTCAGTGGTGTTGTAGGAAATGTTTAACAAACAATGTTTGACAGTATTCTTTAATAAAATATATCCTTAAAACACTTCAATTTAATCTTCATTATTAACATTTTCTCCATCACTTCCTTAGGTCTATGCAATCAATAAAACAATAAATTATAACCTTATTTGTAGTGTTTTCCAATTTCAGAGGAGTAAGTGCTCACACTGAAAATTTAACAATCAGTTTTCAATAACCAGTCAACATTTGGTTCCAGGACACCTTGACTCAAGATGATAAACATAAGCTAGAAGAAGGGCAGTGAATGTATCCAGGAAGATTTGACCAACCCTAGCAGTGTTTCTGTTCCTTATCTCTTCTATACTTTTTTTCTCTCCTCCCCACAATACACACAACCCTTTATTCTTCAGCAATGGCAATCACCATTTCTCATCTACCATACTACCATATTGCTCTCAACATAAGATGCACTCTTAAAATACACACACACAGACACACACACACACACACACACACGCACAAATCTGTCTCACAGAAAACCCAAGTACTCTTAGCAAGAGAATGCTAATGTAAGAGACAAAGATA
Source organism: Trichosurus vulpecula (assembly GCF_011100635.1). NCBI lineage: Eukaryota > Metazoa > Chordata > Mammalia > Diprotodontia > Phalangeridae > Trichosurus > Trichosurus vulpecula. The sequence continues at coordinate 57,932,472 of NC_050576.1, read as the reverse complement.
AAGAGGAATGGCAATAAAAAATGAAGACAATATCTTTATTTGAATTTCAGAATGCTTAAAAATAATTTTTATAGTTAATGATTTAAGTGACAATTGTATAAATAAATAAAAATATTTCCTTTGCTATCATTTTAGGGGTGCAGTCTCTATTGAGACCAATATGGTAATTGTCATGGTGCTGATGGGACAGCTCAGATAGGAATAGCAGCAGTGTTTTTCTCTTTTTTCTCAGAGGTATTTCCTATGGACACCCCCCTTTTCTCGCCCCCTAACTGTCCCTGGCTGCCACCTGATAATAGAGGAGATACCAAGAAGAATAATCCTGCCCTGTTATCTCTGGACACGCAGCATTTTATTGGGCAATTGCAGCCTGCTATCTGACTCTGAGGCTTTGGATCTTCATAGAAGTAGTGACAGAGACAGAACTGATTCCTTTAAAAGGCTGCTCAGGCAACCTATAAAATTAATTTTAAAACATTTTTCTCTGGCAACTGTGTGCCTTCAATACCATATGTTATCTCTGCCGCTTTTGCCATCTTCTTTCTTATTCTCAGTATTAATAATAATATGAAAAATCATGTTATTTGAAAAAGCAGCGCAGGTTTGTTTTGTTGGTTTTTTCCCACCTCATAAATAGCAGACTGGTCTAGGGAGTCAGGTGGTCTGGTCATCAGTCCTGTCTGTATTATTCACTTTACCTATTGCATGACTTTGAACAAATCAACTTTCTCAGGGACTATAAAAAGGAAACAGATGCCTTATCATCTGGTGGTTTTGTGAAGACTATCTAAAATGAAAATATAAAGCCTCAGCCTCAGAGGCAGAATATCTCCAAGAAGTAGGCAAGTAAAAGCAGTGTGAAATAAGTACCTCAGTGCTGTATACCTGGGCTCAAATCATGTTTTTGAAACTAAATAGCTATGTGGCCATTGGAAAGGCACTTAACCTTTCTGAGTCTTAGCTTCTTCATCTGTAAAATGGGGGTATTAATTATACCTCTAATATCTACATTATATATATATATATATGATTATTGCTAGGCACAAATGATATACTGCATGGAAAAGCACTTTGAAAACTTTAAAATGCTATATAAATGTCAATTATTATTATTAAGCAAAACTGCAATCAAAAGCCATTAGATGGTACCAGCCTCACTCCTATAGTTTCATAGACTCTAAGAGCTGGGAGAAAACAGAGCAAACATTTAGTCCAAACCCCTCATTTTACAGATGAAGAAATCGAGGCCTAAAAAGGTAAAATGATTTTCTTAAGATCTCTCAGCTTTTTAATGTGCATTTTATCCATAAATCCACTAATCCAAGACCACTTATTCACTGGGAAAGAATAATAAAATTATACATTTATAGAATGTGAGAGCTGAAAGGGAATTTAGATGGCCAACCCCATAATTTTACAGATGAGGAAATGGAAGCCCAGATAAGTAAAATTCCTTACTGAAGTGCATGATGCCAGTCTTGGGAGAGCAAGGCCTAGCACCCAGAGCCCTCAAATCCCAGTGTACTAATTTTGCCATTGTTTCACATTTGTCTAATTTTAGTTGGGAGAATTAAAGGCAATATGATTATTGATCATCAGAACATGAAGCTTCCAACTCAAATAGTCTACGAATCTCTGATTCCAGTTTTTGCCTGGCTCTCACATTTTAGGAGAAAGGAATAGGGAAAGAATAATAGCAACTCAACTCCAATCCAACCTAAGTCAAAAACATTTGATAAGCACCTACTGTGTGCCAGGCAGAATAACCAAATGTCAGAATTAGAAGGTACCTCCATAGGCATTCTTCAACACACTTGACATTTAGCATGCTAAACCCTGAAGACTCAAAGCTGTGGCTATGTGAATTTGGAATCTCAGGATCTCAGTTTAAATCCCAGCTGTTTGAACTTAGGCAAGTTACTAAGCCTCTCTGGGCCTTAGTTTCCTCTATAAGTTTCACCTATTAAAAAATTGGAGTTTGGACTAATTGACTTCTGGTCCATGTTCTCTAGTAACTTAAACCAACAGGGAGAATACATATAAAATGACTATGACACAATGAAGAGTGTATTAAGTGCAAAGGAGAGGATCCAGGAAAGGTGCTTTAAGGAATTTGGATGAAATATTACTTTGGTTGGGATGAAATGGGGGTGGAGTGTGGAGGTGGGGAATGGTGTCAGGGATGGCTCCAAGAAAAGATGAAACCTGGGTTGATCCTTCAAAATATGGAATGATTTCAAATGACAGAAACGGTTGCAAATTAAAGGTGTGGGGGGAGTCCTTTCCAGGGATGAGGTAAGGGAGACAGACACTCCTTAAGAAATTGAGTGTATTTGTATGCTACATCCTTAAAGTAACATTTGTAGTAAAGGTAAATGAAGTCTTCTCATGTGTCATATGCGCCAACCCCAACAAGGGTTGGATGATCTCTGTTTTGATTGTGATGTCAAAGAAATTCTTGTTCAGTTCAGGTTGAACTAGATGGCCACTGAGGTCCCTTCCAACTCTGAGATTCTAGCATCCTGAGATTCTGCAGCAAGGCTTGGTTGCTGCGGAGATGCCTGTGATGTCTCAAGCACGAGACTGAATTCCACAGAGCAAATGAGCCTAGGGAGTAGATACACCAGGAAACCACAACAATTTTTCTCCTAATGTGATGTAATGAAGGAAGGAAAATACAATACAAATGAATGAAAATGCAGGTGGCATATCTTCTCTGGATAATGGCTCCCGCCACTTTAGTGGCTCTTTAACAAACACCATCAGCTTGGTGGAGTGCGCAGCAGCAGTTAGTGCCACTCAGCATTAATTACAGCTGAATGTAAATTTCAAGCCATCATGTTCAGACAAGTCATTTTGAATAACACCTTATACTGTGTGGTTGAATTTCATATTTGTCACCATCTAATTGACTTGTGGCCATTTGGGTTATTTGTTTACTTCTATCCTTCATTTCCCTGAGACTTGGCCATAGGGATTTGTTTCTTAGGTTGGGGGGATTTTAGCTTGCTAAAGCTTCTAGAATCCCTACCACACCGCCCCCAGACAATGCCCTTACAAAGTGGCCACGACCAATTTGTAATTGGCTCATTTTCTAGCCACCACACAACAGAATAGGTTAACCATGTGGTGATCCTAATAAGCCATGGACTTCTTCAAAACATAGTTCAAAATTGGCCTCTCCCAGAAAGTATTTTATCCTCAAAGCCAGTGGCAAGAAGTCCAGAGCATCAGGTTCAAGGTCAAATGGCCTGGGGTCAGCTCCCAGATCTGACATTTCCAAGGTCTTTGACCATGAGCAAGTCACTTAACCTCTTTGAGTTTCAGTTTCCTCATCTATAAAGGAGAGATAGTAACACTTCAACCATTGACCTCACAGAAGGGTTGTAGAATAACCTTAAAGTACTATTTGTAAGTTATTCTCACAATTGCCAGTCCTAATGACATGTAAGGGAAGGACCTGGCAGAGACCTTGGAATGAGTGTAACTGGCTCCAGTAAGCTAACCGCATGATGAAGGGGAGCCTCTCTGACTGGCTTCAGAAGTATTCAAAAGGAGTGCCAGATTCAGCTACTTCTTCTTTGTCTCTACTCTTTGTTCAATGATTCCTTTCATCATGGATCTGATCAAGACCATGGCCATACCTCCATCACATTTTTTAAAAATCCCTTGATTCAGGCTCACAAAAACTTTCTTAAAATCTCTCTTTTAGCAAGGTGAATGCCATAATATATTAGAATCAGGTAATATTCCTTTTTGTTTGATGACCCTATGATTATTAATAGCAAGCAAGGCATCAAAATGGGCTTGACAATGGAGGATGTCCAGTACAGAGTCTAAATGAAACAGTCTCCTCATACATGGTCAAGTTCTCTGGATTCTCTTATTTGAAGACAATATTGCACTCACTGTTTCAAAAGTCTTCATAATATAATAGAAAAAGCCCTGGCTTTGGAGTCAAAGGACTTAAGTTCAAAGTCTACCACTGCATTTATGACCTCCTGGATCTTGGACAAGTCGTTGTGTTCTCCTATCCTGTTTTCTCATCTGGAAAATGCGGGAATTGGACTAGATGATCTCTCAGGTACTTTCCAGCTCTAAATCTATGACCATTGTAGAGCCTCCTAAGTGTGATCCATATTATACACTCAATAAGTTCAACCAAAGTATTTACACAGAAAAAACAAGAACAAAAACAGTTAGAAAAGGAATACTTCCTTTTGAGAATAGGACATGCAGTTGTAGGGACAGCCCATATAATTTGTCTATTGACACATACCAGGTTTAAAATTGAATAAGAGAGTCAAGTGGGTTGCTATTGAGAGACTGCAATGATTTTAAATGACACCAAGCTTCTTTCTGAAATAAACGCTCTTTAGTTTTTCTGTTTTGTTTTTTTTTACATTGGTGGGCTTCTGGCAATGCTGTGTGACAGGAACCTCTGAAGAACCAAATTTGTGGGTCATCCAAAGGCAATGGGACACACCTGGGTAAGCATAAATGGGCTTCAGCATTTGGCCAGTAAAGATTTGCACAGAAAGAAAAGCATAAAAGTTGCCATCAAAGAGATGCATGACTAGAAAAAGGGGTCAATTGGTCATGTAGAGAGCATAAAGGAACAGAGACTCATTACTAGAAGAGTCCACAAAGGTCACTTCACTCAATCTTCTCAACTTAAAGACAGAGAAAATAAAGCCCAGGATGGTTAAGCAACTTGCTCAAAGTTACACTGGAAAAGAATGTCATAGTCACCGTTTTAAATTGGATTGTTGGCCTCCAAATTCAGTGTTCTTTCCGTTGAATCGTGCTAATAACAGATGGACAGACCACATTACCCACTGGTGTCCAAAATAATGTCAAGAAACCTACAGGAATTCCCTATAGAACATTACATGGACTCCTGTATAAGATTCATAGGAAGATATGGAAAAAGAGCTACATAGGGTGAGAAGGCTTGGGTATGTTGTGATCTGTACTGTCAGCAGAATTGATGTTGTTCTGTCATGTCCAATTCTTTGTGACCCCATTTGCAGTTTTCTTGGCAAAGATACTGATGTGGTTTGTCATTTCCCTCTCCAACCATTCCACAGAGGAAGAAACTGAAGCACACAGAGTTAAGTGATTTGCCAAGGGTTAAACAGCTAGTAAGTGACTGAGGCCAGATTTGAACTCAGGAAGATGAGTCTTCCTGACTTCAAGCCCTGGACCCCATCCATTGCACCACCTAACTGCCCCCAGCAGAATAGTAAACAAATACTTATGAAATCATAGAGCCATTGAAGTATCTGAACAGCAAAGTGAAATAAAATTCTTCGGTTGTTTTTGCTGAGCATGATTAAATGGGTATCTTTCTATGTATGTATTCGCACATGTCTTCTCAGCTTCCAAGGATGTAGGATATCTCCTTTTTCATGTATGCCTCCCGAATACTATCTTTGAATATTTCACAGACTTCTAAGGGAAATCCTTAGTCAAAAGTGTTCAGACTAGCACACAGACATATACAACACCCTATGCTCTTTACTGTAAATATTGTCGCTTCTTCTTAAGATCCAAACTTATTTGATTATTCAAACTTGGGACAATACCTTTTTTCCCAGGGAGAGCACCCAACAGTATGTTAAATAAAATAACCTTTGCTTATATGTTCATATAACCCTTGTGTCAGAGGCCCCCTCCTGATTCTGGGGATTTGGGCACACTTTGGCCCACTCTCATTGTTCTAGCTCACTGCTCCCACCCAGATGATCTGGGAGCATAAGTTTTGGTCACTCCCCAAAGGTAGCCCTGAACTACCTTTATCATCACACAGACTCACAAATCTCCAAAAATGAGCAGTTTTGTTTCCAAATACATGCAAACAGGTTTAATTTGCACTGAGCTGTGTAGAAATTAAAACACTTCTGACAGACATATGTCTCTAAAAATTTGTGTATCCTTATTGCACTGCCCTAGGATCTGGGACTAGACCATTCTGGGTCTATTCCCAGTCAGTTCTTCCTTCCATGTTCCCTCCATCTCTGTCAGGTTGATGGCCTCCTTAGATTTCCTCTTCTCCCAGCAAGTGTCATCTGTTGCTATTCCACATCACTTCTCCTCCATCTACCTCCACTACCCTGCTGCAGTTTTCCCTCACTCTCAGCAGCTGAGTATCATCCATCCATTGTCTCTGTCCTTTGCAGCTGCTGGTTACTATTGTTTAATTCTTTTTTGCTGTTCTCTACAGATTCCTTCTTTTGCTTTCTGTGGGTCACTATTATCACAGTACCATCCAATTCAGTTCTTCTCCAGCAGATGGCACTCATCCCCTTTCCCAGAGGACCAGTTCGATAACCTGGTCTACATGAGGCAAGTCTATGGAGATATTTTTATTCAACTCAAAAAAAGCACTTCAGTTTTCTTAAGACTTCTATGGCACACAATCCCTATGGCCCTGAAACTTCACATGGTAGATTTATGAGATGAGGGGAGTTTGGGAAAGTTGGAAAGTTCATGAGAATTTCCTTGTACCATTAAAATACGTCTCTTTCTCTCTCCAAACCCATGTCAACTTAGAGGTAAGTTACTACCTCCTTCCTCTTCTCTCCACTAGCATCCAGCTGGCTGCTCCTAGTACGGATGTATATGCCAGGGAGAGACAAATTTATATGCTCACTGAATGAGCTAACTAATATGTTACTCCTTTCTTGGTAACATAAAAACCCAACAACATTCTGAGAAGAAAATGGTAAGAATTCAGTCACTGCAGTCAGGCAGTGGGAAAGATCATCACAACAAGCACTCATATACTTTTACAACACTGTATATCCATCAGTATGTTGCCCAATGCAATGAACATAGCAATCACAAAACAGTTGTTTAGTAAGTGAATAAAAGTCATATTTTTCTCATTTTAACCTTATAGCAATTATTTGAGGTAGGCGATGTAAGGACTATTATATGATAGGGTATGCAAGATCCTTGGAGACAGGGATTATTTCATTTTTGTCTTTATATGCCCATTACCATGGACATAGTGGAGGCTTAATAAATGTTTATTGATTGGCCCCCCATTTTATTGATGAATTAACTAAAGCTTGAGAGGCAATATGGCATAGTAACTAAGAATGAATAATTTTATTATTATTTATATTGAGCTTTAAAGGCTTAAAAAACACTTTACACATATGATCTCATTTGTTTCTCACAGAAACCCTGTGACATAGGTGTCATTATTATGCCCATTCTATAGAAGAGAAAACTGAGATTGAAACGTGAAGTGAGGGGTGGAGGAGCCAAGATGGTAGCTGGAAAGCAGGGACTTGCTTAAGCTCTCCCCCAAATCCCTCCAAACACCTGTAAAAATGACTGAACAAATTCTAGAGCTGCAAAACCCACAAAATAGCAGAGGGAAACAGGTCTCCAGACTGGGAAAGCCTGAATGGTTGCTGGGAAGGGTCTATCGCACAGTGCTGGGAGCAGAGCACAGCTAAGCATGGGCTACGCCAGGACAGACCAGACCGGGAGTCAGCTGGCCAGAACTGGCCTTAGGGCCACGAATCATTGAGCTGTGGCAGTTACCAGACTTTTCAACCCACAAATACCAAAGAGCAGGTTAGTGGAAAACTGCGGGATCGAGTTCAGAGAGATCTGGCCACCGGCCCCTGGGGGTAGTGGAGGTGGTGCAGCATTGGCAGTGGCAGCAGCAGGAAGCTCCTGTAGCTGCTTCCAGAGCTCAAGCGTCAGCTGCTTCCCAAGTGCCTGGCTCACACAGTGGGAGGAATCTAGCAGCGGGTGAGCAAGGAGTGTTTTGTGGGCACAAAGGCAGGTTCTCTTGCTGTGCCCTGCATGGATCTGTATTGTGGTCCTGGTTGGCAGTTCTTGGGGGAGAAGGAGTGTGGCTGTGACAGAGCCTGGGGTGGTGGTGGAGTAGAAGTAGCTCTGAAAACAGCAGTGCTTGGACCATAAAGCTTGGGAAAAAGTACTCTCTGCAAGCAGTCATACCCTGACAAAAAGCTCAAGTGTCAAGTAGTTGGCTGGGAACATGAACAGGCAGTGGAAATGAACTCAGACTCAAACTCAGATTCAAACTCAAACTCTAGATTCCTTTTTTGGTGACAAAGAAGACCAAAACATACAGCCAGAAGAAGTCAACAAAGTCAAAGAGCCTACAACAAAAGCCTCCAAGAAAAACATGAATTCATTTCAGGCCATGGAAGTGCTCAAAAAGGATTTGGAAAAGCAAGTGAGAGAAGTAGAGGAAAAATTGGGACAAGAAATGAGAGTGATGTGAGAACCATGAAAAACAAGTCAATGACTTGCTAAAGGATACCCAAAAAAATACTGAAGAAAATAACACCTTGAAAATAGACTAACTCAAATGGCAAAAGAGCTCCAAAAGGCCAATGAGGAGAAGAATGCCTTGAAAGGTAGAATTAGCCAAGTGGAAAAGGAGGTCCAAAAGACCACTGAAGAAAATACCACCTTAAAAGTTAAATTGGAACAAGTGGAAGCTAGTGACTTTATGAGAAATCAGGATATTATAAAACAGAACCAAAGGAATAAAAAAATGGAAGACAATGTGAAATATCTCATTGGAAAAACCACTGACCTGGAGAATAGATCCAGGAGAGATAATCTGAAAATTATTGGTCCACCTGAAAGCCATGATCCAAAAAAGAGCCTAGACATCATCTTTCAAGAAAGTATCAAGGAAAACTGCCCTGATACTCTTGAACCAGTGGGTAAAATAGAAATTGAAAGAATCCACTGATTGCCTCCTCAAAAAGATCCCAAAAAGGAAACTACTAGGAATATTATCGCCAAATTCCAGAGTTTCCAGGTCAAGGAGAAAATACCGCAAGCAGCCAGAAAGAAACAATTTGAATATTGTGGAAATACAATCAGAATAATACAAGATCTAGCAGCTTCTACACTAAGGGATCAAAGGGCTTGGGATATGATATCCCAGAGGTCAAAGGAGCTAGGAATTAAAACCATGAATCACCTACCCAGCAAAACTAAGTATCACGCTCCAAGGCAAAATATGGATTTTCAATAAAATAGAGGACTTTCAAGCTTTCTCAATGAAATGACCAGAGATGAATAGAAAATTTGACTTTCAAATACAAGAATTAAGAGAAGCATGAAAAGGTAAACAAGAAATAGAATTCATAAGGGACTTACTAAAGTTGTATTGTTTGGTTTACATTCCTACATGGAAAGATGATGTGTGTAATTCATGAGACCTTTCTCAGTATTTGGATAGTTGAAGGGAATATACATATATATAGACAGAGGGCACAGGGTGAGTTGAATATGAAGGCATGATATCTACAAAATGAAATAAATTTAAGGGGTGAGAGAGGAATGTATTGAGAGAGGGAGAAAGGGAGAGATAGAATGGGGTAAATTATCTCACATAAAAGTGGCAAGAAAAGCAGTTCTGTAGGAAGGGAAGAGGGGGCAGATGAGGGGGAATGAGTGAATCTTATTCTCATCAGATTCAACTTGAGGAGAGAAAAACATACACACTCATTTGGGGATCTTACTCCACAGGAAAATAAGGGGAAGGGATAGAAGGGAGGGCAGATGGGGGAGGAGGTAATCAAAAGCAAACACTTTTGAAAAGGGACAGGGTCAAGGGAGAAAATTGAGTAAAGCGGGATGGGATAGGATGGAAGGAAATATAGTTAACCTTTCACAACATGAGCATTGTGGAAGTGTTTTACATAATGATACATGTGTGATCATGTTGATTTGCTTGCCTTCCTAGGGAGGTGTGGGTGGGAAGGGAAGAGGGGAGAGAATTTGGAACTCAAAGTTTTAAAAGCAGATGCTCAAAAAAAAGTTGCTTTTTGCATGCAGCTGGGAAACAAGATATATAGGGAATGGGGCATACAAATCTATCCTGCCCTACAAGAAAGTAAGGGGAAAGGGGAGCATGGTGAAAGAAGGGAGGGCTGACTGGGGAATGAGACTATCAGAATATATGCCATCTTGGAATGGGGGGGAGGGTAGAAATGGGGAGAAAATATGTAACTCAAAATCTTGTGGAAATCAATATTGAAAACTAAAATATTAAATAAAAATGATAAAATTTAAAAAAAGAAATGTGAAGTGATTTGCCCAGAGTCACATAACTAAGCAAAGGTCTGAGATAGAATTTGAATTGAGGTCCTTTTGACCTCCAAGGCCAGCACTTTATCCACTATGCCATCCGGTTGTACTATCTAGCTGCCTAGATGTCTGATCTTGAAGTCAGAAAGATCTGAGTTCAAATCCTGCCTCAGACACATACTTGCGGGGTGACCATGGACAAGTCACTTAAACTCTCCCTGTTATTTTTTACATCAAAATAATATTGTATTACATCCATATACAATTGAAGAATTGAACAGTTTCAAAGAAACCTGGGAAGACTTATATGAACTGAGGCAGAGCGAAGTGAACAGAATCAGGAACTGTTCTTATAAAGTTATTGTTAATATATTAATATATTGTTGTTATTATAACATTGTTGTTATTATAACAACAATAACATGACAAAAATACATAATTTTGAAAAGTGGAATTATCAACTATGATTTCAAAGGACTAAAGATGAAGAATGTTCCCCACCTCCTGACAGATAAATGATGAACTAAATATGCAGAATGACACACACATTTTTGCACATGGTCAATATGAGAATATATTCCTTGGCTATGTGATCTCTTACAAATGCCCTGTTTTCCTTTTTTGTTTGTATTTTCTTGACATTGTTATTTTCCAACGGTGGGCAGAGGAGGGAGATGAGAAAGAGAGAAATATAAATGTTTATCACTTGAAAAAACAGTTAATTTTTATAAATAAAAAGCCTTTTCAAAAAGTTTTATTTTCTGGGCAATCCTCTGAGACTATAAATCACAAATAACTGGCTGATCTGAATCTTTGGAGAGTGTTTCCACACTCAGAATTTCCCAATCTAAAGAAATCAGATTCAGACCAAAACAAAACAAATAAAAACAAACGCTCTCGAGACAAAGAGAGGTTATTGGACTTGCCCATTGTCGTATCAATGAAAATCTTCTGACTCTAGGTTTAGAGCCTTTTCATTGTATCAGGCTGCTCTTCAGCTGTTTTGTTGTGGGTTATTTTGGTTGTTGCTGTTATTGTTATTAAGGGGACCTTTTGTCACCCACCCAACCCTCATCGGCAGCTGCCTTACTTCTTGGAGTTGGCTCTAGCAGTGGCTAGTGTGATGGTGGGAAACAAAGATCCTCAGTAATTGAGTCCTCAGGGGCCCCTGACCCTCATCCCACCTGCCCAAGAACAACTTCCAATCCTCCCGAGGTGTAACCCTAAGAGGCAGATGGAAGTGTTGTATAGCTACATAGGGCTTGAAGGAACAGCTGGTCGCAGGAGTAGTGGTGCAAGGCAATGGATGGAGATTGTTATCTATCACACACTAGGTCCTCCTCTCCACCCAACCCAAATGAGTTGATTCCAGGAGTGCTTTGGACCCAGCTCATACTGACTCTTGAGAGCTAAGTGTTACATTTTCATTTTAAGTATTGGAAATTGGCAAATGCTACAAATCAGAACTGGATTGTCTAGACTTAAGAAAGTGATGGGAAAGTATTAATAATGGACATTAAAGTTACAAGTATTTGATTCATATATTTTTTCAGAGAGCTTATTAAACATTTACCAGCACAGCCCTGACTATTCCTAATAACCCAAATGTTTTCACTATATTTCTGCCTTTGTGTCATTGTTCACACCATTTCCTAGGTTTAGGATATACCCTCCACTTCACTCCATTTTCATACCTTGACATTCCATTTAGACTTTGAGGTTCACTTTAGGCCATATATAGCAGGAAGGACAATCTGGGTTCAATGTTGCCTTTACTACTTACTCCCTGAGCAACCCAGAGCAAGTCTTTTTAAATTCTCTGAGTTTTGATCTCATTTATAAAAGGAAGCCATTGTGAATATGATCTTGTATTTTAATCCCATGAACCTGCAAATTATATGAGCCTAGGTGTCACCTCTTTCATGAAGACATCTTTGATTCCACCAGATCGTCTCCTCCTTTTATCTAAGTGCCTTGGACTCCTCCTTAGCATTTATTATTTTCAAATTTGCATATTTATTATTGTAGATGTTTAATATCCCCACTAAACTGTTGGTACCTCAAGGGTATGAGCCATGCCTAATTTATCTCTTTATCTATCTCAGAGCCTAGCACTAGAATAATGCACACAGTTCAATTATAAAGACCTGGAAAATAATTTTAAAAATAACTTGACCCAACTCTGATTGGCCAAGACCATGCACTAAAGTTAATGTCATAGCTAAGACTAGAACCAAGATCTCCTGATTGCCAGGACAGGAGTAGCTAGATAATGCCATGGATGGACTGCTGGACCTGGAGTCAGAACCTGAGTTCAAATCCAGCCTTAGACACTTACTAGCTGTGTGACCCAGGGCAAGTTATTTAACCTCTGTCAGCCTCAGTTTCTTGATCTACAAAATAAGGATCATAACAGTCCCTCCCTTTCAGGGAAATTGTGAGAATCAAAAGAGATATTTGTAAGGAGTTTTGGAAATCTTAAAGCTCTACGTAAATGCTAGTTATCATCATCATCCTCCTCCTCCTCCTCATTATTATTGTTTCACTATATATATATATAGATATATATGTATGTGTATATATATGCTGAATGTTGAATGAGTCACCTTTACTACACTCCCATTTGTATTCCTTTCCTGTCTAGGACTGACCCCTCATTACTGTGTCCCCTTTACACTTTTTCTCCAGGCAGGCTCTTCCCAGCTGTGTGTGGATAGGAGCAGACGTGGCCGCCAAAGAGCCAAAGGGGATGGCACTCACCCATCACTGTAGGGACAGACACCGGTGCTTCAGCAGTTGACAATATGTTTGTAACAGATCACTGGGCAATTTTCCAGTCTGATACTTTTACTCTGTCTGTGTCCTCCAAAGCACAAGGTATCCAGCAAGTTGGCAAGCCAGTGTGATGAAGGTTTTGGAACAGAGCCCCCTGCTGCCAGCCACATGCTGGAATGGATCCAACACACAACGCACCACTGGATTCATTTGCAAGTCTCTTAGTCCCAGGTTAATTGTGCCAAACAATGGCCCTGACCTATCTGTGTAAAAAGAAGGATGGCAGGTGTGCATTCATTTGCTCATTCAGTCCACCCATCCAGATTGGTAGATACCCTTCACATTTGCCTGTTGTGCTGGCTATGAATACATGCATACATATGCGGTCTTTTTCACATACACATGCATGTATAACTATATACATATGCTTATATATATATACATATATATGGATAGATAGATAAACAAATATACATCATTTTACCTAGGTCAGACCTTCTGCTGAGCCCACTCCTAAAAGAAGTCCAATGGGACCTTTCTCTTTCAGTTTACCTCCAGATTCACAGCTCTGTCCTTCAAAGACTTAAAGAAAGAAAAATGTTGGGTACTAGAGGCAAGAGAGTCCATATTTTCTCCTCAGCATAGCCTTGATACTTTTCTCTGAAAGCCAGATAAGTTGTATTCCAAGCCAGGGAACAGAAGGTCTCGTCAGCTCAGCCCAGCCATCTGACCTGTGTCCAAGCACCATGGGTAACTGGATGAGTCATTCTTCTTCTAAAGTAAAAGGACAGAGCCTAGTCTCTTAACTTTCTATCCCTGCCAGCATCTCTCCCTATCCAATCTCCATTGGCTCGGTTGTTGTTCACCTGGGCACTGACCCCATTTCATGGTTGTGCCATGGTCCAGTTCTATATCACCTCCTGCCACTCCTGATCCAGGCCCAGACTGGCAGTACCTGCACAGATGGGCTTGGTGATGTTGCCAAATGCCTACTTAGCATACACCTGAGATCTCACACACTGTAGTGGGTCACTTCGAGTTTGAGTCAGTTCCTGGAGAATTCAGGAAAGCTCAGGGACCCAGATCCCTAACAACGCTTGCCTATGTTTCCTGCTGCAGGCTCCCTGAAATCCAGCAACACTGGAAGTTCCCATTGGCAACTAAGGAATTCAATTCTGTTCATCTGGAGGACATTTGATGACTTACTTGTGATTGCCTTGTCTGCTTAGGACAGGCAGGAGCTTATGTAAACATTTATGCATAAAGCACAGGGGCTCCAAAGCATAGCTGTTATCATCTCCTCTGTTGGCTTGTAAGCAAAGTCCAGAACAAACTCAAAATGAGTAATTAATCTTTATACTCAAGTCCTAGGCCGTTCTAGTTGAGAGTTTAGAAGATCATAAAATCCTAGATTCAGTCATCTAATTGAAGTCCCTCATTTGACAGATGAGGGAACTGGAGTCCAGAAGAGGTAAGTTACATATTCAAGTCACATAGGTAACAGTAGCAGAACAAGGGTTAAAACCCACATCTTCTTGTTCTAGAGCAAAAACACTCTCCATGTAGATATGATGTCTCTAGGTTTTCACCAGAATTAGACCATCTAGTAATACCTAGAATAGCAGGCCTTTATTATTATTATCCACTTGAATTCACGTAAGGGAACATCACAGGTCCATAGGTCCAGAGTTGAAAGAGATTTAAAAGAGTATCTAGCTCAACCCACTCATTTTACAAATGAAGTTCCAAGGCCAAAAATGGGATGTCTAGGGTCCAAGGAACGGGGAAACCGGGCAAGAGAAGAGGGGAATCAAACAAAGGAACAAGATCAGGTCTCATTCACTGGAGGATGAGAATGGGAGTTTGGGAGTTTTGTTTTCGCTTTTGTTTTTGTTTTTTTGGTACAGGAAGAAAGTGTTACAGGAATTTTGAATATAATGGTCTTCAGGCTAAAGGGAAGAAGGTGGATAGAAGTCAGTAATGGTCTTTCAGAGAAACTTCCTTTAGTCTTGGCATACTCCAACAAGCTCTCTGCCTCCCTCTCTAGTTGATGTATGGAATGCCTGGATCCTTTGTCTCTTCCATACCAGGGCGACTTGATGGGGCAGGTGAGAGTCACGGCTTTTAAAAAGGAGTAGTTCTTGACCATACCCATTGGTTTGGTTTCCCACCTTTGATGTCAAGCCAGGAGAGGCCATGTAACCCTACGTCTATCCTTTCCCCATCTCCCCCAAAACAACTCTCTAAGATTGTAAATTGCAGAGATGGTGGAGATTCACATAGGTAAGGGAAATTCCTCACTGGTAGCTTCCTACATCAAATAAATCAAAGACCTGATTTTTTTTTAAAGTATGAAGTATGGAATATATAGAAAAAAATAAAAATAAGGGTCATTTTCATAAAATAGACATCCTATCATAAATAATCCTCATAGGTCACTGAGATAGTCTTCCAGCTCCCACCCCCAAGAAAAAAAAAACCAAGACACTGAAGAGATTTTTTTGGATTTTCCCAACACATCTCTGTCGGTGCCACATTTTGCCAAATGAAGCATCCTAGGAATTTCATGACAGGAGTCATTGATAGTGCAAATCAACCTACAGCTTCATGAATACAACACAGGAATAATCTCCCTAGTGTCATTAATTGATTCTGTGAAAACATGACATTAGGTGAAACATCTTCACAGGGGGCAGTTAGTTCCATAAAATTTATGTCACAAATGGAATGGAAGAAATTGTATTTCAGTAATATCAAAGATCTATAATTTTGTCAGCATGAGTACCCAATTCTTTGACTGACAGAGGTTACGGTCCTTCTATTATTTAATAACAATAACAATAAATAGCATTTATATATATATATATATATATATATATACATATCATTTTAAAGTTTTCAGAGCACTTTACAAATATCATCTCATTTGACCTCATACCAATCCTGAGGGATGAGTACTATATTAATCCCATTTTACAGATGAGGAAACTGGAGGAAATAGAAATATTCCAGGATCACACAACTAAGAAATACCTGAAGAAGCATTTGAACTCAGATTTTCCTAATTCTATTAAGCACTCTAACCACTACCCCACCTAGCTACCGCTTTGTTATCCCATTTGATCCTCACAACATCCCTGGGAAGTAGGTGCTTTTATTATCCCCATTTCATAGACGAAGAAACTGCAGCAGATAGAAATTAAGAGACTTGCTGAGGGTCACATAGCTAATAAGTGTCTGAAGCTGGTTTTGAACTCAGATCTTCCTGATTCCAGGCCCAGTGGTCTATCCACTGCATCATCTAAATACCTCTATGATCTTTGAGAGCTCTCGTGGCCAAAGAATTCAGACCCCTTTGTGCCATATATAGGATCATAGAATCTGGGAGGTTTAAGGGACCTCTTGAGTCCTCTTGAGCTTAACTAGACTGGCGCTCAAATGACACACACACACACACACACACACACACACACACATACACATACACATACACATAATCATACACATACACATACAAATACACATACATATACATATACATATACATATACATATACATATACATATACATATACATATACATATACATATACATATACACATATATTGGAGCTAGGTCATCATTGAGCACCATATTTCAAGCCTTTCCAGAATGACAGGACCAGCCAGAGCTTGTGCTCCATTGGCATACCCTTCCAGAATGTAAGATTACCTGCATTCTATGATGAGATATTAGAAGGGAAATTTAGTGGGAAATTATCAAATATATCTTATTATATAAAAATAAAAAGGTTTTATATCACAACAAAGAAATGAATATAAATAAATACTGAAGAAAGGTTGTTTGGGGAAATTCTTTTCAGTAACTGTATCTGATTTAAAAAATAAAAACCTGATATCCAAAATCTATGAAGCATTGACACAAATTTTAAAAGAATAATATCCGTTCCCCAGTGAATAAATGATCAAAATCAACATATTCAACAAACATTTATTAAGCACTATCTGCATGAGAATCATATGCAAATAGGAAGGGATAGCATAAGTATGAGATAATACTTTGTAACCAATGAATTGCCAAAGATAGTCTAAAATGATAATGTTCAGTGATGGTGGGATTGTGGAGAGATTGCATACTTTTCCACTGAGCTTTGAACATGTACAATCTTTTTAGAAAGTAATATTCTGTGATACAGAAAAAAATCTACAAGACTGTTCATACTTTTTGACCCTACTCATCCTACTAGTATAGGGGTTCTTAACCTTTTTTTGTATCATGGACCCCTTTTACACAATCGTGAAGCCCAATCGTGAATAATGTTTTTAGATGCATAATATAAAATTCATAGGATTGCATAGGAAACCCATTAAATTGAGATATAGTTATCATTTTTTTTAGAAAATAAGTTCATAGACCCTTGGCTAAGAATCCTCTGTAGGAATGTAAGGATAATAGTAAAAAGGAAGAAAAGATCCCAAAATAAGAAAAAAGCCCAAAATAAAAATCAGGAATCTAGTAATCTAGTAATTTGGATGATGGTTAAACAAAGTGGTATATGAAAGCAGTGGAATTTTGTTGTACCGTATATTAACTTCATTCTGGAATCTGGAATGTTACCAATGTGTATATTCCCTTCATTATTACGTATCACAACTCACCCATACTTTTTCATCCTATGTTATTCTTATTCATGTTTTCCCATAAGTTCTCCATAAGCGATACATTCAATACCCATGTCGTGCCAAATGACCATCTCACCTCCTCTTCCAATCATATATTTCCTTGATAATCTATCTTGTATGCCACTTCTTACACATGTGTCACTACTAATAATTTATTGTAGTCTATTTGAGATTACCACGCATCTCTTCATCGATAATGGGTCATCCACCACTTGGAGATTTGAAGGTTCCAAAACTCCTAATCATATGTCATCATGGAGAAAACATTTATTTTTAAAAGATCAGTTTTTGCAGCAAGAGGTATGATGCATATGAATAATATGGGAAGACATGTGATGATACCGAATGAAGAAATCGGAATGAAAACAAGAATAAATATATTGATTATGTCTGTGCAAAATTATAACAAAACCAGAAAGCAAAAGCAAACATACCAAAAACAAACAAACAAAAAGATCAGAAGGGGTCATGGAAAAAACAAGATGTTTTTGTTATTTTTTGTTAGAGCATACATATTTTGCCAATTATAAATAATTTGGAATTTACGGCTTTATGCACGCATTTTTTAACCAAACCTGTAACCTCTTCAGTGTAAGGAGTTCTTGGTGAGCAACATTCTCTACCAGTGAATTTCAGCAACACCTTGGCAATTTATAGTTGTAAAGAGTTGCCTGGGGTACTGAGAGATTAGGTAACTTACCCAGGGACTCACAAATATGGTAGAGACAGGCCTTAAACCTCTTCCTAATTCTGAAGCCGGCTCTCTATGCAGTAAACCACATAGCCTCTCATGCTCATTTAATTTATTTAGGTGTTAATTTTTGTCACTGATTTTTCATTTTCGAATTTAATAGTATTTCAATTTTAAAATGTTATAATGAGTAAAGTATTAAGAAGCTTTAAAATCAGGACATTAGAGTTGGGAGGGAGCTTGTTTATAATCTATTAACACAATTTTTGCAGATGATCATAAGATATTGGTCAAGGCAAAACTAAGTGGGGTACACATATAGATCAGATACTGAAAAGTTGCATCTAAGTTGCAACGTACTTTTCAACTGACATATTATGATTTGTGAAATATGCCATCTTCATCATTTTAATCGACTTTTAAGTCATTGACATCTATTACTTCCATTTAGGTTCTCTACTCTCTAAGTCTTCTGTTAAGGAGCTTACCATCTGTGATGATAATTTTTTAAAAAATAGTAAGAAAGGGGCACCTAGGTGGCACAGTGGATAGAGTGCCAGGAAGACTCATCTTCCTGAGTTCAAATCTGGCCTCAGATACTAACTAGCTGTGTGATCCTGGACAAGTCACTTCACTCTGTGTGCCTCAGTTTCCTTATCTGTAAAATGAGCTGAAGAAGAAAATGGCAAATCCCTTCAAGAAAACCCCAAATGAGATCATGAAAAGTTAGACATAGCTGAAAACAACTGAGCCACAAAATAGCAAAAATCTCCCTCAAAGCCCAACACGACATTCATGTTAAACAGGAGAAAGAATACCAAAGTAAGAGAACACCAGCTCAGGTGACGGAAGACGGGGATGGCATGAGAACTCCTAAACCACTATGGTAGCTATGAATGTTGGGAAGAAGTCTGAAATGCTAGCCAAATGGATTCTGACAATACCACTGATGGGGACAGAACCCTAAGCGGTGTGATGAAACACCTACTCAGAATCTGAGACTAGACTGCCTGGCATAGGGTTGCAGACTAGCCTTGACTCAAACTTTTGTGATGATGCTCCTTCATTTTAAGGAGCACCGGATGCCTATCAAGAGCTGATCCAGTCATAAATACTATCACCCTACTTGCTGGAAAAGCTGTAGACTAGACTAGTCTAAAGTCACTAGGTAGTGCTGACCCCTAACTAGTAGGCACTTAATAAGTTTATTGATTAACTACGTAAGCAAACCATGTGTGCACATGAAATGAACTGAACACGTGACCATTTTCACTAACCTCCAGTACTATGTTATAAATTTGGGGATTGTTCTCATCTATTACAGACAAGGGCCTCACACTATATTTTTGTTAATTATAGCCTCCAGTCCAATATACACAATAATGTATTTAAATTTGTTCAGGGTGATTTAAAAAAATAAATTACTTCATCCTTAATCCAGATGAGAAGAAACGAGAGATAATATCATGGTGTTGCTAATATTTGAAGAAGGAAAAGTTGAAGTGTGAGGTCTTTGAAAATCTTTACATAGTACAAATTGTAGAAATGTTACCTAATAATGAACCGTGACAAAAATTGCATTAAGAGTTCAAACAGGAGATGATCACACTTAGGCTGTAATTCTAAAAAGCTTTTCTGGAGTTTTGTCACATGAATCTTACCAGCAGTCCAATTATACAAAAACAATGATTTAAAAAAAAATATATATACACACACACACACATATATATATACATATATATATATATACACATACACACACATATATATACACACACATATATATACATATATATTAAATATTTAAATTAATATATATTTAAAAATAAATGTATATATATTTTTAATTAAAAATATGTATAATGATGTTCAATAATTGCATTCTCCTAAAGTATTTGACAAAAAGTGAAAACATTTCAGTTACTGGGTAGCACAGTATATGTTAGCAATAAGGGTTGTGCTTCAGTTACCCCCTCATAAATGAGTCCTGCATAGCCAGCCAGATGCAGACAGGTTTCTCACACCCCAAACAGCTCAAATGATCTATCTCAAATTGTCAACTAGAAGGGGGCAGATAGGTCAGCTCTTGTCATGCCCTCTTACCCTAAGATCCTGTAGAGTAGCAACCTGCAGCAACTGTTTCAAACCACACTCCCTTGAAATTTGCATACTCTGTTAAGTAAATAATACTTTTTCACAAGGGACTCAAGCTGTCCCTGTGAAATGGCACATTCGAAAGCAAGTATCATGAATAAATGAAAGAATTATTACAGAAATAATCCAGGAGGAAAACAATCACTATTGGTCTACCTTCCCCAGGTCTTCTCCCCTAATTTGCACTTGTTGGCTTAATATTCTAGGGATGACCCTGAGCATAATTTTCTAGAACTGTTATCCATAAGCTCCCACTAGTGTGTGTCCAATAAACATTAATCAGTCAGATTTAAATCAGCTTTTTAAACAGAGTATTTGCTGAGTAGGTATAGCAGTTAGTACAAAACTTTTCTCCCCCCACCCACCGCCCCACAACCACCACCCAAGAGAGGGCTAATTGTCACCCACCATGTGCCAGACACTATGCTGAATGCTTTGCAAATGTTAACTCATTTCATCCTCCCAACAACCTTGGGAGGTAGGTGCTATTCTTTTCCCTATTTTACAGTTGAGGAAACTGAGGCAGATAGAGATTAAGTGGCTCGCAGCTGAAGTCATATTTGAACTCAGGTATTCCTGATCCCCAGGCCAGTGTTCAACCAAATGAGCCACTTATCTACCCAGTATAATGAAAATAAGCCCCGGAAGAGAAATGAGAAAACTTGAGTTTGACTCAAGTTCAGTAGCATATTACCTTTGTGATTGTGGGCAAGTCACTTAATCACTCTTAACCTCAGTTCCTTCATCTGAAAAATGGGAACCATAGTAATCTTTGTCCTGTGTACTTCACAAGGTTAATCTGAGGATAAAGTAAGATGATGTTTGTATAAAAAATCATTATAAAGTATTATGAAAATTAAGAGATGAGGAAGAGAAAGAGGAAGAGGAGGAGGAGGAGAGAGAGTAACTCAAGTGTAAGATGGCTATAATCTAAGCAGATTTTAAGATCGTCAAAGTAAGGGAACAGTGAGTGAGAGACTTGGATTCAGATAGACCTGGATTCAAATCCCATCACAGCCACTAACTGACCATGTGACCTAGGTTGTCACTCAATCTCCCCAAGCCTCATTTCCCCATCCGTGAAATCAGAATAGTATTAGCATCTACCTCCCAGAGTTAGTATAAAGATCAAATGAGATTACATAAAGTGCTGCGTAAACGTAAAGTGTCTTTCGACCATCATCTTATTATCCTGCATGGCACTTTGTACAGTGTTGGATACATACTAGGCAATAAATCAGCTGGTCAATGAGCATTTATCAAGTGCCCACTATGTGCCAGACACTGTGCTAAGCACACAATGCTATTTGATTAACTGTAAGCAGACCAGTATCATAGGATAGGAGACATTTCCCTTCTGGTTGCCTCCATATTGTCCATGCCTGTCTTTCATGGGTCCCCTTTGTGCAGTTGTACAGGGTTCCAACTTGGAAAGAGACACCAGGAATTGTGTGGTGGCATCCAGTTCATTGGCTGGCCATGCAGGCATGCCAAATTATACATCAGGCAGACATCAGGACACCTGTTTTGAACAAAAGATGTCTATTCAGGGATTTGAGTGGTGACTAATGCCAGAAGTAAGTAAGAGAAGGCTGGATTTCAGTGGTGACTACCTGTGCAATGCTGTTTGGTATCATGCCCACAACTAAGACAGTATAGATTAGAGAAATAATTAATCACAGCAAATACTTTGCATTTATCCATATGATCATAGGATTTATATTTGGAAGGTCCAATCACCTCATGTTATGGATGAAGAAAAGTCAGACTCAGAGAAGAGTAGCAAAGTATGCAAGGTCACACAGTTAATACACGGAAGAGCTGGTATCAAACCCACAGCTTCTGACTCTATACACAATGATTTTTAATATGCTGCCTATCTCCTCTAAACGGCATTGACTCCTAATATAACTTCTTGCCTCTATTTTTTTCCCCTCAAATCCATTCACCACTGCCAAACCTTCTTTATGTACAGATTTTTCCCTGTCAGTCCTCTGCCCAAAAGTCTATACTGACTCCATACTGTCTAGGAAATATTTATTTCAAATTCCTTGGCCTGGCATTCAAGGTCTCTCTCTATTTGGCACTCTCCTAGTTTTCCACTCTAGTTGCTAATTGCCCTGTGTCTTCTATAATTCTAAGCTCTACTCAAACTGGAATACTCACCATTCTTCACACTCACTCCAGAATTTCATCCTTCCCTTGGATTTCTTATTCTATTCTTTAATTATTGAATATCCTCTATGCTCTCTACCTATTAGATTCTTATTCATCCTCACAGAATGGGACATCAAAATTGATACAGTCCAATATGAACCTGAGCAGGAATGCCCTCTATAATATTCTTGATACGTGGTCATTCAGTCCTACTTGATGACCTCCAGTAATAGAGAAACTACTCCTTCCAGAGGCCACTAACCCATTTTTTGATGAGAAGGTTTGCCCCCCTTACTTCAAGTCAATCAACAAACCATTATTAGGCACTTACTACATGTCAGGTACTGTGCTAAGTACTAGGGATAGAAAAATAGGCAAAACACAGACTCTGCCCTCAAGGAGCTTACAATGTAATGAATTACAATGTCAAGTCAAAATCGACGTCTCTGCAACTTCCATCCATTGATCCTAGTTCTGCCCTTTGAGGTCAAGCAGAATAAATCTAATACAATTTCCAAATGATGGTTCTTCAAATACTTGGTGATGGCTATGTGGCCCCCATCCAAATTTTCCCTGAATTAAACATTTCTAGTCCCCTAAAGTTATTTTTATAAAGTATGTTTTCCAGCCATCTCACCATCCTGATCTCTTTCCTCTGAATTTCCTCTAATATATCAACATTCTTCTCAAAATATATCACTCCAGATGTAGTCTGACCAAACATACATGTATACATTCACAAGAAGTTTACATACACATACATACATAAAACTTCACTCATTCTTAACACTTTATATATACAAATGCATAGACACACAGATACATATACATATATATATATATGTATATATATATATACATACATAAACACATATTACAGTCATTATATTTCTAAAGGTTATATGACCTTTTTTGGCTACCATGTCTTCTGTCAAATCATGTTGAATGTGCAGTCTTCTAAAACCCTCAGATATTTTTTGACACAGTTTTTGTCAGAGTTTTGCTTCTCCAGATTGTTACAATTCATCTTTTTAACGCAAATGAAGGACTTTACATTTATCCCTATTAAATTTCACATCAGGTTGACCTATAGAATGGGCCTGTTGAGATCTTTGTGGATTCTGATTCAGCTGACCAGTGCCACCTAGTATTGTGTCATCTGCCAACTTGATAGGCTTACCAACTACCCCTCCTTCAACTCATTAATAAAATTATTTAATAACACATGAATCAGGACAGTTGCCTCCTTCCCCATACCACCTCTGGATTGGTATAGATCTAGTAATCGCTGTTTTTCAGTTTGGTCATTAACCAGCTGGAAATCTACCCAACTACAATTGTCTGCATCTCTCTATCTTAACTATGACGATTTTAGTAGAGAATTAGTTAAATGCTTTCCTGAAATTCTATGTCTATGGCATTCACTTGATATAACAACCTAGTAGCCCTAGTAGAAAATGAAATGACATAAGTCTGGCACCATTTACTCTTGTTGAAGGCATGTTGGCTCATGTTGATCTTTTTTCTTATTTAAATGTTCACAAACCATTCTGTCTAATTTTTCCAGAAATCAAAGTTAGCCCCACCAACATACTGTCTGAGGATCTCAACTCTCCCTCAATTTTTTTATAAATCAGGAAATTTACCCCTTTCCTATTGTACCTCTGCTATTTTCCTTAATTTCTGAACTGTTCTATAATCACATTTGCCAGTTCTTATAGTACCCTGAGATATACCCCCCATGTATACATATTGCTTTTCCTGATAAAATATAAGCTTCTTGAAGACAAGGACTGGGTTTTTTTTTTCAATTTTTTGCTTTATATTCCATGCATCTATCATAGTGCCTAGCCTATAGTAGGCTCATAATAAATATTGTTCATTACTCAGTTGATTGATTATACAATCCAAAATGAGATATAGTCCTATACATTCTGTGTTCTTTCTTTTACTCCCTTTTAAAGAAACTAGAAAGCCCATTTGGTTGTTTACAATTAATTGCCATTCTGAAATTTTGCAGAAATTTTTAGCACTTTGACATTATTCTTTCTCACAGGACCATGCTACTCATTTTCATTTTCAGTTACTTGCCCTGCTTGCTTTTTTTCTGTACATGTCTAAAAAAAACCCACTCTCTTTATACTGCCTTCTCTCTTCTCTCTTCTCTCTCTCTTATTCATATTTGTGCTTTCAGAATTTTATTCTTGAGAACCTTCCATCCTTCTTACAATAACTTACCCTATAAAAATTGGGTCATGGAACCCTACTTATACTGTCTCTAAATTCTATAACGCACTGTTCCTAATTCTAGGCCGTATCTCAGACATGCCCACCTATCCTCTCCTTATCAGTTGCTCACTCCAAGATGATATCTTTTCTTCTTAAAGTACCCATCACTTCTTTTTTCACAGAACCATTTACTTTATAGTATTAATCAGATAAAGAATAGTAACATCCTTCATCACTTCTTTAATATTTTGAATAATGAAGTTAGCATTAAGGCAATCAACTCTTGGAAAAGTACAAATCAATGACCGAAAATACTGGAAATTATGTTTGTTCAACTCTGACATAAATATAGCAACTTTTTCTCAATGCAAAGTTCAGATCAAAATAAATAAAAGCAAGACTAAAATAGCTAATTCATTTTGATAGGGAATGTGTCACAGAAATTATTTAATATGGCATATGCAAATGAGGTCAAGTGTGAGTCGATGCATGTCAAATCTTGATGCAGGTTTGACCTACCATTATTGCGACAAGTTGGCGTAGGCTCATGGCACAGATGAATTTTGCTGTTACGTCATTTGGATGTGAAGCCCCTAAACTTGAAGTTAAATAGTATCTCTTTGAAAGTTAAAAGCACCATGATACCTGTTATATTTCTTAACAGCATTCATTTTAGTAAAGAAAATGTACTAAGGTGGCTTTCCAAAAGATCACGTTTTTTAATGAAATAACTTGAGAATGGTTGTAGGCAACCATTTGAGATTTTTAATAAGAAAATTTAAATACAAAGATCTAAATATCTAACTCTACATGATGGATAAGTACACAACATGATTCGCTTCCCGGGTCTATGTGCAGTCATTTCCCTGCTATCATTGCTGCTGCTGTCGCTGCTGGCATCGCTTCTCCAGGATCCAAACCAGACTTAAAAAAGACCATGTCCAAGAGAAGCTAAGTCTGATCAATTAATTTTGGGAAACTAAAATTTTCTTATTCTATATTTCAAATGGATGAAGCAACAAATGTAGTTAAAGAAAGCTCATTTGATTACATATGTATGAAAGGTTTTGAAAACTGGTATTACAGAGGAATTGTTATTTTGCAAACTTACTAACGGCAATATCACATCATGAAATATTTTCAATACAATTAACAGAACTTTTAAGGAAACTACCATAATGTGAGGGATGCATTACCTTCTTTGATGATGATATTTATTTGATGCTAGGAAAAAAAACAAACAAACATGAATTTAAAATGTGGCCTTTCATGAAAATTGCAAAAGTTGCATGTTTCAAAGACAATGTTTTTCATCAAGAAATATGAGTGAAGAGCTACATACAGTTTTTTTCATTTTTTATAATAGAAATAAACTTTTAAATAGGAGTCTATTCTAAGAAAGGGGTTTTTTGCTTTGCTTCGCTTTGCTTTATTTATTTTTGCAAAATTGAGTGAGGATACTGGAGCATTGCATAGAGCAAGTCTATATTATTGTGTTTTCCTTTTCATGTCAAAGCACCTCAAAGAATTTTTGAACTAAAAGAAGAAATTGTCCATGATAATAATAAAGATAAATTAATTTTATAATAAAAATATGTTCATTAAATTTATGTTCAGGGAATTTCAAAAAAAGTACTCTAAATCATTCTCCAGCTGAATAAGAAAGATTAATACATTTGATTGCTAAATTTGCCTGGTGGTAGTATATTAAAACAAGCATTTGCATCTAAAATTGTTTTGTTCTGGTGATAGGTGAAGAAATATTTATTAATTAAACTACCACTTGTAATTTTTGTTTGTTTGAAAACAGATATTCTACTACACTGATTATAAAGACAAAAATAGCTTTCTTCAATAGCAGCTGAGAAAGAACTATGAGTCAGTGTCATCAATGATTTCATGTTTTAAGAAACTTTATGCCAACGTGCCATCATGTTAATATTATTGTTATTTTATAATTTATAAATATAAAAATTATAAAGGATTGTATCAAGGAATAAATACCTATATGCCATGTTGTTTTCATTTTATGTTTAAGTTTTGCTTTGTTTATAATAGCAGTAGTAGTAGTAGTAAAAGCTAACATTTCTATAGGTCTTACTATGTATCGGGCACCATGGTAAGAGCTTTATGGATATCATTTCATTTCATACTTACACCAACCCTGGGAAACAGGTACTATTATTATCCCCATTTTACAGATAAAACTAAGACAAACAGACTTGCCCAAGGTCATGCAGGTAATAAGTATCTGAGGCTAGATTTAAACTCAGTTCCTCCTGACTTCAGGCCCAGTGCTCTATCCAGTTTAACAACTAATTGTCTCCCATATGGTTATAAATAATTATAATAAATTTTTAATTTGATTGAATAGACTATGAGCTAAGAAAACTATCAATGTAGATTATTTTATGAAAGGTGTTTAGGATGACGATGTTTTTGTTTTGTTTAAAGAGGGGCTTTGCTATGTAAAGTTTAGAAACTACTGCTTTAAAGCATGGGATAAGTATACACGGCTTGCTTAAAATTACTCAGTCATTTAAGGGATATTTTGTGAATGTCTACTCTGCCTGAGGTTTGGTGCCAAGCACTATAGCAAGAGGGATATAGAGACAACGATAATGTTAATGACAAATAATAGCCAATACACTTCAAGATTTGCAAAGACACTTTGTATCTATTACTGCATTTGATCCTCAAAAAAATACGTGTGAAGTAAGTATTTTGAGTATTTTTTACTCATTATGTTAAGAAGGAAACTGGGGTTCATCAAAGTTGAATGATGGAGTCAAGATTACTCTTCTATTCACTGGTAAACTCAAAGACTTCCACTGTAAGGTTCTTTCCATTAGACCATGCTGAATCAGAGATTTCATGGAGGAAGCAGCATTTGGGCCAGACCAAGTAGAAAACGTAGACTTTCAAAACGCAGAGATGGAGTGGGAAAGGATTTCACAGAGAAAGAATGACACATGTAAAGACATAAAGGAAGGAAAGCAGGACGTATCTCCAGAGACTGCTTAATACTCTAGTTTGACCCTAGAGTAGGCAACCTGTACTAGGCCCTTAACTTAGGAACTTTACCACTCTAAGACTATAAACTGCAGAGATGGCACTAACCTGCAAAGGCAGAGGAAGGTTCTTCAATGGGAATGTGCATACGCACAGGTCCAGCCTATCCCTATGGTGCCTTGAAGGAGCCTACAATCTAACTGTGATAAATTAAGCCTGAGATTCTGAGATTATATCTTTCCTCTCTTCAGAATATTTCAGTGGTTCTCTATTGCCTAATTCATAAGTCTACACCCCTTAGCCTGGCAATCATGGTGCTGTGCATTTGGTTCTAGGTTTCCCACCTCATGTCCTGATAGTCTTTCATGTATTCTATACTCTCAAATCCAATTCAACTGCAAGCCACGTCATCTTCCGGAGGTCATGGTCCTCTTCACGAATGAAGGACAAACCACAACAACTCCATAGTAAGCTAAATTGTCTGCCATCCAGTAATGCTAGCCTCTTTGTGGTTCCTCAAACAAGGGACTTTTCCTTACTCCTTGAATTTTCCCTGGCTGTCCCCCATGCCTAGAACTCTCTCCTTCTTCATCTCTGTCTCCTCACTTCCCTGGTTTACTTCAAGTCCCAGATAAAGACTTACCTTTTACCAGAAGGTTTTCCCAATCCTCCAGAATGCTAGTGCCTTCCCTGTGTTGATTATTCCCGATGTATCCTGCACATCTATTATTTGTATGTGGTTGTTTGCATGTTGTTTCCACCATTTGACTGTGAGATTTTTGAGATCAGGGATTTTCTTTTTTGTCTCTTTATATCCCCAGCACTTAGCACAGCACCTGGCATGTAGAAGGAATTTAATAAATGCTTGTTGACTGACTGTTCCTCAAATTCATCACCAGTTCTTGCTTTTACCTTTGCTCGTACCATTTCCTGCAGATGGAAGATATTCATGTCAAATTCCCAATCTCATTGAGAATGAAATCCTTCTGTATATTGTTCAGGGCCACCAACTCTATGAATCTTTTTCCAATCCTTCAAACATGTTACTTCTTATATCCTTGAATCTTTCATAGCCTGTTGTATTTTTCTATGCACGTATCATATTCTAATTTGTATTGATGTTATCTGTGTATGTATCTTTTCTCCATTATGAAACTATAATACCCTTGAGGGCAGGGATTGTATAATAGTCACTGCTTTAGAATCTGTGGAACCTAACACAAATATAGTGTGGAATCAATAAACTTTCACAGAAGTATAGGTGAATTTAATGCAGGACCTTGAGGGTCTTTGAAAATGTAAACATGTATACACATATGCGATATTATCTCATTCCTATTTGGCCAATGAGTAATATTTTCATGTTTACAAAAATAAATTTTATCTGACTGAAAGCTTCATGGATTCTCAGTCATGATCCTTTAGTAAAGCTGTAATGTTATCAATGTGAGTATTCCCTCAACAAAACAAATTACAACCCATTTATTCCCACCTATCCTGTAGAAGCCTGATCTATGTACTCTCGTGTTTCCACCCATGGGGTCCACCCAATATATTGGTTACTTTCCTCATGTTTTCTTGCTATCACAAAGATTTCAATGGAACTCATAAGCTAGCAATCATCCCTCATTCTTACTACATGATTTCTTTTTGAACATACATTTCTTTTATGGCATCCTTTTCAATGCTTCCCTCTTAAACCAACACTGAGCTGAAGATGCATGTTCTTGGCCCAGAGGAAGAATGAAAGAGAGAATGTGAATGAATCAGCACAAGTTCAACACTATCACAAGTAAAACAAGGCAAATGCTCATAATAGATGCCCTATTGATAGGGAGGACATTCACATCTCTGTGTGTATATGCATTATTTCTGGGGAGGGAGGGAGGGAGAAAGAGAGAGAGACAGAGAGAGAGAGACAGAGAGATAGACAGAGAGAGAGAGACAGAGAGTTAATTCCCCATCACTAGAGATATTTAAATGGAGGACAGATAGGTACTTTGGGGAGGGAGGATATTATAGAAGGGATTCCTATTCAGATGCGGGTTGGGGCATATTGTCTCTAAGGTCCCTTTGATATGCTATGATCTGAGATAAAGATAGATGTATAAGCATGTTTACATATGATATATGTATACATATAAGTATATACCTAATGTGTATATATATATACACACATACATGTTTTATATGCTTATTCATCTATATGTATATAGAATGCTTCTTCCTTTGAAGAATTAAAATTGAGCATCACCCAAAGGGCATTGGAGAATTACATGGTGGGGGTGAGAAAGATGCTACGTAGTACAATCATGAAATTACAAGAGAGAAACAGAGCAACAGATGTCACCAAAGAAATGTTAGTGTAAAAGAAGGGCTCAATCACATGGCAGGTAAGAGTCACAGAGATGTGACTGTCCTCCCTATCAATGGATAGACCATGTGCTCCATTAATATACACACAATAAAAACATGCATTGCCGGAGGTCCCCAGTACTTTGAATGGATTTGCTATTGAAAGATTATGGGAGGACATAGACACAGGTCATTCAAGATGGGTAAGCATGGCTGGGTTGTGATTTGCAGAATTGCCAGGAATCCCTAAATCAAAGAGATTATATATCCACTGGAATATTGTCCTGTGTGCCTATATGTATACATATTTGTTTATGTATATTATCTATCTCCATATAAATGCATCCAATGATACAAAGGATTTTACTTTTTCTTTTTTAGTGTTTTGATTAAATACAAAACCATCTGATCCTCTCCCTTTCTCAGGTAAATACCACTCTAAACAAAGCTAAGAAAGAGAACCAGCTTTTTTTTCCCTTCCTTTACAACCCCTCCACCCACTACCCTAGGAACCAAGGATACAATAGATTTGTCAGTATCTTTTATTTTCTTCTCTTTCCCAGGAAGACAAAAGTAAAATGTGTCTTGCAAATAAGTGCTGTATTCTACACACAAAAGGAGAGCATTTCACTGCTGCATAAAGAGCAATTTTTCAGGTATAGGACTGAAGAGCCTATGTTCATCTAGCTCTTTCTAATTGTGATGTGTAAGAGAAGAGAGATGATTGGTTAAGTGATCAATACCCAATGATAAGTGATTGTCACCAAATGATTTAATCCCCATTATTCCATAAATGTGACACAGAACCAGAACGCAGTGAGGAAATAATGGTACTGGGAGCTAGGAAACCTGTGTTCTAGTTCTGGCTCTAACTAGTTCTGTGCGTGACCTTGGCCAAGTCAATGGACTTCCTATGCCTCAGTTCATCTGTGAAATAAAGTAGTTACACTAAGTGATCTCTAAGGGCCTTTCTAGCTTTAATGTTCTCATGATTCTAATGCTTTGCAAATCACACTGGTTCACCATCTTATATACCTACCTGATGGAGAAAGAAGTAGGGAGAGGTGATAGAGACAGAGGAGGAAAAGGTAAAGGTGAAGTTGATAGTGAGAACTGAATTCACTTCAAGCCTTTTCATAGGATGCAACACAAACAGATGCCTGAGCCAGAATAAAAGACTGCATATTTTAATAAATAAAAAAGGCCACATGTTGAAGGTGAATTGTTTCTTTCTTCCTCCACCCTCCCCTTTTATGCATGCAAATGAACTGGAAGCTTATTAACAAGATGAGAGGCTAGAGTCTAATTAGCAACAAGACTAGGGAAGCTTATATTAGCTGATTCAGCAAACTCACTAGATAATTACTGTAGCTGGACTTTGGCAGCTTCTAGGAAACCTTATTAATTGAACTCTCAAACAGTGCTACCATCACAGCCTCCCCAGCTCAGAGCTTGATCCAGACCAGGCACAGCTTCCAGTCATTCTGCACAAAGAACTGTGTTCTTCCATCAAGCAGTCTTTTTGGGGAAGCCTACAATGGAAAGTATCTTCTGCTGGACTGGAGTAATGCTCCATCAACAAGGTGACCAGGGAAGGGAGTGGGCTGCTGCTGCTGCTCCTGCTGCTCCTGCTGCTGACCCAGCCTCTTCTCGAGCCAGGTCTTTGGGCTTTGGTGTGGAGAAGTACTTATCACCTCTGGTATTTATTCAGCTTAAGTAGGTTTGCTGGCTGGATCCAAAAACAATTAAAGGGAAAGGCATAAAGCTAAGGGTTATCATCAGAAATGATGTTAAGGCAAAAAAACGGAATATTGCTCAATGTTTTTATAAATATTAACTATCTTGAGTGTTTCCCCCCCTCCCACTATGTATATATGTATGTGTTCATATATTTGTGTAGGCTGGTAATGAAAACCATTCTTCACCAATATCATAGAATTATAGAAATTTAAAGTTGGAATGGATTTCATTATCTTCAGAGTCCAACCCACACCTGAAAGGAACACCATCGTATAACACATCCCACTAAAACAGGCAGTCAGTCAATAAACATTTAAGTGTTTACTATGTGCGAGGGCAGCTAGATGGCAGGGCCCTGGGCTTGAAACCAGAAAGACTCATCTTCAAGAGTTCAAATCTGGCCTCAGACATTTACTAGCTGTGTGACTCTGGGAAAGTCACTTAACCCTGTTTGTCTCAGTTTCCTCAGCTGTAGAATGAGGTAGAGAGCAAATGGCAAACCACTCTAGTATCTCTGCCAAGAGAAATCCAAATGGGGTCATGGAGAGTTGGACATGACTGAAAAAAATGACTAAAAGTGAAAATACTGTGTTAAGCACTGGAGATACAAAGAAATGTAAAAGACAGTCCCTGCTCTCAAAATTTCACAGTATAAAGGGAGAGATAACATGCCAAAAAACAAACAAACCTACAAACTAGGCATTTATGGGATAAGTTGGAAATAATCATGCTGATCTTAGCTTGAAACCCTTCAATGAAGGGAAATCACTGCCTCTCAAAACTGTTTGTTACATATATGTATGTATATGTACATTTATATACACATGTGTAAATATATACTACAAGTGTGTATATGTATATGTAACTGTATATGTACATACACACACATATGTGTGTGTATATATAACTGTATACACATGCACACACACACATATATATAAAATACTCCAAAATCACGTTGTGACCCTGTGTGACCCTGGACAAGTCACTTAACCCTGGTTGCTCCCAACAACAACAACAATGACAAATCATGTTTGGTTATGAGGAGAAAGTAAAACGAATTATAAGGGCTAAATGATATCGATTAGACCCGGACAGGGAGCATTGACCTGTTTCTGGTTTTTGTTGGTACTCACTTCCCTTCCACATCAGGAGATGGAATTTCCTCTTTCCAGGCTCTAATATCTTCGTCTGCAAAATGGGAATAATGATCAGAAAGAAAGCACCTTATAAAAGGTGAAGCATTGTAGAAAGAGTAGTTATCATTTCTCCACATGTAAACGAAGAAGTTCTGTGTTCTCGGAGGACCCTTCCAGCTCTAATATTCTTTAATATTACAACTTTACAACCTAAGCCTCTCTACCTGCCTCCATAGCATGAGTCCCACCCACGTAGCTGACTTTCTTGCATCAGTAGCCCTCTCTACCTTGATCAGGCCTTTCTCCTCATGCCTCATCAATGCTCTTTGTCTCCATGCTCTCAATCAAGTTGTTCCTCCACTTGAGCTTCTTTCTTATGTCCATTATATTTATCTAAAGTCTATAATTCAAAATCTACCTCATCTGTTTGAAGACGCCTTCCCCAATCCAATCCAATCCAACCCAATCCAATCCTCCAATTCAGTTCGGTCCAGTCCATTCTAACAGTCATTTATCAAGTAACTAACCTGTTCAAAAAATCGTGGTAGGTTTTAGGGATAAAAACATGACAAATTTCCCCCTTATTAAAGGAGTTTATGTTCTACTAAGCGAATAAAACATGTAAACAGGCATATGCATGGCGATGTGGGTAACAGAGAGGGCATTTTAGCACTTCATCCTGTGTTCCCCTTTTGTTATGGCCACAAGAACTAGAACAGGAACTAGGAGTCTAATTCTAGTTCCTAGGCATTAGGGTTACGAAGTAGCAAAAACAGTTTGCCAGAAGTTAAATTAACCACAGCGGGGTGGATCCAGGTATGGGGAAGACGTTTGTCTTGGGTCCAAAGGATTTTGGAAATCAAAACCTTTTACAAAATCAGTTCTTCCAAATAAGTACCAAAACTCACATTTTACTTAACAGAAATAGCTGAAAGTGATCCATTGACAAGCATAACTGGTATTGTTCCTCTTAGAATATGGGAAGAACAGAACCACAGGCTTCTTGGACAACCACATGTGGTCATTTGGTGCTGATGAACCTAGATACTTTGGAAAGGTGAAACAATGTGGTATCAGTCCCTTTGCCCTGTGATGGGACGAGTGGAGGAGCATCAGTTTGAACAGCAGAGAAGAGTCTGGTTTACTCCCTTCCTTCAACTCCTCAGCTAGCATGAGGGTTGGGAAAAAGTCAATCAGCCCTTCTCCACCCTAATAGCCTCCACAAAACGGAGAGTTCAGCTAAGTGAGTTTGAGCCTGAGCTTTTGGACCCCCTCTTTTCCTTTGTGTTTCTTAGTTGATTATAAGTGACCAAACAGCATTCCCAGATAGATGTGAACAGGCTTGGAGATAGCCTAATGAGTTTGAGAAGTCCAGGCATCCTAGGTTTCTTATTTGGAGATGACTGGTAGCAAGGGGAACATCTGCATCAGAGAAGTTGACTTGTAATAGGGTAGCAACTTAATCCTCGGCCTGGCTTGCCCGAAGACCTAGAGAGTGTTCTTGGCTAGGACAAAGCTGAGGTGAAATATGAAATTCCTATTCAGCAGTCTCACAGACTGTTTCACATTCTGATATTTAAGGCTCATCCTCTTGGGGGAGTGTTAACAGTAGTTATATGCTACTGTATCCTGTTTTCAGTCTTTGTTAATGCTTGCTTGTGAGAGCCCTTTGTGCTTACTGTTGAATTTATATAGAAGAAATAAATACTATACCTGACTCCTATTGTGCAGTGAGTACCTTTCTATCCCTTTGTGCAGAGACCCTAGACATGAGCCAAATGTAAACTTTTAGTAATTTTCAAAGGAGTGCAAGGTAAGGGTTTGAAGAGCCAGAATGTGTTAGAACCAGGTCCAACCAGCTGGAGAGAGCCTATTGTTAAATTTTCAGTGTAAGCATTTACACTTAGCAAACATTTAGCAAACAGTGTAAACATTTACACTAAGCAAACGCTGTAAATCCAGGCTTGATTTTTTTAATTGTCTAGACTCAAAAAAGTGATGCAGAAAATGTTAAAAATACAGATTAAACTTAAAAGTGTGCCAGGGCACATTTTTAAAACATTTACTCACATACCCCTGCAAATAGCTAGGGAGACTAAAGGGTCTGGCACAATATTTAGATGGTCAGGCTCTGCCAAGTCAGAACTTTGGCACCATGAGTGTGGGTCCAGTGAGAAGGGTCCCTCAGAGGAGAGGAAAAGAATATAGTGCCCCAGCTGCTTGGGCTCAACAGCAACTGTACTTTCATACAAACATTTCCTGAATGCTTATTTTTGCAAAAGACTATACTAGGCTCCATTGAGGACACCAAAAAAGCAGAAGAAATGGTCCTTTTCCTTGAAGAGCTTACAGTCTAACTCAGGAGACAAAAAGAAAAATCCACACGAAACAAGTAGAGGACTTTGCACATGTCAGGTATTTAATAAATGACAGTTAAATTAAATGTCAAATGGAAATGTTCACTCCATAAATTTCAACAAGACATCAATGAATTTCTGCAGCAGAAACACTAGTTTCATTTGAAGTACACTCATGAGCCCTTCATTTAGGGACCCCAAAAAGACCTTGCAGAAGACAGCTTCTGTCTTTGCCAATATATAACCACAGTATAGTTTCTTTATTTTGATTCCTCAAGTTACCTCTGAGAGAAATGGGTGTCATCATATTGAGTCCCATGGAGTTGTGAGATAGATGCTTGCAAAGCATTTTCAGCTCATTGAAACAAAGGTATCATTAGAAAGCTAGACCATGGATTATTTGTTCATTGTTACAACACATATTTATTCATTTTTCAAATACTTATGCTGCCTACTCTACATCTCTCAGATTAATCAACAAAACACCAGTAATGCTTGTGCTGATGACTAGAACAACAGTTAATCAGGAGGTTCCTAATATCAAAATTATCAATTATTCCAAAATTACTTCCTTTTTTAATAACAATTATTTTATTATTTCAATTAACCTAAATTTATTTTCTCTCCCCTCCTAACTAACCCAGCTCCCCACTCTGGGAAAAACAAAAACAAACAAACAAAACCACCTTTGAAACAAATATGCATACTCAAAAAATATGTCCACATTGGCCGCATTCAAATTTATGTCTCATTACCTACTCAGAATCCACTGCCTCTCTGTCAGGAGATGAGTAGTATGCATCATCAGGGCCCCTAGAATTGTGATTCGTCATTGTATTAATCAAAGTTCTTAAATCTTTCCAAGTTGTTTATCTTCATAACATTATTACTGTATAGATTGTCCCCCTGGTTCTGCTTACTTCACAGTGCACTCTTTATGCAAGTCTTCTAACATTTCTCTGAAATTGTCCCTTTCATTATTTCATACAATATCACAATACATTCATATGTCATAATTTGTTCAGCTACTTCTCAAACAATGCGCACTCCCTTAGGTTCTAGTTCTTTGCTACTATAAAAAGAGCTGCTATAAATATTTTTGTACTTATTCATTTTTTTCCTCATGCATCTATTTCTTTGAGGCTTAGACTTAGTAGTGGTATTGTTTGGTCAAAAAAAATGCACACTTTGGAATTGGTTGGGGCAGGGGAGGGAGGCTGTTCCAAATTGTTTTCAAGAATAGCCAGCATTGCTCTCTAGGTGACTGGAGGGTAATGAAGTGCTCACTGTGATTTTAGGGCAGAGTTTGCATTTCAGAGGGTTTTATTTTACATCTAACCTCCAGGGGAACCTAAGAACAGACTAGGGATAAACTAGCTAGAGGAAGGCAATTATTGTTGGATCACTTTAAATATAACCTAATTATCCCATCTCTGCTCTTTAATACTTGTGTGACCTTAGACAAGTCACTTAATCTTTCTAGGCCTGAGTTTCCTAACCAATAAGAGGTTTGTTTTAGCACAGTTTAAGAAGCAATGAAAGGGTGGTGAGTAGAAAAAGTTTAAGAAGCCCTGGCTTAGACGATCTCCACGACTTCTTTCAGCTCCAAATTCTGTGATCCTAGACCCAAAATACTGCAAATAATATAGAGTCAATTCATTCAGGACTTACCCTTTCTTCTGGGAATCTGGCCAAGAGGTGAGTTTTTCTTCTTCACAGGGGACTTCAAGCCAGACAACTGTTTCCTTTTGCTTTCTTCCTCTCTTTAGAATTGAGAAGGAACTGCCATAATAGTAATACGTCATATTTATGTAGTTTCAGAGAAGAATATTACTCTAAGATCATTTGTATAAAAAAGGGTCTTTGTTTCAAAGAGAGGCTTGATGGTGATTTCTAAAAGTGTACAATTTCCCAAAGGTAATTCAGCTCACTCCCTTTAATTCAGTTCTGAGTCTAGTTCACTTTCATGGTCTGTCCCAGGTCTATGTACTGCTGGGTGAGCTCCAGGGCACTCTCCACCCACATATCACCCTCTGGATGAACATCCACTTGCTTTTCCTATGTGGATAGTTAAGTCAAACTCTTCTGTGTGATTTTAGATGTCATTTAGGAGGGCTTTTGAATCTTCTGGGGCATAATGACACTCCTCATTAGAACATAAGGTCCTTCAGGAAAGGGATGATATTTTTGTTTTTCATTGTAACCTCAATCCTTAGAAGAATTCCTGGCACATAGCCTATTAAATAATTAAATGTGTATTGATTGATTGCTACTTTCCAAAATGTCAACCATGAACAGAAGCACCTAGAGGATCTGCCCAGCTAGAAGAAAACTCTCTTTGACTTAGACTCTGTATTTAACATCCTCTGTGATAGTGGGAAATACTTCTGATGAATACACATTTTCTTGTTTTATGCTAACTTTGATACGAATGATTAGATGGTCATCAAAGAGAGTTATTTCTATAATATAATATGATTTTATATTTATATAATTTTAACATTAGTCTAGAAGACAACTTATCACAGGAGGACTTTTAAGGTATCTTTGAGTCATGAAATATAATAGTCTCTGAAGAATGAAAGCTGAGGATCACAAAAAAATGAAGAGATGTACAGTGGGCATGAGTAAGATGTAGTTCACTTAAGTAGAAGGTTATTTGAAAGAAATGAAATAAATCAGATAAACGTGTGACTAGGAAGAAAAGATATGTAGGTCAGTTAGTAAGGGTAAAGGTATCCAGACAACATGGATAGAATCAAAAGAAAGCTTCCAATACATTTTGTGCTCTCCCACCTCCGTATATACCCAAAAAGCAAATTTATAGTAAGACATGATTGGCAGTGACATGGGTTGGGCAGGCAAAGGTGACTTCAATAGGCGCTATTGGAGGGAATAGTCAGTCAGTAAACACTTAGTGAGTGCCTACTGTGTGCCAAGTGCTGTGCTAAGCAGATTCAAAGAAAAGCAAAAGATAGTCCTTTCCCTCAAGGAGCTTACAGACTAATTGGAGAGACATCATGTGAGCAACTGTGTACAAAAAGGAAATATACAGGATCAGCAGGAGGTAATCAACAGAGGAAAAGCACTAGAATTAAGGGACATCAGGAAAGGCTGGTAGCATGAGAAGAAATGCAACTTAATTCATCTGCAGATTAAGATGACTGCAGACAGTCAGAGTGACCTAGGCTGTGTCTGCGTCAAGAGTCAACAGAGATTGAATTAAGTCATTTCTCCATTCTTTCCTTTTCTACTTCATGATGTCCAACTTTTGTCACATTTCTGGGTCTGCACTTTCTCATACGTACAATAATCTGTATGAATGACAGAATATAAGTTCCTCAAGAATAAGGAATATTTCATTTTTTTTGTTTTTGTGCTCTCAGTGTCTAGCACACTGCTTTGAACAGAGTAGATATTTCATGGAAGTTTGTTGGTTAATTGATTATTTGTCTGTTACCTTTGGATTTATTGAACAGAAAAATGGCAGAGCTGTAAAGGACTTTTGAGATCAACTGGTCCAACACTATCATTTTACAGGTGAGGAAACTGAAGGCTCAGATAAGGAAAACGCCTTGTCCCAAATCTCACAGCTGGTTCAGGGCGAATCCAAGTTTTGAAATCATATGTTCTGGCTCTCCATCCAGTAGTCTTCCATGCTACCTTCAATGTTACAAGGAGTTGGGGGAATCAGATATTCTTTCACTCTTCTGAGCTAACATAGCCCTTTATCATACTCCTGCTACTCAGAAGAGTTCTATTGGGTTAGAGTTGACAAGAGTCATGTAATTTTCTAAAATTCCTTTTTCTTTTTATGAATTTTGTTTATTTTATTCTGAACTTAAGAAATGAAACAAGTATTTCCATAACATAGTAGAACAGAAAAAAAGATGATTGCACATGAAACCAGAAAGCAGTTATGTATAATTTCCTATTCCTTTTAAATATTTAATAAAGTTATTATATAACTTTCTTTTATCCCCCTTTTTTTCTTCCCTCCCCCCTACCCTAGAGATGGCTACCATTAGACACAAATATTTGTGTGTATGCATGTGCATATATCTATATATACTTCTATACATACTTCTATTTATCAACTCTTTCTCTGAATGCAGATAGGATCCTCCTTCATATGTCCTTTGTAGTTAATCTGGGTATTTTATAATTGTCAAATGACTTTGTCACTCAAAGTTGTTCTTAAAACAATATTGCTGTTACTGTATACAGTGTTCTCTTGGTTCTGTTTATTTCACTCTTCATTATTTCATGCAAGTCTATCCATTTTTAAGACCATCAGCTCAGTATTTCTTATAGCACAGCAATATCGCATCACAATCACATACCACAACTTGTTCAGCCATTCCCCAATTGATAGGCATCCCCACAATTTCCACTTCTTTGCCACCACAAAGAGAGCTGATATAATTATCTTAGAACATATAGATTATTTTTATTTATCCCTAATCATCTTTGGAAATAAACCTAGTAGTGGTATTGCTGGGTCAAAGGGTATAGGCAATTTAATAACTCTTTGGGCATAATTCCAGATTGCTCTCCAAAATAGTTGGATAAGTTCGCAATTCCACAAACAGTAAATTGGTGTCCCAATTTTTCCAGATCTCCTACAATACTTGTCACTTACTCCTTCAATCATTTTAACCAATCTGGTAGGTCTAAAATGATATGTCCAGGTTGTTTTAATTTGCATTTCTCTAATCAATAATGATTTAAAGCATTTTTCACATGACTTCCATTCTCCCTCTTCAATCCTCCCACTTTCTTTAGAGTAACAGACTAGAGGTAGCTTCACAGTTTCCACATTGCTTGCCTACTCCATTCTGACAAACAATGAAGACAAGGATGCCACCAACTCAGGCTGATGGATACCCATGAAAACCCCACTCACAACACAATCATGACAATTGTTGGGGGGAGAAATTACAAGATGGACCTCAGTTCTTGCCAGGCAATGTCCTTTCCATTGCATCTATACTATGTCATCAAATACTAACCAATCTCTACAGCCACCATATTACATATACACCACAATCACCTTAACGCTCAACAGTCATTTACAGAGCACCTATTGTATGCCACTCACTATGCCACCAGCTGGGGACACAAAAGCGAAATTAAAAGAATCCCTACCCTTAGAGAGTTTACTTTCTCTCAGAGGAGACAGGATATCTACTTGTATAAACAAAATAAATACATGGCAATGGTGGGTGGTGCCCTAGCAAATGGGGGCATCAGGAAAGATCACATATAGCACGCAGCTCTGAGCTGAGCTTTAAAGGAAACTAGGAATTCCAGGTGAGGAGAGAGTGAAATCTGGGCAGGAGAGATTCTTAACTGCTCAGCAGCCCTAAAGATTCTCGCAGAAATCATGGTGTCATCAGTTCTTCTGCATTTCGGCTGATCGATCCCACGTGAAGAACTTTGGGCAGAATCCTTCTCTGGCATCAGGCACACTGCATTCATTTTCTCCCTCCTTGCCTTGTGGCACCCAATTGTCCAAATTGTAATAACTTATTTAGGCACACATCAAAGAGTCACTGAGTTTGAGATTTGGCAGGGACATCAGCAGCCAACCAATCTAATTCCCACACAAAGTAATCCCCATGATAACATATCTGACAAGTGGTTATCCACAGCTGCTTGAGAGTTTGTCTTAGTCTAGTAGATAGACTCTAAGCTTCTCGAAGGCAGGGATCTTGTAATTTTTCTTGGTTATCCATATGGCACCTGCTGGAGAACCTTGACCATTTACAAATGTCTGATAATTAGATACTTAGCAAAAGAATGTTTACAGAGACCCAGTAGATTTACTGATCATCAATATTTTAAAAATCTCTTCTGGAATCTTTCCAGGCTACTCAGAACTCATCTTTTCTTTAATCTGAGACTTACTTCCTAAGTACAGAGTAAAGTGAGGGGCGGGGGAGGTGGAGATAAGAAGCTACTTTGCATGAATAAAAAAGGCCACACTAATCCTACCACATTCTTGCTTCTGATCATTCCTGTTCCACAGCATGCCTGCCAACACCAAAAAGAAATCAAAAGCAAGGAACCCAAGATGCTTCTGGGTATTAAAAAGTGGTAAGATATATTTGCATCCTAAAGCAAGCAATGAGAATGACAGGTTCTTTCATCTCTTCCTCCTCCTATCCAACACACACTCTACTTCAAGGGTCTTGTTTAAAAAAAAAATTCATGACAGCCCATCCCTTCTCCAGGAGGGTTACTTTTAACCTGGGCTCAACCAACTGTAGATTTAAGGGGAGGGGTCTGTGAAATTGAAAGGGAAACATATTTATATCTTTATTTTCACCAAGCTCTAATTGAAATTTGGCCTTTTCTTCAATCATTTTAAAACGATATTTTGAGGAAAGCGTAGACTTCACAAGACTGCCAAAGGAATCCATGATACACAAAAAAGTGAAGGAACCCAGGGCTAGGAGTACTGACTGTGTGGGTAAGGTTGTTGAGAACGATGGACAAACAGATAATCCTTCATTATTCAAGCTGTCTAGTCTTTTCATTACTTTTTTCTTAAGGGAGGCCCGTTATCAGATATGGCTTAAAGAGTCAGCATATGGACATTGTGGTTGGGGGAATAGGGGACAGCATCAGGGTGAGATACAGGAAAAATAGATGAAGGAGATCACAGAGTTGAGTTGAAATCAGTAATATATAATTTGATGAAATGATTCTCACCTTTAAGTGAGAAAAATATACCATTGTTTTGGGGGAGATACAGGCCAGATTTGAAGATCAAGGGGGTTTCAGGGAGGAGATATTTGAAGTGAATTCTTCAAAGAATTATTCAATAGCAAACTTAATAGCCTCAGGCTTGATCTAATAAAAACTCATGAATAAAAAACGTATAGTCCTTAATAATGGTCATTGAAAAATTATAAGAGTGATGCTCACTCCAAAATCATAATTTTCTTTATTCCGTGGACTGTGGGTAAGTCAGTTTGTGCATTTCATTGAGGAAGAAAGAGTGAATGATGCAGATGTCCTCAGGATAGTGGCAGAAGAGTTCAATAAAAAGGATCCTATGCTCCTTGGAACATGTGATTGTCTTTGTCCTAGACAAAGCTAGAAGGTAACAGTAGCAAATGACAGTATATTAAAATGTAAAGTAAAAAAAACCCACAATCTAGCTATTCATTATGTACACATCTGACATAAATGGTGGAAATGGCATCTGGATGCAGGAGAGAGGCCCGCCAGCTTATACCCTGGAGCATCACCAGGAAGCAGGGTATTAGCTTAGCCCATAATTGAACAAACCAGGCATTGCAAGAAACCACAGACCTCCTTCACAGCATTGTAGATGGTTAGCCCTCCACAGTGGGGTGTGAGCAGCCAGATTCTTGGATGCTCATCAAGACCAGATTGAGTCTTTGGGGTTTTACCCATCACCAAGCAGAAGGATGTTTTGTTATTTATTCCAGTCATGCATGTCACCGAAGATTAAGATCTCCTAGTCAAAGTCTCACCCCTAGGTAATTGTTTGGGAGAACACTTTGTCTATTGACGCAGAAGAGTGGATTCGATTGAGGATTGCACCAAATTTCCTCTTCTAAGGCTAACTAACAATTCATGTTCTTCATATTTTGTTGAGTCTCAGCACTTGCTGAAAATATAGCAGCCTCTGAAGTGTCCAGCAGCATTTCGTAACCTTTTCTGCATCACTGGCCTCTATGGAACTCTGGCGAAGCCTGTGGACTCCTCTTCAGAATAATGGTTTTAAATACATAAAATAAAAAATATAGGATTTCAAAGGAAGTCAATTATATTGAAAAAGTTATCAGTTTTTTAAATAAGTTCATGGAGTCCCAGTTAAGAATCCCTATTATGGAAAGTTCTGATCAAGACAATACACTTCAAACTTAACTCTTGATTCAAATATCCTTGCCTATGTGAAGCTATAGAGGCAGCTAGGTGGCACAGTGGATGCTGGCCTGGAGTTAGGAAGGCTCATTTTCCTGAGTTCAAATCTGGCCTCAGACACATACTAGCTGTGTGACCCTGGACAATTAACTTAACCCTGTTTGCCTCAACTTCCTTATCTGTCAAATGAGTTGGCGAAGGAAATGGCAAACCACTCCAGTATCTTTGCCAAGAAACCCCAGATGGGGTCACAAAGAATCAGATATGACTAAAAACAAGTGAATGTGAGACTATGCAGCACACAGACTTTCATGGGAAAGTAATTTCATTCATTTTACAAGACATTTATTTATTATTTGTTAAGATGCAACGTTTTAAGGCAACACAAAGCTAAGATAGTCCCTTCCATTGCAGGAATTAAATTCTAGTACTGTTGGGCTAGTCTGGTGTTAGACTTGAGTCTGGAGGACCTGGATTTGAACCCTGCCTCATACTCTCCCTAGCCACATGACGCTAATAGGTTACTCACCCATCCATACTCATTTCCATCACCTCTAAAATGGGGATATTAATAAGTATTACACTTTCTTCCATGGACTCTCATGAGGATCGAGTGAGATAATCTAAGTAAATGCTTCACAAATCTTAATAGCTCAGGGTTGTGCTGGAGCCAGATTTACACCCTGGAAATAGAGAGTAGCTACAAATTGGGGCTTCATATATTATTTTGCTGATGGTCATGACTTAAGAAAGTGGCGGACAAACTATTAATAATGCATATTAAACTTAAAGCTATGTCATGGGTACCTTTTTTTTTGGAGAGCAGGTTGTTAAACATTTACTAGCATACCCCTTCTTGAATCACCATATAAATATCAGGGATGAGATAAACAGAGATATCTATAGTCAAATATCACAGTGTCAAAAGACATTGAGCTAGAAGGAATCTGTAAAGTCACATAATACAACTATCCCATTTTACAGAGAGTGAAATTGAGACCCAGAGAGGGAATGTGACTAAGGCCGTGCCTGTAAGTGGCAATATTAAATGAGGAATACCAAGTATAATATAAGGGTGAAAAGCCATTACCAGAAGGGTGGATTAGGGTAGGTTTCATAGAAGATATGCCATTTGAGTTGGTCTTTAAAGCATGAATAAGAACTCAACATGCAAAGACAGAGAAAGGGAAGATATTCCAGAAAGAGGAGCGGAATTTGAGCAAAAGCACAGAAGTAGAAAAGTGGATGGAATACCTGGGGAGCAGAACCTGATCCAGTTCAGCTAGAGTATAGATTCTGGGTGAGAGAGTAATATGAAATAAGTCTGGAAAGCTAGAGAAGCAATGATGAGCTTGGGGAGTTCCAGTATGGAATAATATAATATAATATATAATAATATAATAATAATTAACATTTGCATGGTACCAACTAGACTCCAGGCACTGTGTTAAAAGCATGCTACAAATGTTATCTCATTTGATCCTCACAATAACCCCAGGAGGTAGGTGGTACTATTATCATCCCATT
Organism: Trichosurus vulpecula; assembly: GCF_011100635.1. Taxonomy (NCBI): domain Eukaryota; kingdom Metazoa; phylum Chordata; class Mammalia; order Diprotodontia; family Phalangeridae; genus Trichosurus; species Trichosurus vulpecula. The sequence continues at coordinate 57,887,653 of NC_050576.1, read as the reverse complement.
TGGCAGATGAGGAAACTGAGGCAGCGTTTAAGTGACTTGCCCGGGGTCACACATCTAGCGTTTGCAACCAATTTTGAATTCAAGTCTTCTTGACTCCAAGCCCAGTGCTCTATCCGCTGCACCACATTGCAAATGCTATCAGATTGTTTATCTGGAGGTTTTGTTATAGAGGAGAGGGGCTTTCCAATAGGTATCTGTGTGATTCAGTGGGTTGGATTCTGAGTTAGAGTTAGAAAGACCTGAATTCAAATATGACCTCAGCCATTTGGGAGCTGTGTGACTCTGGGCAAGTCACTTAACGTCTGTCTGCCTCAGTTTCCTTAATTATAAAATGGGGTTAATAATAGCACCTACCTCACAGGGCTGTTTGGGAAGATCAAATTAGACATTTCTGAATTGCTTACCATAGTGCCTGGCACATAGTAGGTACTTAATGAAGGTTTGTTTGTTTTTTCCTCCTTTATATTTCCAATGCTTAAAATAGTCCCTGGCACATGATAAATACTCAGTCCTTCCTTCCTCCTCTCCTTGTATAGGGAAGTTCATTCCTTTGGGTGGTGAGATGGGCGTATGTTCCAGAACTTATAATCAAAAGAGAAGACTTTATTAAAAAATTCATAAGAAGAAATAGAGAAATGAATGGACAGGATTGGGTTAAACTTAGCTCTTGAGTTTCTCATTTCCGTTAAGTTCATGGGTCCCGAGAATTTCTGTCTGTAATTAGGGTTTTTTTTGCCATCTCTTATTAGGAGATTAGAATGAGCTTGAGTAATTATGATCATTTTCCTCCTCTTAAATAAATTCAAGGTGCTTTACAAAGGATAATACCTCAGGCCAATCTCAAGTTGTTTTTTTTTTCCAGTTTCTCTGACTATGGTACTCTACCTTCTCAACACTGCCCATTTCAGCAGCATAAGTCTCCTTAGGACCTTCTGTCATGAATTCATACACAGTTAAAGCAAAGAGTATTCTCAGTGATCTTCTAATCCAACTTCTACATTTTACAGATGAGGAAACTGAGACCCACAGAGAAGTGACTTACTCACAGTCACTGACCAAGGCCAGGTTTTCTGAGTCAGACTCCAAATACTATGCCTTTCTACAGATTCATTGCCTCTCAATTTTTTTTTCATCATAATAACCCTGTAAGATAAGTAGGACATAAATTATAATTCTGATTTTACAGATGAGGAAACCAAGGTGCAGAAAGAGTAAATTACTTGCCCAGGGTAATACAGCTAAATAGATACATAGGGATTTAAATTCCTATCTTTTGTTCATGTTCAAAATACCCGCTCCCATACCATCAGTACACTCCTACAGTGTGAATTTTCATGTGAGAATTTAGGAGATCTGGATTCAAATCTTGGTTCTTCCACTAATTAGCTGTGGACCTTGGGGCAAATAATTTAATCTCATTGGGCTTTGTTTCCTCTGCCATAAAGGGAGGAAGTGGAATAAGATGACCTTCAAGATCCTTCCAGCTCTAAGATTCTTTAATTCCATTCTGTGATTGGCATTGTTTTGGATGAGTTGCCAATAAGGGATCTCATATGGAAATTGTGAATCAATGCCAAGGAACAAAAGTGCTGTATAGACATCATTTTTGACATACAATATTGCAAGAGACCAGGCCAAGAACCATCTGGAGGACGCTTAATGGTCCACCATCCACAGCCAGAGAACTATTGTATCCTACTCTTGCCCCTCCCATTCTCACCCACTTCCCTTCCCAATTAACACTGAAAAAGGCTCCAGCAAGGAGGAGCTAGCTGTCTTGTTGTAATGCCTCACAAGACAGTTTCGGAGACTGAGCCACTATTCACCATCACCACATGGGGTAGGGAAGACCAAAGATGAGTTTGCCCATCATCAGAAAACAGATGGTTCTTGGGGCCTTGGCAAAAACGACAAGGAGTAATTGCCCACTAACGACTGTTAAAGCACTTTCAGTGTAATATAACAAGAATAAGGAGACTACGGATGCCAGAGGTGGCAGAGTTAATTGGACGACAGAGCTGGTAACCATTTTATCCCCCTCCCACCACCACCCCCCACCCCGCCTGTGGGAGGTAGTTAGGAAATTCATCTCGAAACCAAAGGCAGCTCCTCTGCCAATGAGTCCCTGGTAATTTGTGCCTTTGGAAAGATCGAACAGGACTTATGACTTGAGGTTTTGTTCTTAATTTGCATTTTTAATTAGATGGGATCTCAAAGGGTCTTGAAGTCTTTTTTTTGCCTTTTTTGTCTGTTATTTTGCCTTTTTTGGAGAGGGTTTGTTGCTCTGCAATTAGAACGTATAAGGAATGGGTTGCCAAGAAGTAAATGTCAACTCTGAGGTAAAATATTGTTACCCCTGAAGAACTGAGCTGAGATCTGACCATTAATTTTCAAATGAAAGCACTTTCCAGTAGATAGCAAACTCCTCTGAAAAAGCACAAGGCAGTTGGACTGGAATAAGGAATGCTTATATCAGAAAAAGTCTGTCTGAAAGGATGGGGTTGTTTCTTCCCTGACATAAATGTCATTGTTATAGTTGTTCTATAGACAGACCTAGGGTCTGTGAAAACAAAATCTGTGTATATATGTGTCTGTTGTGTGTATTCATACATATGTATACATATGTATTTCCATGTAACTGGTTTCCTTTGTAATCTAATGTACCACTTTGCGCATTTAAAAACATCATTCTGACAAGGGGAACATAGGTATCACCAAGTTTCCAAAGGGGTCTAGAATACACAGGAACAATTTACAAATACCTTCCATAGATATTTGCCTTCATATCTACTCAAATTGTACCCCAAACATACTTAGCCTTCACTTTAAGGAAAGTTAAATTTTCATTTCAGTGTTTGATTGGAATCTCTATGTGGCTCAAAGAACAGTTCCCCAACTTAAGAGTAGAAGTAAATGACTTCTTCAAAGATTTCTGTTGGCCAGTGGTTCCTATCTAGTCAAGTAGCTTATGCTCCTGCCATGATTTTTCTAAACCAGGGTTAGGGAACCTGCAGCCTCAAGGCCACTGCACTTGGGGACCTAGAGGGCCACATGTGGCCTCAAAGCTGCAGGTTCCCCACCCCTGTACTGAACAATGGTAAGAAGGAAGCTGCAGATAAAGCCAGCCTTGAGTCAGGAATACATGGGGTCAGCCCTGCCTGTGACACATCCTGGCTATAAGAGAACCTGGGCAAGTAGCTTAACCTCTCAATACCCTCAGGCAAGCAGGTGAAGGTCTCAACTGGAAAAGGGAGCCCCTCACTTGAGTTCCTTATACCAGTGAAATCACAAAACTAGTAGCCCTCTCTATAAGAGCATCTCTGTCCTCCTTCAGGTGCCATCTCCTATAGGATTGTCCCCACTGTTATTCTCTTCTCCTGGAAATTTCTTTCTATTTATTTACCAGAAAGACTGTGGTTTCTTGAGAACCAGGGCCTTCATTTTTCACCTCTAGGAGCCTAATAGAGATGCTTAATAAATACTGGTTGAATGGAAATCAGAGAATAAATAATTTGGCCAGTGTTCACCAGGGGGCCTTAAGGAGTCATAAAGAAGTCATCTAGGACTTGCTTATAAGCAAGACCACCCCCAAAGAAGTGCCAGCAGATAAGAATCTATGCTGTGTTTAAAGGTCCCTTGAGAAAGGGAGGTTTTACTCCTAGTTAAAGCTCCCTTCTTCTAGGGATCAACTGAACCTTTCAGGGAACTTCATCTTTGTCTAACCTCACTTTCAACACAGTCTCTGGGTCTGTCTTTAGCTGAGATGGAGAACAGCTGGTCACCATCCTGTAGAGGTGAGCTTTTTATAGACTCCAAGACGGTGCCTGTCTTCCGTCTTCTTGTGACAGGAAAGAAACTAGGGCTGCCAACTAAGATAACAATAATAATTTTCACTTAGAGATGGAATTGTTATTGCTATGGTTACTGGTAGGTTTTTTTCCAAAGGAAAAAATCACCATTTATTCAGCACTCTTCTTCCAAGGAGAACAAAATGCTCATAAAAACCCTCCCTGGCTAGACTGCTCAAAAGCATCAAATGGAAACTGGTCAAATCATTTTGCTTTCCAACTGAACTCTGGGAGTTTGATGAAACCCAGTTCTTCTTTAAATTATTGAGCTGGAAATATTCAAGGCTTGAGTCCAAGCTTTAAGCAGAGAGAATGTTACAGGGTCTCAAATTTGAGTAATTCTTATCCCGGGCTCTGGAGAGTAAAGGAGTGGAGGATATGATTTAAAATGCAGCCTTCTACTGTAATTTGGGGAAGAGAGAGATAATATTTTTAACCCTATCAGAGTTGGGGCATATTGGCCTTGAAGACAGAAAAAAACACCTGCATGAATCCTTTAAGGATATAGACTATGTGTCTTTTGCCATTCTTTGTATTTTCATTGGTAAGCACAGTGCCTGGCACATAGTAGGTGCTTAATCAGTGATTATTGTCTGACTGATATGATTCAAAGAATGCCAGCACACCCACCTTATCCAAACGGGTGTCTCCCACTTCCCTGGCAGTGCTGGAAAACCTCCCTCCCCCAATTATGCCTGAATCATTTAGAGATTGAAGGCCAAAGTTAAGTACAAGTGTTACAAGAAGATAAAATGTTTAGCCATTAGTAATCATTCACATGCTCACATGCTGGCTTAAATTTACTTATCAGACCAACTTCAGTTTTCTCTTCTGTAAAATGGAGTTAGTAATAGTTACTCTGCTTGCCTCTTGGGGCTGTGAGGATCAAACCAGGACAATTTATGTAAAGTGCTTTATAAACATAAAGTACTTTATCTAAATGTATTCAACCAGGGAAGGACTAGCATAGAATATTGGATATCCAGGGGAACTTGGAGTCAAGGTTCAAATCTTGCCACTGATACACCTTAGATGTATGATAATGGGCAAGTCAGTCAAGCTGAGTCTCAGTTTTGTCATCTGTAAAGTGGGAAGAATAGTGCAATGGAAAGAGCAATGGATTTTGGAATCAGAGAATATGGGTTCAAATCTCACTTCTGATGCTTACTATCTTATCACTTGCACGACCCTGGGCAAGTCACTTAATCATCTCTAAGCCTATTTCCTCATCATGAAGAGGAGGCGGTTAGTATCAGATGGCCTCTGAGATCCTATGATCTTATGAATAAAGACTCAGTCTTCACTACCAAGACCTCTTGCTGTGGGGCTCATGGACACAATGTTCTCTTTGTCTCTCTGCCACTCTGAGACTCCAGGGCAGAAATTCAGTATTATCCTAAATGCCAGGTGCTGTTATTATTATCATTAGCCCTGGCAGAGATCAGAGGTCTGACAGAATGGGCACAGAACTATTAAATTTTATTGGGGGGCAGAAAAAAAGGTGAGAAACATGGGGTACATCTTGACTGATGGATACTACTGAAGAGTAACCTGAAAACCCTGAGTGCCTTAAGGGAGGGTCTCACCAAATGAAGAGGATGCAGAAGGAAGCTGTAGGAGAATTGAAAACACCCTCTGCCTACTTCATGATTTTGCCCAGGGCTGTCCTTGAATATTAAGTATTGAATGTATTCCTGAAAAGTGCTGGATAAATAGTTTTTTTGGTAACTTGAATTGTATAGTATTTGAAATACATGAAAGGAACTCATTATTTAATAGAATCTCAGTGTAAATCTTTTGCCCTGTGGAAGATCAAGCTAAGACTTCTCAGGTTTTCTTTTGGACACTTCTATAGTATTGTTAGAGGACAATATAGCTAAAATTCTCTCACATAAAAGTTACACACAGAATAGTCATCTTACTTCTTTATTGTACCCAGATATGTTCATGAGGCTTCCATTGTCCTCTTTGTTCCTTTATAGCAATTATAAACATGTAGTGAGTGCTTCCCAACACCATAGGGCACTATAGGTACCAGCCACAACTGGACTGTTCCTCTTATAGATAATACCAGGTTCACAATCTATCTAGGTTTTTAAATTTTGATGTTTCTACCAATCAAATCACTTGGCTTGATGCCCCCCACCTGAATAATGGGCTCATTCACCCCTTTCATTGCCTTGTTGAATTACCACAAACAGGGTCTTAACTTTTGAGAGTGTATAATCAAAATTAAAAACAAACCTAAGCACCTTTTGGTCAGGTGACCAATAAGATGGAGGGCTAAACATTTTTTCCCAATCTTCATGACCTCTTAAACCACTCTAAAATTAGAATTATGCTCAAGAGATGAAGCAATTTTAGTTGTCTTCATGGAATGGGACACCAAGAACCCAAACTAGGTAAAAGCCTGATGAACTAAGAGTAGAGAGGACTAACGACAAAGGTACTTACTCAGAAACCCTTCCCCCAAGCCCACCATTTAGATAGGGCTGCGCAAACTGACCTGTGGATTTGCAATAGCTCTCAGGTGCCTGTGCCTTCTCCCAGCTCCAGGTAAAATGAAAAAGCAGAAGCTTGCCCTGGCTGTTACAGTAGAACAGAGAGCACTGGGACAGGATACCATCATGTGTTGCTGTGTGGCACTCCAACAATACCTGAGGGGATAGGTCTAGTATCCATTTACATCATTAAAGCAAAATTCATGACCTCGAAGAGGACCATGAGCATGTCTGAATGGTTCGGAACCACAGAATATAATGAATTCTCTAAGTAGAAGGCAGAGAAAGCATAACATTTATTTAGACTCCAAAGGATCAGACCCAAGGACCAACACCCCCAATTCAATATCGTGGCAACAACATTCCAAATACAATAAGCCCACCTCACTATAGTAATGAGGAGGTTACAACAAAATATTGTAACTGCAAGCCAGGCCATACCTGTGCTTCCCCTCAGTGCTAGGGCCCTCCTATAAGAAGATCACTCACAAATCCTAAGTCCCTGCTCAGCACTCTCTCTCCTGTGGCTCCACTGACTCCAAGTTCCAAAGCTCCCTCTTGTGTTTAGCACTCTCTGCTTTTCGTGCTCTGGAAGCTGGCCCTGGGCTTCTGAATCCTGCTGCTCTCCATTCCTTGGTTTCTTCAGCTTCTCACTTCTAGTCCTCCATTTCTCAGTTTATTCTGCTTTTGCCATTTCCAAGCTCTGTTCCCTCTTTTAATACAGTCTTTAGATGTCATCTGATTGAGTAGAACTCTGGCACATATCAATGGTTCTGGTCTTAGCAACTCCCCTTAGGGCCCTGAGGGCTTCCCTCCTCTCTCAAACTAGGGAACTAGTTTGCTAACCAGCCTGGGGCCTCACACCTAACTGGTGAAAGGGTGTGGGCCTCTCTCTAATCAGACCTTCCTTTGTTGGCCCCACCTGAAGCCTTTTCAATGGGTGGGAAAGATCTTTTTACTTGCTGATTGACTTTACACCACTTGGGACCAATTTTGTCACCATTAAAAGTCACTCAGAAGTAGAGAGTGAGGCCAGAGAAACACGATTTTTCTGCATGGGGAAGAGGCTAAGATAGTATAGTGTCAACCACACTGGCATACCCAGGATGGCTGCTAGTGCAGCTTCTTAGATCTGCCTTACTAAGGAAAGCAATTTAAAAGGGGTTAATGATCTTCTTTAATTACACAGAAAAAAAGAGAAATGAAGACCAACAGACAGGGCTATACTGCCTGAATTAAATCTTTGCATCCACCATTGAATCGAGAGAGCCTTTAACTCTGAGGTGTCAGGGAGCTCTGAATATATGGCCATTCAGAGTCTCAACCAGGGAATCACAACATCTTTCTCATAAGTGAGCCCCCAAAGCAAAAGCTCACTTCTCACAATATATACTCTTTCAGCTAATAGGCTCAGAGGCAGAAGGCATCAGAAACCCACTCATTGCCTAATTAGCTCATTAACAAAAGGTATGTAAGCCTTCCTACAAGCAAGCTCCACATGAGGCCTGTTAATGGGCAGGGAACATCTTACACCTCCCCCCCACCCCATTAACATTACAGATAGCTTTCAGGGGTAAACATTAGCAACTTGCCATCAAAGGGGAAGGAGTCAGACAGTGAGCAATAATGGAAAATGAGGGAAGAAAGGCTAAAACTACCAAAGGTTTTAGGAAGAAGGAAATTCAGGTAACAACCTAGAACATAAGCAGATAACCCAGCAAGGAAGATATTAATAACAGGAAAAAATGTCGCTATAGCACTATGAATTAGCATTACAGGAAAAAATAAAATGAATCAATACCTGATAAGGCAGAAAACCTTGTGGATTCCCAAGAGAGCATGGAAACACACTCTGAGGTTGTTGAATAGTTTAAAAGAGAAATAAGATTTGTGAAAGCAGAATTTATGACTTGCACAACAGAGATAAGTGGCAATATAGAAAAAAAAACAAACTACTTGAATCTATTATGATAAGGTACACCAAAGAAACAAAAGAGAACTAATTCTGATTCAGAAGCACAGATATAAGTATGTGGAAGACAATCTGGAAGAATAGAAGGGGGGGAAGCAATAATTTAAAAAAAATCTCTGTACAAAGAAAACATAATGGTCTTGAAGACAGAATGCATAGGCGAGGATTAAAGGTCTCCAAGAAACTCATGACAATCAAAAAACCTAAATAGCATAATATAAGAATAATACAAGAAACCTATTCAGAGTTTCTGGACCCAAAAATCAAATTACCATTTGAAAGAATCCATAAACCACCTTTAAAAAAACTATGCTGCAAACTCCCAGACATATAATGGTTAAATTTGACAATTTCAATGACAAACATCAAATTCTGCAAGTGCCATGGGAAAAGACCTTAAAATACAAAGGAAAAATATCAAATACCTAAGACTATTCATAAATCACAGTAGGAATAATGTGGTCCAAAGAGCAAAAGAGCTCACCCCAAGGTTACTTATATCCTGCAAACCTGAGCCCAACCTTTAATGAAAAATCATAATGTTCAATAAAAAGAGGCATTTGAAACATTCTTAGAAAGAAAACAGTGATTAAACAAGTTATTTGCTTCTAAAATACCACCAATAGAAAAAATACAAGATAAACAAGTAAAGCAGTCAAGGACAACAAAATAACAAACCATTAAGAAATTCCTTTCAGGGGGCAGCTAGGTGGTGAAGTGAGTAGAGCACCAGCCCTGGAGTCAGGACGACCTGAGTTCAAATCCGGCCTCAGACCCTTGACACATGTACTAGCTGTGTGACCTTGGGCAAGTCACTTAACCCCAATTGCCCTGCCCCCCAAAAATAACAAAAAATGTTTAAGAAATTCCTTTCAAAAATTATGCAAGACAAAGGGGTAAGCAGAAATCAAATAGAAGTAATGTCAGAGAACTCGATCTTCAATATCATGGACTTCACCTCACAATACCCACTTAAAGATGAATCAATGTTTTTATGGGACTAAATCATAGAAAGAGAAGGCATATAAAAGATGAGAAAGGAGGGAAAAGATAGAGAAGAATATGTGAGGCACCTTAATCAAGTCAAAGCTTTACAATGAAGGAAAAATAATTCCTGCCACCTTCGAATAAGAAAATCTACAAGAGAATGGAAAAGGAAGCAAAAAATGAGGACATCAAAACAGTCAGTCAATAAGCATTTATTAAGTGCCTACTATGTGCCAGGCATTGCACTAAACATTGGAGATAAAAAGGACAACATACACTCCTAGCTATCAAGGAGTTCATAGTCTAATGGGGGAGACAACATGAAAACAGACATGTAGGAACAAGCTATAGACAGAATAAATTGGAGGTAATCATGGAGGAAAGGCACTAGAATTAAGGAGAGGTGAAGATGGATTTCTATAGAAGGTGGTATTTTAGCTGGAACTTAAAGGAAACCAGGGAAGCCAGAAGATGGAGATGAGGCAGAGAACTCTAGGCATGGAGGTTAGCCAGTAAAAGTGTCTGGAGTCAGGAGATGGAGTGTCTTGTTCAAAGAAAGAGGTAATTATCCCTGGAATGAAGTGTACATTGTGGCATATATAATGTATAAGAAGATTGGAAAGTTAGAGGGGCAGGAAAATTATTTTGACATTTAGTGGAGGATAGACTAGAATGGGGAGAGATTTGTGTCAAGGAGAACAATCAACAGGCTATTGCATTAGTCAAGGCAAGAGGTGATGAGGGCTTGCACCAAGGTGGTGACGATGTTGGACAAGAGTGGGATATAGGCTAGATATATTACGCAAGTAAAATCAATAGGCCTTTAAAGGAGGTTGGATATGGTGGGGAAAGGGGTGTTGAATGAGAGTCAAGAGTTCTGGGTGACACCTAGGTTGTGGGTCTGGGTTACTAGGAGGTTGGTGGTACCCTTAATGGTAATAGGAAAGTAAGGAATGGTTGGGGGTAGGGGGATAATGACTTGTTTTGAACATGTCAGGTTTAAGATGCCTATGGTATATCCAATTTGATATATCCAATAGACAGATAGAGATGTAAGGAAAGAGGCTAGAACTGGATAAGTAGATTTGAGAATCATCAACATAGTGACAATCGAATCTATAGGACCTATGAGATCAACACATGAATCCATGGCAGAAAGAGAGAGAGAGAGAGAGAGATTAATTTATTGGTGGGAGAAGGTACCACTGATGGATGGATGGTCCCATGAAGGAAGAAAAATAATCAATAAAGGGGGATGAAGGCCTTAAAATGGGTGTAATCTGTAGGGATTTGGTACTTAAGAGACCATTCATCCTTCCCTAGGAAAAATGGAATCAGAGATCCAGAGGATAACTTACACCCAGAAGAATGGGAGGACATGGACCCAGGGACATTATATGGCAACTAGGGAAAAGAGTGACCATGAATAAGGTAAAGACATAGGAAAACACCTACTATAGGTAATACCCTCTTTATTCCCTGCAGGATCTGATAGTTCTAAGAGTAAGGCACAAAAGAAAAAAAAAGGATAGCAGGCAAAATCTAAAAGGCAATAATTTGGAAACTCAGGTACCTTAACAGATGTGTCAAATTTGCAGCTGAACCAAAGTAAAATATAATTGGGAAATGTATAACTAAATAAAAATACAACACAGATAATGGTTTTCTAAGATGTGCCAAACAGGGACCTGTTTCTATTTGAGTTTGCCATCACTGCCTTGGAAGCTTTAATTCCGTGAGGCATTCAAAGACAAAAAAAATTAAATAAATATAAGAACCATGAATCAAAGAGTGAATAGCTGGAATGAATGGAAAGGAGGGATAAGTGAAGGGGACAGGAGGAAAGCACTTTTTAGAAAAGGACAAGAAAATGAAATGCTTAAAACTAATGAACAAAAAACTTGAAGGGGAAAAGAGGAAGGGGGATTTTACATGATTAAGAGTGTGTGTGTGTGGGGGGGGATATCACACATTAAATAACCAGATAAAAGGAAGAAAGAAAAAGGAAATTAACATGTTAAACAAAATGAAGGAAATGCTTTAGAAATAGGGAGTGAGAGCTGGTGGGAACAGGGCTGCAGTAAGGTAGATTGAGCTAAAATTATTGGAGGCAAAATATTGTGTTTACAGATGATGGGGGAATCCTTATTTGGAAAAAAAATATATTATCAAGAAATGTAGGAGAGTGTAAACTTCACTCTTATAGCCTAAATGTGAATGGTTTAGACAATCCAATAAAATGGAGAAGATTGACAAAATGGCTAAGGAAACAAAACCCTACAAACGGTTGCTTATAAGAGAGGGATGGAGAGGGAGAGGGAGAGATGGCATACAAAGAATAAAAATAAGAGACTGAAAAATTTACTAAGCATTAGAGGCTTGGTTTCCCAGTAACAGGCTGGGTACCTGCCTACTTGTCTTCTCAGGGTTCTAAAGGTATACCGGAGGGGTTGGAGCTAATTTTCTACAACTAAAGCCTTTAGGCCCTCACGGGTATGCTTCCCCTTTCGGCTATCAGACGACATCAATGAGCAAGCCAGATTTAACTAACTGTTAAAAGCAATATTTACTGTGGTGATATATTAAGGACAGTTTACACAAATATCCTTCCCCTTCAACTTCTCCCAACTTCTCCCACAAGTACTTACAGTCAAAGAAAAGAAAGTGTGCTCAAGCTTTGAAAACCTGTATTCAAAAAGAGATAAATCATAGCTTGTGAGTGCCAGAAGTTATTTCTTTCCATTTGTGGGGTCTTTATGAAATTCCCTTTAGGTCTGGTATATGTTTCTCCTGAGCCCCTTGAAGTATCTTCATGCCGTCTTTCCACTCTATGTCCAATTTCTCCTTGGATCCTGATGCAAATGCTACAATCAGCCATTGCTATCCCAGGTATAGTACTCGGATGCCAATGAAGAATCCAAAGTCTTTCAACCTTTTGAATTTTTAAAGTTTGTCCTCTCTTCAAGGTGGGGGAAGGGGAGGCAGGAGGTTGTAGGCATTGTTGGAAAGAGCAGAGATTTGCAATTCAGCTGATCTAGGTTGAGATTTTGACTATAACTCTTACTAGCTGCATTATAAGAAGCAAATCACATCACTTCCTTTGTATTCACTGACCATTCCCCAAGGTTGGAAATGCTCCAATCTCTACCTTCAATATCTTGGAAACAGAAACTGTTCTCTGCCCACTAACCCCTGCCCAGTGATTCCCTTCTGGGTGATTGGCTGGACTGCTCTCTCCTTTAGGCTGATCTACCACTTGGATTCCCAGTTTCCAAATTGCATTTTTATTTCATACAATCCCCTTAGGGCATGAGTAGGTTTCCTCAGCTAATCTCAATACATTTCCTGTGTAGCATCATTTAATTTCATCCAATGACTTTCACTCCATCTAAATTGATTAATAATTTTCATATTTAGTTTAATGTCTATGATTGATTGATTCAAGAAATATCCTTTCTTGATTGAGGTAGTTAGTTTAAGTGCAGTGTGTTGATTGATTGATTCAACTGTCCCTTACCATTTCAATCCTACTGCCTATCCCTGGGTGACTATACTGTCAATTAGTATCAGTTTAGCCAGAACAATATAGCAACCAATTAAAACTGTGGTTGGTTAGCCTGATCCTAATTGATTGCTCATCCTGCTGATGACATATATTGAAAGAGAAAGAGAAATATTAATATCATTTCTTTCCATTTTTATTCTTCTATCTAGCTCTTCTGGACCTGTAATTTCATCCATGTGGATAATACTCTTGTGGGAATTTCCTTCACTACTGCAGATCAGCAACTTGTGTGTAACTATAAGTCTCAGAAAATTGCTTGGGGGCACTGACACTTAAGTGATTTGCATTAAGTGACTTGCCCATGGTCATATAGTATTTGTATACTGTATATTTATATACAGTATAGTATTTATCAGTGACAGGACTTGAACTCAGGTCTTCTTGACACTAGTAGAATATAAGCTCAGGGGTAGCGAGGTTGCTCCATAGTACATTGAGCAACAGGCCTAGAGTCAGAAGGACCTGAGTTCAAATGTGACCTCAAATACTTATTAGCTGTGTGACCCTGGGCAAGTCATTTAACCTTGATTACCTCCAAACACACTTTTGGAGGTAATTACCTCCAAACACACTTACACACACACATACACACAAGCACTTAGGTGTGTATATATATATATATAATGTACATACATGTGTGTGCATATATACACAGATACATACATACACACACTAGGGGGAGAGGCAAGGAGCATTTTGATTTTTGCATTTGAATCCCCAGTGCCTCAAACAGTGTGTAACACAGTAGGCACTTAATAAATTCTTGCCATGTTGGATTGAAAGACTAGTCCTGTATGTATTGTGCAACCCTGACTCTACTTACATTATCTAAATATCCTTTTTTTTTTTCTCCAGTGGAAATAGACTGTGTTGCCCTACCCAGAAAACATGAGCCATGAATTGCGGACATTGCTGTCTATTGGAGAGAGGAGAGGTTTGCGATTCAGCTGACCTAGGTTCAAATTTTGACTCTAACACTTATTCACTGTGTTATAAGAAGAAATCCCATCACCACCTGTGCATTCACTGACCATTCCCCAAGGCCTGAAATGCCCCAACCTCTGCCTTCCACTTCTTGGTTTCCACTTCCTTCAAGACTCAGCTTAAAAACCCACCCTCCCTAGCAAGTCTTTCTGAGTCTCCTCAGCTCCTAACACCATCTCTTCCAGTTTACCTTCCATCTGCGCTTTACCATGTACCTAGATAGTCGCATGATCTCATGTCCCCTAATCACTGTGCATGTTCTTTGAGAGCAGGGGTTGGTTCTTTGTTTGATCTGCCTTTCTTTTTATCTGCAGTCTGTAGAACAGTGCTTGGCACTTTGTGTGCTTCCTAATGTTGGTTGACTGGTTGTAGAAAGGCTAATTATTTCACTTTCTAGTGCTTCCTGCCTCCAAAAGAAAAATTACTTTGGATTTACCATGCATATATTTTGTATACATATTTCTCTGATAGAATGGAAGCTCTCAGAGGGCAGAGACATTTCATTTTTGTCTTGGTGTCCCTATTAGCTAACAGTGCTGGGCACACAGTAAGCTCTTAATAGATATTTTTCAATCATCGATTAAAGGAGAATCCCTGGAAGGATCATTTACATTTTAAGAAATTGCCTTATTCCTATAAATTAACATGCACACAAAATACCTTCTTTTTCTACAGAGGAAAAAGCCAGAGGCTTGTGCAGTGGCCCCAGAGTTCAATAGTAAGCTAACCAGAGGCACAAAAGGGAATGTCCAAAGGGAATAACAGGAAGGTTAGAACAGAGATGGCGGGAGGGGTCAAGTTCTTTGGAGGGAATGCAGTATTTTCTTAATGTCAGTTCCATTGCCTGCAAACTGCCAGCAATAAAAAGGAAGAAGACACCAGATCACCTTGGGACGTGCAGATACATCTGAATTTATGATAAAGGACATCTGTGGGGCATAAAAAATGCATTAAAAGACAGACTGTGGGATCTGTTGTAGGTGCACTGGGCTGCACATTGAGACTTGAGCTAACTCAATACAGAATCTAGAAGCTCCAGGTTACTTTTTTTCCAAGTTCACCTTCCCCTCAGCCTCCAAAATCTGCCCCCATGTCTTCAATTATAATCTATAAAACTGGAAAGGGGAGAAAGGGGTTCAGCTACATGATTACTAAATTCCCTTCCAGCTATGATCCTCTTGTTGTTATTGTTACCTTCTTAGAACACAAGAGCTGGAAAGGACTTGAGATATTATCTACTTCAGTGCTCTCACTTTATAGATGAGGAAAGTGAAGCCCAAAAAGATGAGCAAACTCCCCAAGTTCATACAGCTTATTAGCAATGGATCCAGGCCTAGAACATAGTTGTTGTAGCTCCAAGTTCAAGGCTCTCCCTACTAGCCATGTGACCTACCCATGTGCCAATCACTTAGATTATTGCTGGCCTGCTTCTTACACTACGAGAAGATAAGGAGACTGCTCTAAGAGTCAGGAGATCTGGTTTCGAAACTAACCAGCTGTGAAGTAGTCAGCCTCCAATGTCCCTCCCAACAGTCTCATTCTCTTACTCTGTAAATCCTTTCTCCTTACATCCACCTGTACACTTACTTCTCAGTAATTTCAAGATATTTCCACTAAGATGTTCTTCCCATGCCTTCGATTTGTCGTGAAGAAGATGATATATCTCCCGTCAGTCCTGTTCTCTTCATTCTTTCATCTATGTTGGCAATGCCAACCACTTCCTGGTACCTCAATCTAATCTGTGAGGCCCTTTTGAATGTGAACTACAATATTTTAAATTTATAATGGCAATAATAATAATAAATGACAAGCATTTACACAGTTTTAAATTTTGGTAACTAAATCCTATAGCTCCCCCCACATAGCGTTACATCAGTCTGAACTTTCCTCTGTTCCAGTTCGCAAATCCCTATCCAAACAAAGATGCTTTTTATTACTGATTTCCATTCCTTCCATGGTATCCACTATCATTTTAGCAAAGACTGTGCTGTCTAAAAATCATTACTGGGATGTCTAGAATTTTTAGAAAGGAAAAAGTCAAGAATCTTGGAGTCTCCAAGGAAGCATTTAAGGGGAGATGAAACAATTCAAAATCTATCTTTTGAGAAAGTCCCACATAGTCAGTTGACTCCTTAATGATATGTCACAGGATGAATAGACTAGAGTAATAGTGTCAATCTCAAATAGAAATGAAATGAATGTCCAGAGGGCATCCCAATGAAATGGGAATGTCCAGAGGAAATTAAGCAGAATGGTGAAACACCTTGAGTGAAGTATCTTCCTCAAACATTTACTTAGCTATGTGACCCTAAGCACATTGTTTGACTTCTCATCTCCTCAGTTTCCTCATTTGTAAAAGCAGTGATAATAATAACACCTATCTCAGGGGGTTGTTGGGAACTTCAAATTAGACAATATGTGAAGTACTTTGCAAACTATAAAGCATTATATTAATCTTAGCTTTTTTTGTCTCCCCAATTAAAACATAAGCTCTTTGAGAGCAGGAATTGGTTTTGTTTTTTGTAGTATCACCAGCCTGTTGTAAAAGGCCTTGCTGTTATTGACTAACAGAAATACATGTCATGTAAAGATTTTTTTTGAAGGAACTAGGAAAGTTTCATGGGCAAAAAGAGAAGACGCACAGAGAACACGATGAAAGTCTTCAAGTGTTCACCAGGCTATTATTTTGAAGAAGTATTAGAATTGTTCTATTGGGCTCCAATGGGTAGAGCCAAGAGCAGTGCCTGAAAGTTACAAAGAGGCCAATGGTTGGGGAAAAAAATCCTAAAAATTAGAAGTGTCTAAAGTAGAACAGAGTGACTCATGAGGTCATGGATTTCCCCTTCTTGGAGGAATACAACATTCTTCTCCTCTTCCTGAGATTTCTTGTCGGAGCCTGCTTCCTCTCCTCTCTGCTTATGCCAGTAAGCTGATTAGTTTCATTCAAACCCCAGAGAACACGACCAAGTTCCTTGGCCAGTCCGCATAGATGTCTCATCGAAGGAGGTGTCCCGGGTCTTGTTCACCATTGAGCTATTGCTATGTGTCCTCACTTGAAGGGATAGCATATTATCGCTGACTTTACAGAGGATGAATCAATCATCTATTCTGACCCCCATTCTTAAAACAGATTGTTGTTCGATTCTTACTTTGCCCCTTTTTTGTCTATGAAAAAGAATGAATTTTGGACTGGGAAAAACATAACAAAAATGGATAGTAGGGAGTTAATACCCCAGATAAGTAAGAAGATAGTCAAAGAATGCCCATCTGTACTTGCTGAGTTCATGTCACCTGGTGACAGATGTGAAATCATGTTAAGTAATAGGAATCACTTCACTCTGAAATCTCACTCCATACCTGGTTTATTTCTCACATTGGAAGGACCCTCCAACTCCTGTGACCTCTCTCTCTCCCTCCCTCTGTCTCCCTCTCTCTCTCGTTGGTTGATTCCTCCAAGAATCTTACTTTAAGGAAGAGCCCCAAGCCAACCATATATCCATATTCCCCAGGCTGCTGATAACTCATCTCCCACAAGAATTTCTCTCCCATCCTCCCTTACTCACCCCCTTTCCTTTTCTATTTAGTCCTCCCCCATTAGAATGCAAGCTTTTGGGGGATAAGGATTTTCATTTTTTTTTCCTGCTTGTATATGTGTTCCCAACTTAGCATAATGCCTAGCAGATAGTGAACATCTAATAAATGTTTTTGACTTGATTCTAATATTCTTTTGCCTGAGACAAGAAAAATAGACATAATAGGGACAGAAGCAATAGCAGGAACATGTACTCATGACTTCATGATGACCCAAGTGGAGAGAGTAGACCAATGGCACTCTTCTCATCTGGAGGCATACAACAATTATTGCTACCTCACTTGAAGCCAGGAAAGAAAAAGAACAAAGTCAAATCATTGGGGACTTTTGTATGCATGCTCAACTCCAGTTCAGCATCTAATCAAAAAGGCACAAAGTAATCAGACCAGAAATAATCAGAAGGTCCTTGTGCATGCTTCAAAATCCCATTTTGGGACTTCATCAAGCCAGGTATGCTACAAGTGCTCATAAGGACTGGACTCTCATGGGCCAATCCCAGTTACAGTTTTTTCCTATCAAACTTCATCTAATTAGATTCAACCTAGAGCTCTAACTGGTCAAGATCTTTTTTTTAAAATGTCCAGTGTATTATCTATTCCTACCAGTTTGGTATTATCAATAAATTTGGTAAACATCTCATCTATGATTATATCTACTGTCCTCCAGTACAACTAGGTGAATGTTTAGAAATGATCTGAAATTGCAGGATTCTTACCACTTTTTCTCCCCCTTTCCATTATTTTGCCATGATTGTTGAAGGAGCAGAAGGGGGCACCAAGCTAAAAGGCCTTCGAGTCTCTTCTTTGTTTCATGGCACACCATGACTAAAGAGTGATAATAATGGCTATCATTTATATGGCGCTTAGAGGTTTGTAAGACACCCTAAAATCTTATCGCATTTTATCGTCACAAGTTTGGTATATCTAAGACCAGGGTGACAGAGGTGGTTTAAGCCAGCTTCAACGAGCTGGAGAATTAGTTACTAATTTTCAGTGTGAGTATTTATACCCTAGAAACTGCCAAATTTTATAAATGAAGGCTTGGTTCATCGCTTTATTGATTGTTTAGACTTAAGAAAGTGATAGAAAATGTTGATAATGAAGTATGAATTAATAATTAGTTGAAAAGTGTGCCATGGGTCTATCTGTCCCCCAGAGAACCAGTTTTTAAATATTCATCGGCACACCCCCGGTTCTCAGTCAAATACCAAACTCTGAGCCCCTATTCCCATGCCTCAGATTGTACAAGATGCTATAGGTGGGGGGGAGGGGAGAAGAAAAGAACAGTCATAATCATGACTTAGCTGTTCTTATCATGGTTGTGTTCCAGTATGCTAGAGGATTCTACACATTTTCCTTCCATGGTCTGCGTCTCAGTTTCTACGTCTATAGAATGGACAGAATGGCATTTGCCTCCTCCTCACAAAGATGCTGTGGAGATGACCGAGACAAATATATGTCCCATCACAGATCCTTAAATCCCTTGAAGAAAACATGTAGTATCAATGCTTCAAATTCATTGCCTTCCTCCTCTTTCTCCCTCTTTTCCACAAAACATCATGTTATGCCTTCCCAATGTCTATGGAGCACAGGAGGGCTCATCAATTTCTACCTAAAACTATTAAAATGTTACTTTGTTAGCAATAATTAAGGTGTGCAGCCAGAACTCCCTATAGATCACACTTTGAGTCAGAGTCATATTTTTTTCTCCTATAGCACCTCAGATGTCTTAAATATTCAGATAGGGAAGGGGACAGAGAGGGAGAGGGAAGGAAGGAGACAGACAGAGAGACAGAAGGAGAAAAAGACAGATCAAGAAGGCGAGAGGAGGATAGAGGGAAAAAAGAAGAAAGGAGGAGAGAGGGAGAGAGAGAGAAGTGGAGGGGAGACAAGGAGACAGAGAAAGAGACAAAGAGACAGAGAAAGCAAAAGGGAAAAGGGGAAGAGAAGAAAGAGAAGTGGAGGGGACAGCGAGACAGAGAGAAAAAGAGACAGAAAGACAGAGACAGAAAGAGGGAGAGGAGGAGGGAAGACGGGGTGAAAGGGGAAGAGAGAGAGAGAGAGAGAGAGAGAGAGAGAGAGAGAGAGAGAGAGAGAGAGAGAGAAGTGTGAGGGTGGGGAGACAGGAAGACAGACAGAGAAAGAGAGGAAGAGGGAAAGGGGGAAGAGAAGAGAGAGAAGTGGGAGGGGACAGAGAGACAGACAGAGAAAGAGACAGAAAGAAAGACAGAGATGGAGAAAGGAAGGGGAGGGGGAAGGGGAGAGAGAGGGGGGGGTGGGACAGGGAGACCAACAGAGAAAGAGACAGAGTGAGACAGAGAAATGGAGAGAGGGAGAGAAAAAGGGAGAGAGGGTAGAGGGAGAAAGAGAAGGAGAGGGAGGGAAACATGGATAGAGATACAGAGATAGAGCACCAGGGGCTAGGGAAAGGACAGAAAGGTAACAGATGAATGCCAAAGAAAGGGAGTATGAAAAAACAAAGTGAGCCTTGATCAAGAAACAAATCACCAATAAACGTTAATCAATTTCTTTTCTGTTGAATTTGACTTTCTTGGAATTTCTGGGGCAGGGAGTGGGGCAAGTTAAGGTCTGCCAGTAGGATTTTTTAAACTATCAGAAGCATTCCCTGAAATGTCTCTCCCAATGTGGTTGATAAGATAGCTAACAGTGTATGAACTATATAATCCAGCAGAGGGAAATGTCATTGTAATGTCCTCTATGTCACTTTCACTCTGTCTTTTTTTTCTCAAAATGTAGACAAAGCTCTATAAAAACTCATCAGACTCTCTTTCTTTGCTTCTTCCTCTTCAGTTCCCCTAAATCACAGTCACCCAGCCGTAATTCTCAAGGAGTTTCCCTCAGAGGAAAACTCTTTGATGTAAATCCTCGAAACCTGCAGCACAGATATAACAGATCCCAATATGATGGAATTTGTGTCCATATGAAAATATGACATATAAACAGAAAGAACTAGGACTTTTAAATATACCTAGACCCTTATGTCCAGCGTAAGAGTATTTCATGGATCAGTAAGTTTTCTTTATCCTGTTTGCTCTCAGAGTCCAACAGCTGTCTGGGGTACAAGCTGCTTGGTGGGTGCAAAAGGGATCAGCTAATATTGCTTCCCTGAGCCCTATCCTCTCCTGAGTATTACCACCCCTTCCCAGCTCCTCCCATTAAACATCACTTTCTCTCTGGTCAACACCCACAGCATCACCACTGAGGGAATGGTTTTCCTTTCAAACACACTTCAGGAAGAACAACGGGAATGGGTGGTACCTGCTGTGATCATCTCAGAAAGTCCAGATTGCTTACAAACCTCAACCTATCAGAAAACTACTCACTCGTTTTATTTCTAGGATAAGTTCACTT
The DNA here is from genome assembly GCF_011100635.1 of Trichosurus vulpecula. Classification (NCBI taxonomy): domain Eukaryota; kingdom Metazoa; phylum Chordata; class Mammalia; order Diprotodontia; family Phalangeridae; genus Trichosurus; species Trichosurus vulpecula. The sequence continues at coordinate 57,866,833 of NC_050576.1, read as the reverse complement.
CTTTCTCTTCTTTTGGAAAGCTATAAACAATATGAATTACTAATATTCTTATGCATAGCTTAAACCCCCAGCTAGGAAGGTCCCAGCAATGGAAAAAAAAGACACTCTCTCTCTCTCTCTCTCTCTCTCTCTCTCTCTCTCTCTCTCTCTCTCTCTCTCTCTCTCTCTCTCACAAATATACATTTATATTATTTATATTTGTATATGCAACTCAAGTCCCAAAGCCCACTGGCATGGGACTCTCTCTTCACTGATGGAGAGTCATGCCTTGAAACTGTGGGAGGGGCAAGATGGAGTTGGTAAGAGCATGAGAGTGGAGAGCTTGGCTTCTGTCAAATCTTTTTTCAAGCCTCTCCAGGTTTCAGAGAGAAGATTGACAATGCCAACCCCACTTCAGGCAGCTAGATAGTACAGTGGATAGAGTGCTGGGTCTGGAGTCAGGAATTCAGATCTAGCCTCAGCTACTAAAAGTTGTGTGTGCCTGAGCAAGTCATTTAACCCTGTTTGCCTTGGTTTCCTCATCTATAAAATGACCTGGAGAAGGAAATGGCAAACGTCTCTAGTATCTTTGCCAAGAAAACCCCAAATGGAGTCATGAAGAGTTGGACACAACTGAAAATGACTGAACAACTACATACTTTTTCGGATTTACATTTTGCTATTAACTGGATAAATGGGTGTCTTTACTATTTCCTGTGTGTTTTCATTGTGGAATTGGTATTTGGTGGGAAGGAAGTCAAGCATTGAATATAAAGTTTGTCTTCTCCTTTCCCCATTAAATAAATAGTGATTAGACGTTTAGTTTGAACCTAAAAACCACATCCCTGAGACTAAGAAGACTTAAGGGAGCAGATGAATATAATCCTTGCTCAGTGCTCCTCCCTCTGAGGAGAGCAAAGTGGCCAAGACTAACCCCAACCTCCTGCTTCACCTTCTGGCAGGAATTAAAGCCTCCCTTGTAGAAGGGTGAGGTTGGAGATGTCTATTCTGCCTTTCTTAAGCCACATAATAACACCCCCATGCTACAAATAAGAGGCAAGCTCACTACAAATTATATAGATGTAGATAGACACATGTATACATATTTATATATGCATATGTATTTGTGCATATACATGTGTATATACCTATGTACTCATACATATACATATATATCTATATATTAATACATATACATGTACGTGTGTATGCACATATATGTATATATACTAGTTTAAAATCGACATCTTTCTCTTGTGCATCATCAGCTGTGGCTTCTCCCTTAGCTTCATTGGAATGATGAAAAACATAGATCAGCAGTACAAAGGCCAATTACATTTCATCTTAGATAAAGCAATTTTAAAAGAAGAAGGAAATAGAAAACAAATAAACTCTTAAGAAATCAACTAAGGGGAGAGGGAAGAGACAGAAAGATATAGAAATGGTAGCAGAGATGGAGATAAACCTGAACAAAAGACAGAAAAGTCCAGATTTTAAGTTCTGTTCTCAGCAGTATAAACAGTTCTACTAATTCTACATCTGTTTCATATGGCTTCTGTATAGCTCAACTATATACCTTGTCTTAGGGTATCAGTATTCTCACTGATTTGCCCACAATGGTGGTATTACTGCTCCTGTTAGTGCCACCCCTTTTCCTGCTGGGGTTCCTTGGAGCCACAGCTGCCCTGTCTTCCCAGCTTCATCATGCTCTCTCCTATCTTCCTTTTGGGTTATGAGCTTTCATTTATGAGTATCCCCCTCTTTCTCCTCCTCTTTCTTCCCTAGGAATAGGAGGAACAAAGTTTTAGAGGGGCTCAATAGACAAACATTAGTGAATTCACCTCCATCAGTGGACATAGGTCTCCATTAATGTCTGGTTACAATAGAATCACAGAATCATAAATGGAAGGGATTTTAGAAATCACCTGGGACAACTCTCTAATTCTACTAATGAAGCTCAGAAGCAAAGTAGCAAGGTACAGTCAGTTTTTTTTTTATTTCCCCTGTGGCAAAGTATCCAATGAGAGCTCACAGTAGAATGGCTGCTGAAGAGTGTTCAGGGAAGTCAAACTATTGTCCGTGTCACCCCCTTCCAGACCACCACCATCATCACCACCGTCACTGTCGCCCTCCCAACCAGCTAACAAGGCATATTTCTGACGCTCAATCCTAAATTCCATCTATCAAACATGTCTATGTGCTTTAGCAGAGCTCTGTACCAGGACCCAGGGGAGACACAAAGATCAATGAGACTTAGTTCCTGCTTTCATGGAGCCTATAATCTAATTACACTAGATGCAAATTACTAAATTCTAGTAAAATCCCTGGGAAACTGGCATTTGGATCTTTTCTCTTGCCTAAGCCTCATTGCTTTTATTCTCACTAGCTCCTTCTTTCTTTTATTCCTTCCTTCCCCCTCACTCCCCTCACCCCCAAACACACAGCGATACTCTTTCCCTTGTTTCTGGTCCTTGCATTATACCTTGCAATTCTGAGCTCTGAAGGACACTCCCTGAATAAAGTGCTAAGTTTCTTTGGAGAGCACTTCATGTACTTCCAGGAAAAGGCCCTGGAGAAGTCACATCCATAAATAACAGTGCTGTGCATTGATCCAGAAGCCTTTCCAAATCCAAGGGGCCCTCTTGTGATAACCAAGCATTGGGCCTGACCCCTATGCCGGGCTGTCGGGGAGCCCCAAAACAGCAAAGGTGGTACCTCCAGTCTTTAGGCTTTTGATTGAAGCCTGGCACTGAGAGAAGGGAAAACTGAGAGGGGAGGAGGGAGAAAAGGGAGGGCCCCCACCCCCCACAACAGAAGCAAACACAGACAGAAGCGGGCACAGTAAAATATTTTACTACAAAACAGAATTACTCCAAAGACTGATGGACTCACTCGTGAGACCCACTCACATTTATGAAGGTCATAAGTTATAGGCGCTGGGCACACTCACAGGAGCACAGCGATCACCTTTTATGGGTGAAACTTCCTGCGATATATTAAACTCTCCAGAAAACAGACAAGGGGTTTATGGCAAACGATAACTTTAATGCCTGGAAACCATTCGGTGATTTTGGGAGGATTATTAGTAACAGGGGCAAGATGCCGAGTGGTTCCCAGGCACCTGGTTCTATGCTGAGCACTCAAAAACCAATACTGCTTCTCTCCCTCCCTCCATCCCCCTAACTTCTCTGCCTTTCTCTGTGGTAGCCATCCACCTGCAGCTACAGGCATCAAGCTTGGAGCCTGGCTGGAGGAGGAGGCTGGGGGCTTGTGGAAGGGGCTTAAACAAAGATGGGAGGACCATACTGTTCAAGGTAACAATTGAGTAAGGCCCAAGTAGAGACCATGGTTCCCAGCAAGCGTCTTTTAGGCTGCAGCTGTTGATATCTCAGGCAGCACTAAAGGGAACAAAGAAACTCTAGAGCAGTAGTTATTAAAATTTATGTGTGTCATGAACCCCTAGCAGCTAGGTAACACAGTGAATAGAGCACTGGGTCTGGAGACAGTTAGACCTGAGTTCAAATAGAGCCTCATATATTTTCTAGCTGTGTGACTCTGAGCATGTCACCTAACCTCTGCCTGCCTCAATTTCCTCAAATGTAATATACAGAAAACAATAGCACCCAATGCCCAGCACTGTTGTTAGGATCAAATGAGACAGTATTTTTAACGAGCTTAGCACAGTAATTGGCTCATAGTAGGCATTTAATAAACATTTATTTCCTTCCTTCCTTCCTACTTTCTTTCCTTCCTTACTTCCCTCCCTTTTTTCCTTGCTTCCTACTGTCCTTCCTTCCTTCCTTCTTTCCTTCCTTCCTTCCTTCCTTCCTTCCTTCCTTCCTTCCTTCCTTCCTTCCTTCCTTCTTTCCTTCCTTCCTTCCACAGTCAGATGAAGCCTAACATTACTGTGGGTCATTGATAATTGAAGGAAATAACTAAATTTCAGTTAAAGATTAGTAAAAATAAAGATTTTTTTTCCATCCGAGTTCACAGACTCCCTGATCAATATTTGCAGTAGTCCCAAGGAGGCGGACACTTCTGTGATGGAATTGGTTGACGCTGGATCACACAGCTCCCTAAATTACAGAAACAGGATTCCATCTAATGTAGGTCTCTAACTCCCAAGTCTGGTATTTCCAGGTTAAGAATGCTTGCTCTAGAGTCATCCATTACCTACTGAAACTTATACAAGCAAAAAGAGGCTGCCCTTTTGGGGTAGTTCTTCCCTACCCCTATTATTTAAGAGTATAAACAGCTACTCAGTCACACAGTCAAGATCATTTTTGGAAATGCTTTGCCCATATGATTTATAAGAAGCCCTGGAGTGCTTCCAACCAGCATTTAATCACATCACCAGAAATGGAGTTCCTCTTATGTGTCCTTTCCTATCCCCGGACTAAGCCATTCCCAGAAACTTGTAAGCAGCCTAGTAATCCAGGCTGGCTTCTGATACTCATAGGTTTCCAGGGAGAGGGTATAGGTGGTATGTTGGTAAATATTTAACAAATGGCTCTTTGGGGAAAAAAGTCCACATACCACGTTGTTATAATCACTATTAACATTTTCTCCATTACTTTATTAAGTCTAGACAATCATTAAAAAATAAATCAAGCCCTGAATTGCATTACTTTTTCTGATTTCTGAGGTATAAATGCTCACAGTGAAAATTTAACAATTGTAAATTGAGGAGGGTTCTGGCTGTCTCTAGCACATCCCTGAAAGGGGTTCAGGGGAGCTTAGATGGAAATGAAGGACTGTCACTTGACTTCATTAAAACTCAGATATTACAGGGATTGGGAGAAGTTTAGCTACAGGATCTTACCTCAATGGGCTGACTATCCACATAGGTACCTAGCCCAACAAGATCATACTGGAAAAATCCAGCTATGAGGCCAAGAGGTAATTCCAGGAAAGGTAAGATAAAGGATTGGAAGTTAAGGGGGCAGAGTCTTAGTCCCCTCTCTGTTACTAACGTACAGTGTATAACCCCTGACCCAAAGTCCATTGATATGGGACTTTCTCCTTATTAGAGTAGAAGAACGCACTACCCTTCAAGAAGGGCTGGTTGCAAACTGAAGCTCTCATGATTGACCAGATCTCACACAGGAGAAAGTTCCATACTGATGGCCTTTGGGCCAGGGGTTACATGTGTAACCAGCAGAATCTGGGATCTGGAATAAATGTTAGCAATCATCCAGTTAACTATTCATGTTACAAATGAGAAAATTTGATCTAAAAGAGAGATTAAATGACTTGCTGAGAATTACATAAATAGGGTAGCTATGTGGTGCCAGAGAGAGCCCTGGATATCGAGTCAGGAAGATCTGAGTTCAAATCCAGCCTTAGACATGTACTAGGTATATAACCTCTGCCTGCCTCAGTTTACAAATGAGGATTTATAAAATAGGGATAATAATAGCAATTACCCCCAATGTTGTTGTAAGGATAAAATGAAATAATAATTATGAAGGGCTGAGCACAGTACCTGGCACAAAGTAAATGCTATATAAGTATTATGAATGACTGTACAGAGACTAGAACCCAGTTTTCTTAACTACTAGGCCAGGACTCACTTCATTATACCATGAGTGCCCACCCTTGGACAATTCATAAACTCTGACCTCAACTGGACAGTGAGGTAATTAGAGTAGGTGTCTCCTACTCATCTCCAATCCTAAATCTTTTTTTTGTTTGTTTGTTTTTCTTTCTTTTTCTTCTCTTATTTATTTATTTAATATTTTTAGTTTTCAGCATTAATTTTCACAAGAGTTTGAATTACAAATTTTCTTCCTGTTTCTACCCTCCCCCCGCTCCAAGATGGCATATATTCTGATTGCACCATTCCCCAGTCAGCCCTCCCTTCTGTCACCCCACTCCTCCTCATCTCCTTTTCCCTTATTTTCTTGTAGGGCAAGATGGATGTTCATGCCCCATTGCTTGTGTATCTTATTTTTTTTAACATCTTCGTTTAAAATTTTGTGTTCCATATTCTCTACCCTCTTCCCTCCCCACTGACCCTCACTAGGAAGGCAAGCAATTCAACATAGGCCACATGTGTATCACTATGCAAAACCCTTCCACAACACTCATGTTGTGAAAGACTAACTATATTTTGCTCCTTCCTATCCTATCTCCCTTTATCCAATTTTCTCCCTTGACCCTGTCCCTCTTCAAAAGTGTTTGCTTTTGATTACCTCCTCCCCCTATCTGCCCTCCCTTCTATCATCCCCCCTTTTTATCTCCTTCCTCCTTCTTTCCTGTGGGGTAAGATACCCAACTGAGTGTGTATGGTATTCCCTCCTTAGGTCAAATCCGATGAGAGCAAGATTCCCTCGTTCACCCTCACTTGCCCCCACTTCCCTCCCAACAGAACTGATTTTTCTTGACACTTTGATGCGAGATAATTTACCTCATTCTATCTCTCCCTTTCTCCCTCTCTCAATACACTCCTCTCTCATCCCTTAATTTGATGTTTTTAGATATCATCCCTTCATAGTCAACTCACCCTGTGCCCTCTGTCTATATATGTCTATATAAATGTACGTATATTCCCTTCAGCTACCCTAATGCTGAGGTCTCATGAATTATACACATCATCTTTCCAAGTAGGAATGTAAACAAAACAGTTCAACTTTAGTAAGTCCTTCTCTTTCTTGTTTACCTTTTCATGCTTCTCTTGATTCTTGTGTTTGAAAGTCAAATTTTCTATTCATCTCTGGTCTTTTCAATGAGAAAGCTTGAAAGTCCTCTATTTTATTGAAAATCCATATTTTACCTTGGAGCATTATACTCAGTTTTGCTGGGTAGGTGATTCTTGGTTTTAATCCTAGCTCCATTGACCTCCGGAATATCATATTCCAAGCCCTTCAATCCCTTAGTGTAGAAGCTGCTAGATCTTGTATTATTCTGATTGTGTTTCCACAATACTCAAATTGTTTCTTTCTGGCTGCTTGAAATATTTTCTCCTTGATCTGGGGGCTCTGGAATTTGGCAACAATATTCCTAGGAGTTTTCTTTTTGGGATCTTTGTCAGGAGGTGAGTGGTGGATTCTTTCAATTTCTATTTTACCCTGTGGCTCTAGAATATCAGGGCAGCTATCCTTGATAATTTCTTGAAAGATGATATCTAGACTCTTTTATGCTCATGGCTTTCAGGTAGTCCAATAATTTTTAAATTACCTCTCCTGGATCTATTTTCCAGGTCAGTGGTTTTTCCAATGAGATATTTTACATTGTCTTCCACTTTTTTTATTCCTTTGGTTCTGTTTTATAATATCTTGGTTTCTCATAAAGTCACTAGCTTCCACTTGCTCCAATCTAATTTTTAAGGTAGTATTTTCTTCAGTGGTCTTTTGGACCTCCTTTTCCATTTGGCTAATTCTGCCTTTCAAGGCATTCTTCTCCTCATTGGCTTTTTGGAGCTCTTTTGCCATTGGAGTTAGTCTATTTTTTAAGGTGTTGTTTTCTTCAGTAATTTTTTGGGTCTCCTTTAGCAACTCGTTGACTTGTTTTTCATGGTTTTCTCACATCCTTCTCATTTCTCTTCCCAATTTTTCCTCTACTTCTCTAACTTGCTTTTCCAAATCCTTTTTGATCTCTTCCATGGCCTGAGACCAATTCATATTTTTCTTGGAGCCTTTTGATGTAGGCTCTTTGACTTTGTTGATTTCTTATGGCTGTATGTTTTGGTCTTCTTTGTCACCAAAGAAAGATTCCAAAGTCTGAGTCTGAATCTGAGTCCATTTTCACTGCCTGACCATGTTCCCAGCCAACTACTTGACTCTTGAGTTTTTTCGTCAGGGCATGACTGCTTGTAGAGTAGAGAGTACTTTGTTCCAAGCTTGAGGGGATGCACTGTTGTTATCAGAGCTATTTCTATACAGCAAGCTCTGCCACACCAGCACTCCTCCTCCCCCAAGAACTGCCAACCCGGACCTGACTCAGATCTTAAGCAGGTTCTGCACTCCTGCTCTGATCTGCCACTTAATTCCTCCCACCAGGTGGGCCTGGGGCCAGAAGCAACTGCAGCTGTAGTTCTGTAGCTGCACCACCCCCACTGCCCCCTGGGCAGTGGTCAAACCCTGAACTCCTTTCACTCTGACCCTTCAGCTTTTCCCACTAACCTTCTCTGTTGTCGTTGGTGTTTGTGGGTTGAGAAGTCTGGTAACTGCCACAGCGCACTGATTCAGGGTGCTAGAGCTTGTTCTGCCTGGCTCCTCATCTAGTTGGTCTTGGCGCAGTGCACGCTGGGATCTGCTCTGCTCCACTCCCAGCTCCATGAGCAATAGACCTTACCTAGCAACCATCCAGGCTGTCCTGGGCTAGAGCCCTGCTTCCCTCTGCTATTTCGTGGGTTCTGCCTCCAACCCTAAATCTTGATCCTATGACATTAATAGTATCACTAATATCTCCTGCAAAGCAAGCTGACTTGCCTATGAGCTTATAGCTGGTTTAGGATGAGCTATTCAAAGTCCAGGACACTATCTACTGCCTCTCTCAAATCATATTTTCTGGTTTAGTTATTTGTATCCTTAAGCCTCTGAATTCCTCCAAAGGAGGGATTGACATCTCCAGTTTCCTCTTGGACAATATATCCTTTGTTGTGCTTGACTTCCTTCAAAACTCACATTTTGCCTCCCCTCATAGAATATCAGTTCCTTTCAGGGAGAGAATGTCATTTTTTCTGTATTCCCAGTGCTTAATATGGTGTTTGGACATAACTAGTACTTAATAAATGTTTGTTTATTGAATGATTGATTGATTGATGGAAGAATGGGTTCCTAGTCTCTTATGATGACCTTCTACAAAGGTACCTAAATTTTTTGATGCTTCCATAGAACTCTGCACATGGTAGGACAAATATTTGGTTGTTGAATGGATTTTAAATATTGCTGTTTGCCCTACACTCTTGAAGAGGACCATGACATCAGGGAGATGATGTCATGACATGCAAGTAAATTGGATTTCAGTGAGGGAGGGCCAAAGTCACCAGCCTCACTTTGTCCTCCAGAGTCATTTGGGTCCAGTGGTGAGCTATAGATCAGGAGGACTACAGATGGCCCTGGATGCAGTGGGAGACCTTGTCCTTTTCAAGCTAAGGTCTTTAACAAGACTCAGTTTGACTGAGGCAAAGCCCATTTGGTGATTAAGGCTATGTAAGAAATGATGCAGGGAATCGGCTCTTTACCTAGTTAAAAAAATCAATCTGGGAGGGGAAGACCCTCAAGTTTCTGGCTAAAATAGAAACAATTACTATTTCCATTCACTTTAGCCAATCAGGGCCCAAACAAGGACCAAGTAGGACTTGGCCTGGCACCTATTGTTGGCCAATCAATGAGAATTAAAATAATTTGGGTTTAAAAAAGGTTTCAGTGCTCAAAATTTACATACCCTTTGGACAGAGTACCCACAAGTAAGGGCATGATACCCTATGTGGACTGAAGGAAGGGAAAGAAAAAAAAAAGAAAGAACTATGTTGCCCAACTGGCCAGTTCCAGTTAGGTCCCCAGTGGGGCAACTTCTTTTCTCCTCGCAGAAGTTGTTGTTTGTCCTTGGTTCTCAAAGAATATCATGACTTTAAGTGAATTCCAAATAAAGCCACCTCATTTCTACACTCTGACTTTCCAGAATATCAGGTACCTACAACCTTGGCTGATCCCTCCAGGAATGAGTAGGCTTCAGTTTCTGGCTTGCTTGTATCAACCCTTCTCCACCAAATCTGTCTGAGCAAGCCCCAGATCATTATTTTAAGTCTCACAGACTCAGGATCATTGTCCTCAGGAGGGACTGGCTGTATCTACCAGCAGTCACTTAGTACAAGGTAGCAGCTGCCTCCTCTCCCTACCCCCTTCCATCCCCCAAGGAGATTCTCTCTCAGCTGTGAACTTTCTTAGACTGCTGACATCATTAACCCCAGTGACTGAATCCTTTCACTACCTCTGAAGTCCCAGTTCCTTAATTTAGACCACAAGGTCATTCATTCTGTCTCCCCTGAAGCAGCTGATCTCTAGGTCACAACGTAATTTATACATACTGTTATTTCATCACAAGGTATCCCCAAATAGCAAGTGGCTTTGATCCCCTTGGCTCCAATTTACCTTGAATTGTGGCTTCTAATTTCTCAGCTCTTGGGGCCAGCTTTCTACAGTCCTGGAAGCTCAATTACATTTACTACGAAGTAAGGATCTCTGAGGTGGCATGTGAGCTGTCCTTTGAAGGAAAGTCAAGATTCTAAAAGGCTGAAGAGAGGATTAAGGGTAAGATACTTCATTTAGTCTCCAAAGGCACAGAGTTGGGAGATTGAATATGATTTATGGAGAACAGCCAGTTGGCCATCATGAATGGAACATAGGTCATATGAAGGGCAGTAACTTTAAATAAGAACGAAAAGGTAGGTGGGATCCAGATTGTGCAGAGCTTTAAAAGCAAGGCTGAGGATCAGAGGTCACCCATTTTGTTTTTGTTTTGCTGTTTATTTTTGAAAACCCAAACTAAGGGGCAAGGGAGTAAAGGGAGAATGAACCCACCTGGCTATAGATATTCTAGTTTCACAAGAATTCTTACCTCCAGACTGCTGCAAGTAAGTCTGTCATCAAATCATAAAATCCTAAAGTTAGAAATTCAATCTCTAAATAATGAGCTTGATATAACATTTCTAACAAATGGTCATCCATGGTCTACTTGACAGTCTTTGCGAATAAGGAAGTTGCTCCCTTAGAGACAGGGGGATAGGGGTCCATTTGATTTTGTATAACACTAAATGTTAGGATAGTCTTTCTTCCATTGAGCAAAAATCTGCCTGCCTATAAATTTTACCCGCTTGACCTAGTCCCGCTTCTGAGGACAGTAAGAATGTTTATTACTTCATTCACATGGATGTCCAGCTGAAAACAACTGTAATGTTTGCCTCAAGCCTTCTTTTCTCCAGCCTAATGTTGGAGAACAAGCAAGAGGAATGAGGCCTCTTGGGAGAGGCATATTGGTCATCAAGGGTCCTGTGACTGTGGATCAAAGACAAAAGGTCAAACTGAAAACAAAAAAAATTCTCAGCATGCTAAGGAATGTAGCTCTTACTGATAGCAGCTTCATCTTTCTACAATACAGATTTTGTTTTCATAACTCTTCAAACATACTTAGAGCCAATTAGCCACATTCTGTACCAATTTAGGATAGGTAAGCAGAGTATTTCACAGGAGAGGGAGGAGTAGAGGAAGAGGCAGATCAACCAAGGGGAAAAGAGGACTATTTTGAATGCATTCGGTAGGATTTATTGTTTTAAAGCTAAATAAACTCAACCAACACATCAATTGTGTCTGATAGTATATGCAATATTCCACATTCTTAGTCCTTCTACCTCTGCAAGGAAAGATACATTTTCTCAACGTTTCTTTGGACTCAAGCTTGATCATCATAATTTTTTTTATCTTATTGTTCTTCCTATTGACTTTGTATTCATTGTGCATATTGTTTTCCTGGTTCTGCTTTCTTCACTTTGCATGGGGTCATTTAAGTAAATCAATCAATCGATTAACATTGATTAAGTGACTACCATGTATCAGGTCTTTGTATTTGTGATTTGTTACAGTGCAGAAATATTCCATTATATTCATTACAGGTACCTAAAATAAATGTTACTACATAATATTTAATTGTCCTTCAGTCAAGGCATATTCTTAGATTTTGGTTTTTTTTTAATACCATGAAAAGTGCTACAATGAATATTTTTGGTACATATTGGATCTTTCTGTCTTTGTCTTCTTTGTGGGTATAGGCCTATACAGTCACCCCATATGCATATTTAAATTAAATAAAATTCCTCAAAATATTCAACAACAGTGAACTTTAATCAATGACCCTCTGATTATTTATATCAAGAAAACTATCAAACAGGAAAATATATGTCTGCCAAAGGTACTCAGCACTATGAGGGAAGGTGTCCAGTACAGAGAAACGTGAGAAGGATAGCCTTTAGAGGGGAAGGTGCTTCACATGCTCCTGTTTACTGATAACATTGCGCTGATTTCATCAAGCCCACATTGCAGAGCCTCCTAAAAAAGATTTATAATCACTCAGACAAGTTCAGCCTAACTATCGACACATAAAAATGCAAGTGAAAGATAGATGTCGATTGTCCAGATTACAATTTGCAGTTAGATGGACATGCACAAGATTTGGTCTATCAAGACATCCATCTTGGAGAGACAGAGCAGAGGGACAATGAGCTAGGCCAAAAATTGAATAGGAGGACGAGAGCAAGATGAACTGCATTTGGAAAATTGCACCAGGTTTTTAATGACCTAAAGCTTCTCACTGAAATAAAGGCCAATCTTTTAAACATGAGCTCTGGCAATGCTGGAAAGTATATAATACCACAGTATCAAAAGAATTAAAATCAAAAGTCATCCAAAGGTCAATGGCATAAAACCCATGGTTTTATTACTACCATTGAAGAATTGTACAAGGGAAACAGAAGAAAAATATTAACAAAGGAAATGCTTGATTTTGAAAGGAGGCAAATAGGTCATGCAGCAAGAGCAAGGAAGAGATGACCAATGGGTAGTATATTTGCTTTTCTAGAATCTATATAATGTCAGGAGATCTAGAGGAAGGTCCACAGAACATTATATAGACCTCGCCGTGGAGGATTTATGTGAGAACATGAATAAGAGCTGCACAGGATAAGAAGTGATCGATAAGTAGCAATCTACGACGTTGGGAAGAATATCCAGATTAATTATATCACAGAACTATTGAAGTTTGTTAGTTGGTCAATTACCGAGTAAACATGGAGTTCATTGAGGCACCAATGCATAGAACACAATGTCATTTATTAAACTCAAACATACCTCAACATTGTCCATCTTAGCACTGAAAACCACCCAGTACTAAACTATATGTTGACTTGGTTTGGAGGATCTGGTCATGTTCTGCATGGAAGTTCTCTACTTTTTCATCCTTTGTGATAAATGTTGGCTCATAGGTAGTATCTATCATCATGGTGGCCACTTTGCATATGCTAGCCAAGTATACCAAATAATTATGTTCTTTTGGGCACACGATAAAAACAGCATTGAACTTGGAGTCAGAAAAAATCTGGGTTTGAATCACACTTCATATACTTACAGTTCCTTCATTGGTAATGTGGGAAGAGAGGTGGGTGGACCAAATCTTTCAGATCTCTTCCAGGTCTAATGCTATGATCTCATGAACTCCTTTATTTGCTTCTCCAAGGATTATCTCTAAAGTATTTTTCATTTAACTGAAGCTTTACTATGCCTTCTTGTTTCAATATTTTTTGTGGTGCAATTTACACTATGTAGAAACTCATTGGTCATTGAACAGAAATACTACATCAAATGACAACAGTGAAATTAGTGTTCATAAATGAACTAATTGGACTCCATGTCTCAAGACTCTCCCTTCTCTAATACATAGACAACTCTAGATAACTCTAAAGCACAGGTTTTACGAAAATCTCCTGCTCAAGGAAATCTAGCGGATCCCTCCTACCCCCAGGAGAAAACAAAACAAAAAAATCTTCCCTACTTGATGTATAAATTCCTTTATAAACTGGGTCAAGCTGACTTTTACAAGTTTATTAAACATCATTCATCTATTAACTAGTCTATGGTCTAGCCAAACTTACCTAGTTGGTCCTTTCCATACATAATGGCCAGGTCTATACCTTAACAGTGATGATGGTTGTATGTAGCATTTATACCAAACTTTAAGGTTTGAAAACATCTTTACATATGTCATCTAATTTCCTCCTCATAATTTTCCTCTTTCCAAACCGAAGGACACATTAACAGAATTTTTTCATCTCAAATGGCAAAACATATTAAAATATTACTTGACCTATTTTTTGTGATTTTTCATGCTCTTCTTTCAACACCCTGGAAATACCCACCTCATTGCTGTTAATTTTAGATTATGCCTTCCCTGTGTGCAGGCTTTACTTTCTCCCATGGGTTCTGTTTTTCAAGAATAGAAGCAAAAGAACCCTTAGATATATACTCCCAGACATGAACTCAACCAGTGAAATCTGAGCTGATACTTCATCCACATCTTTTTGCCCCCTTACTTATCTCAGGATCTAAGGCTGATTCTCAAATTCTTTGCACCTGCCCAAAGAAGAGCATAAAAGAGATTCCTTTCCTAAGGCCCTCTGCTCTCCCTAGAACACTGACAGAATAAGCTTCTCTTAATTAGAATCTGGTAGAGTGGAAGACCAGTGAGATACATCAAGTTACCACTCAGACAAAAGGAATAGAATACTGAGACCAAAGCTGGTGGGAAAAAAACTTCCCAAGATTCATGGCCCTGCTCAAGTTTCATGTCTGTAATTTACACAGTGATATTTCCCCTGCCTTTCCAAGGCAAGAAAATCAATCAATGTATTATTGGGGCCAAGATTGTGTCTACCACGGATTTTAATGTGCTTTTTGTTAACGACTAAGTTTTGTGTTTTTATTTATCCCTTTATGTTATCCCTGATACCCAGAATAGAATCTCTCCTTGTCTCTATCTATTGAGTTCAACTCTTCCTTCAAGTCTGAATTCAGGTGTCATCTCCTTGTTCATTCCTCAACTCTTCTCTTCTTCTACAGGTGAAAGTGATCTCTTTCTCCTCAAATTTCCTATAGCACTTATATATGTATTTATTTCATTTAAAAATCATAGTTATGCATGGATATGAATGCAAACCATTGACTTAAACCACTAGGATCTATATTCTAAAAACAACTGATATAGACACACATAAACACATATATATATATGTATACACATGTATCTGTAAATGAATGTGTGTATTTATGTGTGTGCATATGTGTGTATGCACACATTAATATTTCCAAAGCACTTTATCATCTGACTACCCTCACCACCCCAGTGAAGCACTTAATAAAGGTATTCATATCCCCATTTTTACAGATGAGAAAACTGAATCTCAGAGAGGTTGACTTACTTCAATTCATGCAGCTAGTAAAGGTTAAACCCATTGAATGAGTTCTAAACCCATACATGACTGACTGCAAGTCTAGAACTATGTGCATTCTTTCATGCAGAAGTTTTTTTTTTACCTTAAGCAGGCCCCACAAACTGTGCCCAGGCAAATAGCATCAAAGGCACCATCAGTAGGGAAAGGAAGGATACCATCCCTTGGGAGGAAATGGAGATGCAAGAACCATAAGTCTGGAAGAGTAACCCTTACCACCATGCCCACTCAGAGAAAGTAGGCCATTTCATAGCTTGCTATTCCAAGTAATTATTCTTGAAAACTAGATGGTAAGCTTGGTTCTTCACATCTGGCATTCAAAAAGCCTCATTTAAGGCACACAGGAGATGAAGTCATGACATTTACAGCAAATACATTGATTCCTTGTGTAAGGGAGGTCAAAGAGGTTTTGAAGACAACCACCACTAAAGCCTCAAAATATCAATGTTCAGAGTTGGAAGAGACTTTGGGAATCACCCACTCCATTTTATAGTGTAAAAAACTGAGGCCTGATTTTTTTTTACAGGGGCGGAGCCAAGATGGCGGCTGGTAAGCAGGGACTAGAGTGAGCTCCGTACCGAGTCCCTCCAAAAACCTATAAAAAAATGGCTCTGAACCAATTCTAGAACAGCAGAACCCACAGAACAGCAGAGGGAAGCAGGGCTCCAGCCCAGGACAGCCTAGATGGTCTCTGGGTGAGGTCTATCCCACACGGAGCTGGGAGCTGGGAGCTGGGAATGGAGTGGGGCAGAGCCCAGCCTGAGCGGCGTGGAACAACCAAACTTGGAGGCGGGCGGATGGGGCCCCTAGCGCCCTGAATATGTGAGCTGCGGCAGTTACCAGACCCCTCAACCCACAAACACCAAAGACTGTGGAGAAGGTTAGTGGAAAAAGGTGCGGGAGTGGAAGGAGTTCGCGGTTCGCCTTCCAGCACCAGGGGCAGCAGAGGTGGGGCAGCTACAGTTGCTGCTGCTTCTGGCCCCAGGCCCACCTGGTGGGAGGAATTAAGTGGCAGATCAGAGCAGGAGTGCAAAAGCCTGATGAAGATCTAAGCCCAGTCCGGGCTGGGGGTTCTTGGGGAAGGAGTAGTGCGGGTCTGACAGAGCTGGCACCTCCCCCCCAAACGTGGAACATAGAACTCATTAGTCTACAAGCAGTCATACCCCACTGAAAAACTGAAGGGTCAAGTCAGTTGGTTGGGAATATGGCCAGGCAGCGAAAACACGCCCAGATTCAGTCTCAGACTTTGGATTCTTTCTTTGGTGACAAAGAAGACCAAAACATACAGCCTCAAGAAGACAACAAAGTCATAGAGCCTACAACAAAAGCTTCCAAGAAAAACATGAACTGGTCCCAGGCCATAGAAGAACTCAAAAAGGATTTGGAAAAGCAAGTTAGAGAAGTAGAGGAAAAATTGGGAAGAGAAATGAGAAGGATGCGAGAAAACCATGAAAAACAAGTCAATGACTTGCTAAAGGAGACCCCAAAAAATACTGAAAAATACACTGAAGGAAACAACACCTTAAAAAACAGACTAACTCAAATGGCAAAAGAGCTCCAAAAAGCCAATGAGGAGAAGAATGCCTTGAAAGGCAGAATTAGCCAAATGGAAAAGGAGGTCCAAAAGACCAGTGAAGAAAATGCTACTTTAAAAATTAGATTGGAGCAAGTGGAAGCTAGTGACTTTATGAGAAATCAAGATATTATAAAACAGAACCAAAGGAATAAAAAAGTGGAAGACAATGTGAAATATCTCCTTGGAAAAACCACTGACCTGGAAAATAGATCCAGGAGAGATAATTTAAAAATTATTGGACTACCTGAAAGTCATGATCAAAAAAAGAGCCTAGATACCATCTTTCAAGAAATTATCAAGGAGAACTGCCCTGATATTCTAGAGCCACAGGGCAAAATAGAAATTGAAAGAATCCATCGATCGCCTCCTCAAATAGATCCCAAAAAGAAATCTCCTAGGAATATTGTCGCCAAATTCCAGAGCTCCCAGATCAAGGAGAAAATATTGCAAGCAGCCAGAAAGAAACAATTTGAGTATTGTGGAAACACAATCAGAATAATACAAGATCTGGCAGCTTCTACATTAAGAGATTGAAGGGCTTGGAATGCGATATTCCAAAGGTCAATGGAGCTAGGATTAAAACCTAGAATCACCTACCCAGCAAAACTGAGTATCATATTCCAAGGCAAAATATGGATTTTCAATAAAATAGAGGACTTTCAAGCTTTCTCAGTGAAAAGACCAGAACTGAATAGAAAATTTGACTTTCAAACACAAGAATCAAGAGAAGCATGAAAAGGTAATCAAGAAACAGAAATTGCAAGGGACTTACTGAAGTTGAACTGTTTTGTTTACATTCCTACATGGAAAGATGATGTGTATGATTCATGAGACCTCAGTATTAGGGTAGTTGAAGGGAATATGCATATATATATATATATATATATGTTTATGTATATATATATATAAGTGAATGTGTATGTATGTATATATCTATGTGTATATGTATGTATGTGTATGTATGTGTGTATATATATATATGTGTGTGTGTTTATATATATATATGTAAAAGAGAGAGAGGCAGACACAGGGTGAGTTGAAGATGAAGGGAAGATATCTAAAAGGAATAAAATGAAATTAAGGGATGAGAGAGCAACATACTGAGAGAGGGAGACAGGGAGATAGGGAGATAGGGAGAATGGGGTGGATTATCTCGCATAAAGGTGGCAAGAGGAAGCAGTTCTGTGGGAGGAGGGGAGAGGGCAGGTGAGGGGGGAATGAGTGAACCTTGTTCTCATCAGATTTGGCCTGAGGGGGAATACCATACATACTCAGTTGGGTATCTTACCTCACAGGAAAGAAGAGGGAGGAAGATAAAAAAAAATAAAAGGGGGGGGGGATGATGGAGGGGAGGGCAGATGGGGGTGGAGGTAATCAAAAACAAACACTTTGGAAAGGGGACAGGGTCAAGGGAGAAAATTCAATAAAGCGGTATGGGTTGGGAAGGAGCAAAATGTAGTTAGCCTTTCACAACATGAGTATTGTGGAAGGGTTATACATAATGATACATGTGTGGCCTAGGCTGAATTGCTCGACTTCTTAGGGAGGGTGGGTGGGAAGGGAAGAGGGGAGAGAATTTGGAACTCAAAGTTTTAAAATCAGATGTTCAAAAAAAAAAGTTTTTGCATGCAACTAAAAAATAAGATACACAGGCAATGGGGCGTAGAAATTTGTCTTGCCCTACAAGAAAGGAAGGGAAAAGGGGATGAGAGGGGAGGGGAGTGATAGAGGGGAGGGATGACTGGGGAACAGGGCAACCAGAATATATGCCATCTTGGAGTGGGGGGGAGGGTAGAAATGGGAAGAAAATTTGTAATTCAAACTGTTGTGAAAATCAATGCTGAAAACCAAATATGTTAAATAAATAAATTTAAATTAAAAAAAAAACTGAGGCCTTTAATAGAAGGGAGTTGTCCAGTGTCATGCAAAAGATTCATTCAACTCAGACTGTGATAAAGGCTGAATTGAGTTTGGTTCAAATGAAGACAAATGAAGTCAAATGAATCTCAAAGACTAATCAGATTGGAAGGGGGCTCCATTTCCTTTTGTGAAAAATAAAGGATTATATAAAGAAACAGAAACCCAAGGCTGGAGTCAGAGAATGGACTGGAGTCCAGGTCTCCTCAGCCCTAGTGCAGAACCTTTTCAGACAGGTTGTTGAAATTTGACCTCCCTTAGAGGTAACTGGGCACTAAACTTTCTAGAAGAATGGTCCTTAGTCTCATGACTCATGACAAGCAGATGAGTAGGGTGGGAATAGCCATCAGTTCTTTCAAGTATGCCTTGATTCCAAAGGGCTGATTTCGAAAGTCTGATTACTCTTTTCTTGGCCTGAGCTCTGCAAGTTCTTGACCAGGATTTAGGTCTGAGCAACACGTCTATGGGTTTGCCCTGCTTGGAATTCCAATGGATTGTTGCTAGACTTAGCCACTATCAACCATCTGGCAAATTTTGCTGGTTCAGAGCCACAGGACAGTAGATTCTTATTTAGTCTTAGGATTCATTCACTGGCTATTTTGCTGCAGGCTTCAGACCGGGTTGGGTGCTAGGATGGCTCCTGCTTTGCTTCTGAACTTTCTCCTCACTTAGTACATTACTTAGGGCCCATGACTGCTCCCTATCCCTAGGTGTAGATCTGTTTCCAATCTGCTCTGGATCTGTTGACCCAGAACTTTAGAATGAATGACAGAGTTCCCATTTGGCACCTGTTTCTGCACCTCGAAGAAGGTGGTCTGAAATTTTCGTTGGTTTTTGTGTTGGTTAGAGATGCTGAGTCTCTCAAATATGCTTACTTTGACTTCTTCTTGCTGTGGTGCACATGCAGACTTCATTCTTTTTCAATTCTTATGCTGGATTGCTCCATGTGAGTATTTATGGCTACATCCCATCCCCAAAGTCCAGTTCTCTCTGACTCTCTATGATGTCCAGGGCTAGAAAATTGACTCATTGTGATTTTTACTTGAATTTCCTAATCAGGACTCAATTTTTAAAAGTCCTGTATGGAGGGGTTGTGGGCAACAGCTAGGCTGCAATTCTTCCCATTACAGTGTCATCTTGGCTCTGCTTCATCTGATTCAATTCTGATCCAAGCTCAATGTCTATCCTTGGGCATTGTCCAAGTAAGAACTTGGACTAAGTCAGAACTGTAACTAGGGTATGGTGGCAGAACTTTGCCCCAGGGTGGGATATTTAAAGGATACATGACAGTGCTTGAATTTATCTAAGGAAAAAGTTTGTGTTTGTGTGGGAGGAGGTCATTGGGAACAGGATCATAAGAATATAGGTAGGTACAGCCTCTTGCAGTGTGAACAGTTCAATTGTCTCTCAGGTTTACTTAGGCAAGGTGGTAGGAAGGGAGGAGGGCAAGTAGAAAGAGGTTATAGCTGGAGAAACCCAAGCTCTGATCCAGAGAAGAGGTGGGAAAAGAAGCCTGGCTCTGTTCTATCTAGCTATTACCATTAGTGTCCAGTGTTGTAGCCCTACAACATATTTTGATGCCAGGAAAAGGAGGTAGCACAGATGCCTGGCTGCTTGAGGGCCAGAAACAGACTGGAAAGTGCCTCTCCTCCCAAATCCTGCACATGTTCCACCCATGGAGAGGAGGAAATTGAAGTGGAATAAGTTGGGGGAAGAAAAACAGTGCATTAGCATGCTAATAACCATGTGGTAGATAACCATGCTTTCCTGGGTATGCCCTTGTCTCCCATTTCAACAACAACCAGAACAAGGAGATAAAGGAGGAGAACAATAACAGCTTTTTCTTTTGAAGTTTTGCTCTTCTGAGTTACTCAAAATTTTCAAAAAGAAAAAAAAAACCGAGCACGGGGGAGAAAGTAATCGGCATTTCTTGAATACCTGTTGTGGGCTAGGAACAAAAAACTAGGTTGTAGATACAAAAACAAAAATGAACCAGTCCTTGCCCTCAATGAGTTTATTCTACTAAGGTAGGAAGAAGGGAATCTATTTTCCTTTTAGCCTAAACCAAATACTTACCGACTTATTGACTATTATCATTTTTACAGAGAAGGTAAGGAACAAGCAACATTTTCTCGTTGTCAAACATCTACTTTGAGGCAAGATTTGAACCCATGTCTTCCTGCTCCAAGCCCAAAATTCTACCCACTATTCCACTCTGTCCAACCTTATTTCATAGATGAAGAAACTGAGGCTCAGAAGGTTTAAGTCCAAGGTCTCATAAGTAGCTTATAGATTGCATCCTGGGCCATCTCCAGTCATCCTGATGAATATCTGGCCCCTGGACCCAGGTGGCTCTGGAGGAGAAAGTGAGGCTGGTGACCTTGCACAGCCCTCCCTTCCTCAAACCAAAGTCAACTACAAGTCATGTCATCATCTCCCCGATGTCATGGTCCTCTTCGAGAACAAAGGACAAATACAACAACAATAAAAACAAACCAAATGTGATTATAAAGAAGAAAATCTTAGGAGTATTGAGAAAACGCTTAGTAAAATCTGAAGCCCCCCTCCACCCCAAAAAGCAACTATCTACTATTGAGATTATCATACAATTGTACCCCTCCTTTAGCAAAGATAGTGGAGAACTGACTTTATTTAAAATGACTTTCTGTAACATATCACCAACAATATCTTTTGATGTTCATCACTTGAAAAGTCATCTCCAAGTTATCTTAACCCCAGAGTGCCCTTCACCTTCAAGGCTAGCTCCCATACTTCTGCTATCTCCTCTGAGAGCCTGTGTATTTCATCCTCAGATTCTGTGGCACTCATTCCCAAAGCACCTGGACTGGTAAGATAACTCTCGCCACAGGAAGCTCCCGATAATTCAGTTGGCAGAAATGAGGGGCTCAGAGGCTCCCTCCACAAATCTCTAAATCAACTGGCCATGCAGATGCTGGAGCGGCAGCAGCTGTTTGCAGTAGCAAAGGACATTCATCTTCTGGCTTTTATTTACTTGTTTCTGGGGAATGTAGTCGAGCAAACACATCAAACCCAAATCTTCTCTTACTAGGTCTCTGACAAAGGCATCCCCAGGAATTTGGAATATGAGGGCTCTCTCAGTAAAAGTCATGCCATAAGGAACACAACCCTCTTTGACAGGGGTGGAGGTGGAGAAGTGGAATACCCTTTTACAATAATAAAAAAGTTTTGACATTCTGTTACAAAAGCTGATAGAATTCCAGTACCCTGTAGAATACATTATTCCCTTTTCTTTTTTGACCAGAATAGTGCAAGGGGCTCCCAACAGTGAGTTTATTTACTAGTGCAAGCCAGCATGATCTCTGCCACCAATAGTCTTAGAGAGTTGCCTGAGACACTAGGAAATTCAGTGAGTTGCTCAGGACCACACATTTTGAATATGTGGCAAAGTCAAGACTTGAACCTAGGTCTTCCTGATTCTGAGGTATTTTGCAGATGAGGTAATGAATTCTATGATCATATAGCTAGTGTGGCTAAGGCATAATTTGAACCCATTTCTCCAGATTGAGAATTCGGAACTATATCCACTGTATCATGGTGCCTCTCCAAAAATTAACATTAATGAATTAAAAATAATTGTAAACATTGTCCTGTTGCATCAACCCTGAAAAATAGATGCTGTGGGTACTATCATCTCCATCACATAGAAAAGAAAATTAAGGCTCAGAAGAATGATGAGTGATCTAACCAATGAGGACTAGAGAGAGGGACCTATGTCTCTCTGACACCAATCCCACATCCTGCCTCTTCTGCACCCCAAATGCCCATGTTAAGTATACTTGTTAAGTATAAATCCTGAAAGAAAAAATGTGACCCCACATGCACACAATCATGGAAGTGTACCCCAAGGAAGGGAGGGAGTCTTCAGCTATCCATAGTCCCTGGAACCACCTGGAATCATGTATGCAAATGTAAAGACTGATGTAGTGCCAGTGAGAAGGCAGTAGACCAGTGTGCTGGGTGGTGGGGTGCTCCTTCATCTAGCAAGCCAGCTGCGGCAACATTCCTGCCAAGTACAGCAGTCTTGCCATCAGAGGTCCTCAGCACTTCATGAACTAAATGCTCAGGGAAGAAAGCACGGAGCAGAAGCAAACGGGAACTGTGGGAAGAGCAGCAAACTGCTGCTAAGGAGAGTTGAGTGACTTTCTCTCCCCTTCCCTCTCCTCTTCCCTCCTGTCTTCCTCTCCCTTCCCTGCCTCTCTCCTTTTCTCTCCTGGCCCCTCTTCTGTCCTCTCTCCCTCTTCATACATAGATAGGGATATAAGAGACAAAGAGATAGAGACAGAAATACATGTGTGTTTATATACACATGCACATATACATATATCTCCTTTCCTTGTCTTTTTCCGTATCTGTATCTCTAGAAATATATATGTGTATATATGTATGTATGTGAATATACATACACGTATATATGTACACACTGATATATATGTGTGTGTGTGTGTGTGTGTGTATATCTGTATCTGTATATACGTACGTACATACGTATGTATGTGTATGTAGGTAGGTGGCAGAGTGGATAGAGTGCCAGACCTGGAGTCAGGAAGACTTATCCTCCTGAGTTTAAATCTGATCTCAGACACTTATCATATGTGTGACCCTGGATAAGTCACTTAATTCTGTTTGCCATAGTTTCCTCATCTGTAAGAAGAGCTGAAGAAGGAGACTGCAAATCACTCCAGTATCTCTGCCAAGAAAACCCCAAATGGGGTCACGAAGGGTGGGATGTGAGTGAAATGACTGAACAACATACACACATACGCACGCACACATATGCATATACATATATATGTCTATACATGCACAAATGCGTGTGTATATATTCCCTTCTCTCTCCTTGTCATCTCTTTGTCTTTATCTCTGTCTGTATCTTTATCTGTCCATTATCTTTGTGTGTCTCTGTCTCTCTCTCTCTCCACCCAATCTGTGTATTTCTACTCTCCCCCCACTCTGCACATCAAAATGAATTTTTCTAAAACCTACAATAGAGCAAAGAGCAGTCAGCAGAAATCAATTACCACGTGTCAAGAAACCCTGCTTTTTCGCACCAGCAAAGTCAAATTGTATACAGTAATTAATAAACCTAGAGCTGAATGTGTGGTAGCAGAAAGGCCACATTTCTGTCTTTCTCGCACCAACTAATCTGAAGCCAGCCCAGGTCAGGAGATGAGCAGCAAATGCTGCTGTGTGATGTCTGCTAACTGGAAAGGGTCTAATTCAAGCCTCTGTTTAGTACCAACAACATCATCCAAGCAGCTAGCACCAATTCAATTCAATTTAATTCAACTCATCATTCAGAGGGCGTCCCAAAAGTCTTAGTGCTGCTTTAAGATTCTTGCTTTGGTGGCTCAAAGTTGACTATTTGTTTGAGGCACCGTTTACATAGAATTGGACTTTCTCAACTCTGTTGGTCCCCTAAAACTTCAAATAGGCCCTGTGCTTATATTTAAGTACCATAGGAAATAGGAAAGAATAAAATCTAAAAATAAATCTCTGAGCCTTTGAGGTGAAAAAAAGAATAGGTTAAACTACATATCTCTACTGTGGCAGGAGCAGGGAAGCCGATGGCCTAGTGCCAGGCTTAGAATCAGGAAGATCTGAGTTCAAATCTAATCTCAGACCCTTATTATCTGCCTGATTTGGGGCGAGAAGTCACTTAACCTCTGTTAACCAATTTCCTTAACTGTAAGAAGAGGATGATATTAGCACCTGCCTTTCAAGGATATTGTGAGGATTGAATGAGATGGCATTTTCAAGAATGCTTAGCCTAATGCCTGGCATATAATAGGTCCTATATAAATGCTTATTCCTTTCTTCCAAGGGGGAGAATGAGTTTTTCTAGCAACAGGAGGAGAAGCAAATCTGCAGAATTGTTTCATTTTTATTCTTCCTACTTCCAAATTTACCAATACTTAATGAGAAGGAGCTCCATTATTTGGTTCCTAGAATCATAGAGAGTTATAGTTGGACCTTAGACATGATTTAGGCCAACCCTGTCATTTTAACATATGAAGAAACTATGGGTCTGAGAGGTTGTGACTTAAGGTCTCATGGATAGTAAGTATCAGGGATAGGATTTGAACCCTAGTCCCTTGGCACCAAATTCATGAAATAGCTCTTACCTCCCCACAACAGTGCCTTCTGCTTTGCCTTGACAGATAATTAAGTGCTCACTAATTAATGAGTATACTGTTCAAAGGATCACAGGTAAAAAAAAAACATAATGAGTTTTAAAAAGATAAGCCTGAATTTTTACTTTTGAGTCCTGAATAAACCTGGCATTGAACTCTCCCAGTTCAGCGTTTAGGGGGTGGGCAGGGAGAGAAGGAAGGGAAGGCAGGAAGACAGAAATTAAAAAGTCTCCCAAGTTCTCTTGAGTATCAAGTGGCTCTTAGGAAAGAATTCTGTGACAAGTTAAAT
This sequence comes from Trichosurus vulpecula, assembly GCF_011100635.1. Classification (NCBI taxonomy): domain Eukaryota; kingdom Metazoa; phylum Chordata; class Mammalia; order Diprotodontia; family Phalangeridae; genus Trichosurus; species Trichosurus vulpecula. The sequence continues at coordinate 57,841,901 of NC_050576.1, read as the reverse complement.
GCAAATGAACCAGAAACATAGAGACTAAATTCCTCTTGAAATACCCTTGGGTGGGAAAATTAAGAGGAAAGCAATTGGCAAAATGTCTCTGGATTTGCCAGTCCTGAAGCAGGGCTGCCTCAGCTCTGTCTCACTGGCTGCTATTTCCCAGCTCCCGGGGAAAGCTCTCCAGCTCTGAGCTCAGCCCCAGGGGTACCCTTCCAGATAAGGGGTTCACTCTGTCTGCGGTGGGGCTGCGATTAGAAGAGCGAACTCACACCCTGACTGATATGCCTGCAGGAGCATGGGAGCTGATCTCCAGGGACCTCACCCTGGCACCTCTCAGCCTTGTTAAATTCACTTAAAATAAAAGGAGGCAACGTACACCAGGCAAATGACAAGGGAACAGACATTACGGGATGAGAGTGCGAACTGACTGACAGGCCACATTCTGCTAAACACTCAGCTGCCAGCTGGATTCCTGAATTGGTGCAGAATTGCTCCTCCGAATGCATTCCCCAGCAAATGCTTGACAAATAAGTGGCATTAAATTCTCTTAGGTGCATCCTGGCTCTTCTACTCCCAGGAGCCCCAACCTCTGCTTTCTTGCCCCCATGCACTCACACCTATTTCTCATCCTGGAACCAAGCCCAGTAGCTACATTGGATAACGATGGACCATTTGGTGTTTGAAGGGGGCAGGGAAAGTAGGGACATCTTCTGCCCATTTTCAAGAAGGGGAAAAAAACATTGCATAAAGTATATAGGAATACTATGGGAGGCATGGATTAAAAGGACACTACATTTGGTCTTGTTGAACAGGATGTAATGTGTTAAAAATGAGAAATCGCACAACGAAAACTGTGTAAAGGATGTCATCAGAGGACTGTGTAATTGGAAGAAGAAGAAAAAAAGATGGGCCAGTTACATAAGGAGAGGAAAAGATGATCACCAGACCACTTAGATGTTCCCCTGGGATTCACTCAATTTCAAGTGTTCTAGACAAGGAGCCCCAGAGCAATGATACATAGTATTGTTTATTTAGAGATGGAAGTGACCTCATTAAGTCCAAAACCATCAATTTACAGATAAAGAAACTGAGGCACACAGAGGATAAGTGACTTTCCCAAGGTCACACAGCTAGTATCGATGGTGGGAGTTAAAGTCAGGTCTTTACTCTAAATCTAATGCCGTAACCACTTTAACCACTATGTTTCCCTAAAGAAACATAGACGTGCATCAGACAGGATAAAAAAGCAGGGATGAGTTGTGACCTACACTGTTGGAGAAAATACCCACATACATTTCATCACAGATCCACCAAATACTGCAGTATATATATATATATATATAACTCTTTAGGTAGGAGAGGTGAGAGAAGTATGGTAGTCATCAAATCAGCTAGAACATATCTCACATAGATGGTGTAATGAATGGAATGCTGGGCTTGGGTTCAAGAAGAACTCATTTCAACCCTGCTTTCTGACACTAACTAGCTGTATAACTCTGCTCAAGTCACCAAGCTCACAGCCTTGGTTTCCTCATCTGTAAAATGGAAATAATATTGTTATGTCATATATATGTTATATGTATATATATAATATGTTATATCATATATATATAGTTATAATCTCTAACTCACGGGTTGTTGTGAGGCTCAATGAGATAAATAAAAGATGTAACATGCTCTCCTAATCTCAAAGAGATCTATAGATATTAAATATTAAAAGAATATCATTTTCCCAAAATTTATGGACTGTATTACAAGAGTGGGATTTTAAGGCACAGGAGGCCAAGAAGGCCATGAACTCTCAAGCCATGGGACTCTACAACTCATCGAGCCAGGTAGCTATGACAATTCTCTGCTTGACTACTCTGCCTTGTTCTGCAGACCTTAGGACTATTCTTTGCTGCCCCAGAGAAATGATAGCACCAAAATCCATGATTCCTATGGATGACAGTGGCTGAAAATGATCAGAATTCAGTAAATACTCCTTTAGCCAAATGGTTGAGTGATGGGGAATTCTTGTTAATTGAATATTCTGACTGAGGGCTGTGACAGATGATACACAAATTAGAAGCTTTTCAGAGAAGCACTATTCATCTTGGGTTGTTTTGTTTTTGCTGAGTAGGATATTGTTTAGACGTATGATTCCATTGGTGCAAGGGACTTCCATTGTGGAAATATCCTCCACCAATTCAGATCGGTAACCCATCACCAAACTATAGCCTTAGAGAATGACACAGAGCATTAAAAATTTAGTGATTTGCCCATGGTAACGCAAGTAAAACAAATTCTGAATTTTTTTAAAACAAGATAAAAAAATACCACCAACCTGATTTCAAACTGCATGGGTATCAGAAGTACACAGTATTCAAAATTTTCCATGGTTTACTTGGCCGGCACTTCTCACTTTCAATCCTTTTTTTTTTCCTTTGGGGCATCTCCACTTTCTGAATTTTATTCTGTTATTAATGTCAGCCATTTTCTTTTTTCTTTTGGCTGACCTCTCTCCCCTCTTGTAGGTGCCTTTTGGGCTTTGGGTTATGGCTGTGGAGGGATAGGTATGCAGCTCCTCTATGTGGTTCACCCTTAATCTCGGTCTTATCTCTCTTAGGATCAGCTCATAAAGGCCAAAGGCAGGACTTTGAACCCAGAACTTCCTGACTCCAAAGGTGCTCATGCTGCTCCCCTTATAACATTCAAATTAAACTGAAGATAATGTCATACATCTTTGATGATCCAAGATATATTTCCAGTACTTCAGGTCATTGGGCTGAAATCAATTCTTAGAGTATGGTGCTATAGCTAGAGAAGATATCGAGAGTTGAACTGTATCAGTATTGATTCAGGAATGTCAGGAAATGATGTACCCTACTATGGGAAAGAGAATATGCATTTATATGGCATCTACTGTGTGCCAGGCGCTGTGCTAAGCACTTCTATTTATAACTATTATCTCATCTGATCCTTATAATAACTCTGTGAAGTAGATGCTACTATCATCCTCAATTTGCCCTTGAGAATACTGGGGCAAGCAGAGATTAAGTGACTTGCCCAGAGTCACATAGCTAGCAAGTATCTGAGGCTGGATTTGAACTCTGGTCTTACTGAGTCCAGGTCCAGAGCTCTATGAGCTATGCCACCAGCTGCCTAATAGCTGCTTTGCTGAATAAACCCCTAATGTTACTGTTGCTCAGTCACTTTTCAGTCAAGTCTGACTCTTCATGACCCCATTTGTGATTTTCTTGGCAAAGATACTGGGCTAGTTTGCCATTTTCTTCTCACTTTACAGATGAGGAAACTGAGGCAAGCAGGGTTAAGTAATTTGCCCAGGGTCACATAGCTAGTAAGTGTCCAAGGTCAGAACTGAACTCAGGAAGATGAGGATTCCTGACTCCAGGCCCAGCATTCTATCCACTATACCACCAAATTGCCATCCATTTGGCATCTGTGGAAGGATTTTCCACACCAACAGCTCCCTTCCTCAATGAAATCACAGTTCTGAACCAAAAAATATTCAGAAAATAATGAAATGTTGTTACTTAAATGCTATGCCTCACTTAATTCAAAAGGCATATGGGGGGCAGGGAGAGTGGATATGTCTTTTTTTTTGTATGAACCAAATTTTAATTGTACTAAGTTCACTGTGTAAATAACCCATTCACTGAATCCGCTTGTAAATAATTATTTTGTACAGTGGGTAATTAGCACCTGATTTACTCATTTATTAAATCAAGAGTTTCCTATATTGAGGCCTCTTGAATTATTTCTCAGTTATTGTGTCAATAGGAAAGGGAAATGATGCAATTTTTTTTAAAAAGAAGCCCAAGAGAGTAATGATGGAATTCCAGTTGAGTTTCCAATATAAGGCTCTCCCTCCCTCATTATTTCTTGCCCTTTGAATAATCTCTTTTTTGCAAATACCATGTTTATTACTGGATTGGAAACCTCAGTTTTCAAAGCAAATGATTGTTCGTTTAGCAAAGTAGGGCCTACAAAGGGAGAAGACAAAGCTGCTAATGTCACTTGGCAAACACTCCCATGGAGAATAATTTGCCCCCTATGTCCTATCCTCTGCCACAACCTGTCAATCTTCCTCTCCTGTCACTCTTTCTTACTTAGCAATGTTGGCAGAAAACCCATCTTTATTTTTAAAGGGTTTTCCAATATGGGCCATCTCTGTTCCCTGTGGCCTCTCACTCCTTTCCTCTGTTCTTCCTTCTCTCTACCTGAAGCCATTGTCCTTGGTCTGCAAGATGAGGGAATCGGAATAGATGGTCTCTAAGAGGGGGTGGGGAGAGAAGGAACATGCATTTATTAAGTGCCTACTACATGCCAGGCTCTGTGCTAAGCACTTGGCAACTATTATCTAAGTTCCTTTCTAGCTTTAAGGTACTTAAGATCTTGCAAGCGGAGATATCCCAGGGGAAATCTCACCACTGAACTTTGGAGCAATGGCATTTGTAGATATGCATTTCAATTCTGATGGTGTTTGTACTACTTGGACAAATGATTGAACATTGTGCGTAGTGTGATGTAGGTGTGGAATGCAGGAATCACAAGGAACTGACCTTTGAAGGAAATGTCAAATACCAAGACCATCTCATTGGCATAGGAAATATAATGTCGGACTTAGACTCAGAAGACCTGAGTTAGAGTCCTGCCTCAGACATTTGTTGGCTGTGTGGTCTTGGGCAAAGCACTTAAACTGTTGGCCTCAGTTTCCTCATCTGCCAATGGGTAGGGTGGGCTAATAATAATACCTTCCTCACAGGTTTGTGCTTAGAATCAAAGGAGATTATATACGTACACATTTATGGGCAAGATAGCTATGTGGCTCAGTGGATAGAGTCAGGATGACTAATTTTCCTGAGTTCAAATCTGTCCTTAGACACTTACCAGTTGTATGACCCTGGGCAAGTCACTTAACCCTGTTAGCCTCAGTTTCCTCATCTGTAAAATGAGCTGGAGAAGGAAAGAGCAAACCGTTCTAATATCTTTGCCAAGAAAACCCCAAATGGGGTCATGAAGACATGACTAAAAACCACTGATAATGTATGTACATATATGTATGTATATATGTATACATATTACATATGCATATATGTATATGGCATTGCCAATTTTAAAACATTATGTAAATGTGAACCATTATTATTATTATCTCTGCCTACCTAGGGTCATGAAACACTAATATTTCATCAGAGATTTCAACTTAATCATGCTCTAGGTGAAGGAGGCAGAAAGAGTCCCAATGAACCTTCAACAAGCTCTTCCATCCCTCTTGACCTCAGTTTCTACACCTGTAAAATGCCAGGGCTGGGCTGAGTGATCCTGATGGTCCCTCAAGTTCTAAACGTCTGAGCTGGAGCAAAAGGACCCCCTCCCCCAATACTGAATCTGGTAATGCCATTCGGCAACCATGGATTTAGGTCCTACTGGACACTAGAGGAAATAAAAAATTTAGAAAAGATACTGCCTTAATCAAATTTGGAAACTACACATACACACACACACACACACACACACACACACACACACACACACACATTCTGTTTACAGAAGCATTCTGGTTAAAAAAGAATATATGGATGAAGATGAGTGTGGAGAGAAGGGGAAGAAAGAGAAGCTGAAATCATTTCTAATGCAGGCCTGGCAACAGCTTATGTGTCCATCATCTGAGGCCTAGATGAGCTAGAGAGGAACACCATCAACTTGACCAAAATGTCGGTTTTTTGGTCCTAGAATCTCTGAAGACCATCTACCAAGCCAAAAATGCCTGCAGGGGTCTAACTGAGTCACAAATCCTTGAAATCATGGCCTTACAGAAAGAGCACTGGCACTGGAGTCAGGAGACCTGGGTTCAAATCTTAACTTTGACATTTGTGACTTGTATGATTCTGGGCAAGGCATCTAACATCCTGTGCCTCTGTTTTTTTCATCTACAAAATGAGAGTTCTGCTAAATGGCTTCCAAGGTTCCTTCCATCTCTAAATCTTTAATGCTCTGATCCCAAATTTGAAGTGCAGCTAATTTGGGGACTTGATTCACTATTCAAGAATCTTCAGATCATCACTCTAGATATTAGCTATTTTTACTGATATATCACCAATGGGTTTAAGTTACTAGAAAGGTGCAGTTAATATAATGGTCAGTAAGGCTGCTTACTGGGCAACTAGGTGGCACCTGAGGAAGACTCCTCTTCATGACTTCAAATTTTACTTTAGACACTTACTAGCTGTGTGACCCTGGGCAAGTCTCTTAACTCCATTTGCCTCAGTTTCTTCATCTATAAAATGATCTGGAGAAGGAAATGGCAAACCACTCTAGTATCTTTACCAAGAAAACCCTAAATGGGGTCTCAAAGAGTCAGACATGAGTATAATGACTGACCAACAATAAAAGGCTGTTACTATACTTCTCTATCTTTCTAGCATGCTGAAGGATCATCGGTAGTTTCATCAACGTGAATCCCTCCCCCAATATAAATATCAGCTTCTGCATGCTTTTAGAAAAAGTTCCTACCAAGTTATTACGGTTGGGAAAAACAACCAAAATAAAAAGGTCCCCCGGGAGACAACCTTCTGGTGATGAAGCTGTCCCAACTTTGCTAGGCTGATCCTCACACACATATGGCTATTTCTAAGCCTGTACTGTCTTTCCTACCTGGAACACTCATACTTACTTGATAGAAGAGTAGTTAAACCACCTTTCCTCTCTATGTCTGTCTATAGAAACATACGTACTTACGTCTTTGAGCTCCTAGAAAGATGAGCATTATATAAATCCACAACTCTATTCCTGTGATTATTGCTATTATTTGTAAAACAAGGTGCCCCACTGAGATGTTATAAGGAATAACGAAATAAAAGTCCTGCGCAACCCAGATGGCGAAAGGCACAGGACAAATAGTAAAAAGATGAATCCGGCCTCATCCTTCCCCTCCACCCACTGGCCTTTTCATTGCTGTGTGCTATATGTCTGACCATTTATCCCACAGTCATGAATACGAGGCTGACTGCTGCTTCTGTTCTGGATACAATGCTCCCTGTTTCACAAAGGCCTCTGGGATGGGTGAATCAAATATAGAATTTGCTGAACAGCACAGAATATCAGCGGCATTCAAGCATCCAAATTCAACCTAACGATGCTAGGCTAAATCCGGGGTGTCAAAGAGACCATTCACCCTTGATGGCAATTGCTCGTGCTATTTTCTCCATCCCTGCTCTTTGCAAAGGAATTGGGAGGGGGAGGGGAGTGGGGCTTTCCCTGTGGTCAGTTTTTCTAGACAGGAGAGAGCATTAGTGACTTTTATTGTAGCAAGTATGGTCTAATGGGAAAAATAATGGTGCTGGGTTCTAATCTCAGTTCTACCAATCACTTTCTGTGTACTCTACCACAACACTTGGAATCTGAAAGGAAACCCCATAAACTCTATAGATAGACTGGATATTAGAGGTTGTTGCTTCTCAGTCGTGCCTGACTCTTCATGATGCCGTTTGGGGCTTTCTTGGCAAAGATACTGGAGGGGTTTGCCATTTCCTTCTCCAGATCATTTGACAGGTAAAGAAACTGAAGCAAACAGGGTTAAATGATTTGCCCAGGGTCACATTGCTGGGAAGTATCCGAGGCCAGATTTGAACTCAGGAAGATGAAACTTCCTACTTCCAGGCCTGGTGCTCAGTTCACTGTGGCACTACCTACCTGCTCAATAGAGGTTATGAAGCCCAATTCTCATTTTACACTTGAGGGAGCTAAAGCTTGGTGTGGTGACTAGTCCAAAGTTACACAGAGACAAGGAGCAAAGGCAGAATTTGAAATCAGACATGGAATTCTGGCTAGATCTGTAGTAGCTGTCCTACTGAACCATGGTATTTTCATTTTTAGACCTCAATTTCTTCACTTATAAAGAAAGTTTCGCCCAGGGTTTTTACTCTATCATTATATATCGCCAATGTGACTGACTCTTTTTCTTTCTCTCCCCCTCTCCCTCTCTCTTCCTCCTGCCTCTCTGCCCTCCTCCTTTCCTTTTCTCTTCTCACTCTTCCTTCTTTCCCCCTCCCTCTTACTCTCCCCTCCCTCTCCTTCCCTATCCTCTCTTTTTCATCCTTTCCCTCTCCCTCCCTTACCCCTTACCCTTCCCCGTTTTCACTCCTCCTTACTCTCCCCCTTCCTCCTTCCCCCCACTCCCCATTTTCTAAATCTTCTGATCCTCTGACCATGGTTCAAGTTCTGGCTGTTAATTAGCTAGCTGTGTGACTTTGAACAAGTTGCTTCATTTCCTCATCTGTAAACTAGGGATAATGATAACTATGCTTCTGACTCCTACAGAGTTGTGAGGGAAATGTTTTGTAAACCTTAAACACTGTGTAAGTGTGAGTTTGAGTTATCATCATCACTACTATTGCTTACACTGGCCAAGGGCCCATATGTTTCATATCCTTGCCTACTGCTGATAGAACATTAAAAACTAGGTAGGGTTGTTCAACTGGTAGAGGGTTGGACCTGGAGTCTGTAAGATCCGAGTTCAAATTCTCTCTCAAACATTTCTAGCTAGGTCTGCATCTGTACAGTGAGGTAGTTGAACTTAAGGGCCTCCAAGAGCCCTTTCAACTTTAAATTTATGATGCCATGACTACTTAGCAGCTTAGTTGCCATGCTTGTCAATCATAATTAAAGTAAACTTTGGTCTTGATCAGAAGAATTGGTTTCCCCCTCCCCCACCTCTGCCAATGGACTGCTGCCTGGTATTTTCTTTCGTGTCCTTTTTAATCACAAGAATAGAGCCAATGAACAGAAGTCAAATTTTTCCCTATTCTTTCCATGTGAGAAGAAACAAAACTGTCTCAAGTTTTTATAATAGTCCAGGCAGGTGGTGATGAAAGATTGAGGGAGTGTGGTGGCCGGGAGAATAGAGACAAAGGGGTAGATTACAGAGTCAGCATTGATGGAACTTGACAACTGATTGGACATGGGGTGCGGGAGTGGGGGGAGAGGGAAAGTCAGAGATAATAGTACCAAGATTTCAAAAGTGAGTGATGGAATGAATAGTGGTACCACTGACAAAAATAAGGAACTCAAAGGGGGCAGCTGATTTCAAGGGAAATCAAAGCTCACATTTTGTTAATGTCTCCAAGTTACCAAAGAGTCTTCCCCACAATAATCCTGTAGGGTTGGCAGTATATGTATTGTTGTCATTTCAACCTTACATATGAGTAGACTGAGGCATAGGGAGTTTAAAGTAAATTACACAGGGTCATAAATGTAGATACAAAAAGGGAAACTAAGGCATGATGGGTTTAAGTGACTTCTCCAGGGTCACAAAGGTAGACAAAGTGGCAGATTCAGAATTCAGACTCAGGTCTTCAGACTTGATCAATATACTTTCCATGATATCACATTTCATTTTGTTAGTAAAGCTTATTAAACTCTTGGTATCTAGAAGAAGCTGAACTAGCTACGTAGCTGGAGAGGATGAGAAAAGTCGGGAAGCAGATATTCTGGTGTTATTGGCTAGGTGCTAAGTGGAGAGACAGATGTACCTCAAGTTAGTAAGACCCGAGTTCAAAGTTAACCTCAGATACTTACTAACTGTGGCACCCTGGGCAAGCCACTTAACCTCTGTCTGCTTCAGTTTCCTCATCTATAAAATGGAGATCATATCATCTCCCTCCAAAGGTTGTTGTGAGGGTCAAATGAGAGGATATATTTAAAGCACTTAGCAAATCTTAAAGCTCTATACAAGTACTATTATTATTTTCATTACTAATGTTATTTTAATGTTAAAGTTTAAATATTAAATAATATATTAAACAATAATTTTTTCATTCTTTTGCAAAGAGCTGGGATGGAGAAAATAGCATAGTGGGAAGAGGTGAATCCATGGAGAAATATCAGATTGTCAAGGGAGAAATGGAATAAATAGAATAAATCCAAAGTCCTTGGAAATATCAGTATTACTGGGTCAAGAAGAGAAAGGGGTACCTGAGCTTATGTGGAGTACAGAGTCTAATTCATTTCATGAAGGCCATTGACTAAGAGAAGAATATCTGAAGATATTCTAAAGATATAACTAAAGAATATCTAAAGGATGATGAGAAGACTAGAGACCATGCTTTACAAGGATCATTTGAAGAACCCAGAATTTTTAGCTGAGAGTAAAAAATACTTGGGGCAGGGGAAGGAGATGTCATGACAGTTATGTTTAATTATTTGTTGCTGGTGGAAGAAGGATTAGATTTATTCAGCTTGATCCAAACCAGTAGAACTAGAAACAATTGATTGAAGTCTCAGAAAAGTATCTTGTAGCTCATAATGTTAGGAGAAAGTATGGAAGGCCTCCAGCATGGTGGCTCAAGGAATGTTTGGTAGAACATAGACAAGACTTCACAGAATAGGCAGGCATGCCTATTGCAGTTGTGATCTGCATCATCAGAGGAAATGTGTCCAAATTAATGAGATCACCTAACTATTTACATATATGTGAAGAAAAGTTTCCCAATGACCAAATCTTTCTAAAAATGCAAAGAATCATCGCAAAATGTTGCAATTTTACCATGTCTAGAGGTATTTACAGGTAGGCTGGATGACCACTTGTCAGGGAGGTTGTAGAAGGGATTCCTGTTCAGATATGGCCTGGATGAAATGATCATAGGATCATATTATCTTAGAACTGGTAGGAATCTCGGACTTTATAGTATAGAGATTCTTAACCTTTTCTTTGTCAGGGACTCCTTTAGTGGCCTGGTGAAGCCTAGAAACCCCTTTACAAAATGATCCTTTTTGATGTATAAAACAAAGTATATAGGATTACAAAGGAAACCAGTTATATTGAAATAAAGATTATTCTTTTGCCATCCAAGTTCATAGACCCCCTGGAATCTATCCATGGATCCCTTGGGAGTCTATGGTTCCCAGGTAAGGAAACTCTGTATATTCAATCTGTACACAGCCCCTTCCTTCCAAAACTGAAATTCTAGAAGAATTAGAATATGAATTTCATTTTACTTAAGTTATCCACACTTGAAGATAAGTTTAATCACTTAGCCCACATTTTCCAAACCATGACACCACCTTCTGACAGTTACCTTATGCCTAAGAGGAATGAACCTAGTCTCTACAGTGTGTTCCTTGCAGTTTCTATTTTATTTTAGTGATGGCAAATGTCCAAATGAGGGACTTACCTTTTTGTTGTGGGATGGCAAAAATGAAAGAAATAATACTCCCCTTTTTCTTGTTTTTTTTTTAGCCTTTTTTGTAAATAAGACTAGCTCTTTACCTACACTGGGTAGGACTAAGCAAGCCTAAGATTCTATGATTCTTTTATAACTTTGGGCCACTTTTGCTTCTAAACTTCATTTGACTCATATTGACTACTGGGGACATCTTAATAATAACATGCTTAGAGTTCTCTCCTTCTCACCTCATACCCCATTGGGGGGTGGGGAAGGAAAAAAATGTCTTTAACAAATATGCCTGGTCAAACAAAACAAATTCTTTATTGGCTATGTTAAGAATATCTATCTTGTTCTACTTCCTAAATCAATCACCTCTTGTAACAGATGGCATGTTTCATCCTCCATGCTCTGGAATCTTGAATAGTCATCGTACTGAACATAATTCTAACGGTTTTCAAAGTTGTGTGTTGGTTTTGTTTTTTTTTTTATTTACTAAAAACACAAAGGAATAAATTTTATTCAGTATAATCCCTACAATTAGTTTCCCAAAAGACAACAAGAAACAGGGTATGAGAACCAAATGCAAAAAACCAAATATAACATTCCGTACTCACAATTTTAATTTTTTTCACTGACAAGTTGCACAGGGGAAAAAAGTGAACTTTTATTTTAAAACTGGAAGTCAGTTTTGGGATCTGCTTTAAGATTAAAGTAGCTTATTCCAGCCACCTGAATTATAAGCATACCCTAAAATTCTGATAACTTTCATCCAAGAAAAAAGTCAAACATAACTTCCTATTAAAAGGAAACACAAATGCCAGTAAGCCACATGGAAAACACCATTCAAACTCAACATTTCAGTAATTTACACTGTCCCTAGATGCAAAGACAATGAAATGCTTCTTATTCAAATGCTTCAAAGACCAAATGTTTCCCTTTAACAAATCAAAATTGTTTCAGAATTAGATACAAGTTCATCTGGCAAAATGATCTAAGATATGGTCTATATAAAATAAAATGTGTTGTTTTAGTCTCATGAAGAATCACATGCAGGAGAAATGATTCCTTCTATTGAGATCAACTAACATCTTGATTGGCCAAAAATTTTATACTCCAACAGCCCTGATGTGACATATCTATCCATTAATGTGAAAATAAATGTACTATTGGCTTTTCTGAGCAACACTTTTAGTCACAGGGGGCTGCTGCTGATGAATTCTATGTAACTACATCATCTTCATTTGGCATTTGTTTTATTTCTACATCATTACTACAAAAGTAGTCTGTTTCCTGTGAATAGTAATATATTTTATGTGGGCAAAAATGAGTTAAATGGAACTGAATTCAAGTTTGTTATGAGCTGGAGGTGGTTATACTCATCTGAGCCTTTCTCCAAAGTTTCTGAAGCAGTTTTGATTTATATATGTGCTAAAGTTAATCCTTGATATATAAAATGCATTTGCAGTCATATTGTATAGCTTGCTACAGATAGATTATACTTCCTAAGCAAAACAGGACTAAGTGGAAAAGAATGAGTAAACTAACTACTCCTTCAGCATTATCTTTATAACTTCCACTTCTACTGCTTCATCATAGCCTTCTGGCAAAATACTGACACTTCATGTTATAATTCTAAAGATACATAGATTTAAAAATTGATTTGCACAAAGAAATATGAAAACCTAATATACAACAAATCTGTTTTTTAAAAGTACAAAAATAACATCTATGCCAATTGTTTTATCATGCTGATAATTTGCAGTACATATGTAAGAGATAGTTCAGATTTAGTCACCCAAATATTTATAGCATGTATACTGTATATCCTGAATATAATGAACACACTACCCTAAGTTTAGATTATTAGTCAGAATGTGTATTCAAAATATTTTCTATACCAAATACTGCAATAACCCAAACTCTGCATATATAAGATGCCAATAGTTACAACAACTTTTGTTCTACTTGATTATTAAAAGCATTTCATTAGCAAGCTATTAATATTAAGCACACTAAAAGCTACAACAGTCCAAGAGTCCATTACCTTATATAAAGAAATCCAAAATGTACAAAATATACAACTATAAAAAAAGCAGGGAACATTCATGGCCATGCAAAAATCTTAACTAATAAAACTGCATAGAAATGCAATTTAAAACGGTGAACTCAAACAAATTTTTACATAACACTTATGACACAAAGTCAGCAGTCAATTCTGCTTAACACAATGCTTAACCAACAAAGATTTAAAAAAGGAAATACATTCTTTTTGCTGGTGTTTATCAGATCTTTGAATTCATGGGAACAATCCAAATCAGCAGCCTTTATAAATTATCTCTGTCTCATGAAATTAACTCTTTAACAGTCTTTTTAATGAAATCTTTTCTTTCAGACAAATCATAAGCAGGATAGTTTTCATACACCTCTTTGCAAATCTGTTTCATTGTGACTTCTTCCAAGTTGGCATTGGCCAGAAGTTTCTTTACAGTCTCTTTTAGTTCTTCATCTGTAGGTGGTTTCTTCAGCTTTTTAATTAAAGGTTCATCATCTGAACTATCTTCAGATTCACTTTCTTTTTTGGAATTATTTTGATTTTTCTTAGTGGTACTGCTATCTGCCTTCTTGACATTGGCACTTTTAAGAGATTTTTTGCTTTTAGAAGGAGTTTTTTGTTTGGGTTTTTCTTTTTTAGATGTCTTTTCAGGTGGCTCTTTATCTTCTTCCTCTGAAGAGTCTTTTTCCTTTTTCTGCTCTTCACTACTAGATTCATCTGATAAAATTTCAGGGCATTTAGTACGTTTAGCCTTCCTTGACATTCCAGAGCTGCTCCGTTCCTTTTTACTGCCTTTGCTTGGTGTTTTTTTTGATTTTGGCAATGGCTTGCCAGAAGGCTTTGGATGCATTAAGAAATTCAAGATTCTGGTTACCAACTCACTATTTATGCCTGATCTCTCCAAATCAAGAACTTCACAGATGCTCTTTAACATAGCATTCCTAAATTTTTTCAACATTTCTTCCTTTTTTTTATACTGGTCACTTCCTTTTTCGAAGGGAAAGCCACTGAACTGACCCACATTCTTCTTCAGAGAAGCTACTGTGCCTGGCCTGTTGTAAAGTAGTTTATGAAGATTTCTAAGTTCATCAGTTTTCTTCTTACTTAGAAAGAAGTGTATTCTTTCAATTTCACAAAGTTTCTGTCCCTTTCCTTGGGCAATTGTAAATGGTTCCCTTTGTAAGGAAGATACTTGCATTGTCAACCTCTCTACTTTCTTCTTCTCCCTCTTGCCTTCCACGATGAGACTCTTTTCTTTTTCTTCCTCCTCATCCTCTTCATCTTCCTCCTCCTCCTCCTCTTCCTCTTCGCTCTCCTTCTTGTCAGGCACCTCGGGGTCTCTCTTCAGGGCGGCCTGGGAAGACAGATCCTCCCCCTCTGGGGCCGGAGCGGATGAAGACATGCTGACAACCGGTAGGTCCGAGATGCCTGGCGCCCGCCTGGCTCGTGAGGCTAGAGGAAGGTTCCCGAGGCTGGCGGGTGGAGGAACGGCGGAAGACCCTTTTTTGCCTTTTTCGCGCGTGACGCTTCTGCACAGCGTCCCTCCCGAGAAGCCACCAGATTTTCAAAATGGAGGTTCGAGAAGCAAGCGGGAATGCCTTGTTTTGTTTTTTAAACAGTCCTGTTGTACGACTCCTAGCTGCTTATTTCCTTCCTCATCAGTCTTCAAAACTGCTAATTTTTACAATATTGATATAAAAATATAAGTTACTTCACTCTGCATCAGTTCAAACAAGTCTTTCCAGGTCTCTTTGGTATTATCTGTTTGCCCGTTTCATTTAGCACAGAAGTAATATTCCATTGTGTTTATTTACCACAAATTTTTCTTTTATTAGTTATCTCTACATGGATCTGGTTGAGTCTGATCATGTTCCTCCACTGCTCCAAAAACTCCATTGGCCCCCTCTTGCCTCTAAGATAAAATGGAAACTCATCTTTATTTAAAACCATTCAAATCTGGCTCCCACCCACCTTTCCTATCACTCTCCTTCCTGAAATTCCTCTGAATTTGTGTTATAGTCACTTACTGTGTATTGTGTATTGTTTTCCTCCAAGCAGAATGTAACTGTTTCATTTTTTGCCTTCAAATGCCCAGTGCCTAGCACAGGGTCTGGCATCTGCTTAATAAATGCTTGTTAATCGACTAATTCCTGCCTAAATCATGAATTCCCTACTATAACCATGGTGGTGCCTTAGACAGAACATTAGATCTGGAATGAGACAATTTGAGTTTGGATTACAGTTATCTGGGACTTTGGCCAAGTCACTTACCTTCTTTGGGCCTTAGTTTCCTCATTTGTAGACCAAAGGAGAATTGAATGATGTCAATTAACAACAAACGGGTGAGCATTCCTATAGCACTCAAGCTTTCCAAGGGCTATATATACATACATACATACATATATATACATATACATATAATGTGTATGTGTATATATATATATATATATATATATATATATATATATATATATATATATATATATATATATATATATTTCTCATTTGATCCTCACAGCAGCCTTTGGAGGAAGGTACTAGTATTGTCTCCATTTTAGAGATGAAGAAATTGACTGAAAAAGGTTAAGTGGCTTGCCCAGGGTCATATAGTTAGTAAGTGTCCCAGGCAAGATTTTGAACAAGATCTTGCTGACTCCAAATACAGCTTTCTGTCAGTCACTTTACTGATGATAGGAATACAAACACAAAAAATGAATAGTCCCTGCTCTCAAAGAGCTTCTATTCTATCAAGGGAGATAACATTTGCATAGATAAGTACATACAAAATAAATACAAGGTCATTTTTGGAAGGAAGTACTAGTACCTAGGACATCAAAAAAGGCCTGGAAAAGGTAGTGCTTGATTTGAATGAGTCTTTAAGGAAACTAATAATTCTAAAAGGAAAAAAAGAGAGAAGCGAGAGTCCGTTCTAGGCATGGAGATTAAAGATGGAGTATTATGAGTAGCGAAGTACTGCATGAAGGCCAACATGCCCGAGTCTTAAACCAGTGGTTTTAGCCACAAATGGAAATGGGGGTCCTGCTGGAAGTGAGGAATGTTGCTACCCGATGGCCTTCAAAATATGTGTTTGACATCTCTGTCTTAGAGTATACAACAGGAAATAATGTATAATAAAGGCTGTTAACATAGGTTAGTGGTGGGGTGTGAAAAGCTTTGGTGGTCTCAAAGAAACAAGGAGCCCCTGGAACTTAGTGATCCTAGGAGTGACATGGTTGGGCTGGCAGCAGTTGTGGATAAGTGGGACTAGATCTCTCAGGACCTCCCCACTCCCAACAGCTCTAAATCTGTGGTCCCATGAACCTTCCCTTTACAACATACAGTCCTTGCTTAACCCCCTGTAGTGATGATGAATCCTCCACCTCTGACTCTATGCCCCCAGTGTGGCCTGCCCCACCCTTGGATAGTTCCAATTGCCAAGGTATTTTCCCTAATATTAAACCATAATCTACCTCCCTACACATTATCCATTGGTCCTAGTCATCCAAGGCAAAGCAGGACAAATTAGCCATCGCTACCACCCTAGAAAATCAAATATTCTAAGATACTGCCTTTGCACATAGTCAATGCTTGATAAGGATGTGTCCATTGATTAAGAAAGGGATGGGGGTATGGTCATGAAGTGACAGTGGATGAAAAAGTATTAATATTCACATCAATATTAAGTACCCTCCTTCCCCAGCCTTCCTTGCTGCAGCTTGAGTGACCAGGCTGGCTCTTACCACGATGCAAATAAGCCTGCATGCCAGTCAGTGGTATCCGCACGTGTACAAGAATCAAAATAAAGGAAAACAAGGCCATTTGCATAAGCAGAATCTGCTCAAATGTCAGCAAACACAAACCAGCAGCAAATTCAAGGACAAGGGAGCAAATGGGGAAGTGAGGAAGGAGGGAGAGAGACCAAGCACCACTGCTCGCCCCCACCCCGCCATGGTGGCCTCCCCAGCCAACAGCGTGAGCTGCTGGGAAGCTTGTCCTGTCAGATAAGCCCCAGCCAGACAAACGTTGTCATTTGACTTCAGCTGTATCACTCTGATACAGATCAGCTCCAGGTCCATATGTGTGACACGGAATCATTAGTGGGATTTGGTTTGACATGTACCTGACTGGGAAAGCTAAGGTCCCTCCCTACCAGCCCGACCCCCCACTCCCTCCCCTCCTGACACAGCCTCACATGTCAGAATGTGACATCTCAGGTGCCAACTGTAACATCCCGTGTATGGGGAGGGAGAGAGATTGGCACTGACAGCAGAGGTCGGCCGTGCCCCTGTGGCACACTCCCTCACAATCTGGGTGAGATTTCTGGCAGCACGTCCACCTTTATACATAAGGCAGAATAGATGGCTGCCTCTGGGTGGGGGGGACTTGAGGGGAGCCAGGATTGGAAAACAAACCCCCTCCCCAATACAAGGGCTATAATGTCTGATATTCCACCACTCAAGATAGCTTACGACCTCCTAACAGAGTGACAAATCAATCCAATGATACCTCATTGTGGACCTCTTTGCCAGCTCTCTTGGTTGAAAGGGGGCCCCCATAATGGCACAAGAACTTGGGAAGACAGCATAGTAGGCTAAGACAAACATAATCTGCTTATAGTTTTAGAGTTTTACAGAGCTCCAGAGGGAATAGAGGTATCTACATTATATATGTTACAATATATCACATTTTAAAATTACATATTACATTATTCATGTTATAGTAGATAGCACCTTAAGGTTTACAAAGATGCATTATCTTCACAACAACCCTGGGAGGTAGGTAGTATTATTAACCCCAATGAGGAAACTGAGGCAAACAAAGTGACTTGACCAGGATCATCCAAATAGTAAGTAACTGAGGCAGGATTTGAACTCAAGTCTTCCTGTCTCCAGCTCCAATGTTCTATCCACTTCACCATTAAGCTAAGCAACTTAACCAGCAAAGATGCCGCCTCAAAGGGCCACGGGAATTCGATGAAGCCAGAAAGGACTTCCAGGTCCTGCAGAAGTGTGAGTTGTAAGTTGCTTTTGCTACAAGTATGTCTCATATATATGCCTATCATTGTGCTACAAGTTTGAGACATGCCTTCCCATATACATTGTGTATATTTGTGGGACAGTGTATCCCAAGTTTGTGAGGGAAATATTTTATAATTTGCTGTTTTTATTATGCCATCATAAATAAATGCCTTTACTTAGAGATAATTGTGTCTAGTGCCTGAGTGTTAATGAGAAATACAATACTGATAGAGGTCCATGAGTCATGGAGTTAGGAGTAAAGACTCATAGAATTACTCTGAGAATCTAGGAAAGCCACCTCCCCTGTTCCCCCCACCTCAGTACCCTCTGTTGCAACAATCTGGCTAGCAGCTGCTGTGGGGGTAAAAACCAACACAAGCCCAACAACAAGGACGTTGCAAGCACAGGTTCTTTTGATCTGCTTTACTAAGGAAAGTAGCATTAAGGGGGTTCACAATCTTATTTCAATCCAACATATACATATATCATTCATTTAGTTCAGGGGGAAAAAGCCAGCACCCTGAACTTCAGAGCAAATACGAACAAATTACAAACATCAACAGAGAGACCTTGTCTGATTCAAATCTCAATGCATAGTTACCAGGGTTTAACAAAGTCCCAACATCCGGGTTTACAAGCTGGAGGGCTCTTAACTACAGCTGCCCAGAGTCTCCACATCATATACCAAACATCATCTGAACGACCAGAACTTAGGCTCCTACTATTGGCTCTGGTCCTAGCAACTCCCCTTAGGACTCTGAGGGCTTCACGTCCACATAGACTTAGCTCCTAGTAGATAGGGGTTTCAGCCTGGG
Organism: Trichosurus vulpecula; assembly: GCF_011100635.1. Taxonomy (NCBI): domain Eukaryota; kingdom Metazoa; phylum Chordata; class Mammalia; order Diprotodontia; family Phalangeridae; genus Trichosurus; species Trichosurus vulpecula. Next base: position 57,822,856 of record NC_050576.1, on the reverse strand, counting down.
GCTTTGCACCTAGTAAGGCTCGATCAGACACTTAATTAATCTATCATTCTAAAACGGTAAAAAGTCCCAACTTAATTGATATTATACTCTCTCACCCTTATGACCTAACCTCTGAATTGGAGAGCAAGTTAGAGGAATAGCCTAAAAAGGAAGGGATATTATGCTCACATAGGCAGTTTTCTTACACTACAATCATATTCTAAATATACTTCCATGCCATAGATTGGTTGGCCACTACCCAATCTATGGCCATCCACTTTGTTTCCAATTTTGTTTGGGTTTGATTTTGTTTCCATAGAAAGTGAAACATATTGGTTCATAAAGGACCTTTCTTTTCACCTCTGACTTCCTTGGGGCATATGCCTATAGTGGAAACATTGGATCTAAGGGGATTAAAAATTTAGTGGCTTTTCTCACATAATTCCAGATTTCAGCCCCTTTGTTTTACAGATGAAGGAAGTCTGGGAGTTACAGAACTTGTCCATAGGTAACTAATAGGTGGCAGAACCAGGCTCAAACCCAGTACTCAAGTCTGGGTTTAGCTCTCCTTCCACTGTATCACAATCTCTTCCAAGACTGAAACTCAGGCCCCCATAGTTGGCCTTGATCCTAATCTCTGTACGCTCTGCCCTCAGACTTGCCTTCACACTGTCACAATCCCCCTTGGTCCAAATCAACTTTTTTGGTATCCAGATTTAGAGAAGACAAATGGAAATAAAGAGTTGCTGAAGGATAAGAGGAGGCAGGACATTTTTTTATAGGTGGCAGGGGAGAGAACAAGATATTAAATAGAAAAATCTCCTCCCTTCTCATTTATTTCCCCTTTGCCATTCCTTCCATGGGCTTCATCCATCTATGCAAAGACCTTTACTGGAGGGGCCTGACACTCCTAGAATTTGTGTAAGTGAGCATGCCAATGGCTTCCTTCCAGCCTGCTTTCCCCTTCGTGGGGAGAGATTGATAAGTTGGATACATGAGGCCAAAGACAGTTTGGGCATGAGGTACATTCCCTGACATCTAAATAATAATTTATAAAGAGACACAGTCCAATGGCACCAAGGATGGGGCTGGATCAAGGTGCTACAGAGACACCTGTTCTCACTGAACAGCCAACCCCAGCCTGTCCCAGTCCCATCCTCACTGAGCCTGGACCAGGGCCAACCACTTTTATGAAGATTACATTCCCAGACAGTTCCAGAAGCAACAAGCAGTTCTATGAAGTGATCAACCATGTGACAGGAGGTAGGATTTGAATGTGTGTTACACAGAGGGCAAGAGAAAGGGAAGCCCAGATAAAGTCCATACTATGCATGCAGAAATCATCAGATTTATAATCCTTCACATTAATAGAACACTTCTAAGGTGTATAAAAGGGCTTTCCTCACAACAACCCAGTTAGGTGCAATTATATTTATTCTTATTTTAAAGACAAAGAAGCTGAAGCTCAGAAAACTGTGACCTATAACTCATGTGTCACAGTCAAAATTTCTATCTACTATTCCACTATCCCAATCCAGTCCAATAAAGTTATTAAGTGCCTACAATATGCCAAGCACTAGTATTGAATAATAGTGATATAATGGATTAAAAAAAAAACAGTCCCTGCCCCCAAGTAGCTGATGATCTAATGGGTGGAAACAACACACAAATGGAGGCAGGAAAATGGTGGGAAAAGTTGGGGGAGGGTTATAACAGGGGGTACCTGGAGAAGGGGCATCTTATTCTGTGGAATTGAAATCAAACAGAGGAGTAGATGCAAAGTGGAGTAAGTAGAGAAGCCACTTTCTGCCCTTTATAAAGTTAGGCATTGGGAGGAGTTTGGTACTCCAGCCTCCAGGCAGAGGAGAGAGGTGGCTGAGACAGGTGCTATCAGTCAAGGCTTGAGTGAGCAACCTGGTGATGGGATTAGAGGTGATGAGTTTATCCTAGGAAGGGGCCCTTTTGAAACCAGATGCAAAGTTGGACTCAGTCTCTGCTTCTCACAGAGTGAAAAACCGGGTTTGTGTCCTGGTCTTGAGCTAGAGGCAAGGCAGTAAACCTCATTGGGTGTTAGTTTTCTCATCTGTACAAAATAAAAAAATTTTTAAATGGCATAATCATGCTTACAATACCTACCTCATGGGATTATTATAAGAAAAGCTTTTTGTAAGTCTAATAGCCCTGTATAAATGAGTTTCCATTGTTACTTAGAGCCACAAGGGGAGAAAGCAAGTGTAGTTGAAAGACAGCTGGATTTGGTGTCAGAGAACCTGTGTTCGAATCCCAGCTCTGAACAATTACTACCTTGAGAGGTAAGTCACCTGAGGGCTGATATATATATATATGTGTGTGTGTGTGTGTGTGTATGTATATGTATATGTGTGTATATATATATATATATATATATATATATATATATATATATATGAAACTTTAAGAAGGACCTTTGCATCTGTTGTCTCTTGATTTTCTCATTTGATCCTTACCATGACCCTGGGAGGTGGGTGCTGTTGCTATCTCCAGTTTATAAATGAGGAAAAGGTGGCAGGCAGAGGTGGAGTGACTTATCTAGGACCACACAGGCTATGTCTGAAGTAGAATTTGAATTCACATCTTCCTTACTTCAAGTCCAATGTTGTGTCTTGTTGTCATTGAGTTGTGTCCAGCACTTCATGACCCCATTTTGTGTTTTTTTTTTCTTGCCAAAGATACTCAACTGGTTTGCCATTTCCTTCTCTGGCTCATTTTATAGAGGAAGAGCTGAAGCAAACAGGGTTAAGTGACTCAGCCAGGGTCACACAGCTAGCAGGTATCGGAGGCAGGTATCTTGACTTCAGACTCTAACCATTGTGCCACCTACCTACTCCAACATTTTATGTACTGTGTAACTAAATATCCACTAAATAGCCTTTAAGCCTCCTTCCAGCTCAAAATCTATTATCCTTCTGAAGTGTAGCTTTCCCAGGCTATTATCCTGACTGTCTGGACATCCTTAGCCAGGTCTTCTCTTCACCCTGGAAGCTCACTTTACCCTGGACTTCTTACATTAGAAATACCCGACTCCCAGACTCTTTCTCTGATTGGCTGGTTCCTTTGAGAACCTCCGTTTTAAGGAGAAAGCCCAGGCCAGCACTGTCTTCATTCCACCCCAGTGTGCAATCCTAAATCTCAAGACGGTCTTTGCCACGTGCCTGAGCAGGTCCTCCCAACACCACCCCTCAGTTTTTCAGCTTTTTTACGTGTATGTGTGTATTATATTTCCCCCATTAAAAGGTAAGCTCCATGTGGGCAGGGATTGTCTTTCTTTTTGCTTGTATTTATATTCCCAGTGCTTAGAGAAGTGCCTGGCACCTAATGCTGTTTATTCTAATAGCCTCATTTTATTGAAGAGGGAATACAGGCCAGTGGCAGGGAAAGGGCTTGCCCAATTTCAAAGAGAACAAAGCAGCAGAGCCCAGACTCAAACCCAGGCCTCCTGATAGCCAATCCAGTACTCCCCACTCCCTCCCTCACCACCAATGTAAGCCCCACCGTGGGAGAGGTTGCCAAAGTCAGATTGGCCCCTTCTAGCAGTATTTGGAAATGTTCAGTAAGCAGCCCACAGGTAGGGAGCTGGAGGGGGAGACTGAATCACAAAACAGATCTGAATAGTCTTAAAGCTGCTGATATCAGGTATCCTAGCTGCTCTTTTAAGGTAGCGTTCAAAGCACTTAACTGAGGAGGCAGGAGCCAGGTTTAGGAGATCCTCTCTGACTTGGGAGTCCCTCTTTTTATTATTTGCACATGTGAACCAGAACCTTTAAACAAAACCCAGCCAGTTTTATTGCCTTTTCCAAAGGCCCAAGATATTTTCCATGCAAGCCATTGTAATTAAAATGACATCCCATGAGGCATCCGAAAAGCAATAAAATAAAATAATAATAATAATATAAAAAAAGAATGGAATTCTCCCGGCTCTTCACAAACTGCCAGTCCCTCGTTCCCTCCCCTCCCGGCATCCCCAGCAAGCTTCCCAGGGAAGAACTGACTTTTAAAACACTGCAGGTCTCAACAGGAAATCTGCTGACGAGGCAGGAGTGAAATTTAATAGGGGCCTCTCCGTGCTTGATCACCTTCCTGCCAGTGGGGACACCTACGGTTGGAAAGAATGACAGGCAGTGTAAAAAGAGAAGCTAACAGCCTGCAGAGTGAGCAGCAGCGGGGGCAGCCAGCGACCTGGGGAGAAATGGAACGTTGGACTGGGAGCGGCGGCGGCCGTGGCTCTGAACTTGAGGCTGGCCTGGCCCGGCTGCAGTGGAGCGGAACCAGTGCACCCCTGATGGGAAAGTGGTTCTGAGAGCTAGGTCACCGAGGAAACGTGGGCTGTAGGCTTTCCAAGAGATGTAAATCAGGGCGACTCGTAGCACCGTGGAGCTGAGGATAGACAGAGGGTACATGACATTATGCTAAGCTTTGGGCCCCCAAGGCTAGCAGGCGTGGTGTATTCTGGCCTTGGCATCTGGAGAGATCCGCATGCAACGCCGCCTGGCGCTGATGCTTACTACCTGTGTGACACTAGGCAAGTCACCTTCGCTGGCCAGGAGCCCTTCTGCTGTAAAATGGAAGTGACAATAATAAGGATAAGAAGAATAATAAAAATAAATAAGGTCATAAATGCATACATATATAGAGACAGAGGAGAGACAGAGACATGCAGAGGCAGAGGAGACAAGAGACAGAGACAAAGAAGAAGAGAGACAGAAGGAAAATAGGAGAAAGGGAAAGAAGAGAGGGTGGAGAGAAGGAGGTGGGTGTGAGAGGAGGAAGAAGGGGAGAGAGATGGAGATAAAGAGGAAGAGAGAGAAAAGAAAATAGGAGAAAGGGAAAGAAAAGAGGGTGGAGAAAAGGAAGTGGGAGTGAGAGGAGGAAGGAAGGGAGATGGAGAGAGAGACAGAGACAGAGGCAGGCAGGCTGTGGCCTTTAAGGTTTGCATATCCTTTATGTCGGCAGCTAGGTGGCATAGTGGATAGAGTCCTGGGCCTGGATTCAGGAAGAGTCATCTTCATGAGTTCAAATCCAGCCTCAGACACCTACTAGCTGTGTGACCCTGGGCAAGTCACTTAACCCTGTTTGCCTCAGTTTCCTCATCTGTAAAATGAGCTGAAGAAGGACATGGCAAACCACTCCTGTGTGTTTGCCAAGAAAACCCCAAATGGGGTCAGGAAGAGTTGGAAATGATTGAAAAAAAAGACTCATCAACAATAATCTTTTACGCACATTTTACAATAATTCTTGCCCCACCTACCTCTCTGGATTGTTGTTTGTTTTGTTTCTTTAAAGTGCTCTACAAACTTAGAAGTGCCTTACAAACAAGTCATTTTTACTCAGTCAACACCCAGATTGACCTGTGATCTCATCAATTAATCATTCAATTAAGAAGTACTTTTTTTTTTTTTAATAAATCAAACTGGGGAAAGAAGTACTTAATGTCTCCTCAGGCCTTGGTTCGTCAGACTGAGCTCCTGTCTTAAGTCCAAACCTCTCACTATCCACATGAGAGGACGATCCACATTCTAGGAGTAGAATATACCAGTCAGCGGAGGCTGAGAACTGGGGAGGCTGTTATCATATTCAGTCTCCATTTGATAGTCCCGAGAGTTATGTCTTCTAAAGTCAGCTAGGTGTCTCAGTGGATAGAACACTAAGCCTAAGGTCAAGGAGACCTGAATTCAAATTCAGCTTCAGACGCTTAACTAGCTATGTGACCCTGAGCAAGTCATTTAACTGCTTCAATTTCATGGCTACACCGACTGTGGCCTTAACAAATTGCTGCCATTCAATTCCATGACTACATAGTTTGTTAGCCTGGAACGGTGAGGGGTCAAAGGGCTATATTCATAAGCTACCTCTGACAGTGAAACTACATTTTAATGATACATTTTGTTGACAGAAGGCTTGTGAACAGAGGTAGCAATAACAGAGTTAAAGAAATGCTTTCAGAGATTTAGCGATATTAAAGATGAATACTTTTTTTGTTTATATTTAACATTTATGTTTTTAAATTTTGAGTTCCAAATTCTTTGCTTTCCTCCTACCCCTCCCTCACCCATTGAAAAGGCAAGCAGTATTATATCAATTGTACACATGAAGTCGGGCAAAACATATTTCCATATTAACCATGTTGGAGGGAAAAAAAAACAGAGCAAGAAACAAAGAAACTAAAAAAGTATGCTTAAATTTGCACTCAGAAGTCATCAATTCTCTTTCTGGAGGTGGGTAGACTTTTTCATTATTGGTCTTTTGGAATTATCATGGATCATTGTGTTGATCAGAGTAGTTAAGTCTTTCACATTTCATCATCCTTATAACATTTCTGTTATTGTGTGCAATATTCTCTTGGTTCTACTCATTTCACTTTGCATCAGTTAATATATGTCCCAGGTTTTTTCTGAAACCATCTTGTTCATTATCTCTTATAACACAAGTACATCACAATCTTATACCACAGCTTGTTCAGTCCTGTCCTGATTGATGGCCATCTCCTCAATTTCCAATTCTTTGGACCCACAGAAAGAACTGCTGTAAATATTATTGTACTTATAGGTTCTTTTCCCTTTTCTTTGATCTCTTTTGAATACAGCTCTACTAGTGCTATTGCTGGGTCAAAGGATATGCAGAGTTTTATAGACCTTTTGGTGTAGTTCCAATTATTCTCCAGAATGGTTGGACCACTTTGCAACTCCACCATTAGTGTCCCTGTTTTTCCTTATTCCCTCCAACATTTGTCACTTTCCTTTTCTGTCATTGTAGTCAATTTGAGAGGTGTGAGATGGTATCTCTGAGTTGTTTTAATTTGAGTTTTTCTAATAGATAGTGATTTGAGGCATTTTTATGGGACTATTGATAGCTTTGATTTCTTCTTCTGAAAACTGCCTGCTCATATCCTTTGACCATTTATCAATTGGGGAATGGCTTTTAATTTTATAAATTTGGCCCAATTGCCTTTATAGATGAGAAATGAGGCCTTTATCAGTGAAACTTGCCATAAAATATTTTCCCAGTTAAGCATGAATACATTTTAAAGTTATAGATTAGAGAGTGAAAATCTCATGACAAGCTAAACTTTCATTCCCTAATCCATACCTTTGAAATGTATTCATGCTTGATATCTCTATAATATGAACATTTTATGGTATATTGACATTCTAGTACTCATTCTAGGCACCCATTAGCTATTTCTTCATCTAGCTTTCCTACCTTCCATAGATTCTCAGCTTCTCTAAGAATCTTTTCCTCATTCTTCTGAATACTAGAGCCTTCCCTCTGTTGATTACCCCCAATTTATCCTGTCTATTTCTTGTTTGTGCATAGTTTACATGTGAGACCCTTAAAGGAGGGGACTATCTTTTGCCTTTCTCTGAATTTCCAGTACCCAGCACAGTGCCTGGCACATAATAGGAATCTAATTAATCCCAGTTGAATGACTGACTGACTGACCACCAACAAGTTGCTTAATCTTTAGGGTTCCAGCTTCCTCATCTGTAAAGGGAAACTAACGATATTTGTACTACTTCCCACAGAGGGTCGTAACAAAGAAATCACCTTGACATAGAACTGTGTGTTATTGTTGTTGTTAACATGGTTATTAATATTATTATTACTACCATCAATGGTATATCTGACTTAGTTTGCATCATTTTTAAGCTCCTAGAGATCAGGGATTGTATCTGTCTAGCTCCTGTTGAACAGTTCTTAGCCCACCAACTTGCACAATTACATGCTTAATGTTTTGATGATCATAGTGATGATAATTGAAGATGAAGATGACAACATAAAGGCAGGCAGAATGCAGTTTAATCTAAGTGTAGGGAGACTTCTGGCCCAGGATGACTGCCTGAACAGGTGATAGACAACCCAGGTCCCATATACCTACTCCAACAAAACCCTGAAGTTCACATGAGACCAAATAATTATAAAGAATCCAATGAGAAACTCATGTAAGTGACTGCTTCCACCCCAGGATCACAGAAAACATCAACTAGAAGCCCAGGGGCAATAAAATAGAGAAAAGCATTATCAAAGTCACCACCAAGCTGGACCACCAACAAGACATGTGTAGCCTAAGCTTGATCCCACTGAACCCTATACTCTACATGTTCTCATGTGAAAGTACATCACAGACTTGTGGGGGTTGTTTGTACCAACTGTTTTTACCATACCGCATTAGTGAATGGTCTTTGCAAAAAGTTTCCCAAGTCTGACTGACTGATCGATAGTCACCAACAATCATTGCAAGAAGTATACCAGCATGGACTGGTTAAGTATAGCATTAGAAATACAACCCACAATCCCTCAAGGCTAGTCCTAGAGGCCTGAAGTGTGACAGAATAGTCACACTCTGGGAACCTGACTCATCAATTCACCTGGGAGTTGGGCTAGTACTTCCAGGGTTTACATGTGCTTCACAAGGAAAAACCTAATACCTAAACTGTCCCCAAAATCGAATCGGCTATGTACCTTGATCCCAAATGTATTCAAACAGATATTGGTTAGAAATTTGTTAGAGATACTCTAGATCAGTGGTGTCAATCATACTCAAATAGACAGGGAAACCTACAGGCTGCATATTAACTTAGAAAAAGAGAAATTAACATTACCTGTGTTACATTGTTTTTTCATTTATTTTTTAAGAATTTCCCAATTCTTCTTAATATGGTTCTGCAGCATTATGAGTGGCCAGCAGTCATGACTTTGACACCAAATCTAGATAGATTTTTTTCTGATCTGAGTAGGTGGTTGATGTAGATGTGCCTCACAGTTTTAAAAGTCTATATGATACTTTTACTCGGGCTGGGTTTGTTCCTGGTAAATCCACCTGGGATCATGTAGTTTAGTCAGCTCCACTGGGTTTGTCAAACCTTATATATTGGGTAGCATCTCCATCACACTGGGCTTTGTGAGTCCATGGATTGGTAAGACAAAAATGAAAGGTGGGACTTGGAGAACCTAAGCAGAGGCTGGCACTGGAATAGATAACTAGGTCAAGAGAACGATCTATACCAGTACACAGAAACAGGAGGTCAGGATATAGTGACGAGTCACAGGTGAATAATGAGTTAACAGCAGGTAAGCAGTTACCAACAAAGCATTACTTAGAGAGCAGGGGCCAAAACAAGGCAAAAGGTCTAAGGCAGGTAGCCAGAGAGGAAACCAAAACCAGACAACACGTAGAAGTTAAGGAGACTTTGAAACTGAGCTAAATCTTGTCTCAGACTTCCTGTCTTTTACAGTCTTCCTTGGGAAACAGAATCCAGTGACTGACTTCTCCAGGAGTGCTTAGACACAATTAGGAGGCTGGGATAGTTCAGAAACTTGCTGCACTAGGCAGATTCTGGTAGTCACAATGTGGGTACTTGAAAATCCAGCCTCACAAGACATTAAAGGACAGCTACACTTCCTCTAATGATATCAACCAACTATTCAATCAACAAACATTTAATGGCATGTTGAAATAGATTTAGCTTACCAGCGAAGAGCTTCAGCGAGTAGTCAATAAACAAAAGAAGATCATATGGAGTTCTAGAATAGTCATCTATACCCATTCAAAACCATAACTCACAAATCCCCACCAAAATGTTTTTTTTTTTTTTGCTCTACAGGGCTCTGGCAGCTGCCGGGTATATTGTCTCTGCTGGGCATTGTTCTCTGCTACTAATTTCTGGGTGCATCTCTTTAGGGCCATCCAAGCCTCCTCAACACAGGTGTGCTAAAGTAGAGTGATTAGAAGTTCTTCCAGATAGGCTGACAGTTCTTCAATAATAGCCACCCCACTCAATTAGCAAAATCCAGACAGGTTCTATTACAAATGTTAGGCTAGGTATTGCCAAGATTTTCTCTTCCTAAAATATTCTAATGTTGATTTAGATATTCCAAAGATCTTTAAAAAAAAAAGGCAATTCTGAATGACATGATTTTTGGTCCTGCCCCACCTAGCACAGTGCCTGGCACATAGTAAAACTCAAGAAATGCTTATTTGCTTCCTTTTTTCTTAGCCCGCATTTCTGCCTTTATTATGCTTATATTTAAGAAGGATAACCTTGTATGGGTTGTTTGGGTGCTGTTCCTTCATAAGTGAAAACATCAATCTTCCTAAGAGATTATCAGTTGTCTTAGTTTCTGATGGCTCAGAGTGAGTATAAGTAGTAATTGTTTCTGTTTTGGCCAGGAATCCTGAGGGTCTTTCCCTCCCTGGTTGATTTTAATTTTTTGACTAGGTAAAAGAAGCCATTCTTTTCCTCATTTTTACCTAGCCTTAAATCACTAATTGGGCACTGCCTCAGCCAGACTGAGACCTAGGAAAGACCTTAGCTCAAACAAGCCAAGGCCTCCCACTGCATCCAGGGCCATCTCGAGTCATCCTGATCTATATTTTGCCGCTGGACCCAGATGGCTCCGGAAAAGAGAAGCTGGTGACTTTACACAGCAGTCCCTCACTTAAATCCAATTAACTCACAAGTCATGACATCACCTTCCTGGTACCATGGTCCTCTTTGAGAACAAAGGACAAACAAGTGATTGAGGCCTTATTTGAACTCAGGTCTTCCTGACTCCAGGCCCACCTCTCTATCCACCATGCCACCTAGCTGCCTCTAGGTGGTGCGTTGGACAGTGTTTCATAAACTCTAAAATATTCTTAAAATGTAATCCATTATTTTATAATTCTTTTGCACTTCTGCTTTCTTCATTTTGTTTTCTGATGTTTTCCCAGGGCAAGCTGGCTATCATGGTATGGCCACAACTTCTTTGTTTCTAGGCCGTGCGGTGGCACACATCTCACAATAGTCAGACGAGGATCTTACCTGTACAATGCCACTGATGTCAGGAAAAATTCTCTTCCACCTTTGAAATCAATGGAACTTCAATGACACCCAGACGATCCCATATTGCTCCCTATTTCCCCCCCCCCATATTCCCAGGGCGAATCATTTTTAAAATGCTGTGTCATTTCTGAAATTTCTCATGATTTTGAATTCTCTGCATGAAACTAGATGATAAAAAGTTAGCAAAGGTGTAAGGCATGGATTTTTCATGAGAAAAGCAACGCTCATTTTAGATGAGAAGACTACATACTAAGAGCACCTCCTTCCTAGGGTTGGTGCGAGAAACAAATGAGAGATTGTTAAAAAAAACAAAAAAAAAAAACTTAGCACAGTGCCTGGCACACAGTCTGCACTATATAAATGCTTATCTTCTTCCCTCCCCCTGCCATTACTTACTGGATAAGACCAAAAACAGTAACTGTTTGCATAAATCAATCAAGTTTCTCTACATTTGCTTCACTAATTACCAGAGGCTAAGAGCTCTTTTTTGTGGTGCCTATCCAATAAGGGATGACAAAAATGGAGCTGGTCCCCAGGTAACTCCAGTTAATTTAGGGGCCTATATTTGTAGAGTCTGTTTTCCTGCTTCCCTCATTGCTTTCAGGTGGGAGGGAAGGAAGGAAGGAAGGAAGGAAGGAAGGAAGGAAGGAAGGAAGGAAGGAAGGAAGGAAGAAAGGAAAGAAGGAAGGAAAGAAGGAAGGAAGAAAAAGAAAGAAAGAAAAAAAAGAAAGAAAAAAAAAGAAAGAAAGGATGGAAGGAAGGAAGGAAGAAAGAATGAAAGAGAGAGAAAGACAGAGAGAACAGAGAGAGAAAGAGAGGAAGGAAGGAAGGGAGGGAGGGAAAGAAAGACACAGAGACAGGGAGAGAGGGTGGGAGGAAGGAAGGAAGGAGGGAGGAATGGAGGGAAGAAGAAGGAAGGAAGAGAAAAGAAGAAAGAGAGGAATTTATGGGGAAGTGAAAGCAAGGGAGGGAGAAAGTCTTTCCTTCTTTGGTTTAAACATCCCCAATCCCTTCAACCAATCTCTTGAACATTGGTTTCATTTCCATATCCTTCCTCAGTTCAGTTATCTGCTAGCTATAAACTATTCTGAAACCAGTGAGTTAGTCTGCTACAACTGTGGCAAGCGATATGTGGAATGGTTTCTGGAAGGCTATGTCATGACCAGCACAGTTTATAATGATCCTTTGTGAGCTTCAAGTTAGCAGTGCTCCATACCACGCATTTGGTCCTTTTGCTATGCTTGCTGCCTTACCTAACAAGGCCATGCCACTACTTTTTATTTTGAGAAATATTCTTATTTTATTTTTCTTAATTACCTATAACAATTTTTAACATTCATTTTTTCAAAAAAATTCTGAGCTCTAAATTCTCTCCCTCCATCACCTACCGCCTCCCTTGAGAAGGCAAGCAATTTGATATAGATTATATATGTGAAATCATGCAAAACATATTTCTTGATTAACCATGTTGTGAAAGAAAACAGACCAAAAAACACAAGAAAAATGAAGAAAGTGAAAAATTGTATGATTTGATCTGCAATCAGACTCCATCAGTTCTTTCTCTGGAGGTGGATGGCATTTTTCATCATCAGTCATTCAGAATTGTATTGCTGAGAATAGCTAAATCATTCACAGTTGATCATTGAACTACAATATTGCTGTTACTGTGTACAATATTCTCCTGGTTCTGTTCACTTTACATTGCATCAGTCTTCCCAAGTTTTTCTGAGGAAAAACTCCTGCTCACCAATTTTTATAGCACAATAGTATTCTATCATGATCATACACCACAACTTCTTCAGCCATTCCCCAAATGATGGTCATCTACTAAATTTCCAATTCTTTGCCATCATGAAAAGAGCTGCTATCAATATTTTCGTACATATAGGTCTTTGTTTCCTTTTTCTTTGGTCTCTTTGGGGTACAGACCTAGTAGTAATATTACTAGGTCAAAGAATATATATGGTTTTATAGCTCTTTGCGAATAGTTCCAAACTGTTCTCCAAAATGGTTGGATCAGCTCACAATTCCACCAACAGTGCATTAGTGTCCCAATTTGTCCACATCCCCTCTAATATTTGTTATTTTCCTTTTTTGTTATATTAGCTAATCTCACCTATCACCTCCTCGCAGACCCTGGTGGAGACACCCTGGAAGACCGAGCCTAAGAGCCCTGGGAAGAACAGTACTCCCAAAACCAACAGACTGGCTTCCAACCTAGCTCCCATAGCATTCATCCCAAGGAGAAACATTTTGGAGATGCATCCTATCAATTAACTCAGCAGGTGCTGGCAGCCCCACCTTCTAAACAGCCACAGCTACTGAAGACAAATAAAAGACAATTCTCACCACCAAAGTCTTTGGTTCTGTCAACATCCAAAGCAAACATGGTTTTATTAATGGAAATGACATTAAGGAAGATACATTAACATCTGCTCTATTTCTATACCCCAAGGATCATAGGACCTTTCCATCTGACTTTTAGCTGAAACTTCCTATCTATGTAGTCATCCCATATTAGAATGTGAGTTCTTTGAAAGCATGGAATATTATGTTTGTGCTTAGCTGCTTAGCACTAGACTCTGCGTATGGCAAACATTTACTAAAGGTTTTTTTAATTTTTTTTTCATGCATTTGTTATGTGTTCCTTTATAGTATGATTATTTATAATTTTGATAGTCCTCATTCAGACTTTAACCTCCCAGACACTATCTTTTGTAACATTTGTATTTTAACTGACATATAGGATATTGCTGTTTGCATACGGTAGGTAGTTAATAAATAATGTTTATTGGATTGTTATTAGTTATCTTCTCATTGCATGTATTTTATTTCCTCAAATATCTAATGCATCTTTTACCCCCTTTCTCTACTTCTCTGTCGCAATAATACTGGACACATAGGAATTCCATAAATACCACCTCAAAGATTCATAGATTTCCAGCTGGAAAAGGACCTAAAGGATATCTAGACCTAACCCCTGATTTTCCAGATGAGGAAACTGAGGACCTAAGGGTCACGTGATGAATGAAGATTGGAATTCAGCTTCTGTGTCCGAATCTGGCAAGCTTTCTCTGCACAACCATCTTCGGGAGGTTCCTGACTGCATCGGGGCTAGACTGCTGCACAGATAACATGACCGGTGACAAGAGAGAATGGGAGTTAGAAATTGCTTTTCTGCTTTTTAGTCCTTGTAATTTTTTGATCAAGAATGCAAACCTCATTTCAGCCCACAACTTTCATCTCCTCCCTCAACCAAACTATCCAGCAGACCTATGACTATATCAAACAAAGCTGACTAATTCTAGTTTTTATTTCCCTGGACGACTCCATGGAAAAGGATCTGATGAGTAGCCAAGGGGCCCAGTAGGAAAAGAAAAAAAAAAGCAAAGGAGCAGCGTGATGCACCCAATAAATAATCAACCACTGAATAATTGAGCTGACTGTAATTTGTTTTCATTTGTGTGCTGTCAAGCAAAGATGTCCTATTCTGAAAAACAAGGAAAGAGAATTCTGTGGTTAAAAAATACAAAACAAAATATGTCAAACTTCAGGTGGGAGTGATTCAAAGTTCTTGGACAGATATGTTGGAAATTTCTTAGAAAAAGAAGACAAAAGGGTTAATGATGGAAATTCCGTACTGCAGCCCTGTCATGGGGCAATGAGGGGTGAGAGACTATATTTTTCAGATTGTCTTGCCTTTCAGGGAAGCGTGTGTGTGTGTGTGTGTATGTGTATATATATATATATATATATATATATATATATATATATATATATATATATATATATGTATATATACATACACACATATATATACATACATACACATATGTGTATAAATATATGTATATGTATCCCAGCCTTAATAAAAAGCAATTTTCAGAGAAATGACTTTTTCAAATGTTAATAATCGTGTCTCAGATTTATTTAGCACTTGTCTCTGAGAAGCTCAAGGGGCTGTCAGGACATGACTCCTCATCGTATTCTCAGTCACAGAGGAAGGAGAAGGAAGATAGCTGTCCCCATTTGATATGTAGGAAATGTGAGAGAACCCATGACTTAGAGAACCACGTTTCTTCACTTCCAGTCTCATCTATTTGCCAAATTTAGCTTAGCCTGGCAAATGACATTTTATTACTCAATCAAAATATATTTGTTGAGTACCTACTATGTGCCAGCCACTGCACAGGGTACAATAAGAATATCCATATGACCAGGGAGGGACAACCTTCACCTTTCAGGATGAGTTAATTCCATGATTCCAGGTCACAGAATATTTTCTAGGAGGACATGGCTAATGATGAATTGGACCCTGGTAACATCCTGTGATGCCACAGGTGGGTTGGCAAAAGGACTGGGAATAGGGTGAATGTGAAGCTTAGTAGCAAAACACTGCTGCCCTAGGCTAACTCTTTAATGGAGGCAGAAGGATACAATGGAAAAACCACTGACTAAAATGGGTCCACATCCCCTCCCCATGCTTACCATGGACATTGCCCAGTTACCTAACCTCTCTGAACCTCATTTCCCTCATCTGAAAAATGAGGGGTTGGACTAGATGTTCCCTAAGGTCTTTTCTAGGTCTGGATCTATGATCCTATTCACTTGGAACTAAAAGTATGTAGGAGACTTGTGTTTTCAGCCTAGCAATCTTTACTAGATTTCTTCTTTTCCTCCCTAGCTCTTCAAGGCCCAAGAGGTTTCCTTACCCCATAGAGATTTTAAGTTCACTTAACATTCCCAGTTTGTTTAACCCATCCCCAGTGAACAAATAGTAATCAAAGGGATCTATGATCTTACTGATTTGGGAATACTGAACAATAACAGACCCCATCTGTGGTTACCCATCCTCTGTGACTCTTGTACATTCCTCCCATAAGTTTGTGATAGGAGGTCCACCCAGCACATTGAAAACCTTCTTCAATTTCTCACGACATTGAGAGGCTAGCAGTGGACCACTGACTCATCTGTCACCCAGCATCCTCACTTTGTGAGCAGCCCATTTTCTCTTCCTATCACACATTTCCCCAATTAATTATCTCTTACAACTAAAACTTCATATGTGTAAAGAGTCTAATTTGATCCTGAAAGTAATTCTGTGTGATAGGTGCTATATTATTATGCCCACTTTACAGATGAGGTAACTGAAGCTCTGGTTTGCCTATGGTAAGAGTAGTGAATAGCAGAGTCAAGATTCTAAATGAGTTCCTCACTCCAAGTCCAGGGCCCTTTCTGTTATCTTCCCACTGCCTCAGAGTGGTAGAAATGCTGCTTACACCGCAGTTCCTTGGTCTCTTGCCTTTTGTTATTCAAATAAACAAACATATATGGATTTATATCCACTTATTAACAACTGGCAGGCTTGTAAAATAGTAAGTGTGGATTCCTAGTAACCACAAGTTTAATAATAACTCTGTACAGGAGAAGAGGGAAGCCTATTATAATATTGGTGTTGAAGACAAGAGATAAATCCTTATCACAGGCTTGCTATAGTAGATATTAAGGGGGATTGCAGAATAATGGAAATGCAAAATCATAAAATCTCAAAGTTTTAAGGAGCCTTAGAGGTCAGCTAGTTCAACCCATACCTGAAACATCAATCCCTGCTTCAGCATCACAGACAACAGGTCAATGAACTTTTGCTCAAGCACCTGAAGGAAAACAAGATTGAATATGTTATAAGGTCGCCCACACAGTAAGTGCCCAATGAATGCTTTTCTCATTCGATTATTCATTAGGAAGCTCTTCCTTTTATTAAGCTTGAATTTGTCTGCTTTTGATTTCCACCTCATTGTGCCTTCTCTGGCCAAGACTAATAAGTGCATTCCTCCTTCCATATGACAACTTTTTAAATAACTGAAGAGCTTAAGCAGATCTTCCCTGAGTCTTTTCTTCCTTGGGTTAAATAGCCCCGATTCCTGGCATTGTTCCTCAGACGACATGGTTTGAGTTCTGTCACCAATCTTGTCTGCAGGTAATCAGATGCTCAATACATCTGTCTAAATTTAGGTGAATTTGATTTATCCTTTGTTTTAACCCCACTCAAGCTATGGTGAGATATTTTACATAAAGTTTTAATATTTTTATCTTCTCCAAGGTAGATCGTATATAACAGGCACTGTGCTGGGAGAGAGGGGGCCAGTATCTTGGTAGGCCATGATATTTGAGGTCCATCCACATGTATATTGAAGTTCCCAAGTCTATGTGAGGTTGGAGGATAAGACACCAACCTAGGTAGCTGAAATAGTATAAATACTTTTGTACTTATGTGTCTTTTTCTCCTACCTTTGATCTCTATAGGGGTATAGGACTAGTACTGGTGTTGCTGGTCCAAAGGTTATGCATAGTTTAATAACTTTTGGGTGACATAGCTCCAAATTATTTTCCAGAATGATTGGAGCGATTCACAGCTCCAATAACAATGCATTAGTGTATCCTGTCTTCCTGTGGACCTTCCAGCATATTTGTTATTTGTCAATTTTTTTTGGTCAACTTTGCTGACCTAGTGGTTTTGAGAGGAAAACTTGAGAGTTGCTTTAAATTATCATTTTGCTAATTATTACTGCTTTGGAGTGTTTTTTCTGTCATTTGGTTTTTAATGGATTGGATTTCTTCCTTTGAAAATTGCCTTCTTGTATCCTTTGACCATTTATCAATTGGGGTATGTCTCTTATTCTTAGAAATTTGAATTAATTCCTTATTGAGCTGGGAAATAGAAGGGAGGAAGACCTTGAATCAGTAAGTAGGAATAACCAGGCTTTGGATAGTATGATATATATGGATTGAAGGGAGGTTGTGCAATTATGGTGATAGAAGAGAAACTCTAAAGGAGCAGGAAGGGAAAAAGAGTATCCCAACTTCTCCTCCTGGCCCAGTATGTCACAGGCACAAAAGCAGGTTCATCCAGTCCTGGAAGAGGTCTATATCTATATATCTATATATCTATGTCTATATGTATGTATGCATGTGTAGATATATATGTATGTATGCATATGTATATGTGTACAGATGTATGTATGTATGTATATATATATGTATGTGTATGTATAGATATGCATCTATAGGTACACGTATATATTTGGGTAGAATATACACACTCATATGCATACATATGTATATCTAAGCACGAATATTGCATATTATATATAGCCTACAATTATTCCCACCAAACTTAAAGAAGGTTCAATGAACAGTAAAGGCTAAAATCAAATGTGGAAAACTGGAGTCCTATGGAGTCCATTCATCTCTGTGCCAGAGAGTTCTGAAGGTTAGGGTACATAGAATGAGGAAAGCCCACCAGAAACTCCTAGTTTCATCTCAGCAGGCCCAAGGGGGCCGCTCCTGAGTCTTCCTATTATCAGTTTCCACTGAGAGAGTTGTCATGTCTAGTTTGGGCCTGGTAGCCTTTTCCCTTTTCCAAATTGTCCTTATCAGCAAAGTAACAATAGCTAATTTAATTAGCCAGTCCAAATAGCAACTAGTTTGAGCTAATTGGTTTTGCAAGCTAAGGTGCTGGTGGAGTATAGAATGTATCATCAGTGTTCCCTCCAGTCAGAGTCGGGGGAGGACATCCTGAGTTGTGAAGAGCCCGTCAAAGTTATTTCCATGTACCCTAGGATCTGCCACATGACCAGAGACAGGCCAATGTTTCCTGATCCCCTGGAATCTGTCGAAAGTAGCTGATGAAATGAAACAGCCACTAAGAAATTTTAAAGGTGGGTATCTAGCATGTGGCAAAACTCTACCCTACACTTGAAAGAATGTCAAGGAGTCAAGAAATCAGGGCTCTTTCTCTCACTCTGACACACAGCAACTGCGCGACCTTTCCTCAAGTCATTTATTCTCTTTTGGCCTCAATTTTCTCATCTATCCAATGGACCTACTCACCGGATGGAGTCATTGTGATGATCAAGTGAAATGTCAATGTAAAATTCTTTGAAAAAGATAAAAATCTGTATCAATTTAATAAATATTGGGTTAGGTTAAAGTGCTGAGCAGAATTAACATAGCTTAATGAAAAAAGCAAAAGATTTAGTCTGGAAGAAGACCTAGATGCAAATCCCAGATCTGAGATACCCAAGATCTCTGTGACTTTTAGCAAGTCATTTCATCTCTCTGGACCTCAGTCTCCCCACCTGTAAAATGGAAGGACTGAATGAAAGGATGCCTAAGGGCCCTTTTCAGTCTAAATCCCATAATCCTATGAAGTTGGGTTTAAGGCAAGGCTGGGGGCTGGGTACTTAGCAAAAAAAAAGAATTCCACTTCCCCTTTCAATTTGCCCTCTGTTCTAGAGGGAGATAGCACTCCTCTCCCTTCCATAAAGGGCATAAGAAAGATAAACAACCACCCTTCCCAATCCTCCATGCACCCTTGATATATTTTTTAAATGAGGATGATAAAAAAATCAAATTTCAGAGACATGAAACTATTAATCTGATTCCTCCTTAAGTGGCACCATGTTTTATCATGACTTCTTGTTCCAGGTGCTGAAGCCCAGGTCAGGGTGACTTGAAGCCTTTTGGGGTTTGCTTCCAAATTCTCTTGGTACTGTAGTTCAAAGAAGCTCCAATATGCTTTGCATGAATGTTTAGACTATATGGAGCTAAGCTAAGTCTTTACTATTCATTTAGAATAAACGGAGCATGTTTGAAATGGGCAAATTTGAAGAAGTTTGGAATAGGAAAGATCTATAAGGCAATCTTGTTCATCCCCAGGGTCCGGTGCATGGCTGCTCCTGACAATATATCTTTCAGCATTTCATTTTAACCATTACAAATGCTGATGTTCCCTCCATTTGCACAGGCATGGAACTACAGCATTTCATGGTCCAAGGGTGGAGGCAACCAGAGACCCTGAAGCTAAGGCTATGTATGTCTTGCGACTGAAGCAATTCAGAACCACAAATTCTGATTGTGATTATCTAGCCAGGGTTCCATCTAAACTCTGGTACAATGAGAGCAACTGGTGCTTTGCTATTGACATGGCTGCTTATACTGACCATAGATTTGACCAACATTTGCAAATAGCTTAGCCACCAGGTAGGTATATCCAATCTCCCTCTGTCTCATAGCTCAAAACAACTTAGTAGATTGACACCAACATCAATGTCTCTGCCACCGTTCCATTCTTGATGCTTCTCATCTGCATCCAAAATATTCTCTCATTTTCTAAGCTACATCAGTGGTATGCTTATAAATGTTTTACAATCAGCTCACAGTAGGGAGGGTATGTACAGCACACTTTTTAAGTTTAATCTTCATCGTTAACATTTTCTCTTAACTGTCTTAAGTTTGATCAATCAACAGAACAATAAACCAAGCCCTGATCTGTGGCATTTGCCAATTTCTGAGGTATAAAGGCTCAAACTGAAAATTTAACATTCAGCTTTCTAGCTGGTAAGCTTTGGCGCTAGCACAATACTTCCTGCCTCTCATGCCTACCCCCATTTAAGAGCTCTGTGTGCCTCGGTTCCAAGTTTTCATTTGTCATAAAGCTGAGTTTTCCAATGTAGATTAGATCTCCTAATTATTAAGCTTATAGGACAAAAGATTTAAAGCTGCAATCAGTAAACATTTAAGAGCTACTCTGTGCTACACTGAGCTAGGTGTGGGGGTACAAAAACAGGAAATAGTTCCTGACCTCAAGGAGCTTACATACTACCAAAGGGGACAACATGGACTCATGTAGGTCTACCATAGATACACCACTTGGCTGGGACTCACAGGTCTGATGTCCTAAACTTTTGGGTCTGGTTCATTCCTAGGGAAGGCTGACCTTGAAGAAGGGGGATTAGACTTCCTATCCTTTATTGGCTCAGTAACAAATTCGTGTCCCAGCATCCCAAGGACAATGCTAATTATAGTTTGAGAGACTCCTAGTTGAGTTTCTAAAACAGAAAGTAAAAGAGAAGCCAGATGCTCAATACAAATCAGGTATGGGACTAGTCATTTATTCCTATTCACAAAACAGGAATGGTAAGCATAAGAGAATCATAGTGCATATTAAAAGCATGATTAGAATGGCATTTGGTAACAACTAGGTGGCTCAGTGGATAGACCACTGGCCTTGGAATCAGGAAAACTCCTCTTCCTGAGTTCAAATCTGGTCTCAGACACTTACTAGCTGTGTGACCCTGGCCAAGTCATTTAACCCTGTTTGCCTCAGTTTCCTCATCTCTAAAATGAGCTGGAGAAGGAAACCACTCCAGTATCTTTGTCAAGAAAACCCTAAATTGTGTGACAGAGTGTGAGACATGACTAAAATGATTCAACAGCAACAAAAGGTGGTATGTAGATAGCGCACAGGACTTAGAATTAGACCCGAGTTCAAATACAGACTCAAACACTTACTAGCTATGTGACCCTAGGTAAGTCATTTAACCTATCTGCCTTAATTTCTTCAGGGTTGTTGCAAAATGGAGTAAGATGATATCTATAAAGCATATTGCCCATATTTGAATATTATATAAACGCTAGTTAACATCATCATCTCAAGTCGAGTCAAAAATTAAGCATCTACTATGTGTCAGGTGCTGTGCCAAAGTGTTGAGAATAGAAAAAGGGGAGGCAAAAATGGCCCCTACCCTTGAGGACCTCACATCTAATAGGTGTGATAACAGGCAAACAACATACATACAAGATATAGACAGGGTAAAATCGAGATAATTAATAGAAGGGAAGCATTTGCCTCTTTCTCCTAAACTGATCAGAATAAGAAGGTTAGCTGAGGAGTCTGGTTTATTGGGTCTTGGTTAATGAATGTCTTTACAGATATGGAAACTGAGGTGATGAGGTAAGGTTACTTTCCCAATGTTAGAAGCAGGATTTAAAACCTACGTCTTCCTGACTCCAGATCCAGTGCTCTATATACTACCTCCTAGGGATAAAATTGCATTTGTCATGACCTCTACACCCTCTCAAACCCTGGCTTTGAGGGTGCTAATCCCAGGGTTTTGAAACCTATCATCTGGCTTCTTGAATTGTAAAGGAAATTTTGGAAAGTACTTCCTTCCCTAAAAGAGTTAATATCTATAAAGCAAAAATTCAAATAAATGAATAAATAATTTAAATAAATAAATGTTATTATTATGAATTGTTATAATTATTATTTTTCCATACTCCCTGAGATGGGATCAGTACAAATATTACAGCTATCACTAAATGACCCTAGTATTGTCATCTTCAAATCTGTTTACAGATTCAATAGTAGTGTCCCCTTTCCGTGGAGGGTCCAGGTAGCTGTTTGACCAGCCTCGTACACCCTGAAAGACAGCCCTGATTGCCAGCAGCCTTGCTATTGTCCTTTGAATTTCCTAGGAAGTATGTGTCTTCTTTATGTGAGAGCTCCCTAGGTCAAACACGGCATATTTCAAAATACATTGGCCTCACATCAGGAAGGAAAATGAGTGAGACTATCATTTCCACGTACTGTGGCAAGTTCATATGCAACTCCAAAGAGATCTGGACATTTATAGTTTCCAAACCACATCAAATAACCATATCTCATTTGCTGCTGGCTTTCACCCCTAGATCTCTTTCAATGTGACTATGCTTTCCAGGTTTCTCATTCCAATTGAATATTTGTATGCTGTGGATACTCCTTCTTCCCTTGACACATTAGCCCACAGTCTCTTCTGTGCTATGTTGGTTGATCATCATCTGTCTATGAGAGTCAATGGTCTAGTGATGGTGGTTTCTTTCCCGTGGTGACTGAGGAGACACAGCCCCTGATCCCTGTTCCTGCCTAGAAAAAGTGACCAGAGAAGAGATTGTGATACATTCCATACCCCAAAGGTCTCAGCAAAAACCGAACCAGAGTCCAGGGGGCTACACCAGTTGATTCAGAGCATAAGTTTCTCCAGGCTGTGAATGAAATTTTCTTTATCATTGGACCCAAATCCAAACAGGTGACAACCCTACATCTCCAAGCCTTGGTACTAGATTGCTGTAGTCTTCCTGTGTCTTTATCATGATTCAGCCAGTTTGCGGTTGGGAAGAAAATGCTGCTGTCCCTGCTGATCTGAATTAATCTTGTGGATGGGACTTTGTGCAACTGCATCAGCCAACTTATTAAAATCTAAAAATCTGTCATCACCAATAACCTCATCACTCACTAATTCTGCTGTTCCTTCGAAAGGCAATCCGCTGTGGCTGGCACAATTTTTGCTTTATAGACCCATGCACTTCCTTATCTTTGACATTCTCACCCTTCAGGGCAGAGCTCTGGGCTGAGCTAGATACACAACAATATTAATAACAGAGAGGAAGCCTAGCTGAGTGGATAGAAGGCTGAGTCTGGAGCCAGGCAAATGTGGATTCAAATCCTGCTTCGGGCACCTGGAGAAACCTGGCCCCTTCTTTGAGCCTCAGTTTCTTCATCTGTAAAATGGAGATGAATAGCACCTAAAGCATTACACAGATACAAGGATGAAATGAGATTTTGTATGTTAAGGGGCTGGCCAGCCTGGCCCATTATTAATGGATTAATTATCATTTTGTTCTTCTTGTTTCGGTCGTATCTGACTTTGTGACCCCATTTGGGATTTTCTTGCATTTCCTTCTCCAGTTCATTTCACAGATGAGGACCTGAGGTGGAAATGGACGTGGGGAGAAAGGGGAGGGAAGGAAATAAGCATTTATTAAGCACCTACTGTATGCCAGATACCACGCTAAGAACTTTACAAATATAATCTCATTTAATCCTGATTTGACAACAACTCCAGGACATTTTAGGTCCTATTACTATCCCCATTTCACAGTACCGGAAACAAAAGCAGATAGGTTAAGTGACTTGTCCAGGGTCAGACAGATAACAAGTTTTTGAGGCTGAATATGAACTGAACAACAACAAATATAATTATCATGCTCATCTTCCTGAGTTCAAATCTGGCCTCACTTACTAGCTGTGTGACCCTGGGCAAGTCACTTAACCCTGTTTGCCTCAGTTTCCTCATCTGCAAAATGAGCTGGAGAAGGAAATGGCAAACCACTCCAATATCTCTGTCAAGAACACCCCAAATGGGGTCATTGTTAATCAGACACAACTGAAAAAGACCTGAACAAGAAATACAATTATCATGCAGGAGTCATCAGGACTGCTAAAAATGGTATAGGATATATAGCCCTCAGGAAAGTGGTAACATGGTCTCCTGGCCTATCCATTCTCTTCCACATCCACCTCCACCTTCCTCCTTTATCTTCCTCCCATCCAGGTGGTACAGTGGATAGAACACTGGACCTGGAGTCAGGAACATGAGTTTAAATTCAGCCTCAGACACTTATTATCTGTCTGTTCAAATCTGGCCTCAGACACTTACTAGCTGTACGACCCTGGGCAAGTCACTTAACCTCTCTTTACCTTAATCCACTGGAGAAGAAAATGGCAAACCACTCTAGTATCTTTGCCAAGAAAGTCTCATGGACAATATTTGTGGGCTATAGTCCACAGGATCACAAAGAGTCCAATATAACTGAAGAAAAACAGCTTCTAAATCCTTCTGACTATGTGACCCTGGGCGAGTCACTTAACTTTTCGATGCTTCCTTATATTTAAGTTGCAGAGAAGGGGATGATCTATATCAGTATAAGAAGTCCCTTTCCTGAAGATATCACAGACCCAGTCCATTTAGCATTCACATCATATTTGCATAGTTGTAAAGTTAGTTTACCATTCTGGGTCTCAGTTTCCTCGTCTGTAAAATGAGGGGATTAGACTAAATGACTCTCCAGGTCCCTTCCAGTTCTAAATCTACGTCCCTACAAACATAGAGCTGTATATGGCCCCTTGATTCACCAACCGCAGTATCAAGTCCCATACTTACATTCTGTCGCATAGAGAAGGGAGGAGAGCATGGTCCTATACAGAGAGGCATGAGTTATAAAACGGAAGAGACAATGGCCAAGTCACTTAATGCCAATTGCCCTGCCTTCTCCCCTCCAAAATAAAATAAAATAAAACAAAATAAAATAAAAATAAAATGGAAGAGATAGCTCCGTTATTGAGCTTTTGAAGACAAAACTCATTTATCTTCACAAATATTTCTGCACCATCCATTTTAAATGACATGGGAGTTGACCAGTTCATCAAGATCAGGAGACTACTATATTATTATGATTATTTAGCATTTACATAACACTATATTTGCAAAGTGCTTAATAATAATTTATTTATTACTTCTTCTAACTACTCACTAATGGAATATCTGAAAGGGCTGTCCTGAGTTCAGTGACCTCCACCCTGGAGACACCTTAGGCCGTTTTCAGTTGCTTCACCAAGGACCAGTCTTTAAATGTTTTAATGAAAAACAGTTTGATTTTTTTTTGTCTTGTCTAGCACACATCATGTGTCCAGACAACCTTCCTTTTTACATCACAAATAATAAGTGAGCTTTAGTATCACTATACGGCCAAAATAATAATGTTAACATACTTCTTTCTGACACATACTTAGTATCATTGACCCTATTCATGTGGGCTTTGTCACTAAGTCCCAAGAAGACCAAATTGTAAAGAAATCTCAGGGAAAAAATATGTCTAATAGTGTGTATTCAAAGAATATTATTATAAACAAAGCTCTAATGTATTGAATGCATCAATCAATAAGCATCCATTAGCAGTCTATGAATCAGGAACTCTTCTAAGAACCATAGATACAAAGAAAGGCAAAAGAGTCCCCACCAGTGGGTGAAGAATGGGAAAGTAGGACAGCTGGGACAGGCTTAAGCTATGTAGCATCACAGATTTAGAGTTGAAGATCTTAGAGATTATCTAGTCCAACAGACTGAAGGTTTAGACAAAAGACAGAGCCCTTCATGAATTACTAAAAGAAATTAGACTGTTTTTGAGAAGCAGCTCAACCCTTAAG